>NW_028227268.1:36885000-37485000 GCF_978045245.1 Mus caroli
GAGGCATGGATGAACCACGTTGGTCTCGAACAGTACGATGATTTTCAGGTAGAAAGAGGCATGCTTTAGGGAAAAATAGAATAAGGAAAACATAAAGCACGAGTTACGAGTGGAGACACAAAGGCCTCCCTGAGAAGCCTTCAAAGCAACAGTCTAGGACAGAAGGCCTCGTCACGGCCTCAGAGCTGGAGTCTGCATCCCCCCCCCATCGACTGACTCAGCCGAGGCTGGCCACCCTCCCTCCACACTTCCTCAGTGATGCACAAGGCTTCTCCCACTCTCCGTTACTGCAGTTTCCATCATCGTAACAATCCACTGAATGCGTGCACACGTGTGGGTTTACTTACAAGTGCTTTGAAAGTCAGAATAACAGGCTTTAGGAGATGTTCCCTTGAAATCACCCCAGAAACTAAGCTCTCATTTCATGCATTACTTCTTATGTGTGTGTAAATTTTACTTTTGTTGATGATTAATTCCTGTTTAAAGTAACTCCCACACGTATAAGGAATGTAAAAATAAGCCAAACACAATCTCTCAAAGCTGACAGTGGGTATAGGCTCTCTGATATCAAACCACAGCAACATTTAATTTTGAAAATGAGTAGAGGAAAACATATTGATTTTCTGTTCCTATGTGTAATTCTTACTGAGTAATCAGAGGCTAAAGGAAAAAGACTACTACTCATGGTTGCGAACGCGAGCACTGTAACTCCTTCTTGGACTTTAAAGGGCACAGATTATGAATACATATTAATTCACAGGCTTGTCCTTGTAGTAGAAAGTTATGGGAACATATTTTAATTTGTTAAATTGTGCCGAGAAAATATATAAGCTGACATATGAATTCCCTCTATACACACAGAGAGGGATGCATTTCTAACAATAAAATGTGAACTTCACGTGAAATATCTGAGCTTAGAATTTGGTCATTTCCTGGCTTTTGTATTTTGGTTATCATTATTTAAAAAAGCATAAGCACCTCTCTTTGAACAGGCTAAGCTGTCCACTGTCTACAAAGGATTCCTTCTGAAAAGCGGCCTTTCCCTCTTTTGTGGGCTGCTTTCCCTCTTCAAACAAATAGCAGTGTTAGTTAACTGGCTCTTTGTGCGACTTGAGTGTTGAAAATACTTAGAAGTCTGGTTGCAGATAACCTGATATTTGATATAATATTAATGTGATCTGCCTAATCTCAAAGATTCACTTCCTAAATTCCCAACAACTGTATCAGCTCCACAAATTCAGTAAAACACTTTGGAGAGGGTGGCAGCCCTGCTAAGTCTAATTTGATTTTAAAAATGACTCAGAGATTTAGTTTAACTACATTATAGCGGTTGATGGTGGGTTAAATCAAAAAACAAATATCAACCACAGAAAGTCATGTGCACACTCTATCACTCTCTCTGAGACATGACTGAAACCCTTGGGCAAAACATGGCACAAAAGGCAACGCACTAACACAATGAGACATTTGATGGGCTCTGCAGAGGATGAGAAATTATCTCTCAGATGTCCGTAAAATGTGGAAACAAATCTTCTCATAGATGTTAGAAAATAAATAAATCAAGCATATAAACAAAATATTCATGATTAAATAAAATTTTAGGTGATTGAAACTGACTAGCATTTTACAATATTAATGCTAATGGAATATTGTAGGCTAATTTACATATTTAACAGCTCCCATTAAAAAAGAAAAAAGGAGCAGAATGCAGGAAGGAGAAGTAAGTGGAAAAGTCCAGCCACACACGATAAGGAGTCAGGACAGGAGAGACATCAAATCAGTCAGAAATACACAAGAGCAGTTGCTAATGCTGCGTCAGGAAATAAGGTAGTTAGAGAAAGGTTGCAATCTAAAGAGAAAACACTTTTAGGAAATGGCAAAATTAAAACAGAAGTAGATATGTAAAATAGATGAATGAAGACAAGGTCTTCCTGCACCAAGGGAGTTGTTTAGGAGAAACAGTGTCCGTTTGTGGCCAGCGATAATACTTTCCATTCAATAGAGTTTGCAGCTTGCTGATTCATATGATTGCAGGCTGGCGCCCTGCTGGCGAGCCTCTCCACTGAAATTAAATCCACTCTCTTCAGTTATAAATTATAATGCTCTATAAACAACACTCCCATTGGGAATGGGGGAGGGAGAGAGAGGGGGAGGGAGGGAGGGAGGGAGAGAGAAAGAGAGGAAGAGAATGAGAGGAACAAGTGAGACAGAAGAGGCAGGCAGGGAGGGAGGCAGGGAGGGAGGGCAAGCTTGCTTTCTGCACAGCCCACTCACTGTTTCATGTCCTGCTCTTCAGCAACAAACAAGGCGAGCAGTCCTCCACACGGCAGGCACTCTGCTGTAATTCATACACTGTTTGATGTGGCGCCCAGAAAGGAACATGGGATAGTAACGCGAGTCTAGAGGGAAAGCACTTAGGAGGCGGTGAGTACTCCCGCACAAGGAGAGAAAGCCCGTTTCATATATGGATTTTTTTCAAATATATTATTGAATAGATCTTTGGAGTCTCCTGGGACAGCCAAAATGAATAAAATCCTGAATTCTACTTAGATAAATCAGACCACCACGTTGGGCATCTTTTCATATCCAAATCAATAGGAGATAGATGTCCCCTCCCCATAAGATGCACAAGAAAAGCAAAGAAGGAGGAACACAGAGTTAAAAATAATCAATCCCAAATGGCTTCAGACGCAGAGTCCAGAGCAAAGACGATGGTCAATGATCTATCTGATCACCATCGCAGCCAGAGATGGACATGTCTGTCGTCTTGTTAGGACATCTACTTCAGAACTCAATGCTCAATTAGTGTGTGATGGTATAGCTGCTTAGAAACTTCAGAGACTATTTCTTCCAGAGAGAGTTTTCAGATGGGGTGGGAGGAACAACCCCACAAAGACTAAATCAGCCAAGTACTCTGTGAAGGGACCTACTGCTGACCTGTCCGCATGCAACCAGTTCCCAGGCTAACCTGGAGCCACAGACCACATTCTTCAATGCAGCATGTGAGCCTTCAAAGGGTTATATATGCTCCAATGAAGGGAAAAGAATAATCCATTAGCTGCCACCTAGTACCCCAAGTTTTACTCCACAACATTACTCATCAACTACAAAAAACACATTTGCAGATTTAAAAAAAAAATCAGCCCTGCAATCCCTTCCCAAATGCTGAAGCTGGACATAAAAATAAAGGTGGGGGAAGGAGCTAGAGAGAGGGAGTGGGAGGGGCAAGCTGTCAAACACAGGTATAAGGATGGCCTGGGAAAGGGGCCATCGACAGAGATGCCACCACCAGTGGGGATACAGGAAGCAGGCCTCCACAAGCTACAGCTCCCATTTCTCCACTTTTATGTGTGTACAGAGCAGACACTGCTCTAAGTTTACCCCAAAGAAGCAGACAGAAGAGATGTCACCTTCCCTGAAGCCACAGAATAAAAAAAGAAAAAGAAAAGAAAAAGGACAGGCAACTGCCATTCCAAGTTTTGGCTGGAAGTATTTTTACCTGGTTAAATTCCAATCCCTGGATAGAAGACTTTAAAATTAATATCACTGACCCAAACCTTAATCAGAGAATTAAGACTTGGTAAAAACTCTAGGTTTCTTCTTTTTGATATTCTCTCTCTCTCTCTCCTCCCCCCTCTCTCCCCCTCCCCCTCCCCGTTTTAAACATGTCTGGCTGACTGACTGTCTCTGCTTTGTCTGTGGCGCACACCAAGTAAATGATTTGCTGACAGGTGAGGTTCAGCGGCTGCCTTTCCCTCTGAGCCTGGTGAGCATGTTGGGAAGAGTCATTTAAGTCACTTAAGACAATCCCATGAAAAGTAAAGCTCCATTCTGAAATAAGAGTATAAGTTAGAGTTTAAAAATAAATTAAATAAAGGAAACATTAAAAGATAAATGGCGCAGGATGCTCTGTGGCTGAGGTAATCGGAGTGGAGAGGGGAGGAGGGTTACGTTAATAAATGATTAAAAGGCCTTAACAAGGGCCTATCAGGTTGACCAGGAAAGCATTCCTCTGCCCTGCTCCTCCCCCAGACCACCTTTTTTACATTTGTTCTCAATGCAGATCAATATGGTTTTCATTTGCTGATTTCCATAATGCCGTATGTGATCTGCCAGCCTGACATAATGAAGCTGGAAAGAGCTGAAGTCATTCGAACGTTCTCGCTTGCATGACTGTCGCCAGTTCTCCAAATGCCTGTTATCCGAGAGCCAATATCTCCCTCCTGCTTATTGACAAATACCAGAAAGGTTTGCCTTGGGGCAGACATCAGAATCCAGTCCTGGGTGGCAGATCTATGTTGAAATTCAGCTAAAAAGCACCCTTCCTCAGTAGCTCCTTTTACCTCATCACGTTAACTGCGGCTTAGCTTGGTTAAATGAGGAAAAAAAAGATTTAAGTGTGAATTATCCATTTCTAAATGCAAATGCTCTGTTTCTTGATCAAATAATAAATCTATAAAAAGAAAGCATGAATACTTGACAGGGGGTGGGGGAGGGGTGGTAACCAAAGCCCAGGGACTAGTGACTGCTCCAGGCCACGTTTTCCAGGAGAAACAGCATAAGAACCTTCGTTAAACTTTATGTAAAAACTAACAATTATAAGTTTTTTCACACTTTGCTAAACCCAAAGTGTGGTTTATGCATGGAACCACATTCTTAACTCTAACACACACACACACACACACACACACACACACACACACACAGTCTCTGTCTCTCTTTCTCTCTCTCTCTCTCTCTCTCTCTCTCTCTCTCGCTCTCTCTCTCTCTCTCTGTAGGTCTCCTATACCTTCTTCATCATACAGTAACATGGGTTTGCTGAAGTCATCCCACGAATCACTTGTATATTCTTTAATTTCCTATTAAAAATCCTCTCATTGTTTGTTGATCACCTTTCGAGGCTGGGAAGACAATTCCTTCAAATGGTACACTTCTGAAATGAACTCTTTTGTCTTTTGCAAACTAAAACCCATAGCAAATGAAACTAGTAAGTGCGCAAGGTAAGGACAATGGGTCAACATTCCCACTGCAGGGACGGAGATGCATTCAGTGCCAGTGTCTGCATTTATGACACAAGTCACTTCTTCTAACTTGAACACATTGAATAAGAAGCTGGGCTGTGGTGGCGCACACCTTTAACCCCAGCATTCAGAGGCAGGTGGGTCTCTGTGATTTCAAGGCCAGCCTTGTCTACAGAGAGGGTTCCAGGACAGCTAGAGTTATGTAAAAAGCTACACAGTCACTCCTTTTTTAAAACAACAACAACGAAGACAACAAAGCCCAAAAGCCAATGGTGGCAGTTAGATCCTACACTGGTTTTAAAAAAAACAACAACTCTACACCAAGTTTTTTTTTGTTTTTTTGTTTTTGTTTTTGTGTTTTTCGAGTCAGGGTTTCTCTGTGTAGCCCTGGCTGTCCTGGAACTCACTCTGTAGACCAGGCTGGCCTTGAACTCAGAAATCCACCTGCCTCTGCCTCCCAAATGCTGGCATTAAAGGCGTGTGCTACCATGCCCAGCTTCACACCAAGTTTTAAAATCAGTTAGGTTTCCAAATATTAAGTGCATTCCAACCTCTGCTCATGTCAGCAACATGAATTTTTCTCTTTCTTTCCCCCTCTTCTCTCTTCCTTCCTTCTTAGCTTCCTTCCTCTTTCCATCTGACGTCAAGCTGTCTCAAGGAAAAAAAAAAAGGCAGTGTGATAAATATGTTAGGAGACCAGGGTGGTCCATGGAGAAGAGCAGTCCCTGAGCTTCCACAAGTGGATGAGAGTGTTGCTGTTATCAAAAGCTTAAAGCAGACTAACAATGAAGCATGTAAAACAGTTATTTTTAGAGCAGGGACTGTCCAGTTTTGGTGTTGGTTGCTCATTTTCCTGGAAAATAGCAGCAGATTCTGCCCCCAAATGGGAGAAGAGCAGTTGACATTACCACAACAATTTACTGTAGAAGCTGACGAGTTGCCTGTGAGGTTTAGGAAAATGAATCAAAAGGAAAAAAAGGAGGAAGGAAAGCGAAGGAAGATTGCAAAGGCACAAGATGCCAGCCAACCAGCACTTGGGAGGTTGAGGCTGGAGGGCGTGGGCTCGAGGAGTTGAGGCTATCCAGGAACAATATTGTCATGGCTGGGGTCCAGGGGCACAGAGATGCTGGAGAGAACACATTTCAGGGAACCTCTGCCATTTCGAAACTGAGTGAATAGAAGTTGCTGTTAACACTGGGGCTTGGTGAGGCTGGGAATGTTTTCGGGGTAGCATCTTTTAAGCACATTGAGCCCCCTCTTCCTGAGGCTCAGAATAAAAACAATGATTAAAATAGCATGAAGGAGAGGTAAGATGGCTTAGCAACAGATAAAGGTGCTTGCTGCCAAGTCTGACAACCTGACACCCTGAGCTCAATCCCCAGAATCCCAGGGTGGAAGGAGAGAACCAGGTTCTGCAAGCTATCATCCGACATCCCCACCTGTGCCTCAACTCTGGTGCTGCACTCCCCCTCCCTGGACAAATAAATGAATGGAAAAAGGGTTTCCAGGAAAATGAGCAACCAACATCAAGTATGTCTTAGAACTCACTCTGTAGACCATGCTGGCCTTGAACTTAGAGAATTCTGCCTGACTCTGACTTATGAGTGCTGGGACTAAAGGTGTGTGTCACCACCACCTAGCTAGGGAAAAAAATGTAAAACTAAGAAAAGAGAGAGAGAAAGTTCTATTGCCGATCGATGAACCAGGATGAAAGGTTCCTGTGGCGCCCTTGAGACCAGTGGAGCTGGAGCGGGGTTCCTTAGAAGAGAAACCCTGATTGCCATGATCAGAGAGGGGCTCCTAGGGGATGGCAATGGTGTCAGGAAGGAAAGACCTGCTATTCTGTGAAACAAGGATGGAGAAAACACTGAAAGTTCTTTCCAGAAGAAAACAACAACAACAACAACAAAAACAAAAACAGAAGGAAAAAAAACCAAAAAAACCCCAAAAAACTCGATATAGAAGGACAGAGGTGTTTTATTTTATTTATTCTATATGCAGCCTAGGCTAGCCCAAACTTGTCATTCTCTTGCTTCAGTCTCCCAAGTGCTAGAATTGTGGAGTGTCTACCATGCCTGATCAGAAAGTGTTTTTAAAAAGGAATGAGGAAAGGTATGGATCCCATGTGGTATTAAAACAACAACAACAATAATAACGCCAGGCCAACAACCAATGGTTTCCTGCAGAGGGCATCTATGCTGAGAGGAGGCAGGCCTGCCTCAACCAGGCTGTCACTCAGCACTCTGTATGGAGACAGGATGCTGTGGAAAGACCCATGAGTTTGGAAGTTATAGCTTCCTCTCTTTTGTTTTTCTGAAAGATAACTTCAATATTTTACTGCTATCTTAAATTTTAAACAAACAAACAAACAAAAAAGCACAGGGGAGGCTGTGGCACTATAGTGCTCACTCAGGGATGTGGCACTGTAGAGTGTGCTCCCTAGAGATGTAGCACTGTGAGTGTGCTCCCTCAGAGATGTGGCACTGTAGAGTGTGCTCCCTCAGAGATGTGGCACTGTAGAGTGTGCTCCCTCAGAGATGTGGTACTGTAGAGTGTGCTCCCTCAGGGATGTGGCACTGTAGAGTGTGCTCCCTCAGAGATGTGGCACTGTAGAGTGTGCTCCCTCAGGGATGTGGCACTGTAGAGTGTGCTCCCTCCGAGATGTGGTACTGTGAGTGTGCTCCCTCAGGGATGTGGCACTGTGGAGTGTGCTCCCTCAGGGATGTGGCACTGTAGAGTGTGCTCCCTCAGAGATGTGGTACTGTGAGTGTGCTCCCTCAGAGATGTGGCACTGTAGAGTGTGCTCCCTCAGAGATGTGGCACTGTGAGTGTGCTCCCTCAGAGATGTAGCACTGTAGAGTGTGCTCCCTCAGAGATGTGGCACTGTAGAGTGTGCTCCCTCAGAGATGTGGCACTGTAGAGTGTGCTCCCTCAGAGATGTGGCACTGTGGAGTGTGCTCCCTCAGGGATGTGGCACTGTAGAGTGCTCCCTCGGGCTGTGATCCTGGCAAGGCCAGGACAATGACAGTGAAGTTTAGGGTTATCTGCCTTTCTCCTCTGCTCATCATCTACTGCTCATGTGATGTCATGGTCAGCATTCTTTAGACATGTAGATGGCAGCCACATCTTCTTCCTGGTTTTAGAACCCTCCTTACCAGTGGTTTTCAAGCTTCTTAATGCTGCGGCCCTTTAGTACAGTTTCTCATGTGGTGATCCCAACCATAAAATTATTTCTTTGATACATTTTAACTGTAATTTTGCTACCGTTAAGAATCATAATGTAGCCCAGCGGTGGTGGTGCACGCCTTTAATCCCAGCACTTGGAGGCAGAGGCAGGCGGATTTCTGAGTTCGAGGCCAGCCTGGTCTACAGAGTTCCAGGACAGCCAGGGCTATACTGAGAAACCCTGCCTCGAAAAACAAAAAACAAAGCAAAACAAAAGAATCATAATGTAAGTATCTTATGTCTGACTTCTGAAAAAGGGTCTCTCAGCCTCAACGGGGGCGTCGACCATTTGTTGGTACAGAGGATCTCTGACCTTGTTGAACTATGTTGCCTGGATGGCTGGGACTTGCCACACTTCCTACAGAAAGAGTTCCTTGTCTTGCACGGGAATCCTGTGGTCCAGCCCATGAGCTCTGCATCCACAGGTGCTAAACAGTGGGTCCCTGGAGGCAATGAGGAGGTGTGCACAAGTTCTTAACCTTTAAACTAACAGTGGTAATGTAAGACTTAGGAAGAGTTAGTAAGAGCAGGAACAAACTGTTGTCACTTTCATTTTCAGGGACACACTAGAAGGGCAGGTGAAAGCTTATGGTCTCGAGGTGACTCCACTGAAAGCTCTTGCTTGAGGGCCACATCTGAGATTCGCTCCCCTTTCGCCAGGCTCCCAGAGAACTCAACTACAAAAGGAGGTTTGAGCAAGGGGAAAGAACCAATATCAGGAGCTCATGGAAGGATTTCTAGTCACGGTCAGTGAGTGAAATGAAATCATGAGGTAAGAGACGTATTAGTGATGCTAAGGTCAGGACCAGGTCAGGATGTGTTAAGACAGAGGAGGCCTGTCATGGGATCAGAGGCAGCCTCGTGACTCAAAAACATTTTGAATTTGGCCTCAGTTTCCTTAACTCTAAATATACCTGCCACCAAATCTAATTATTATTAATTACACGAAGAGGAACTGAAGTCTAGTGTCTGGAGGGGCAGATCCAAGGCAGACTGCAGACCTTTTCCATCTTCGGGGATGGCACTGGTGGCAGCGCTGCTTGACCCAGAGCAGGGAGAACTCCGTCTCACACATCTCCGACTGTTCCCACTTTCCACTTGGGTGGTGGTTATTATTTTTAATGTATTCCTACTGCAGTAAGTCATAAATAAGCTTACCTATTCAAATGACCACAATAAATGATGCGGAGTAGCACACAGGCCGTGAGCAGCAAAGACCCAGAAGGCAACACTTAAAACATAAACTGCCAACAGTAACCTGATCAGGTTTCATAAATCAGAGCAGCAATGGCCCTAAAGAGTGGCAATGAGCGCTCCAGTAATTGCAGCCTCCTGTCTAGGAGCATACTGTAAAAATAGCCACAGTAAGCAATCCTCCTGGCCAATCAATAGACTCCTATTAACCTCCTGGCCAATTACAGGATGATTGCCTAAGCAAACAAAGAATTATTGGCTGTTTAGTTGGGACTTTATTCAGGCCCCCTCTTCCCCTGTTTCTCATTCTGTTCCGCCTCTCCTACCCACCCCCTTTCCTGTTAGGAAAAAACATCTGCAAACACCTGATATTCATCTAAGTCCCTGCAGTTGTACAGTCTTGTTAAATTGTTACCACCTTTTCCACAAGCAGTTTTGGCAATTAACCTCGTGGCCAGAGACTTCAAAGAAAACAACTGTTGAGTTTAACCTCTCTGAGCTACCATAGATTCTTTTATGATTTTTCCTGAGACACTTTCATCCACAGAGGAAAAATGCAGACTGATAAAAATTAATGTTTATTTTAATATTTGCTTAATTTATTAAGAAGGCAAATGCCACAGACGTTGGGCCACAGCAGGATTCACTGAGTCTCCTCGCTACCACAGAATGGGGGCTTATTTTAATTTACATTCCCAGAGCATGTGTGTGCTCCTTTGCTCTTCCACAAAGCCTACGCTTGCTGGAACCCAAGGATTTGATACATTTGACCCCCTCTTGCCCTTGTTCACAAATCTCTCATATGTTTTTCAAAACTGTTTAAAAGTTCAGGATGAAAAATGCATGTGAAATGAATGCTAAGAACCCCAGTTGCCATTAAAAATCTATTTTCATTTTATATTTTTACCCTCGCAGATACACTTTTTACCTTAAAAGCAGGGCTAATCCCCCAATTCTCATGAGAATAAACTACTTGCAATAAAGATCAAAATATATGACTGGGCAAGCAACACAATTCTTCTCCAGTAATCGTGGAGCCTGTGTATTTCTACCCAATTTATGCTGTGTAACCAGCCCTGTCCAGCTGTGGACAACAGCAGCCATGGGCCTATTCTACCAGCTGAAGGCAGGCTTGTGGAGGTAGGGTGTATTAACTCCTTCAGGCTACAGAGTTCATTTAGGATTTTAATAAAAGTGATTAAATATTTAGTAGAATCTGAGAACTACGGAAGCCTCCTCTCTCCCTGGCAATGTGAAGCCTTGGAAAATTGCCACTCTTATGAAATCTGAAGAACTCTGCTAATGATGTGGAATATTCATACTGAGATCTAGACATGAACATGAGGTTGACAGAACAAAAGTGTAGCAAAGTTGAAAGAGCTTTTGTTTGATATTTACGGTCACCAACATCGATATGCTTATAATTAGTTCCACCAAAGCTATATGTAACTGCTTCTCAAAAGATGACACTCTGTGGTGCAATACCGTCTGATCTGACAATCCAGTTAAGGGCCTCCATAGGACAAAACAGCAGGTACTACAAGAGCACCCAAGCATTGAAGAGCGGAGATGGAGGCACAGTAGTCTGCAGGGAGTCAGAACAATGTAGATTCCCCATGAAGTTCCTCGTTCACTGGTCTGTGAGCAGCCAAGCATAGCACTGGGCCTATAAGGGAGACTGGGAGAATAGAATGGAGTTGTGTGCATAAGACAAAAACCACTGAACTATTTTTAAAATGGGAACCATCTATAAAAATGTGAATCCCCTGTCTCTCTTGACTAATAAAGGGTCTGGCAAAAATGGGTCTACAAATCCACACCAGTACTGTGGGATGGATGAGGAGCAAGCTGGAGCCCCTGCCACTAAGCCTGGCCTACCCTGCTCTAACTCTCTTATACATGCTAGAAGAACTGTCTAGCACATAGCATTCAGTACATGGTACTCAAAAGGGGTCTTCAATAGCTGCAATGCCAACTCTATTTGAGGAAAGCATAGAGATGGTTAGGATATTTGCAAGGCAGAGAATGTACCACCTTCTGGACACAGTGGAATGTGTGAGGCACATATAAGGTCTCATTTTATTTGATACTACTTTTTTGAGACAGGATCTGTGCTGTCAAGTTTTATGTCCATTTGACATAAGCTAGAGTCATCAGAGTGGAGGGGGCCTCATTTGAGAAAATGCAACTAGGCTATAGGCTAGACAGTACAGCATTTTCCTAATTTACGATTGATGGGGGAGGCCAGCCTACTGTGGATGGGACCCTCCCTGGGCTGATGGTTCTGGGTTCTATAAGAAAGCAGGCTGATCAAGTCATGAGGAGCAGGCCAGTAAGCAGCACCCCTCCATGGCCGATGCATCAGCTCCTACCTCCAAGTCTCTGCCTTGCTTGAGTTCCTGTCCTGGCTTCCTTCAATGATGAATAGTGATACAGTGTAAGCCCAAAAAACCTTTTCCTGCCCAGTTGCTTTGACTGTGATGTTTTATTGAGCAATAGTAATCCTAACTAGGACAGGGTCTCACCCTGTAGATCAAGCTAGTCTTAAACCTCCTGCCTCAGCTTCTTGAGTCTAAGGGGGAAATACATGAGCCATGATGCCCAGCTCTATACCCAAGAATTTCCTAAAACTTCCATGTTCCCTAGCTAAAATTCCCATAGCAATAAGAATGTTACAATGTTTCTTGTGGAATTTGGTAAACCTAGAATTGGTTTTGGATAAGGACTCTTAGCCCTCAGGTGTGTCTCTTCAGACAACTGGGAAATGGCTAGTCTGAACCAGGGAACCAGGTGAGTGACATTGAAGACCAAGGCCTGAGAAGTAGGTGCCATTAGCTCTGCCTTGATAAGGACAGGGCTGGAGGTAAGAGAGCTTGTTGCTCTTTTAGAAGATCTAAGGCTGGCTCCCACAGACCATGTTCAGTGACTCAGAGCATCCTTTAACCACCATTCTGGAAGTCCAATACACTCTTGGGACATAATCCCTCCATAGCATACAACCACACAAACATGCACACGTGCATCTTGTCATAGGCGCACAACTGTGCAGTTTCCTTTCCTTCAGTTGGTTTCCCTTAGAAATAGTGTTTCTCAGTCACAGTTCACACATTCTCAACATGTGGGTTCCAAAATGGGGGCTTGGTTGTCCATTGCTGACAGTTCCATCCTTGTATTGGATGTGAGGAAGGAGAAAGAAGAACACTAGTGTACACGCAGTCTAGAATCCAGTCTGTCCCCAACCTCGGGTTTCTTTCATGTCAGCCTTTCTAAGCCCCCTCTGCCAGTGGAGCTCAGGAGTCAAGGGTAGCACTAAGGGGATAACCGGGAATGTTGTGAGGACGTGGGCTGCACTGTATCAGGGACTGAGACATTAGAAAATATGTTTTGGAAAGCAGGTTTCCCGGAAGCCCAAACTGGTAAAGTAAGCCACCCTGGAGCTGAACCTCCACAGCTTTGTGGTGATTACACACAGGGTCAGTCTTTCCTGGAGGGAAAGTCCAGCTGCAGGAGGATATAAGGTTCTGGTACTCATGAGGCAGAGGCAGGTGGATCTGTGTGAGTTTGAAGCCAGCCTGGTCAACACAGGGTGTTTCCTATGCAAACAAATATCATCCAAAAGCCAAGAAGAAAAGAACAGGCAGTCTTGTTGAGGAGTAGCCTGGAAGAAGACAGTTGGTGGTTTGTGCAAACTAGTGGCCGGGGCAAGAAAAATAGGTCTCATATATACATGAAGTTCAATCAAATCTAAAACTTCCTCTGTCTACTCTTGTTAGAAAGTTCTTTCAATAATCAACTGACCTCTCTAGGGAACACAATTCCTGGTTATTCTCATGGTAACATGTAGCAGTATGATTCCCTCTTAATTTTCATATTCTTGTTTGACCCTCAGTCGAGGGGAGGGCTATTTGTGCTGAACATTTAAGCACCATTTTTAAAAGCAACATTAAATGACACGAGGGCCTGGTGCTATGCTACACAGTTGAGTGAACTCCTGCACAGATCAGCGAGATGGCTGGAGATGCCTCTCTCCGTCTGTTTTTCATCTCCAAAGTCTATGTATTCAGCAGAGTGTGAAGAGAGCCTCTCTTCCCCTCCCAACCCTCTCCCCACGGTCCTCCCCAGCCCCCACCTCTCTCCAGAGCCCCGCAGCAGAAAGCAGGAACTAGAGCAAATGCTTTTGTGAATTAAGAGATCTCGTGAGCGTAAATTTGGTCAGGCTGCTCCCTTCTGCAGGCCAGCCCCTGCTGCTGCCCCAGGATGTGAACTGTCAGTTTGCATAGCTGGTGATGAGTTGCAGAGCCATCAGCAAAGGTGAGGACGGCAGGAACAAGAAGGATGCAAGACTGGTGGAAATCATTTCACAAGGAAAATTTCAGCCATCAGTGGGAGGAAGCTTTGAAAAATGCTGCCATTTCCGAGTCAGAATGAAGGAAAAATTAAATTACTGCCGGTGAGGCGAGCCAAAGATGCATCTTCCTCCAGGGAGAGGTTTGATAATGGTAAACACTTGACAGCTGGCCTGAGTTGTTATCTTGTTCTAACAGTTGTTATGGTCTAAATGAATATTTCTGATAAGGGAAGAGAAGGAAAAATTTAAACACTTAAATATTTTTAAGTTTTAAAACATACAGTGCTGAGCCAAACAGGTTTGGGTCACTTTGTCACTAGCCACTACTGTCAAGGCTGTGATGACAAGACTGGAGTTTTACCGATAACAGGATCTCAGCTAATCCATAAGAAACAATTCTTTGATGTAAATCAACTTACTAAGAAAATATTTTTAACCTTTGGCTGCCTCAACAACCAGTAAGAAGCACTTCCAAGGGGGCATGAAAATGTCAAGAAAATAAAGTTATTTAAAACAGCTACAGGTGCTACATTAACAAACAGGTAGAAAATACTGTATTGTTGGATGAGCTTTGTAAGCTACTGACAACTGACAATCATCAGATTTCAAACTTTCACAGATCTTATTTTATTTCTTATAAAAGAATTAATCCATATACCTCAGAAAAATAACAGATTAAGGAACCAACATTTTAAATGTTCAAAAACAAAACGAAACAAAACAAAAAATCCTATTTATTGGGTCACTGGCAATTCCACAATCTCCCCCCCCCCAAATTTAGAAATCCTGGAGGGACGTCTTGTTTTAAATCTCCTGCTTTGCTCCTATAGATAGCAAATGAAAAGAGGTCTGAGTTGCTGCCCCGAGTCTTCCCAGCACAGGATCAGCCACAGTGTCTAGACATCTGTGGACGGTCACTGGACAGGTGGAGTCCCTTGCCTTCCTTATACGAGTTGCTATTATGTCTTTACAAAGAGAAGTGGAGTCCTGAGAGTGCCCTCAGGACCCTCAATCTACTGAAACAGTGACAGTCCTAACTTATCCTGCCTTGTGCACTCCACTAGACTTGAGATGGCCAGTGGCCAAGAAACGAAACAGGGTGGGGGGAGGGCGATGCAGAAATGCTGGAGAGGAAGGGCTAGGAAATCTTGCACAGAAGATTATTAAAAAATTAATTTTCATGTCTTTCTTCAACATGATTTGATTGTTAATTGCCTAAAATAGAATCAGCATAAGTAAGGGACTTCATTATTTAATATGTAGAAAAACTCCATGGAGTCCTAACTTGGTGTTCCACATTCGGTGTCTAGCCCATCAGTTTGGGGACATTTTGTATCTTTTTGTGACAGAGTACACTTTAGCATGCATTTGTAAGCACTATGCTCTGTCCAGAGGAAAACTTTAGCCGAATCCTTTCCCCTAAGTATCTTTGCAAACCAAAATCAGAGGATGTATCTTTACTTTGTATTAGTGGAAGTCAGAATTTCATCCCCTCCCCAACTTCATCCCTGACCTGCCTTAATATGAAAGTATATAAATTGATATTAAAGTATGGTATTTTAAGAATGTTTCAAAGTAAGGTCAAACTGGTGTTAAGAACCCTACTGGTGAAGGCTGAAACAACAGTCTGGCTGAGCAGTCTTAAGTGCAGCTGCCTCCAATTACTAAGCACATCTTAGCCTTGCTTTCTACTGAGGAAACAATGCAACCAAGGCCTGCAGTCAAAAAGTAAAGTCAGAGAACTTACTAACAAGACAAATTGGACAAGTGTCAGGGTGCTGTGGCCGTCCCAGCCAGACACTGTTACCTGACTCTCACCAAGGATGAAGCCAAGAGCAAATACTAGAGAGAATGCTTCTGACAGCAATCTCTAAGAACCTGTAACACTACACCAATGCAGACACCCCTACAGCATCAAAGGTTGCTCACAAATACATTGATAGAAACAAAACAAGATAAAGCATATAGTCTATCCTGACACCAACAGCCGCCACACTGGGCCATCCTGCTGCATCCATACCCCTATTTCCAGTCTCCAAATCCACATATCATCAAGTCCATTTTGTCCAGTCCAGTACACAAAACACCATAGATCATCCAAGCACACTATTTCATATCGACTGCCCCTTCCTGCCTTCACTTGCATTCCAAACTCCCTCATGACAACACCCTATCCCAAGTGAAAAATCTTTGGCTAGTACAAACTTGTATCCCTGGAAACACAAAAACGGAGGCCATTTAACTGATATGCCAAATTTTAATTTTATACAAAGGTTGATAATGTCCATGACCCTTCCATTCCTAAAATTCTCTAAGGGCCAAAATGCATTTCAGTTTTCCCTTACCTAGTGCCATGTAAAGACAAACAGGAGGCAAGGCGCCAGCTTCAGTCACTCATGTCTGAGTGACATCTGGTCCTGCTGATGACTAACCCTGTCTTCTTAGTCAGACTATACATCCCTCTAGAGTCTTTTTTCTACAATGAACTTAATCCTCTAACTTCAAAAACTGAGCAGGCAAGAGGATTAAATGAGATAACCTATACAAATGTAATATCACTTCTTTCTCAAGGCTGCCCAACCTTCTGACATAGAAACCTGACATTGTCATTGTCTGAATTGGGGTTTCTATTGCTGCAACAACACACCATGATCAAGCCACTCAGGTGTAACCTGTGGGGTGCCAAATGTCACACAGATGTTTCACAGTAAAAGAATGGATATAAATTTTGTCCAAGAATTATCTACCTAGCTACTAATTTAAAAATCACAAACTAAAAGGTCTCCATTGACTAATAAGAAAGTTCATTTCTGTTTTGTTGTTGTTGTTGTTCTTTGGTTTTTTTTGTACATTTTAACTTTCAGAGATGGCTGAACACCAAAATACAAAATTGGAAAAAAGGAACTAGTATGTGGCTTTAACAAACTGTGACTAGAGAGCTTTGGTTATCTGGTAACTTAGTACACCAAGCTCTTAAATGGACATTCTTTCTTGACATCTTTCCCACATGTACTCCATCCTGTCACTAGGATATGCCACATTTCCAAACCTTCCTCTCTCCTCCCTTGTCCCCACGCTTCCAGCACTTCCCATCCAGTCTAGTCCTAACCTCCCCCGACATTCGGATCTCACCCCTCATCTTCTCTGATATGTATACAAAGCAGGCCTGTCCTTCCCCCAAATTAGTCCAGTATGTGTGGCTCTCGCCAGCAGGAGTTCTCCTCAATCTTCATTTTTACCTGTCAACATCCTCCATCCCTCACAGTCAGCTCTCAGTGGCGCCCTCTTCCCACTGAGGAAACTGACCAGCCATTCCTTCCCTTGCTGAGAGAGATCTGTCAGCCTGTTCTATGCTGAGAACTCTGTCAGCTTGTTCTATGGTTACCAGGATTTTGTTGCCAGCCACTGTGCCCTCTTCTCTTTTTTGTTGCCTCCCAGAGCAAGGAGCATGGCTCTGTGACTCACTGACCTGTGCTCTGCTACTCCTATGACACTGGGAAAGTTAATCAGTGGAACCATTCACACCTCTGTTCAGGCTGAGTAAACACGGGGACTCACTTAATGGAGCCCCTACATCAGCTTTGCCAACAAGAGGCCATTATGGTTCAGATTACAGACAAGGCTTGCACGCACCTCGGATGATATGAGTCCAGAATAGAAACGGGCAGCCAATCTCCCTCCTTTCTTAATTTTTTTTATTGAAAACAGATTTTTTTTTTCAATTCGGTATATTCTGATTATGGTTCCCCTCCTCCAAACCCTCCCCAATCACTCTGATCCGAAACTTATTTGCTCTCATTAGAATACTGCCAATGAGCAAAGACACAATCCCCACAAATACAGAGATGGTATTAGAAACCTCTCAGGCCAACTGCAGCCACTTATAACCTCCTGGCTTTACTGCAAAGGAAGAAGGGTCTTTGTACTTTCTCTCCTCTGTCTCTTAACAGTCTTGCTATGTAATGCTGGCTGACCTCAAACTCAGCAATTCCCCTGATTTAGCCTTCCAAGAGCTGCAATTCTATAATCCCATGAGACACCACACCTGCTTTATACATAGATTTCCCCCCCTTAATTTGGATCAAACGACCTATTAGTTTAAGGGAAAATGTGTACTGTTTAGATAAAAAAATATAACATATCCATAATCCAGAATTTGAAGCACAAGTAACTTATATGAAGTCAGCCTGGGAGAAAATATAAGTAAAAGGAAGATTATTCTTGAGAATCTAAGACTCAAAACCTAACATGTTTTCATTATACTTTAGTTGCTTTTTTTTTCTAGGCATAATAATTTAATGCGTACTTGTAAGCAAAAATATATATCGAGTGTCCATGTAACAAGCAGCTGGGTGAGGGGCCGCACACTTTCCAGCACTCAGGAGGTGGAGCTAGGGTGATCACTGAGCTCAAGGCCAGCCTGGGACATACAATTAGTCCCTACCTTTAAAAAAATCAAAATTCAAAGATTATAGTGAAAGTAGGACAATGCCTAATTTTATATATATATATATATATATATATATAAATATATATATATAATATATGGTTCCCCTCCTCCATATATATATATATATATATATATATATATATATCTCCTTTTCTGCTTGTAAGCCTGTAGTACTGACAAAAGCATATCAGCTACGGTCCCTTTCCATTCACTTTTGTGGAATAAATAATATGGGCATGAAAAGAATGTTCCAAGGTATTGGAACTTTTTTTCCCTGAAATTCTTCAGGGGGAAAAAAGGTCCAATAAGAAAAACTGCTAGTTTCCCACTGAATGCATAAACAGCCACCACATGTGCCGAGAGGCCAGAAGAAACAAATGTTCAAGCAACATACTTTTAGCTTCAAATAAGGAATTCTCTATGCCAACAACATTTCTTACTTGTCTCATAAATCATACCTATCATATAATCCAGATTCTCTTCAATGTCTTAACGCTTCCACTAAGCAGACCATTACTTTGTATTAATAATCAAATACAAAGACACACAAGACTTTTACTCAAAGAAGCTAAAAACTGTTGGAGAAACCCTAGACATGAACTTGCCGTGGCCAGAGAGGCCTGGTCTCCATGAGCAGGTCCAATCAGTCGTGTGTATCGAGGTAGCTCCACACGTTCCCAATACTCAGCACCACTATCTGTTCTTTGTACAGTATGGATGTGTCCAGCCTCTAACATACTAAGGTTATTAGAACTAAGGTTTGTGGTTTTATTGACATAGAGATCTGAACACTTATGTTGTCTAATATGATAGCTATTAGCAACTTATGGCTAAATGTAATTACAATGATATTAACCTGCTCCATAGATCCAGCACTCACCAGGTGTGTGGCACTGTCACAGAGGACAGTGCAGACAGCAGAGTGTTCCCATCATTACAGAAAGTTCCAGGAGACAGAGACACCCCAATTACCAGTTGCAGAGGTTTCATCTTAGCACCATTGTCTCAAAGCGCCACTGATAATGCCATGGACTCATTGTCTTTTAAGTTTTGTACACTGAGTATAAGACTGCTTATTCTCTACCACCTAAGCAGATGAAGACATGTGAGAGAAAATCAGCCCTGAGGACTCAAAACAAACTGCCATGTCAGCAATGAACCCATCTCCATTGTCCTAGCTTGGGTGGCGATGTCCCCAAGACTATTTGCTAAAAGCTAGGTTCTTGGAGGTGGTAGCACCTTCAAAAGATGGAGACTTATGTGATGGGCTTCCCTGTGGACATGTGCTCAAAGGTGACCCTGAAACCCGGACTCTTCCTGTTGTGCTCCCTAGCAAGGAGGCTTTGTCTTGCCAAATGCTCCACCCACAGGCCAGCCTTGCCATAGGCCTAAAGCAAAGGCTCCTGAGTGCTCCAAAACTGTGAGCCCCAGTAAACTTGTCTCTTTAGGAGTTGGTTTTCTTGGGCACTTTGCTCCTGGAATGGAAATCCAAGTGACAGAACTATTTACAGAACATGTGCAGAGTTGTCATGGTAAGAAATGGCATTTCACATTTTGAACAAAATCAATACAACTGTAGTTTGGGACACGAGTTGCTCAGATCTGCTATGTACATATACCATTTTAAGTAGGTACATGCATTTTTACCTAAAAAGGTTTACTGCATGGCAAACATCTGACCAATGTGTAACAGGGTTAAGCAGATGCGGGCTGTGGAAACAAGCACTAAGTCCTTTGAGCCTTGGTAGATGCTTGCTAGTTGTGTGCCATTTGAACAATATACTGGATTGTGTGATTTCTCCCCCCAAAGAAACAATAATTAGGTCATCTTTCATAGCCTACATTCATACTCAGGCTGAGAAACCTCATTCTAGAGAGAGACAGACAGACAAAACACGCTCCCAATCTTGAAATGCTCACAGCCAAAAGCAAAATGTAGCCAGGATGCTGTTTAGGGATGCACAGAGTAAGTGATGCTCGTGCCAAAAATTGGAAGCCATAATACAGGAAGGGATGGCATGGGCAGACATACAGAGAGTGTGCCGGAGTCTGGGATGAACCAGTTATTCAGAATGGCAAGAGGGAGAAAAGGAGGGAGGACAAGGAAGAGGCTTTGTACATCAAGTGTGGAGCTAACCTTTGCTTGGCAAGCACTTTCCATAAAGAGCCAGATAGAAAGACTAGCTGGGCCATATGGTGTCTGTTAACATTGCTCAACTCTGCACGTGGAGAGCGGCCGCAGATACGGACAGCACAAGGATGCCAACTGTGTGGCTGCCATCACCAAACCTTTGGGGATGAGCACAGACATGTGATCTCCGAGAATCGTCAGGGCTTATGAAACTCTTCTTCCTTTGATTTCTTTCCCTATCCTGTTCTTAGCCTCTGGGCTAAATATGAACTTGTGGTAGCAGTAGCTTGCCAGCCCCTGCTAGAGTGTGCACACAGGACTTCAAGGTGACAACTTCACTGGTCAAATAATAAATACAGCAGTGCAGCTGCCCTCAGAGCTCTGGAAGCACCGGGTATCTCGCAGCTATTTTGTGCTGAAGAACAAATGAGCATGACACATGACCTGTCATTATCTTCTCTGTGATACTTACAATGAGATGGGATGCTACTCAGGGGAATAAAAAGGCTTATTTCAGGCCACTGTGGTGAAATGACATTTACCTAATGCAGATACAAATTTTGTGTTAATTAGTGGGCACTTGACATTGATGTGATCTGATTAGTGGGGCAAAGTCAGCCTTAAACTAGCTCGACAGAACTAACATAGTATAGTATGCCCTTGAATTGTGAGAGTTAGAGAAGTGTCAAAAAGCACCAGCCAATGAGAAACCACTCAGAGTCACCTGCTCTACTCTGAGAATACTAACCACCTTAGAATGACCAACTAGTGTCCCCATGCGAATCCTGACACAGGGCATCTGACACATCATTTAAGAGCCTCAGTGCTCTTACCATATCACACAGCCCAGTCTTTATTAGGGACACAATGATGTAAGAAAATGGTATTAGATAAGATGTTTATACATTTATTTACAATTAACTATACATAAGTATATACTCAACTAATGTTAGCTCTCATTAACTTATAATGTAAGCACACGATCTCAGCTCCTTCCTCTTTCTAAAATGTTTCTCCCATGACGGTTTCCCCAACTTTGTAATATTTCTCTATAATTCTAGAACCAAAAAAAATCCAGAACTTTGTCTAGTCCAAATTTCTCATTTTAAGGATTAATTTTCTTTGTAATTACATATTTGAGTGCTACTGTCCTTGGCAGCTAGAAGAGGGTGCCAGGTGCCCTGGAGCTGGAGTTACGAGCAGCTGTGAGCTCCTTTACATGGGTGCTTGAAATCAGTCTCAGGCCCTTGCTAAGAGCAATACATGCTCTTAGCCATTTAGCCATCTCTTCAGACGAAGAGAAAATAATTGGCAAATTCATAGAGGAGGTGACACAACCTGGTCTTAAAGGTAAAGGCCTGGTTTGGAAAGTCTGGTAGAGGAGGAGGAAGAGAGCAGTCAGTGGGTTACGGCTTGGCTGAATAGCAGGAACAACTTGCAGTGTTCTACTGAACAAGAAGGTAAATGGTTGACAGTGACTGCTTGAAAATATCAAACTAGCAAGCAGGATTTTGAATGCTGCCTACACAAAGAGAGATCAATGGAAGAGGTGATGGATAAGATGGTTACCTGAGCATTACATGGAGTGTTTACTTAAAGTCATGCCATCTCCTTACCTGTTTATTACTACGTGACAACTAACCTTGTTCCTTTCTTTTAAACAGGATGTAGAGTGGCCTGTGGAGTTCTGGGTCCTGCCTCTATCAGTCTCAGTGGTCATCATCTAGGCACAAGGCTTCCCAAAGTTCCTCAGAGCATCTGATTCTTCATTTATTAAACGAAGATTAAATTAGAAGTGCCCAGAGAACAAAAACTACTGTACTTAACAAATATTTTTAAAATCATACATGTTCCTGTTACTACCAATCTAACTTATATTGATATTCTATGTCTTCCATTTCCCAAAGGAAGACATGTGTGTGTATATAGCACCTATGTTAATTCATAACATTGCTCTAACCTGTACTTGCCTCACTAAATCTAAAACTACTTTTTTTCCAATTAAGGCAAAAATCTCTCCCTTCGTGAGATAACTCCCCCTTCTTTGCTATATCCCTCAGTTTAAAATACCTTGTGGTCTTTAAATGCTTTCTTTAGGATGCCAGGTCATGGGCCAGTGTTGGGCATTTTCCTGTCTGTGGTTGACAGTGTCTCTTCACAGTGGATGGAGGGGTGGACTATGTCTTTTATTGATCTTTCCTTTGTCTATCTCCACTATGCCTTTTACAAAGGTGCTTAACAAAGTATGCAAAGGTGCTATACAGGTGTATTCATCTTTCTCCTTAGAGTACCGCCAGGCTTCCAGGTCACATACACTCTTCCCCAAGTGTAGCTATCGGTGAAATTTTGACCATTCAATGAAATCTTCTGATTCACTGTGCAAATGTAGCATAATTAATCTCTATTAGCATTGACCTTGCCATGTATACCATTGTTAGAGAACATTCCTAAAGAAAACAGAGTCTGGTGTTCACTTGGTGAGTGGTAGGTAGGCGGTCATCCATGTACAGACTTGAAATGACTGATTTATGAGATGCCCAAAGGCCAAGCTCAAGAAATGGTACTTCTCTGAGAAGTTCTCATTCGTGTTCTCAACTGTGGAATGGTGTCACTAGTCATGGGCATACTGTTACCTGCAAAGCTTTGACCCAGTCACGCTGAAAACTGTCAGTGGACCAGAATTGGTTTCTTTCTTTTTCCTCTGTCAGCATTCTCTCTTGTAAAAATACTAAGAAGGGAAAGTGATTATGGGCATCTAACATCAGATTTAGTAAAAATCACTAGAGAAAATATAAAGAGCAGTGTGATTTAATGATCTGAGAAAGTAGGCGAAAGTGTCAAGTCTAAAGAATTTTCAGTGGTTATAGGTTGGGGATGGAGCAGCTTGGAGGGGAGGGGAACACAGCAAGGCATCTGCCAGGGGTTAATCACAACCCTGCATGAAAAGCAGTTAACAAGTGAGAATCAGAACACCCAGGAGGAAAGGAAAGCCGGCTAGATCACCAGGAGAAATAAACAACAAAGAAGAAATATTTCCTTTGGCTACCACTACCTCCTTTTCAAAAGCTCAGAGGGGCTGCGGGGAATGCCAAGGACTGGTTTTCTCTCAACTCCCTCTGAAGCATTTGTCTTCATTACCACTCTTTTTAATCAGGGGTCCTTCATGAGTGTTGCTGCTCAGCCCCTGAGGGGCAGCTCTGCTCTGTGATAAATCAGAACCCACACCGCAAGTCACTACTCAGCACTCTCGGGGAAAGAAAAACAGACAAGTGCCCACCACAGGCTGAAAAGGCCCAGAGGTCGCAAGAAGGAAAGGCCCCAGTGCAGGAAAAAGGCGGGCAGGGGCAGCAGGACGCCAAGGCAAACAGAGAATGGATAGACTTAATTACAGGAGTCTGGAATATCATTTCATTTTAACTACAAATGATCATGAATTTGTTTAATAGATTGTAATTTGTAGCCTTAATAATTTCATACCTAAATCAAAACTTGGTAGCCCCAATGGAACCTCAGGTAAATTACACTATTACCATCAAAACTTCCTACTTACCTGTATTCAATGACACCACTAAGAAAGAAGCCATTCTGGCCTAAGAACCTTCTAGTATTTACTTTATGTAAGTGGAATCAGCATCATAAAGTTATAAAGATGTAGTATTATCCCCCACTAAAAAGTATCTTGGAGATAACCCAAGTTAACTATAATTGGTTAAAGATCATTGATGATTTCTTTATTCAAGTTAACTGAGCTGGCTAGGGGCAGAAGATTGTTTAGAACGGATGGTTCTCAACCTTCCCAATGCTGTGGCCTTCAACCTTCCCAATGCTGTGACCCCTTAATACAGTTGCTCATGTTGTGGTGACACCCTCATAAAATTATTTTTCCTGCTACTTCATAACTGTAATTTTGTTACTATTATGAATCATAATGATAGTATCTGATATGCAGGTACCTCATATGTGACCCCAAATGGGTCCCAAACCCCAGGTTGAAAACTGCTACTCTAGAGCCTAGAATTCTATTCCCCATATAAACAACCTCAGGTCTTAGGAATGGTTTAAAAGCTGGAAGAACACCAATTATGGAGAAGGTGCAGGCAGAAAGTAGAATATGAGTTATTTATTAACCTGATTTTCTGGCTTTCCCTGTGTAGCCCAGGCTGGATCTCACCCTCATAATCCTCCTACCTATGCCTCCCACACGCTAGCATCACAGACTTGCCCCAACCTGCCAGGTTCTAATGCCCCAGTTCTTTATCTCTAAAACACACTTCATTTATTTCTTATGCATGCTATTGAGTTGCTAAGACTCCCCTAAATTCAGGGAATTTTTAATTTCTGAACATTTTTTTCTAAGTGTCTTAATGGGTTGGAGTGCTAAAAAGATTTATGTAAATACAGAAACTAACTTCCTTTATTTTTAGAAGGAAAATAGTCTAGTATAGTGGTAAGTTCTTCTAGGACACTAGAAAGCAAATTCTTCTATAAACCAACCGAGACGGGGATTCTGCAACGGAACAAGCTAAGAGCTGAGGCCATGACTCCCAAAAGAAAAGTCAGCTTTCCTAATGTGAAATTTAAAACGCCCTTAACCTATCCACCTGTTAAAGACTGTACACAGGTCGGGCTATTCAAAGACATCACAGGTAGCCCCCAGCCAAAGACCTACTGTTTATGTCACACATCTGCTCAGGAGCCAAGACTCACTGTTCCAACTACACTGTACTCTGCTCCTTCGTGTCTGTAAGGTTTCATGGGGGTGACATTTCCCACATGGTTAGGTGCCCCATAGACCTTGCCCTCCATACCGAGGGGCTCGATTCCATGCCAGCCAACTGTGGTTTATAGGCACAAGTATGTGTGTCATTAAATTTTACTGAAGACCCTACAACAACAAAGAGCAAAGGACCCAAAATCATGAAAGCAAGGCCTACCTTCTAATCTATATAAAAAAAAAAACCAGCCCCCACTTTCCTCTTTGGAACTGAAACTCTCACCTGTTGTGATTCTGGGATGAAAAACTCTGCCAAGATCTTAGGATGCTGGGACGGGTGTAAAGCAAGCACCATCTACATCCCCTCTCCAAACATGTCAGGTTGTAAAATAGCAGGCAAGCAAAGGTCCTCGAGGGCAGAAGTGAGATGGAAAAAACTACATTATGGCTAGGGTTTTTGGGGGGCTATACTGGAGAAAGCGGCAGGGTTACAGAGACTAATGGCCTTGGGACCAGTCTGGATACAGTGCTCCAGGCAACAAGTAATTAAGAATCAGTTGTGTGGTATTCTGATGAATGGGGTCTAAGGGTTGTATTAATTATTCTTTTGGATATAAGAGAGTTAAAATGACAAGGAAATTGTAGTGAATAGTTTCCCATAATTACCTGGGAAGACATTTTGTTTGCTGGGTTTTTAGGAGCCCTGTGAGACAGAATTCAACTACTTGTGTGATAAGCAATTGAGTGAGCTTTATACTGAGGTGCCACAAGCATTTAAAAAACGGGCATAGAAACTTGGTAAAGGTGAAGGCTGTTTTTTAGCTATCTCCCAAGTATGTGGCTTTATCTTGCAGATCCCATGGGCCAGCACTAACATACACTCCATGAGGGAAATACCAGCTGTCTACAGAAGGGCAGCCTCAGTGTGGGTGATGAGGCTGTGGGATACGGCAGTACCTCTTATGAACAAACGTAACAAAGCAAGAGGCGCTGCTGGTCTAAGCAGAGCTGCACATACCCCTGCCAACAGAAGGGGATTTTCTTTCTCCTTTTCAGTCTGCAACAGTGCCTTACACAACTGAAACGTTGGCTGTGAGCAACAGCTAGGTCTGGCTCCTGCAGACTCTGAAAGATTGGGATGAATCAAAGAGTCATTTCCAAGGAGAGACAGTACAAAATAATAATAATTTTTAAAAAGTCCGTGGGTGAAAAAAACGTGGGCAAGAAGCTCTTCTCCAACAAGATCCCTAAGAACAGCACAGCCCCTCTATGCTGCCAGAGGGCTTCAGCGATGTCGAAAATCCTAGAAGCTGAAACTCCAATCTGGCTGCTATAAAGCAGCCTGACTCCGACGTATTCTCATTCTTGACAAATACCCACCCACCGACAGGGCTAGGAGACACATGGCGGCCAGGCCAGGTTGTCAAAATCGATCATTATAAAATGTCTATCTTCCAAAAGTACAACCTTTGTTCAGTGTGCTGTTTCCCTTGGAAGAGTGATCTTCCGAGAGCTATAGAAAGGTGGTCGGAAAGGATGGGGCTTGCACTTGTTTTCTAGGTTAACAACCATGTTAAGAATGGAAGGAAAGGTGAACGGTGGCCTTGGAATGTTGAACAGCAAACAAGAAATGAATCATCTAGTAAGGTCCTCTACTTCAAAGAAATTTGTAAATTTTAAGACTCCCCAGAAAATTTCCTAGGCCTTTAGCTCCTTTGATTTCCTTTCCTTCCCTCTCCCCTCAGGTCCCCAGCACAGTGCTGCAAGGCCTAGGCAACATGGAAAGTTCACAGCTAGTCGCCTGATCTCATGATCCTCTATCAAAACAGCACTTTCAAAAGTGCTTCCTGTCTAGCTCTGCACTTGCAGGAGTGTTTCCTTGGCTCAATCAGCTGCCAAACCAAATCCCCTCGGTGCAGAACTGGCAAGCACTCAGCACAGCCCCGTCCCCTCTCCACCTTGGGCCTGACATCCGGAAGTGACTTAGGAAGCACTCTAATGGTTACCAAATTTTTGGAAACCGACTTAGCTTTCCTGGGCACGTCATGTGTTTAGGGGAGATGGAATCACTAATCATCACTTGACCCTGTGACAGACCAAAAGTTGCCCTTTCCCCCCGGGAAACAAAGAAAAGAAATGTACCAGCTAGAACAATGATGCACACGCACAACCATGCTGGAGGAGACGGCAGACATGCCGCCGCCTTCCAGATGTCGGACATGATGGTGCACAGGCAACACAAAGAAGCCAAGAGGTTCTGCTGCACACTCTGCACACTCGCTGGCTTGCTCTTTTTCTACATCCTTTCTTCAAGTGCTGGAACTTTCTATGGCCATCCAGGGACTCAGAACACAGAAGAACTGAAGATCTGACCATCACTTCTCTGTCTCTGAAATACAACTGCATGGTTGTAAGCAGTGACAGAGGCAGTGTGATTTGTCTGAATGCCTCCTGGTGCCCCACACACTCTGCACTTCACTACCTTGTGTATCACTGAGTCAAGCCTGGACCTAAAGGAGACTCTGCACACCCACTAAAGTCACCTCCTGCTTCTGAGCCATGCACAGAACCTGAGTGAAGCCGAAGCTGACTCCACTCAGGCCTCCTGTAGGATTGCTTCTATGTGCTTATTCTTGCTCACACTTCTACTGGTGGAAGGGTTCCCAAAGAAAACCGGATTTAGCTGTCAGACTTAGATTATCAGGGAATCTCTAAGATGAATGGGTCCTTTAAAAGAAAAGCCAAACTTGGGGTAATTAAGTTCGAATTCTTTAATCACTTTTTCCAAGCTCAGGGGGAATTGTGGTGTTTCTCTGAGGAGTGTCTTCCACAATGCCACACAAATGCGCTGCAGGTTCCTCCTTCAGAGGGGTACCGAATAGAAGGGCGTCCCCTGCACAGTGTTCAGGAGTGTGCTTCTTGGCTTATCCTTTTTGGATAGCAGAGGTTGTGTGTGAATGTGCAATTATCAATACAATTCTCATTTTGTCTCCTTTCTTCAACAATAAAGCAATAAGAAACAGGAAGGGAGACGGGAGGGGGGCGGGAGGGAGGGAGGGAGAAAAGGAGGGAGGGAGGAAGGGAGGGACACTTAAGCAAGTACTGAACATGGGTTTCATACCATACCAGCCTTAACAGACCTCATCTAAACTGCTCAGGGTCAGAGTAGCTTGCATTCTAGAATATATATGCAGGCTTAATTAAATATTCCTAATCAAAACCTCCTAAATATTCCAATACCCCAATGTATTGAGTGGTAGATTTCAGATTAGGGATCAGTCTACTCTGTACTATGGTAACTTGTTCATTTCCATCTCTGGGAAATTCAACAAGTGGACCTTGGAATCCCTGTGAAACTGGAGTTCCACTGTATCCCACAGGGCTCTGCATACACTGTGTTGCTCATCATTAGGACATGATATGGTATCATGATAAGATAATGTTGCTGGCGCAATTGGGGAATTAATTACAAGTAGACAATGTAGCTGGAAGCCATTCATTGTACAGCACTACTAGAACAGGAGCAATGGACAGAGATAATCACCAAGGCCACCCTGTCATAGTCATCTGAGATAACTGAACACTAAATTGTCCATCAACCCAGGCCCTTGTATAGAGATAGAGCCCAAAATAGACAAGATTTAACAAAAGCTTGGCCAGAGAGGTCACTAAGTGTACAAGAGAAAATCTAGCAAGCACTGAACTTTGTCCGTGCACCATGGGTCAAATATCACCCATGAAAACGTCAAAGAGCTTCTACCTCATGTGTGGTGGTTAGACAGGGAGAGAGGCAGGACATACGGCTGTTCAAGTGGACTGACCTAGTCTCTAAAGGTATGCATTAATATAAAACTTAAGAGCCTATGATAACGGAGGCTAATCCAGGGTGTTTTACTGACTGCTTGGGAAAATAGCCCAGAAAAAAATCTTAACACATTTGACAATATTGGTGTCATGCAAATAACATACTTCTGCATGCAAAGTGATAACATGAATTTGTATTACTTCCTACAAAGGAAAAGGCCCGGTCCTGAAAGAGTTAAGAGAGACCAAAATTAGACACAGTTCATGTTAAAGGTTAGAAGAATAATCAGTCACTTGAAAAAACGCTACATAAACATTTTTCCGGATGCAATTTTCAGTCCAAGGATACATTTCCCAGTAGAAATCAACAGCTAAAAAGGAAATCATTTCGTCTCCGTAAGTGCCAAATTGTATCCTGATTTTCCCTGGCCTGGCTCAACTTTCAAAACCAGTGGTTCAACTTCTGCAATCTTTCACCCAATGACTATATAAACACATCTTACAAGACAGACATAATCCTTGGGTGGGCCAATTTATGTTGGATTATGAAAATACTTAAAATACAAAATCGTATAATGACTGTTGTCCTTCAGTTTTTCACTAAAGAAAGGGGGTGGAGACATTTAATAAAAGGCCATGGTTTGCACACAGATAACGGGCCACCATCACTTTCTTTTCTTTTTCTCCCCCTCAGAAGGTAAATAATACTAAAGGATGGTGTTCTGGCCTGGTGATGGTCTGGAGTCTATGAATGCAATTCTGATGCACGCAAGGCAGTCACCGGCACAACTGGAATGAGTTACGCTGCTTGCAACAGGCGAGGGAAAATTTCACCCTTGGAAGTATGTTGGATCTTCTGTACTTGGTCAGAGGTTACAGAAACATTAGTTTTAAGGATAAAGTAATCTTAAGTAAAAACCAAAAGATTCATTCAGAATTTATTACTGCTTCACTCCATACATATCTCACAATATACACAAGTCTCCATAGCACCAGTCGAGCAGACGCTCAAGCCCCTAACTAGAGAAATCATAAATTTTGAACATTCATGCAAAGGTGAACTCTGTTTTTCTACTGCTTCCTTGAAATTCCAGAGATTTTAAGGCAGCTACGGAAGCACACAGAAAAGCTCACCCCCAGCATTAGATGGGGAGGGCAAGAATTTTAACTTTTCCTCCAATGGATAAAGCTATGTAAAAGAAGATGTTCTGGAAGTCTTTGGAGAGATCGTAGAATAAATCATAGCTGTAAGATCTGGAAAAGCTTGGTTGGACATAAAGAGAGTTTCACATCTGTGCCTGTACATTTTTGCCTTGGGGATAATGGCTCTTCTAAGCCATTCACAGAACAATGCTGTAATGCCCCATCCTTAACCAGCAAAACGTAAGAGTTGCATTTGCAACTGTGCAAACTCAATGGTGGACTACTCAAATTTGCGTTTTTGGTTCAGATATTTTGCATTCCTTTCTCATTTAAGACACTCGCTCATGAAAGCCACCATTATTTAAAAGTGAAGAAAGAAAAGGGAATTGGTCTCCCTTTTCTGCTGGACCTGCTATTATCACCTGTATCTGTTTCCAGGAAGCCAATCTTCATTAGGGTTAATCTGCCTACTAAATGAATAAACAAAGGATTTCTCTGTCACTTGGAGGCCAGGTGAGCCGATAGCATCTTCTAACACAGAAAAGCATCTGTACTTGACTGCTGAGGAAATTACCTGCTGCAACCCCACACCTGAGGATCACTTGGCAGGCAGATCAGTGATGCTGAGCAACATACAGAAAATGGACTAGAACTATAATGTTCAAAGCATTAAAACCTGCCCTTGTTTTTAAAATGAAGAACAATTTTATGTAAGTTTTCACTAAGGAACACTAGACAAAAAAAAAAAAAAAAAAAAAATCAAGTAATTAAGGTAATTTCCCATTCTGTTCCACTTCTACCCTCCAGCCTCAATAACCTAGGAGATGTGAAAGTCACACCCCAACATCAACACAATGAACAATATAAAGAATTGAAACATCTCTATGTCAAGTACTTGACAGTAACATTCTAAACACTATGACATTAACAAACTAAGGTGTCCTGTTAGATTATCATTCCTTTGCTAGGCTGATAATTTCAGACCAAGAAAACTATATGACCTTAGTAGTTAAACATAGCAAAACAAAGATCCAAGACCAACCATTGTTGACTTATTAAATTATTAATAAGACTATCCCTTGTTTTAACTTGTGGAGCAAAATCTTATTGCCCTGAGAAATGATTTTGCTATCTAAATAATCCAACAGGAAACCAGTGGTGTTAAATAAATAAAGACAAACAACGTGAAAGAAATGAGGTCAAAGATATCTGACCTGGCTCCAGACTGAGTGTGCAGATGTGTGTGTGTGTGTGGGGGGGGGGGGATACAGGCGCAGATACAAGTTAACAGCAACATCTGACAGACTGAAAACACCAGCACACCCATTCCTAAAGCCTGCAAACCAACCATCCTTAGAGATGCTGGACTCAGAAGGACCAGGGTGTGATGCAGAATGAAATAAGAGCAATCCACCAAAACGCTACCCTTGGCTCAGGGCCCCCTAAGTTGCTGACACAGGGGTTGCTACTCTATTTGGCTTCTAATAATAAACATGTAGAGGAAGAAGTCAAACTACCAGGCAGGTTACGCTTGGTTCTCTGGAGGGATCAGGAACTAAAGAATGAGGCAAGAGAGGAGAAAGGTCAGTCGACATTTAATGAGTGCCTACTGTGCGTCAAGTCCCCTGTGAGAATGGCTGGGCTTGCTCAAGAGTGATAAAAGACAGATTGACTCTTTACATGCACTACGTCATCATCGCCTATGGAAGCAGGAGCCTTTCAGGTGCACAAGGGCATCCTAGCAGTTTTCACAGGGCATGGGTAAGATGGATCTCAGAGACAAGAAAAACACTAAGAGGTGTGTTCACCTGGAGGACATCATCAATGGAGAAGTTGCTTGTACACACTGCACTTCCGGAGGTGCACAGGAGAAAAAGCAGAAAGGACGGGCTGAGAATATGCAATCGTTCATGGTCTTCATCTGTCAGGCCAGGTTTTCAAAGATAAGCCATTTAAACATAAATGCAAACTGCTTGTGATCCCCACCAGCCACCGGCCTGCACTGGAACACTGACGACAGATGCTATACACGAATGTCACATATGTATTCTGAAATCTATTTTCACTGAGTGATTTTGGAGTACGTGGGGAAATTCAGCATGTCAGTTTAAGGAAATAGGTAAGGTTTCCCTTTTAAGACCCTAAAAAAACCATATGGGAGCAAGATAATGTTTGCCCTGACCTGCCAAGATTCTGTGGCATTCATCCCAGCCAGTCCGTATTGCATTCCTGAGTACTAAGGCTCACTCTGGGGCCTGGCCAGGTGCAGATGTGTGAAAATGCATGTACTCAGAGAACTCCCTCACAGCTCCACATCTGAGGATGCTCCTCATAAGGCTATTGGAGCCAACAGCCACAGGATGCTTCCAGGTCCACTATACTGTCCTTTAAGCTAGTCTGGACACAGGAATCCAGAGAAGGCTTTGTTACCTGGCTCAAAGAGAAGAGGAGACTCCTGTGCTCTGCCTGCACTTCTCAAGCCACATCACACTCTGCTAACTCTTTCCTTACTCACCAGGCCATTTCAAAAGCACCAAAATTTGTCTGCTCGGAATGAGTCACATACATGATTTCTAACTATTTATAATCATGACCATATTAAATGTGGAGGAGAAAAAAAAGGATAACTAGAAATGCTAAAAAGCAGAGCTGGAGAAATGGCTTAGTGGTTAAGAATGTTTCTCAAGCACCCTTATAGGTAGGTAGCTCACAACTGCCTTATAGGTAAGTCTAGCTCCAGAGGACCTGATGCCCTTTTCTGGCCTCTGATGGTACTGCACTCGTGCAAAAGTCTCTCCCCACTACCCCCATCAACACAAACAAATAAATTATTTTTAAAAATAGCTAAGAGTATTCACATAAAAATATTTAGTATATATTATATAGAAATAACAAAAAAGAAAAAGAAAAAATAGATTAGTAGGGAGAAGTTCTACTTCAATTTTAAATTTTGCTGTCTTGTTAAACAGATCAAACCAGTTGGGAACCTGTGGTCCTTCTGTTTTAGCCTTCAAAGTATGGGCAGTACTGTGAGTATAGGTGCAAAGTCCTACCCAGATCACACTAATGCAGGATGAGCTGTGTGTGTGTGTGTGTGTGTGTGTGAGACACCAGAGGTTGTTGATTATATTCATGACATTATTAGTGACATTGAAAATATACCTCATAATTCATTCATTCATAAATTTAAGTTCTATTCTGAGGATATATCATACAAAGCTACAGCCTTGAATCTTGTGAGCTCACAGACTGTACTATACACAGGTTTTTTTATTGTTGTTGTTCTGTTTTTATTTGTTTGTGTTTGTAGATGAAATTATTTGACATAAAATGTTGGAAAATAAATGTCCTCTTCACTGTCATGCTATTAATTGCTAGCTATTTATACCTTTAGATGCATAGAGGATTCTCAGAATTCATTCATTCATTCATTCATTCATTTATTTATTTATTTATTTATTTATGTACACTGTAGCTGTCCTCAGACACTCCAGAAGAGAGCATCAGATTTCGTTATGGATGGTTGTGAGCCACCATGTGGTTGCTGGGATTTGAACTCAGGACCTTTGGAAGAGCAGTCGGCACTCTTAACCACTGAGCCATCTCACCAGCCCCAATTCTCAGAATTCTAAATATGGTATTTTCATAGGGACTGCATTAAAGTTCTAAATTAAGAAATACCTGCATAAGCCGGGCAGTGGTGGTGCACGCCTTTAATCCCAGCACCTGGGAGGCAGAGGCAGGTGGATTTCTGAGTTTGAGGCCAGCCTGGTCTACACAGTGAGTTCCAGGACAGCCAGGGCTACACAGAGAAACCTGTCTCCAAATAAAATAAAATAAAATAAAATAAAATAAAATAAAATAAAATAAAATAAAGTCTGTATATTCAGAATGTACTATATACATATATATGACTTTGAAGAGATGTGAGGGTTCATTAGTATTTATTTGTATTTCCTTATTGTGCTTACTAGTTTTTACAGCAACATGACACAAACTAAAGTCGTCTGAGAAGTGGAACCTCCAAAAGAGGTGACATTTTCTAATTCAGTGAGTGATGGAGTGATCGTGGAGGGTCCTGTCCATTAGGGGCTACCCTGGGCTGGTAGTAATGGGTTCTGGAAGAAGACAGGCTAAGCAAGCCACGAGGAACAAGCCAGTAAGCATGTTCCTCCTTCATGGCCTCTTTGTCAGCTTCTATATACATCCCTGTGGGGCTGGTTTGAGTTCCAGCCTAGGCTTCCCTTAGTGAACTGTGATTTGGGATAGGAACACTAAATAACCCCTTTCTTCCCCGAGTTGCTGTGGGGCAATATTTCATCACAGCAATATTCATTCTAAGGCATGTACGTTATTGGGCTGGGATTCTAACTCATTGTGTAGCCCAGGCTGGCCTTGAATTCATGATCCTATCTCAATTTCCCAGTGCTAGAACAAACTAGCATACAATTATAAGCTATATGTAGTTTCCTTATACGGTCTCTGGTTTCCTTCTCAGGACCATTCCTAAGGATGATGGTCTTCTGATACTATCGAGCTGAGATCATAAAGATTAGAGTATCTAGTCTTATGTGGAAAAATGATAAGATGATAAGTTTTAAAAGTTGATGGTCTGGAACGTTTAAGGTAAAAATAATGTTTTGTCTATAAATGATGAGTTTTGTAGTTATATCTTTTGTTTTTTAAAAAGTTTATTACTTACCTCTGTGTGGGAATGCATGAGTTTATGTGCACCATGTGTATGTAGATACCCAGAGACCAGATCCTCTGAACTGGGGTTACAGATGAATGTGGGTGCCTTGTGGGTACTGGGAACCTAAGTCAGGTCCTCCACAAGAGCTATCTCTCTAGCATTCTCTATGTTTTATATATTAATACATTGTCTGTAGCATCCACAGTAATTATATAATAACAGCTTTCCTATAATTTTGAAGAGCTTGCTGACAGGAGCCTGATATAGCTGTCTCCTGAGAGGCTCTGCCAGTACCTGGCAAATACAGAAGTGGATGCTCACAGTCATCCATTAGACAGAGCACAGGGTCCCCAAAGAAGGAGCTAGAGAAAGGACCCAAGGAGCTGAAGGGGTTTGCAACCCCATAGGAGGAACATCAATATGAACTAACCAGTACCCCTAGAGCTCCCTGGGACTAAACCACCAATCAAAGAAAACACATGGTAGGACTTGTGACTCTAGCTGCACATGTAGCAGAGGATGGCCTAGTTGGTCATGAATGGAAGGAGAGGCTCTAGGTCCTGTGAAGGGTCTATGCCCCAGTATAGGGGAAAGCCAGGGATGTCAGGAATGGGAGTGGGTGGGTTGGGAAGCAGGAGGATGGGGGGGAGGGGATAGGGGATTTTCGGAGGGGAAACTAGGAAAGGGGATAACATTTGAAATGTAAATAAAGAAAATATCTAATTTAAAAAAGTAAAAAGAATAAATCCAAACAGATCTCCCATTAAATCCAATATTGATCTGTGTCTTAATATAGCAAGTCTTCATTAGGAATACAAGATTCTATCTCTAGTTATCTCAGGTAACTTACAGGAAGAAGTGCTAATCTTAGCAAAGCATATTTTAGCATTGAGAATAATACATTTTTCTTATTGTATCAACTAACAGTGATATAGTATAGTAACAGGAAATATGAAAAACTCCTATTTGATCATGGTAGATAGGACTTTTATTACAGTGTTGGATTTGGTTAAAACTGTATTTGGGTTTCTAGATGGAAATCCATATAAGATTGGTGTATAGCTCCCTTTTTTGTTTTCTAGGACTCTGGCTTGTTTTTAAAAGCCTTGCTTAGAGTGAATTAGGGACACGGGTTGTCAATAGGTGTTGAAAAGTTCCTCAGAGCTGACACTGTTTATTATGGAACAGGAAAAGGCCACAGGCTGTGCACACAGAGGTGAGATAATGGCTTCTGCCTCACTTCACTGTCGGTCTCACTCAGCCTGAAGTGCTGTGTCTGGAGACTCCCAGCCAAGCATCATTTAAGGGCAGAGAATACTGAAGTTACTGTCAACACTCGAGCAGATAATACCAAAGCCATGCTGAACTTCTATAGGGCTAATGTAGACTAAGAAACAGGACAGGTAAGAGAGCAACTGCAAGGTTTATCTCAAACGCTGGCACTAGAGGCTCAAGAAGGTGATCCCAAGAATAGACGGCCATTCTAGGGCTCCCACTCCGCTATGGTTTTGCTGCCATCAACAAAAGGTCACCTAGTCACGTGTGACAGCACAGGCTATAATCCCAAGACTCAGAAAGCTGAGGCAGGACGATAGCAAATTCTTTTCTGAGGTAGAGAAAGATACATACATTTTCAAATTGACATCTTAGAATGAAAAGACAGCACATGCTCGCTCCTGTACTCATGACTACTTGGAAGGTTGAGGCAGGAGAATCATCATTCAGTGCAGGAGTCACAGGCCAGCAGAATGGAGGAACACAATGAAGAACTGGCAAATTAAAACACAAAACAAAGGAAGCAACAAAACAGTCCAAGTTATCTGTCACCACAGGCATGGCAGGAGTTAAGGAAGGATGCAGGGTAAAAAGATATGAGGAAACCAAGGATGGACAATTACCCTACTTCACAATAGATGGGAATCTACATATTGAAGAAGCCCAACAGACCCTCACACACACACACACACACACAAAGCCCATTAGAAGATACAGAGGAATTCTAATTAGTTTCTCTTTTTAAACTACACATATGGGTGTGTGGATGTGTACATGCCAGTGCAGGTGTCTGCAGACACGCTCAATCTCCTGTAAGCTGCCTGATAGAGATGGGGAATTGAACCCGGGTCCTCTGCAAGAGCAGCCAGGGTCATCCTGAGCCATCTCTCCAGCTGCATAGGCTTACTCTACTAGCTTTAGTTTATGGCTGTACTGAGGATCGAACCCAGGGCACTGTGTAAGTTAGGCAAGAGCTGAACACTGAGCCACAGCCTCAGCCCAGGGCTGAACTTCTGAAGACCAAAAACAAGGAAAGAGTCTGGAAGGCAGAGAGGAGACAGGTGCAGATGGGCACATTCTGAATGCTATCAGACTCTTATCAGAAAGGGCAGGATAAAAGGAAGCCACAGCATGTATATTTCAATGCTTTATTTTTTCCCACACATACTTGTATGTATTTGTGGGGTACCGAGTGATGCTTAGATATGACAACATTTTTTGAGTGCTGAGAGGCAAGAACTGTAGACTGTGAACTCACACCCAGCTGGAACATCCTCCAGGAATGAATGCCACATTGGGGGCTTCTCAGATAAAGAAAAATTAGGTGAGTTTACTCCCAGAATAGCTGTTGTAGAAGAATGACTATAGAAGTTCTCCTGACACAAGGAAACCAAAGGAAGAAGCCCGGAGGGCCTGGGGGGAGGGGTGGGGGGAGTAGAGAAGCCAGAGAGGCCAAGGTTAATAAAAACAAGCTTTCCTCTCATGCTTCAATTTCTAAATTATGTGTGACATCACTCGCTGATGCCATCCAAGTTTATATAAGGTAATTTAAAAGATAACTACATTAGAAATATGGAAGAAAGAACCATAGAGGAGAAAATATTACCAAAATTGGTGAATAATGAATAGTAGAGAAAAAATAGGTATTTATACTATAATACCCATAACTACAAAGAAATGCAACATAAACACTGGATAAACATACTGTATCTGCATGCCTAAATAACAAAGCTGCACAGTCATGGGTAATGTACACAGGGCTGGGAGGAGGAGAAGAAGGATCATGGGTAATGTACAAAGGGCAGGAAGGAGGAGGAAAAGGATCATGGGTAATGTACAAAGGGCTGGAAGGAGGAGGAAAAGGATCATGGGTAATGCACACAGGGCTGAAAGGAGGTGGAAGATCATAGGTAATGTACACAGGGCTGGGAGGAGGAGGAGGAGGATCATGGGTAATGTACACAGGGCTGGGAGGAGGAGGAGGAGGATCATGGGTAATGCATACAGGGCTGAAAGGAGGTGGAGAATCATGGGTAATGTACACAGGGGTGGAAGGAGGTGGAGGATCATGGGTAATGTATACAGGGGTGGAAGGAGGAGGAGGATCATGGGTAATGTACACAGGGCTGGAAGGAGGAGGAGGATCATGGGTAATGTACACAGGGCTGGAAGGAGGAGGAGGATCATGGGTAACATACACAGGGCTGGAAGGAGGTGGAGGATCATGGGTAATGTACACAGGACTGGAAGGAGGAGGTGGAGGATCATGGGTAATGTATACAGGGGTGGAAGGAGGAGGAGGATCATGGGTAATGTACACAGGGCTGGAAGGAGGAGGAGGATCATGGGTAACGTACACAGGGCTGGAAGGAGGAGGAGGATGATCATGGGTAATGTACACAGGGCTGGAAGGAGGAGGAGGAGGATCATGGGTAACGTACACAGGGCTGGAAGGAGGAGGAATGCACATGGCTTCTGCTGGAGAACCCATTTCAATAAGCCTCATGCAACATCTGGAACTCCCACATTGCTGATGGGAACAGAAGATGATAGAGCCACTATGATGGTTAGGCAACTTTGTGGAAATTAAACACACAGTCACAAATCAGGTGGCTGTTCAGAGCAATGTTACTGCAAATTGCAATGAACTGAAGACAACAATGTCCAAATGTCCTCCAACAGGTGAAACTTCCGTGGTCCATCAGTGTCACAGAATACCAGTCATCAGTGAAAAGGAAAACTGGGGTATGTGTCCCAGGATTAAACCTATGGTCCAACACATGCTTAACACGTGCCTCCCTCTCCCCAGCCATAAGAATTAATATATGGAAAACATAGATTTACCTCAAAGGCATTATGTTCAGCTATTAAAAAAACAAAAAGGAAGTATCAAAGGCCATATATGGTATGATCTAATTTATTTAACATCCTCAAAATAATAAAATTGTACAAATGCAGACTAGCTAAGTAGTTGCTATGGACTAGGACAGGTTGTAGGGAGGGAACTGAGTATTGTTATAAGGGGGCATATATGAACCTACATGTGTCAAAGATGCTTGTGCTCCATAGCCCAGCGCCAACCTCATTTCACCCTGCCCACATAATTTAGATACTATGGGCTCCACAAAAGAACAACCTTTTATTTTGATCTCCGGACATCAGTTTTTAAATCTCGCAAGCTAAATGGTATCCTTGAAAGCTTGAGGCTGGTGCTGAAGAGCTGAAGCCTCTGGATCCCAGCTCTGTCACTGAATGCAGAGGTGGCAAAGAGGGATCATCTCCCCATGTCAGCTCCCTGCATCAAAGAGGATCCTTGTAGAGAAAAGCGAGACTCGCCTGCCTCCTGCAGTCCTTCCAGCCTGGGCTGGGCATGACTCCTTTGGATAGTGCTCCATAGCACCAATGACTGCCGTCAAACTTTATACAGGAAGGTTAATTAAAATTGAGGTCAGGGTACATAATTTGTAGTACATGCATCAAGAAAAACAGTACATTCATGAAACTAATGGTTTGGAAGGAGGTTTGTGGTGTATTTGGAATAATCACATCTGGAAGGGTCACCTTTAGGGACTGAATTTCATGCCTTTTGACATATTCAGTTCCAGTACCCTCTTCATTTTGTCTTTTCTAGGCATTACACAAACTCTTCTAAGGACAGCCATGGCTCATCAGCAACACCAACAAGTGCACCAAAGGATACAACTCATGTGTGCCTTAGACCAGCAAGGGAAGGAAAAACAGCAAAGCATGATGGCCAATGGTGAACTGGTGAGCCCTTCCTTCCTTTCTTCCTTCCTTCCTTCCTCTTTCTTTCTTTCTTTCTTTCTTTCTTTCTTTCTTTCTTTCTTTCTTTCTTTCTGTCTGTCTGTCTTTCTTTCTCTCTCTTTCTTTCTTCCTTTCTCTTTCTTTCTTTCTCTCTCTTCCTTTCTTCCTTCCTTTCTTTCTTCCTTCCTTCCTTCCTTCCTTTCTTTCTTTCTTTCTTCCTTTCTCTCTCTCTCTCTCTCTCTCTTTCTCTCTCTCTCTCTCTCTCTCTCTCTCTCTCTTTCTTTCTTTCTTTCTTTCTTTCTTTCTTATTTTAGTTTTTTTGAGATAGGGTTTCTGACTGTCCTGGAACACACTTTGTAGACCAGGCTGGCCTTGAATTTAGAGTTCCATCTGGCTCTGCCTCCTGACTGTTGAGATTAATAGATTAAAGGTGTGTGCCACCCATAGCCAGTGAACTGCTATATATTTCAATGTTAAAATCCAATGGAAATAAAATAAATCTCTAAACTAAAATGACTTTCTCCACTAAAGGCAACTTATATATTTTTAATTTGAGGTTAACATAGTATAAAACAAACAAACAAACATATGCTAAAGTTTACTTATTTTAAAAAGGCAGGGTATCATGAGGCCTAGGCCGGGTTGGTATATTACTGTCTATGTAAGCAAGGAAAGCCTTGAGCTCCTGATTTCCTGGCCTTCACACTCTGTACCATCATATAGAAAGTCTGGACACTAAACTCAGGGATTTCTGTATTCCACGCAAGTACACTACCAACTGAGTTGTATCCCTACCCCAAAGTTTATAACACAAACACACACACACACACACACACCTCTTCCACTAATAAATAAAAATAAAATCCCATGAGTATGTAACAAACTCACCACACTAGCTCAGTTTGCCTCTGTCTCCATGAGTCCAGGATGGACCAAAGCACCGCCTCCATTTAATTTTGTCCCAACTCTGAACCCACAAGGTGTAAGAGGCCTGTAGGTTTTCCTCTGGTGTCAGCACAGTCGCCACTTTTCCTGGCTTTGGTTTTCTACCCACGCTCCACTTTGGTTTTATTGAAAACCTCACACATGAAACTAGGCTCCACCCAGGTTCGGCTATGATCATTTGGTTTAAAAGAACTGCAGGCCTAAAGGATGCCAAGTTCAGATTTGGGTTAAACACTTGGTTGGAAAAGCAAGCTGGAGCAAGGCAGTTTTCCAAAAAGCTGTGCCCTACGGTAGGCAGCTTTCAATAAATATTATTAAACACTACCGAACTCATTGTTTTATTTTCATGAGAAGTGGGGAAAGAAAGAGATGGAGGGAAAGAACAGCTCTGTACTGCTGAACCATCTCCTTAGACCTAAGGTGTAAGTTTTTTGTTTTATTTCTTTACTTGCTTTCTCTCGAGCCCAAGAGTAGAAGAATAGTTTGGAGCACTTTAAACATCTGTTTTGAAGGTCATGACGCTAACATGAATCCTAAGTTACCAAGACCTTAAGTCAGTCCAATAATTCAAGTATGAGATTAAGTGCAGATCTGAAGGACACAGATCTCAGTAGCATCAAGGTTTCCTGAAGCTGCCACCACTGCTGCCACAGGGACCTTCCTTCTCACTAAATGTTTTCCTTTATTCAGTTATATAAAGTGGGAACATTCTAGTGATTTATATTTTTAAAATGTTTCTTTAAACAAAAGCAAAAATTTATGACTTGATTACTCCTTCTCAGAGTTCTGCCTATCCCAAACGTGGAATAAAGTCCTTAGCATCTGTCAGTGCAGATGTGGGCTGGGAGGTGGAGGGTGAGAGAGGACACCAAGCCCACAAATCTCCTGAAGTTTCTTCAGAAAAGACAAAACTTTCCAAGTGAAATCGTCATTTTGGTAAATGAAACCAGTTGTAAATTTAGACAAGTTTTCTTTCTTTCATTCCAAAGGATCACAAGAAAATGGTACCCTGTGCTTTAAAGGCCATAAAGCTCTGGCTTAGAGCAGGGTCAACAAGAGCTGAAACCACTAATGTCATACTCTCACCAGCAAGAACAAAGGGCACTGACGCCTCAGCAGCACTGGGACACCCCCCCCAGCAGCCCCGCCCAGGCAAAAACCATGCGCCAAGAACATGCCAGGAACAGAGTTTTACAGCCCAGGGAAAATATGTCCATTTAGGGACCATAATAAACATCCAACATCCTCAAGAGACATAAAACAAGAATATCAAAATAGGAAGAGAGGCACTGGGAATGCAGAAAGGGATAAACAAGGCTGGGACAAAGGTAGACATAGAAATACAAGCAGTGCATCCGGAGAGCGGTCGCTTCTCCAGTCATCTTAATGGCGTCCTAGATTTTACTTGTTGTAGGATGAGAAAACTGTGTTTATCTTTAAAAACGTGTATGACAAAAAAAAAAAAAAAAAAAAAAAAAAGTGTATGACTTGAATCCAGTCTCCTCTGACTGGAAGACATATACAAATGACAAGGATTAACTCTGGCTCTGGGACAGAACTCCAGGATTAGCTGGGACAACAGTATAGTTCGTATTATACACATATGATGCCTGAGAAATGGAAGACTATCCCTTAGCCCTTTAGGTGTTTGAACTGTGAACAAAAGCATTTACATGTCATATTCCAATAATCATCACAACACAGGAGACAGACATTTAGTATTTTTAAAAAATATGTATTTTATGTATGTATGTCTGTTAGTGCATGAACTTATTCTCCACATGCATGCCTGGTGGCCCTCAGGCCACAAGAGGAGGTCAGAGCCTTTGAGACTGGAGTCACAGCGGTTGTCAACTGCCATTGATTTGCATTCTTAAGAACTAAGATCCTGAACTTCATCAGGTATGAGAACAGAAATCAAACCTACACTTAATTACAGAAATCACACATTCTCAGGACAGATCTGACCATTCTAAAAGTGCATTCATCAACAATATTTTCAATGACAACCTGGGTAAAGACATTCAGGGGAAATAAATTATGATGTCTTTGAATTCAGAACTGTCTTTGAAGAACAGAACTAATAACAGCGCCGTTAACTCATGGGATTTTATAAGGATGGAGGGAAATAATGTGGGGAGATGCTTGGCAAAACTTGATAGTGTTTGCTATTGTGAGCTATTTGCATAATTATCATGCATAATTTAATATGTAAATCAGAACTAAGACTTAGAAGCAAGGTACTAATATCTTATTTAGTAAGCCAGCCCAAATCATTTTTCATGAACATGAAAAGATAATAAAAGCTTTAAAAAACTTTAAAAACCAAGCAGTATTTTCCTTTTTAAAAGAACATCTACTAACTTGCATATATCAATAGGTACTTTTTATTGGATTGCTTGTTTGTTTGTTTGTTTGTGTGTTGAGGCAGGGTTTCTCTGTGTAGCCTGGCTGTCCTGGAACTCACTCTTTAGACCAACCTGGTCTTGACCTCCACCTGCCTCTGCCTCTCAAGTGATAGGATTAAAGGTGTGCACTTCCATGCCTGGCTTTTTTGTTTGTTTGTTTTTTAAAGATAGAGTCTCCTGCATCCTGGGCTGGCCAGGAACTAACTATGAAGACAAGAATGACCTTGAACTTCTGAACCTTCTCCTTGGACCATACACAGTTTCTTTAGTTCTGGGAATCAGGGCCATGGCTTTCTGCACTCTAGGGAACAACTCTACAAACTCAGCTACATCTGAGGCCACAAGAGCTTCTTCAACACAATTATTCTTGAAACTATATGTGTTAAAGCAAACTGTAGTGGGATTGCACCAGCAGTAACAATGACGGTTGAAGACATTACCACAGAGCCCTTAGACTTACTAATATTTTGAACACATCAACCAAGCAGTTAGCTTTTTGCAAACATAAAAAAGTGGAGAACTTAAAATTGACTAGGAGTTGCCAAACGTCAATGATCAGGAAATGGAAAATTAATCCATTTGTGTCTTAGGTTTATTTTCAGTTTCTTTTGAGAGGGTATTACTCTCTAGCCCGTGCTGCCAGATAGACCCAAGTTAGCCTTGAACTCAGAGAGCAATGTCTACCTCTGTTCGAAAATGATGAGATTAAACTCATACACACAACTCAGGTACACTTTCCTCTCAGGTTTCTTTTTTAAGCTTATTGAAAAGCTAAGCATTATCACTTATTCTGAGGATGAGGTAGAAGAACAGGTCTGAATAGACACTACAACAAGACAAAAAGCAACCATCATTTTAACATGTGAAAACACAGGTCGAGAGGATGGGATCTGAAGAGCCTTTACACATTTCCAAGTGGCTAAGAGCTCTGCGATCTTTACAGTGATAAATATTGTAGGGGCTGGCAGTCCACGGGGACGCCCCACTCATACGCTATTCCACAATTGAGGAGCAAGGTGTCAGTTCCATTTAGGATCACTGTGCGTTTGGCTTTTTTGAAAGCTTTAACACATATTCTGAAAAAGCAATTAATACTTCTCAGGGAAGCAGCATTCCTTTGCCTCCCTTGCCCTCAGCTCTTGCTAGAAAGAATGAGCTGCGAGCTTCAGACACCTTATTTCTTTTAGTTTTCATTCTCACGCTGGGTGACAGAGAAGACATGTGACCTTGAGTGAGCACTACTTTAGTGGGAAATCTTTTCTGAGTGAAGAGCCCTTACATGTAACCGTGCTAACTGGAATTAGGAACTGTTCATAACTTAAAGATCTCTCTGTGACCTGCATGTGAACCCAGGTGAGCCACTAGTACAGGAGTCTGACATCATCAGGACTATATTAGGGAGGTTTGTCAATGGCTGTCTGAGGTGATACTGATATGACTTTTTCCTTCTAGGATATACACACTCACTATATAATAGTGAATATAAGTATACTGGGAGGCTAAGGCCATGAGAAGTTGGGTAACAAAATGGTGTGTGGGGCTGGAGAGGTGGTGCAGCAGTTAAAAGCACTGGATGCTTTTCCAGAGGACTCAGGTTGTATTTCCAGCATGGTACATAGCGGTTTACAACCCTCTGTTACTACAGTTCCAGGGGATCCAATGTCTTCTCTAGCTTCTTTGGGCATCTTCAGATATCAGTCATTCATGATGTGCACAGACATACACTCAAGGAAAACATCCATTCACATGTAATAAAAATAAAAGAATATTTAAAAGTGTTTATGTGTGTGTGTGTGTATAACACACACTTCCTAGGTCACACACATACCCACACTCCCTGATTACTTCAGGAATATAAAATTGGCAGTCTCAATCAACACATTAGCCAAGATCCTAGAGGATGCAAGGAAGTCCCAGAAGCACACTAGTGAACAACCAATCCTACAGAACTACAGAACAGCAGGCAACAGTCATTGATCTTGACCTTGGCTGCTTTTTTTTTTTTTTTTTTTTTTTGGTAAAACATAATAAAGAAAAATCTGTAAGCACTTAAAATTTTTTCAAATTTTGTTTTTCAAAAATATGATATGTATGTAGTCTAAAAGACTCCAAGGGAAGAAAAATTTCCACGTCTAGCTGCTGCACAGTAGTCTCTCAGTTCCTCTTCTAGAGGTAAGTACTATTTGCATCAAATATAAATATGTGGTTCCAATGTTCTATTTGGAAATGTTGAATTCATTACCCTTACTGTATTGTGGGAACAATTTAGAGGTCAACAGAACATAAAGAGGTGATGATCCAGTTACTTTAATATTTATTTGATAAGTGCTAAGAGTAGATGTTTAAGAAGAGAGGAAGAGGCAACCAAGGCAGCAGAGTAGCAAGAGAGGCCGCAGATAGATGGCCTCCAACACCACAGCAAGTTCTCACTCAGGACCCGGCCCTTGTTTTTTTTGTTGTTGTTGTTTGTTTGTTTGTTTGTTTTCTTTTCTTTCTTTTTTTTTTTTGTTTTTTTTTTTTTGTTTTTTCGAGACAGGTTTTCTCAGCCCTGGCTGTCCTGGAACTCACTTTGAGGACCAGGCTAGCCTCAACCTCAGAAATCCACCTGCCTCTGCCTCCCAAGTGCCCAGCCCTTCTCATGTTATAAAATCAGACATTTCAGACACAGGGGTGGTCGAGGTGGGTGTAAAGGGGTTTTCTGAGACCTCTGCATGCTGAGAAAACCATGGATAAAAGCAGTCTTTTCTTTGGCATGCACACAGTCTACATTTTAAATAATATGGTCTAGAGAAGATGTAATTGGGGAACCGTGCTGAAATTTCAAGCTTAGCTTGCAAGGTTATGTGTCCACATCTATCTGTATGGAAATTTCTCTTTGAGGCAGAGTGTCCCCATGCTGTCCGTGTGAGCTTGAGGAGCCAAGGAGACACCATCGTAATTTTCTTGGACAAGTCTTAACCAGGAGCAACAGTACTTTCCAGATTAGCCAAAGATTTCATACCACACAAAACCCAGCCACACCCTCTCTTGGTGTTGCCTAAAACAAAAGCATGTGCTGATAAATATAATTTTGCAATTTTATTACTAATTCTGGAACATTCTTAATAGTTCTTTTTTTTTTCTCTTTTCTTTTTGGTTTCTCTGTGTAGCCCTGGCTGCACTTGAACTCACTCTGTAGACCAGGCTGGCCTCGAACTCAGAAATCCACCTGCCTCTGCCTCCCAAGTGCTGGGATTAAAGGCGTGTGCCACCACCGCCCAGCTTGAAATAATAGTTCTTTAAACTCCCTCAAGGAAAGCTGAAGTCAAGTTAGTACATCCAGAAAAGCTACATCAAGTATTTTACTGTATGCTTGCTAGCCCTGACCACAGATCCTAGCAAGCAGAAGTGTGTTCGTGTCAATGAGGTACAAAGGTAAATCCAATCCACTGAGCACAGTGCTCTAAAACCTTAAGTTTTATTGTTGCTTGCAATAGGAAACAGTCTGGGTAAACATATGCAGATTTTTTTCTAACTTTAAAATTTTACTTATTTACTTTATGTTTACAAGTGTTTTCCCTACATGTGTATGTATATATGTACTATATGTGTACCTAGTGTCCATGGAATTAAGAAGGTGTCAGATTCCCTAGAACTGTGATCCACTCTATGGTGCTGTGAACTGAAAACAGGCCTCTAAAGGAACAGCAAGAGCTTTTAATAGCCAAGCTACCTGTCCAGTCCCAACACATGCATTTTTAAAAGAATGATATAAAATCTAACTTGAAACATTCTGAACTTTTGTTGTACATGAAGGAACAATGACCATAGTAAAATGACAAGCCTAATTAATAAAGGAATATAAGCCAAGAAAGTTTTCCAGGCTTAGTCATATAATGGAGCTAAAGACTCAGTATACAAACTTCTTACCACTTGATGGTAGAATGCCTCATGTGTGCTTGAGAATCAGTGATTCTGCTCGAACAATCTTTGTTCTGTAGTGTGTAAAGTATGTATGAAGAGATTTTTAGTCTCTTAGACCTTCTTGTTTGTAAAAATTAGATGTATCATGTATTGCCAGATGTATGGAAGTGGGAGATAACTGCCCACTTTCACCATGTGTTCTCTGGGGATCAAACTCCGGCCTTTATCCACTCAACCATCTTGGTAGCCCAGAGAGCCCATTACAAGGCATGGCTTGGCCATTGCCCAAGGTTGGATCATAAGATCCAACAGAACAGAATCCATACCTGCAACTCCCTCTCCACCCACTTCTTTCTGCCTATACTCCACTATTTCATGAGGCGCAGTGGTCCACAGAACAAGGAACCCCATCCTTAACCTTGTGGCTGCCCTTGGATCACACCACAGATTCCGATTTCTCAACTCACTTTCTCAGCGTGGTATTTGATGGTACAGAGAGTGCCAAATCTAAAGTATTATTAAAACCTCCACTCAAATCTAGCTATTTGGCTCAATGAAATTTGAAAACTTCACAACCACAAGCTGTTCATTAAGATTATAACTTGTGCAAGAGTCAAGATGGTTTCAGAGCAGATGCATAAACTTCCTTCTGCACCCGATGTCCTGAAGGTACAATGTTCTAATCTCATCTAATCTAACACTGCCACCCCAAAGCCTCTTAAATGTAATGAAGAACACAGACACAAAGGGTTTTTTTGGTTGTTTTGTTTTGTTTTTTGTTTTGTTTTGTTTTTGTCTCCATGCACAACTGAGCACCACGACTCTGAATGTGAGGGGTTTTGTGTGTGTGTGTATAAATGCCCAAATAATTATAGGTTCAGGTCAAGAACTCCAGACCTCCAGACCATATTGCTTACATCTCCATGGAGGAAGGACCCTCCAGCATAGTTTTTATCCACCCTAACAGGGATGGCTTTTAAGTATCTGTGACACAAAGAATTTCATTCCTATAAGTGCCAGAACTAGAAAGCCAATGACCAGTCAGGCCTGTCAGTTGTTGCCCAAAGCAACAAGGACAAGATGGGAATTCATTGTTCTGGAATGTCATCTGCCAGCTGTGTTCACACATTTTCACCACCCGAATAGCTGATTCTCTTGGCTCCCACATGGCTCATTTCAGCACACATGAATTTGAAATGAATATTTGATCAAGTAGGACAGAAAGAGATTTAGACTTACTGAGGTGTCACCATAATGCACTTTTAAGTAATTCCAAGCACCAGGAGCAAGGTGTCTTAGGATTTATTCTTGGGATATTTGGGAAATGGACCTGTGATCCTAAATGAGGAGATTAAATGAGATAAGACATGTGAAGACACTGAATACAATTTTGAGCATCTTGCTGCCTATAAACTGCTTCCTGATAGTGTTTCCTTCTGTAGGCTGACGAAGATCCTACAAACGTCTCACAAAGCCTGATCTACTATGAGACAGGAGTCTCATGCTGACAGGGAAAGTTGAAAAATCAGCTCCTCTTTCCAATGTCCAGTTTTATCAAAACTGAAAGCCATCACCCAAACCTGGGGAAAGAAAAATACAGTTGGTTCACACCTGGGAAGAGAGAGTGGTGCATTCACACCTGGGGGAAGAGAGAGAGTGGTGCATTCAGACCTGTGGGGGGGAGTGCATTCATACCTGTGGAGGGAGAGAGAGACACACACACAGTGGTGCATTCACACCTGTGGAGGAAGAGAGAGAGAGAGACAATGGTGCGTTCACACCTGTGGAGGGGGGAGAGCATGGTGCATTCACACCTGTGGGGGGAGAGACAGTGGTGCATTCACACCTGGGGAAAGAGACAGGTGGATTCACATTTCTTTCTAGCAATTGCTCTCAGAATTGTGCGTTGATAGCCTCCAGTAGCTCAGTAAAATTCACAGCCCTTCATATATTTCTTTTAACCTTGTAAAAGCCCCTCCCTACCATGTCTGCAAGGCTTAGATGGCTACTGGCAACCACAAACCTGCTGGTGAAGCTGCTCCATTTCTGGTCTACTCTCTTCATCGTTTTGCTAAGTTTTGACCTGTTTTTGAAGGCCTGGTTCTTTCAACTACCTTGGTATGCTACCTTCAATTATTTTTCTTGATTTCTGAGACAGGGTGTTTCAGTTACTTTTCACTTTCTGCATGGAGACACCATGATCAAGGCTACTTATAAAATAAAGCATTTAATTGAGGGCTGGATTACTGCTTCTGAGGGTTAATCAGTGACCATCATGGCGGGAGGCATTGCACCAGGCATGACTGGTGCTAGAGCAGGTAGCTAAGGAATACATCTTTTGGGGGGGGAGGGGGGTCAAGACAGGATTTCTCTGTGTAGCCCTGGCTGTCCTAGAACTCACTCTGTAGACCAGGCTGGCCTCAAACTCAGAAAGCCGCCTGCCTCTGCCTCCCAAGTGCTGAGATTAAGGGTGTGTGCCACCACTGCCTGGGGATCTTATTCACAAGTTGGAGGCAGGGAACAATGGGACTGGGACTGGGACTGGGACTGGTGTAGGCTTTTGAAACTGACACACCTCCTCCAACAAAGCCATACCTCCTAATCTTCCCGAAACAGTTTCTCCAGCTAGGGACCAAGCATCCAATCCCATGAGGCTATGAGGGCCAATCTCATCCAAACTATCACACAGGACTCATGTAGACAGAACTGGCCTGGAACTCCTAATCACCCTGCCCCAGCCTCCCTAGTCACAGTCATGCCTGGCTCAATGAAATATCTCTTGTAACATAGTTATACATTATACTTTTGACTCACAAAATATATAAAAAGTACTTCATTATAGATAATGAAGACTGAAAATAAAATATGCTAACATGTTAGCATCAGGGACATTAATAAATAAGTTGTATTAATGATATAGAAACATACCAGGTAACAGGGAGATTGAAGAAGGTCTAAAAAAGGCATAGCTCTGAGGGGCTGGAGACATGGCTCAGTGGTTAAGAGCACTGGCTGCTATGCATTTAACAATCTGACTTCTTTCAGTACAGGCTCAGGGACCCCTCCTGTCTTGGCCTCCTATACTGTTGTAACTACAGCATGTCTGGCTACATTCAGTATCTTTTTGTGTTTCGTTTTGTTGTGTGTGTTTGTTTTTTGAGAAAGGGTTTCTCTGTATAGTCCTGGCTGTCCTGGAACTCACTCTGTAGACCAGGCTGGCCTCGAACTCAGAAATTCACCTGCCTCTGCCTCCCAAGTGCTGGGATTAAAGGCATGCGCCACCACGCCTGGCTACATTCAATATCTTAAAGATGGCTGCTCTACAAAAGTACAGACATGATGAAACCTCGAGCAAATGTCATCTGAATTTCAGGTCGAGTATTCAGTGTGTGTGTGTGAATTCATACATAGCAGTGATTTACAATCAGTTTTTGTCAGAATTCCTTTGTATTGATCCACAAACCACCCATAGAAGTTTCATTTATGCATCTTACACCAGTCAGCATTTAAAATACTTATGTAATATTTAATCTTAAGGTTAATAAAATCTTTTATGACAGTTTTTTTTAAAATTTTTTTTTGGTTTTTCGAGGCAGGCAGGGTTTCTCTGTGTAGCCCTGGCTGTCCTGGAACTCTCTCTGTAGACCAGGCTGGCCTCAAACTCAGAAATCTATCTGCCTCTGCTTCCCTAGTGCTTTAATCCTCCAAGTGGATTAAAGGCAGGGGCCACCAATGTCTGGCATGACAGTTATTTTTATGTAGCTAGGGCTGACCCTGAATTTACAATTCTCCAACCTCAGCCTCCTTATGGCTAAGACCACAAGATACATGCCACTACACATAGCTAAAATTCTTATAGATTAAAACAGCCTTTGGTTGAACCATGTCAAGAAAAGTTGGCTACACTCAGGCCTGTGATGGAAAGAACAGATCACTAGCAGCATCTTAAATGTTGGATGCTCTATTGATGTGAAGCTGACACCTTAGCTCCAGTGTGGAATCCAACTACCAGTTACTTTTCCTTCCTTATAACATTAAATTGTTTGGGAAGAAATACATAAAAACCTACTACAGAACAACATGAATTTGATCATTTGAAAAGAGCTGCATCTTTCATAACAATGTATGCTTTACTATATGATCTGAGAAATTATACTAGTTAATATTATCACACATTTAACTAGAAATCTCCTCAAGTATTGGGTCCTAAAGGGAGGACAGTAAGATACAAGGTTCTCAGTTTTCTAATTTTCAGTAGAAAGGTCTAATTTGATTTTTAAAATTATTATTATTGGGGGCTGGTGAGATGGCTCAGCAGATAAGAGCAGTGACTGCTCTTCCGAAGGTCCGGAGTTCAAATCCCAGCAACCACATGGTGGCTCACAACCATCTGTAACTAGATCTGATGCCCTCTTCTGTAGCTACAGTGTACCTACATATAATAAATAAATAAATTATTATGATTATGATTAATCATCTTTCTCAAAGTGAAAGAAACATATTTTTAAAAAAATCACCAGCCAGGCATGGTGACGTATGCCTTTAACCCCAGCACTCAGGAGGCAGAGGCAGGCGGATTTCTGAGTTTGATGCCAGCCTGGTCTACAGAATGATTCCAGGACAGCCTGGGCTACACAGAGAAACCCTGTCTCGAAAAAACAAAACAAAACAAAACAAAACAAAGCATCACCAAAACACTCACACACTGTTAACTGGCCTTTCAAGGAGAATTGTATTCTTCAAAAACACTTGCCAAGTCCAAATCAACTCTAATAATTAAATTATTATAGTAGTTTCTATCAGTACAATAGCTAGGTGCATTCATTCTTGCATTAACTAGTGATAAAAGTACAAGAATCTCAAATCATTAACCAAAATGCTTTAAGTATATGTGTGAAATGATTCAATTACATCAAGTTCCAAAAAAGCAAAGCTAATTAGGTGCATTAGAGTCAGTGCTGACATGGTAACTCCTTTATTGATAGAAATATTCTACTGTTGGTCTGAATGGTCTTTATATGATTGTAAAGATTCACTGGGCTGTATGATTAGCATATGTAAAAAGTAGGAAATTGTACAGTAAACTTAAAAATGCCTCCAAGTTGACCCAAAGCAAGTCAGATTTCCAAGCTGAAACAGACTGTATAAACCTAGCTCAGTTCTTCCTTTAAGAAAGGATACTTTAACAAGGGTTTTGTTCATTTATTTGCCACTGGGTCACGCTAGCTGTCCAGGATCCGCTCATATTCATGGGTTCAAGCAATCCTCCTGCTTTACCGTCACAGGGAGCTGTGGGGACACACACCTCGGAAGTGCTTTAATTATGAAATCACTTATTTATAGGTAGAGCTGTGAAAGGAGTCCCAGCGGCCCTTGTTCTTGGCACCACAGCTTCCAGAACTAGTCTTTTCTCAGGGACAACCATTTTCATTTTGATTATTTCCTTTAGCCTTTTCTGTGGCCATTCTCAAGCACGTGCAGTAGAGTATCAGGAGACCAGGTCCCAGCATGTTGTCTTGGACACAACTGAGAACAGCATCACACTAACAATTTAACACTCATGTCACTGAACAGTCTCACTATCGGGGTGGCACTACTGCCTCAGGCCTCCAACTCCATGAATATTCCAACCTCATGCTTTCCTTAGGCTCAAACAGAGGTTTATATTTTGTTTTTGTTTGACCTAGTCTCTAAAACTTACTTTTACATTTTATACAGATGATAGTGTTCAAAGAATGAGAGCAGATATATTGCCCATACTTGAGCATCTCTGATTTAAAACACTAGTCTTAATAACTGAGTTTGGTACATTCCTCCTCAGAAGGGCTGCTCACAGGTCAGCACTGAGCCTTCTCATTTCACCTTAATTCTCATTTCTCCTTAATCCTCTTATTGTTCCAACACAAGCTTTGAAGACCTAAGAGACAAGCTTAGAGTTTTCGTCACTTTATAATCACTCGCAATGTCTGGAACTTGCAAGCCTTATCATTTTTTCAAAAAAACTACCTTTGTATTTCTAAAGAACGTTATATATTTTATATTTGGAAATCACCTTAGGAAATTACTGGAATACATCTCTTAGAAGAGAATCCAAAGTCTGTGTAGGAATTCTCATTTTCCACTTGAGAGCTCAGAGAACAAGAAGCTAGGTAAGAAAAGAGAACTTATTGAAGATTTGAGCATGAATATAAAAATCCCAGCTTCTCAGTCAGCTGTAGTTTTGTAGCCACTGACCCACACTGCTGCACCAGGTAGACCTTCTAGTCAGCACCTTAAATGGTTTAGGATTATGATGGCTAAGAAGGTCTACCTCTGATCCGAATGGCAATTGTGGATCAACTTATAAGCTCTGTCTCCTCCGAATGCAGATCCGGAATATCTGTCCTTTAATCTCAGTCCTTTGAATTTGTTGGTAAGCATCAACCTCTAGGCAAACTAGGACACAATCAGGGTGACCTGGATCTCCAGAAGCTCTTCAATTTAATTATGCAAATCAAGAAACTATGACACCACACTGACTTTAAAACAAGATGGACAAACCAAGGAACAAACAAGCGCATGTCTGTGCTCCCTGCATTGGGAGGGCTGCAGCAGGACCGCTGGCTCTACATGGGAAGACTGACTATAGGAGGGGGAACGGAGAAGCTAAGTTCAAATGAGACACCAATTAAAATAATAGGTATAAACAATGAGAAAAGTAGGGTGTTAAAAGTGAAAAAATTTATAGAGAAAATGTGAAGAAATTAACCTAAGGCTTTGCTCAAAAATATTATTTATTATTTAAAACCACAGTTTCTTAAATTATTTGGGTGTGTGTGAATATGAGCAATCAGGGCAGACCTATCTGCATTGGGTGGCTTGTGCCGTAGGGTAAAAGTGCACAGATTTTGCTCCATAATGGTGCTCTTAAGATGGAAACAGCTCACAACCAAACACAATGTCTGCTATCAGTCACCTGTGGCCCCAGTGAGACGCTAACATGCACATGCGTGCAGAGACAGGGTTCCCTGTGCTTAAACCACGGAAGTTCACAGGCTTTGTGTGTGTGTGTGTGTGTGTGTGTGTGTGTGTGTGTGTGTGTTCTACATGTTTCTCTACATGAAGGAATGAAATGGCAATAAGTACGTGGCAAACTGTGAAAGAAAACTCTTGAGCGAATTGGAATAACATCCAGCTTATCTCTTTTGGTGTCAACATATTGTCCTTTGTGCGGTGCCACATCACACACAAGACAGCCAAAATAAAAATTTCACATACAAGGTTTAAGACTCTTCCCCCTTTATTACTTTACTTTGTGTGTATGAGGTTTTGGCTGCCTGCATGTCTATGAACCACATCTGTGCAGTGTTCACAGAGGCCTGAAGAGAACTCTAGATCCCTTGGTACTGATGGTGGTTGTGAGATGGCATGTGAGTGCTGCAAACTTAACCCATGTCCTCAGGAAGAGCAGCAAGGGCTGCTAAGAGAAGAGACATCTTTCCAGCTCCCAATTACAAGGTTTAAATAAGGTATTTTCACTTTGAAATTTACTGTCAGAAAAGTGTCTCGTGTGTGTGTCTTTGTAAGGTTTTTATATAAAAAGGTTTCCCACCGCGAGTCAGATAGAGAAGGTTCTGTCCCAGAAACTGAAGGCCAGCTCTAACACATGCCATAGGAGAAATATAAATCCATCCCGTGAAGCAGTATAAAATGGAAGAAGGAAATGCAGAGCAATGAAGTCTAAAGGAGGAGCTCCCATGCTGTGGATGTTCTGTACGTAACAGTTCACCAAGCTTCAGGACACAACTCATTGTGTGGGCTGCACTGAAATCTGCACTTCCTGGTTCAGGGACACGTTCAACAAATTTATTGCCTTAAAAAAAAAATGATGGCCAGGCTCTTCATCTTCAGCATCGTCTTCTTGCACATGAAGGAGAAGTCTGACTGAGCCAGAACCTGGGATCCACACAGCACAGCCAAGGCCATCACGAATGGATTGGATGGGTTCTGTTTTATTTTGTAAAGGCCATGGGAAAATGGCACAGCCTTACCTCAGAGGGCGAGGACTATGGGGTGGGGAGCAGGGAACATTTTTTTTTTCTGTAAGTTTTCCAAGTTTGAATCACTCTGTGGCAATTTTTGAATGTGCAGCCACCCCCATTTCTAAAATAAAGAGAATCACTACCCTAAAAAAAAAAAAAAAAAAAAAAAGGATTAAAAAAAATTAAAGTATTTGGGATGGAGAGATGGCTCAGCAGTTAAGAGCACCAACTGCTCTTCCAGAGGTCCTGAGTTCAATTCCCAGCAACTACATGGTGGCCCACAACCATCTGTAATGGGATCTGATGCCCTCTTCTGGTGTGTCTGAAGACAGCAACAGTGTCATGTACATAAATAAATCTTTTTTTAAAAAAATAGGATCTATTCGAATTTACTCACAAATGTCTTTCCACAAAGAACTATAATCATTTAGTCTCACTGTGTTAAACATTTGCAGGACAGTAGTTCTGTTAATAGCAGTGGTCTGACTCAAGAAGATGGAGGCTGGATACAGAATATTATATACTCAACCAAAGTAATGAACAATACAGACTCTTTATCAAAAGGGGCCGAACCATGTGAGGTGTCCCAGGAGAATAACACAGAAATCTGATTCCCCACGGCTAAGGTCTCTTTGCTCACTGTCCTGCTGGTTCATGAAGGAAACAGATTTCAAAAGGAAAAATGGGCCGAGAATAAAAACAGGGCTTAGGCACGGAAAGGTTGCAATTTCAGAGGGTCAAGGCCACAGAACAACAACCCACAAACTCTCAGGCTTTGTCAGTGGTGGAAGCAGATCAAGTGTGAAAACCTACTACTCAGTGCTACTCAAAAATCAACCTAAATTCTGTTTTTGCTACATAAACAAACAAACAACAATACCTAATACAATGTATGAAATGGTTCACTGAACTTTTTCTGTATTCATGAAACAACTTAACCTAGAGCAAAAATTATTTTATGATCAACATAATATGTATTATTACCTCAGGTTATCATATCAAATATGCCTAACACAAGGTAATCACTTTATCAACACATATTACAAGTACCTAATAGTTTGAGAGCAAAATTAATAATATTGTAGAGTTTAAGAATATAACAAAGGCCAAATAAGGCCTCATCTTTTTTTTAAAGATTTATTTATTTATTTTATGCATATAAACATCTATACACTGTAGCTATACAGATGGTTGTGAGCCTTTATGTGGTTGTTGCGAATCGAATTTAGGACCTCTGCTCAACTCTGCTTCCTCAGTCCCTGCTCACTCTGGCCCAAAGATTTATTTATTATTATAAATAAGTACACTGCAGCTGTATTTAGACACATCAGAAGATGGCATCAGATCTCACTATGGGTGGTTGTGAGCCACCATGTGGTTGCTGGGATTTGAACTCAGGACCTTCGGAAGAACAGTCAGTATGCTTACCCACTGAGCCATCTCACCAGCCCATAAGGCCTCATCTTAATCAGCACTCTCTGTTAGCACTGGCAGATCAAGGCTACCCAAATGTTTGTTCCTTATTGATCTCCAAAGTCCGATCTGATGATCTGATGCAGAAACGCCAGTATGGCTCTCACTCACCTCCCTGCCTGTTGCATGTGACAGCCATATTTTCAACTTAGAGCAGAAAAACAAGAAAGAACTTTCTAATAGAAAACCCTACATTAAAGTTAAGGTATAAACCTGGATATAGACAGTTTGATAAGATCTAACGTACAATCAATGAACCCAAATGAGCAAATAACATTAGAAAACAGGCAAAGCCTTTGCATGCTGAGCTAGAGTCAAGCAGCAGTTTTTAACGGTTCCCTCTCTCTTTCAGTTTAAGCCTCAATCAAATCAGCCATTTGTGGGGATTTTGAAACCACCAAAAGATTAAAATTTGCTCTAATTCAACCCTTTTGACTACTGTGGAATTACTGATGAATGCACTTGTGGGAAACTTGGGACACACCCCTCCTGTGAGATCTTTAGATGTTCCCCACTACAGCAATGTTCTCCCTTTCTAACTGATCTTAGACACACAAAAGCTCATTACCACAAACAACTCAGGGATTCACCAGGCTTTGCTGAGAACACCTCTATAATTCAAAGGATGCAACTGTCACCGAAAAAAATCAGAAATTAATGCAACACATGCACAGGCTGATTGCAAGGCTAGGAAATGAATAACTGTACTAGATATAGCAGGGTTAAGCTAATGAATTTCTAGGCTTCATGATCTCCACAGTGAAACTAGCTAAGACAGCATTTGGACTGTCTCCACTGCCACACATCAGGCACGCTGATACTCCACAGGTTGAGTCAATTGAATCCATACATTGTATTTACGCTCTCTGTGGAGGTTGCTGCTTGACATTCCAAGTGATCAAAGGCAAACAGTCATCAACCCCCTAGCCTTCGGTACCATGTTCATTACATTTAATCAAGGGCCAGTTCCACGGCCCACCCCCCACTCACAGACACCAGGAATGTTTGAGTGCCCGGCAGTTTTCAGTAGCAAACAGAGGCACACTGCTGTAAAAAGACATAGAGAACTCCAAACAACAAAACAAAGGAGGAAAGAAAATAAGCATCATCCTCTATAATGTATAAGAAAATAAATTTCAAGAGCAAAGAAATGCTGTGTAAGCATCCTACCTGAGGCAGCGTCGGTCACTGTGGAAACTCCCCTTCGATCAGAGACAGCACGGGATGACCCTGGCATGCTGACTGGGTCAGAGCGGACAGGCTGGATCCTGCAATGCAATTTAATTTAGTTCACATATGTTACTGGCAAGGAAACTGTCACTTCCTACAACAGACCTTAAATCATGAATGCTGGTATGGCTCCATCCATTCAAGAACCCTACCCTTTACTAACAGACAGAAAAAGGAGTCTCAGCCCCAAACTCACACACAAAAGTAAAGTGCCAAGAGCCTGCCATTCTCCTGCCCACCCCACTCCAACCTATTGTTAACTCGTGGTGTTTGGTGGCTTAAGAAAGGAGTTGAAAAGTTAAAACCGAAGTAAAAAAAAGTAATAGAACTGAAAAAGAAGCAAGATACTTTACAGTGAATATTTTCCAAAGCAAACATGCAAACAGCTCTGATACTCTTCAGTTTCATGAACAACATCAAAGAGAACAGCAAAAGTTCAGGAATGTGTGTGTGTGTGTGGTCTCTTTATGTAGTGTAGCCCTATCCTGGAACTCAATGTAGACCAGGCTGGCCTCAAACTCATTGAGATTATTCTGACTCTGCCTCCCCCCAGGGGTTGGGATTAAAGATGTGCACAACCACATTCTGCCATAATTTAAAAAAATCTGAGATACGCCCCCCCCATCATCACTGATAGTTACTTTATTTAGAAGGATAAGACAGGGTAACAGGCTGTGTTATGCCTGTTATCACAGAGGTCAGACCATCAGCTATTAAATAACTTCCTTAAAATTATCAATAATAATGTAATAATCAACTTGAACCTCAGCAAACTGACTTATTAAACACAATTATCAAAAGGCTATCAAAAGAAAGATAATATATAAATGCTGAGTCTCCAGCGGCTTCAGAACAAACACTATTAAGATAATAACTACAATTGAAAGGTCTGCGCACCAGGCAATGTAGAAGAATAATGCATGTATGTACTTCTGACAATTCACACGGTGAGGGTTTACTGCATATATGCATAGTGCTATTTTACAAGCAACAGAATGAAATGTAAAATATGAAGAAGAGAGATGATAGACTGTGGTGAATCAGATCACACTACACTGTGGCAATATACTGTTCACAACAACAGAGTCATCACACGACAATTTGGCACCAAGGAATCCATTACTGCTCACATTAGATGGGCTTCTCTTAGAGGCAAGGCAGGATCTGGATCTGTTCTGCTATGCAGACCAGGCTGGGTTTGAGAAATCTACTGCATTTCTGCTGCGATTAAATGTAACTATACCTTTAGAATTAGAAGTAAATGGGCAACCACACCCAGCACAACACCAACCTTAATGGTATATGAAGCAAAGGATGGTGTAATGAACAAGAAGAATGTATTGTGATTTTTAAAAAATGGATGTCATAGTTTTAAACAAACAGTGAAGCCAATGTCCTGCCATGTGACCAGCGAGGCCAGAAGGACTGAAAGCACACATGATTTCCACGGTGCCCACAGGGGACAGAGTCTCAAATTCCCAGATATACTGTGGGATATAAATGGCATAACTCAATGAACACATGTTCTGGGAGAAAAGAGAAGTGAAGAATAAGCCTAGGCCAGGTGAACTATATCACACCCCAAATCCCAGCATTCAACAGGAGGCTGAGGCAGGAAGACATCCACAAGTTCAAAACCATGTGGACCACACAGTGAATTCCAAGATAACCTGGGCTACAGAATCAGTTTCTAAACAAAGAGGCAAATAAAAATTTAAAAATTAAGAAGACACCCTGGATTCTGACTTCAGCAGCATCTGAGTGGTTAGTGAAGGCAAGACAGCCGGGGGGATGAGAGAGAGAGCTAATGCTTAGACAGTTAAGTGGCCAATGCTCTGGAGACCACCAGAAGGAAAGTCAGGAGGGCTTTTATGTCTCCGCCCCTCTAGACATGGATCCCATTTAAATTTTTGAGAGTCTAATTTAATTTAGCCTGGCAACAATTTTGTTTGTTTTGTTTTGAGAAAGAGTCTCTAGCACAAAGTCCTGCTAGCATCAAACTCACAGAGATTCAGGTGACTCAGTTTCCCGTGTTTGAATTGAAGCTGTGTGCCATCACAGCTAGCTTAGCTTTATTATTTTTAAAAACTGTTATTGCTGTTGACAAAGATAAAGCCATTTTGTCATGTGATTAGAATATAATTTCCTATAATTTTATTGTAAAAGATATACAAGGAAGGTCAGAAGGCTATTTTAAAGCCAAATCTCGATGTATAACAGGTATTTTTAAATTTTGCACAGGATGTTCTTATGCCCTTGTACTCACAAACCACGAGTCGTGACTGCTGAGATTAAAGATGTGGGCAACTACACCAAGTCAAAGCTTATGAACTGACTGGTAATTCTGCTGACGGAGACACAGACTGGACTCATTTAAGGTAACCCACTACCACCTAGCCATATTCCACTCTGATTTGAACAAGAAGATAAGTAGATATTGTATTACATTAAAATGAGCCCCTCAGCACATTCACACATATGCACAAAGCATAAATTGGCTGGCTTTTTAAAGTGTTCCATTTAAGAACTAAAATATGTGTTGCACTGATCAGCTCCTAATCGGTGACAACAAATGACAGGTAACATATGGAGTCAGCAACAGGACACTGTGTCAAAAGGAGATGTGTGAACACTGACAGGACACTCATCTCAAAGGAAGACTTGAATCCTGTCTTGCACGCAACTTCCTGTTTCCCCTCTCCTACCTGAGGCTGTTAAGATCTAGATCATCCGTATCAAAGTCCAAGAGCGGCTGTGGTGTGTCGCTAGGTCCATGCGACTGCAACACAGAAGAACTAGTTGATGAGACTGTGGTCTGTCCTGAGGATTGGATGGTTTTGAAATGAAATTGTGGGCCCATCCACAGGCGCCTATGGGGTCCGGTATGTGTCACAATTTCAACCTGAAAAAGAGACACAGTCATGGTTTCAAGGTACTATGGCCTTAACACCTACTTTCCATCTGAGTGAAATAAAGACAGTCAGAACGCCCAGAGCAAAATACAATCAACATTATGGCCTACATGGGCATTTCTGAAATCTTTTGACCGGATTTCATGGACATTAAGAATAAACCGTAGGAGGCTCGAGAAACGGCTCAGTGGTTTAGAGCATGCACTGTTCTTACAGAGGACTTCAGTTAGTTCCCGATACCCACAGTGGGTGCCTTCCAATGGCGCAAATTCTAGATGACGCAGAACTCTTTCTGAATTCTCAAGTATATAACCCCATACACAAGCATATTAAATTATTTAAAATTAAATCTTAAAATAATCAAACTGTTCCCACAAGAGCCATATATAGTAGGACAAAAACCCCAATACCAGGGATGAGAAGCCTTTTGAATCCTTGGTCAGCGTTCTCTAGGAGACTCACAAAACATTATAGACTATGGCTATTGCCCTGGTATGTGATCAGATGTGAAAGGAAGACACCATGTACTTCAGACATAGAACCCACAGGGTCTGAGCTTGATTTGACCTGAAGGTGAGTACCCGAGGACCAGCTTTAATGCACCAAATTTGTCACGTGAGATCCCAGCTACACAAACCAGCTATGATATTTATGAACCACAATTAATGACCAGCATGTTACAAAACATTAAGGGCACACTAGTGGCACCTTTGCCTTGGTGGTAAGCAATAGCTTGCTAATTGGACCAAGACCTGCTTAAAAAGGAACATCATTCCTGGTACTGAAAGCCCAGCCAACCATCTGGGACTACACCAGGCATACAACTGTGAGGTCAACCTACAGCCTCCACTTTACTAGGCCAGCACAATCCCTAACTATACTTTCAATATTTATCATTATACCTACAGGTAAGTTACTTCTCAACTTTCATCAAGGAAACTTCTCTTTGCAACGGAAGAAAGACCATTACAGAAAACTATAAAATATCAAAATGCAGAGTTGGAGAGCCCAGTCCCAATGAATATATATCTACAACAAAGGCTCAGGGATGATTATGGAAGAGGAAACTGAATGATTCTAAGAGCCAGAGGTACAGGAAGTTTGCTGTGAGATTGTGTCTTCTACAAAGGGTATGCCCATGAAGTCTCACCAATATGGCTGCCTAACATAACCTAGACAAGGATAATACCAACAGGCAAGCTAGTATGGAAAGGGGAATATTCATAAAGCCTCAAATCTACACAAAATACTACAAGCAACTAAGGACTACCGAGGGGGGGAAACAAAATAGTCTTTCCTAAGGAAGAGCACACAAATGACTGCCAATACTAAATGGTCAGCCTGGAAAAGATACAAGTAACATTATACAGATTGAGCAGGCTGTATTCATATTTTTGTGAATAAACATGCACTACCATCACCACCACCACCACCACCAACAACAATTAAAGAGAAAGAGGCCATGGAGTTTAAAGACAATGGAAGGTGGGGGACTTGTACATAGGAAGGCTTGAAAGGAGGGAAAAGAAAGGGAAAATAATGTAATTATATTATTATCTCAAGAAACATTTAACCCCAAATTGTAGAAATATAAACACATTAACATGCCCACAATATACATACCACATCATGTATCCAAAACCACAAAAATCCCATGAAAGGAAAAGGAGCTATAGATTTGAAAATGTGGGTTGTCTGTCTCATGGAACTACTATGAGGTCCTTAGGGACTGACAAATTTGTAGATTTAGCTAAGTCAGTAGTTACCCCATGTGGGCATGCAATGACAGTGACTAAAAGCAATCCTTTCAAGTTCTTGAAAACTGTGCAGTTATTTTTGGCTCTCCAATGCTAAGGTAAGGAATCTAATAATTCCACATATGAAGCTGCTTCCCATATATAATACTGTAATGTATTGATGTTGCTCTCAATTATTCTTATATCTAATTTTATGTAAGTTTTATTTATGTGTATGGATCTGTGTGAGGACATGTCACATGTGTGAACATGCCTAGGGAGGGCAAAAGATAGCACAGGATCCCTAGGAACACAGTTACAGGCAGCTGTGAGCCACCTGATGTGGGAGCTGGGGACTCAGGTCCTCTGGAAGAGTCAGTGCTCTTAACCACTAAGCTGTCTCTCCATCCCTCACATCTATTTTTACATAAAGGAGCTGTTATGTTTTCTCTCATGTAACCGACACTTGATCACAATGTTTTCTCAACTGTCATAAACATTGACAGAGGGATTTACCCACAGTAAAACAGTAATTCAAACTTTTATAAGCATCACGCTCCATGTAAAGGGTAGGGGAGTTGCTAGGATTATACTCAACAGTGTGAGAAAAAAAGCAAATTGAAGACGGGGGGTGGGGGACGACCCAAATATCACTACAAATGATCTTTTGAATAACAGTTTAAACAAATCTTCAGGAAAAATCAACCAACAATACTTCTGCCAAACTTGACAGCGCTGTATTCACCTCTGTGAAAAGGCTTTATGAAGTGGCTTCCCACATTCCTTGAGTCCTTGTCCTGATTGTTTATATTTAATTATGTTTCTCAGATTATGACAATTGAGTCTGAACAAAAACACAACTGACAAGGTTTGGAATGCGGTTGTGTGCAAGGCTGAGAGGGTGCAGGCTCCCAATCGAAAGTAGGGAAAGACAATGCAGATCAAGGACAGTGGTTTCTGGGAGTTGCATTCAGCAATGTAAATTAGGCCACAGATAAAGAACTGTGTGTATTTTAAGCTCCAAACCATGAGTGTCACAGAGCCGAGAGGTAAACAGATGCCTGTGCAATCTCACTGAGGCCAATAGCCAGATGTTGCCATGCTCACGCTCCTGTTGTGTGCAGGACGAACATATTGTATACACTTTCACACTGACAGCACACATTACCCCTGCTTCTAACGGAAAAGCTGAAGTGAAGGACAGTGGTTTCTTTGACAGAGCTCTTGGACCAAGCCTGTGCACAATGGGATATTTTGTCTTGAGATCACAAGGAGAGGAAGGGCCTCAGCATGTGGGGAACTGGACCGCTGATTACAGAGCATCTGTGAGAATAGCTGCAGTCATGGAATAAATACACGCTATGTAGAAATGGTTTATTCCTCCAGTTTCTAGAGTCACTTGAGCTTTCAGGCTATCTTCCCTGAGCCCACCACAAAGGGTTCCACTTCTCAGAGGCACCTGTCTGATAAAAGCTGTCACACTGGTAATGTGATACAGGTCATTATCCTCCCCTGTGATGTCAGACTGGAGACAGACACAACAGCATCTGTAAAGAAGTCACTGTAATCGCTCCCCTGTGAAATCTGCCCAAGTCTCTTTTATTTCAAAGTGCTTCACTTGAAGACCCAGTCACCTGGTAAGGGAAGGAGTGGCTGGCTGAAGCTGTTTTAGGAATGGTTTAGAGGCCAATGATCACAGCACGTCAAGGACAGGAATCCCAGCAGGAACTATGCACAAAATAATGTTCAACTTCCCTTACAAACACATTTGGACATTTGTATGCGCTACGGCAAAGCAAACACTGGAGATAAATGTCAATAAAATCCAATGTGTGGAAACTTACAGCAACATTTCTGAGACATTATTTTTCTCATTAATTTATTTATTCACTACATGTGGATTGCAGACCCTACCTTCTCTTAGTTCTCTCTTCCCCTTCTCCTCTAAGAAAAGGAGGGCCCCTGTGAGTATCAACCAACCCTGATACATCAAGTCACCACGTGTTTATGCACATCCTTTCCCACTGACGCCAGACAAGGCAGCCCAGCTGGGGGAACAGGATCCACAGGCAGGCAACATAGTTGGAGGAGGCAGTGACAGCCCCCTCTCCAGTTGTTAGGGGGCCCACATGAAAACCAAGCTGCATATCTACTATATTAAGTGTGGAGGACCTAGGTCCAGCCCATGTATGCTCTTTGGTTGGTGGTTTAGTCTCTGGGAACACCAAAGAGTCCAGGTTAGTTGACTCTGTTGGTTTTCTTATAGAGTCCCTGTCACCTCCTGGTCCCTCAAACCTTCCCCCAACTTGAGACATTCTTTTTTTTTTTTTTTTTGGTTTTTTGGAGACAGGGCTTCTCTGTATAACCCTGGCTGTCCTGGAACTCACTTTGTAGACCAAGCTGGCCTCAAACTCAGAAATCCGCCTGCCTCTGCCTCCCAAGTGCTGGGACTAAAGGCATGCGTCACCACGCCCGGCAATTTGAGACATTCTTAATATGGAAATACTCATAATACCCAGTGACCAATTCTTTTCGTTTTCCAGTAAGGAAAAGAATAAACACAGATTTCTGTTCTCCCTTATTGTAGTAGCCCCGATATGTTTACCTGGGAAAGCCATTCTTCATCTTCCTGTCCACTATGGTCAGAGGCTAAGCTGTCATAGGACCCATGTCGAGTAATGGGGCCAGGACTTCCAGGGGGAAGAGCTACAGGAGAAAGAAAAAAAAAAAAAAAAAAGAAAGAACTTAGACCTTTGTGCACTGGAGATACAAATAATAACATAATCAGCTCAGATAGATTCTATAACATAAAACACAGGAGCAATTCAAAGAACTAAATGATCACACAAGTTCATAGAAATATTTCCCAGTTAACAGTAAATGCTGGCCAGGCATGCTGGTAAATGCTACTCAGCTACTCAGAAGGCTGCTGGAGAGGATCTCCTGAGGTTGGCTGGGGCAACAGGAGGAGGATTCATTAAAACAAACAAACAAACAAACAACAGTTGTGGAGACTGAGTGACAGGAAGAGCAGAAAAGAGCAACTAAATCCATCGGAACACCCACAACCTCAGTTCACTGAGGTGACACACCTGCCTGCTGGAGGGTGGCCGGCTATGGATTCAAAGAACCCAGAACCCATTCATAAAAATGCATGACATTTGATTGAGAAACACTTTCAATCACAGCAAAAACTCATTTATTCAGATATTGTCTTTCTCGGCTATTTCAAGTAATTTCCAATAATCTTCAGCACTAAGATACAGTTGAAACTAGTCTGTATTCTTCTACAAAGGGAACCTTTAGTTAGTAAAAGCAATAGACTTCTTTTTTTCATTTACTGGTCTCTGCTTGTTGGAAACAGACTTTTAAAATGCAGCCCAGGATGGCCTCAAAGTCACTATGCAGCTAAAGTAAGCATGAATTTTGAACTACACAGGATCTTACTGTGTACCTGTGGCTGGTCTAAAACTCATAGAGAACCTCCTGCCTCTGCCTTCTGAATGTCAGACCCAGGCTTGACTTTTTGCTGGGACTACAGCATCTGAACCAACACTAGGATTCTGCAGTGCTAGGAATCCAACCAAGGGCTTCCTGCACACTAAACAAGCACTGCACGTGCAACCAAACATTTCTAACAGTCCCTGAGTTTACGTGTCCACAACCTCACTGCTCTTCTTGAAGGTACCATTATTCCTGATTTCTATGCATCTCTCTCCATCCCTACTTTAAGAAAAGACTTCATTTCAGGTTCACAGTAAAACTGGATTTCTCCCTCCAGAGAAAACAAGCAATGGGGTTAACTGGGAACAGAACAAAAGAGAAGATATGGGGTACAGGGGAGGGAAGGCAGGAGATGGGTAATAAAGAGTCACAGATTATGACAGGAAACAATCTCACCCAAAATTTCCTTAGGCTAAACTGCTAAAAAGAAAATGAGCAATTTAAATATTCTTCGTACAAATTCCATGAAATACTTAATACATACTCCCAAGTAATACATACTCCCAGTAAAGGTGATGCCAATCTTATTTGATGATGCCAGATAAGGTATGGAGAGAACAAACTCAAGAAATAGATAGAGGAGGAGGAAGAGGAGGAGGGTGAGAAGGATGAGGAGGAGGAGGAAGAGGAGGATGAGGAGGGAGAGGAGGAGGAGGAGAAAAAGACAATGACGATAAATGACAAGATATGACTCAAGGCAAGATTTTAAAAAGCCCATAAGACTTTATCTGAACTTGTTTCAAGAAAAGAAGTAAGATCTAATTTAGTAGTTATGGCCAAGCATGAACATAGTGTTGAAATGTAAGATTTGCAATCATCCAAACCATGAACTGCTAGCTCTTCAAGATCGTGGCTCTCTAGCACAGTCATGCTGATGTTTAGCAAGAAGCCCAAATGATCACAAAGCCACAGAGCCACATCGTTTATGAGGGCAAACAAAAGAGTAACATAACAATTTTCCATTATTTTCCATTGTTCCAACATTCTTCTGGAGCTAATTCTGTTATATACTGCCCAGATGTTAAGTCGACTGATGTTCTCAAGAACAATGCTCCTGAATCATTCATCACCTTTGTTTGATGTTTGTTTGATTCTTGTCACAGACAGAACCAAGAGGAACCCTCAATTTCCTGTCCTCCATTAAGTGTAAGGCTGAAGCTTTCTATTCTAGATAAAGTAAGTGACAGCAACAGATGGTTTGGCACTTCCTAGGACTTATGAAGGTGGCAGGGACGGACTTTGGGCCTGGCTGCAGTGGAACCACAGCCAGAAGGACAGGGGCCTTGAGCTGGCAGTTTATTGGTTTACTGTACTATTGTTATCTGGATATGGGTATGCTTGGAATTTCCCACAGGGGTGGGGAAGGATGAGGAAGTGGGGTGGAGGAGGAGCCTCTCTGTCCTGTCTGCTTTACAAAGGAAGTAGTAAATATTCCAAATATACAACTCAGAAATGAATTCTTTGTATATGTGAAACAGTGACAATAAATAAGTCTCCTTTAAACTGCCAGAAAGACAAGGAAATCATGAATTTGAATCTCCTTCATGGAGATTTTAAGAAGGCCTTTTGCTCACCAGTTTACTCTGGAAATATCACAATATAGAAAATTAAAATAAAGTGTATTTTTCATATTAAATGAGTATCTGGGCTGGAGAGATGGCTCAGCTGTTGAGAGCATTGGATGCTCTTCCTAAAGTCTGGGGTTCAATTCCCAGGACCCACATGGCAGCTCATAGCTGTATTAGCACCTGTTCCAGGGATCCAACACCCTCATACAGACATACCCAAAGGTAAAACACCAATGTATATACAAAATAAAAATAAATATATTAGAAAAACTAAATGAATATCCTTTTTTCTCCCCTAGACTTATTGACATTTTAAATGTTCTCCAATCCCAGCAGGGAGGGTATTCAACATTTATGTCTTAGGGAGGGAATTAACACAGGAGACATTTATCTCTTAGGAGGGAGGTCACATGGAAAAATAACTGCAAACGCTGAAGCTAGTAAGAAGGGAAAACAAAAGTCAAAAGGAAATGAACTTGGACTATACACTTTCGTTAGAAATGAACCCAATCCTATGCTGAGTGATATGGAATGTGCTTGGGAGTTGACAGAATCTCAACCACTCTGTTAGAAACTGCATCACTGCTGAATGGATTTAGGAAAGCAAGACAAACATCTGGTCTATCACCATGTCAAGATGCTCACTTCAGCAGGCAGAGCATTTCCTACACATTTAAAAGTAGCAGGCAAAGTTCAGAGGAGCAAAAAACAAGGAGCAGAGACTGGTTGCTAGGGAACACTGTGTATTGATAACCAATAATCTCATTAGAAACTAGCTGATACCAAAAGGGATGAAATGTCACCAAACCTTATGTTACAGCTTTTTTTATACAAAGTTGAGATGCAACGTTAGAAAGGATTGCAGTGAGTCATTGTTCACATTTTTAATAATGTACACATAAAGAACTACTGTAATTTCAAAATGAGAGTCTTCCTTTAATTCATTTTTATGTATGTGTGTATTCTTGAGTGTATGTTCATATATAAGCCTCACACATTCAAGGGCCTACAGAGGTAAAAAGGGGCTTATAGATCTTTAGGAACTAGAGCTATAGGCTACAAGGGATGCCATGTGGGTGCTAAGAACTGAAACCAGGTCCTCTACAAGGGCAATAAGCAGTGTTATCTACCAAGCCATCTCTGCAGCACCAAAAATGAGACTATTCTTGATCCTACTTAATACTTTGTGTATCTTGCAAGCCCAACCTGAAAGAAACAAGACACAGACCAACTACCTGAAGAAAAATCTTTAGCCCCTTTACAAACATTTATCAGCCTTATTCTTTTCCTAGATTTATTTTATGTATATGAGTGTGTTGCTTGCACGTATCTATGTGTACCACATGCTGTGCCCGTTACCTTCCCACGGAGGTAAGAAAAGAGAGTAAGACCTCCTGGAATCAGAGTCACAGCTGTAAGCCAACATGGAATGCTGGAACCTCTACGAGAGCAGCAAGCGCTCTTAACACAAGCAGCCTTTCTAGTCTCTTATCAGCTATTTTTAGATAATAAACAAAGAAAAGGAGAAGGAACTTCAAGATATACAGCTCACCATTTATATCCCTACTGTAGCTATAGGGGTTAACAGTGCGTCTTATCAAGCTACACGCAAAGGAAATACTGTCAAGTTACTTTAAAATAGCACCAGGCAGACACAGGATGAGCACATGGTTACATGGTAACTGTGAAGCAGACTGTTTACAGTGTGTGTTCTCAGAGAAGCAAACATGCAGAGAGCAAGTAAACAGAAACAACAACAACAAACCTCACCTAGTGTATTTTGATGTCACACATTGACTAATTGCAAGAGACTGAGATAAGGAAGGACTGCTCACAAACACAGCTGACCTCACCCAACCTCCCTTCCCAGGTGACAGAGTCCTTCCTATTTTAAAGCTATGCTGAAAAACTGAACAAAATTTAGATCTACTTAAGAACACAACCAACAATTAGAAATGCACGTCAAGGTCGGGCCAGCAGTGGACTGTTGTGAGTACACTTTAGATTCAGGGTCAGAGCGTTTGTTTTCCATACCCTGTGAAATCCCCACCCCACAGAAAACGATGAAAAGCCCCTTGAAGCTGAAGTCCTTAATGAAGACCTAAGAAGCCAATAATGTGCCAGCAGTTTTGAGTCCTTTAGGTTATTTCAGGGAACAATGAGTCTTTTTCTAGCTACAGAGAACTTTGTGAATTCGATGACATCATGCTGCCCTGAATGAAGCAGCTCCCACTGAAGGTTCACCCAAAGGGCAACAGTGATAAACTCTCATTCAAGGACAAACTTTCACATATATTTGGTTCTTATTAAAAGCAGCATTTCTTTAGTGCGCCTACAATGTGAGTGTGCTTTGAAGCAAACTCTGCTTCCAATGAGAAAGCAGCACTTCAGCCTCCAGGGAGAACTGGTGGGCAATGCAGCTTCTTCTTGTAGAAATGAAAATCTGCCTCTATAAACTAAGTCTCCAGAGCAGACAACCAGCAAAGTGAACACGCCATTCCCAATGAGCCAAGCATCCCAGAAGGAAACACGACCACCGTCTGTGCCTAAAGTAGTAAAGAGTCCAAACACCTAAACGAGCCATTTTATACCTATCAACGTAACAACATTTGTTAATTTTCAATGACTATGAAAAAAAGGAGAAAGTTATCATCTAAAAAGATAACACGCCTAGAATCCCTGAAAGCATTGTTAGTATCAGACTCCACTGCTATAGACACCATGGATGGAGCACCAGCAGCGCACTGAATCTGTGAGGTTGCAACCTCATTTCCGGCCTGCTTATTAGCAGGCATGCTTTGCAACAGCCCAACAGTGGTGTGACAATACATACTGAAACAAGCATCTCCAAGGTTTATATTAAATGGATCAATGATCTTCCCTGCACCTAGGCCCTAGGGTACCATAGATGCTCACTAATTAATTATTAAAGTTTTCTAGCATTCACTCATTGCCCATCTCTGGTTTCACTTTCCTTTTCTTCCACATTCCCAGAAGAACAGTCACCAGCAATGTATAATTAGAAAAATGACATATACTTATTGTCTGCAAGAGAATACACTTCCCTGAATAGCCTTCAAATTCGGGTACATCTTATCCCTCTCTCGCCAGTTTCCTTTTCCAGATTCCCAAAGTCTCATTCAACCACATGACTAAGAATCTTTCATTTGTTATTCTTGTTGCCCTAGAGGTCATTTTGCATTGTGTGTCTGGACAAGTGATATCTGGAGGCAGCCTGGCAGGGCTCAGTACGACCGACCGTAAAGATCTCATAAAGTGAAGTACATAACAGCCTAATGGACTGCCTGCCGTTCTGGCCAGATCAGCAACTCTGCTGAACAAAAGTTCAAAACCATCCCAACTTGGAACTGAACAGACTTTGGCAATGTCTTCAAGACATCTGCAACTAAGGTCAAGGAAGAGCTAGATACAACCACATGTCCATAATGCCAACTTAATATGTGCATCTGCAACTCACTCAGCAGAAGACTTCAACACACACACATGTGCAATGACAGCATGGGAACTAAAAAGTAAGTCCTCCCTTACCGAAGGGTCTACAAAATCTTGCTGAGAACTTCTGAATTAACACTATCAAGTTACAGTGTGGGCACATACAAAGGGGCATGGGTAGGGGGTGGGGGATGGGGCACTGGGAGGTGAGCAGTGGGGAAAGGAGGCTTAGGGTGCAGCTCAACAGTAAAGTGTTGCTCTAGCACATGCAAAGATCTGCATCCAGGCCCCAGGGATTGAAATTAAAGAGAAGAGGGGACAGAGGCAAAGGGAGGAAGAGGGAGGGAGGGAGGGAGGGAGGGAGGGAGGGAGGAAGAGAGGGAGGAGAGAGAGGAGAGAGACATAGACTGATCTGAGTTGATCAGTAACAGAAGCTACAACCTTACAACCAATTACTTTAATTCACATACATGCATTATAGTTGTACTTCTTACACCAATAATCAGGTCTTTATTTTACAGTCAAAGATTATAAATGTGCCAGACTTTATAAAAGAATAACGTAAGAAAGGGTATATACTTTGAACTAATGAAAAATGAAAGAAACACTCATTTGGCTCTTTAATAATCGGACATCAAGATTTTGTACAAAAAACAAAACAAATTCTGGGGTGACAGAACTTGTCTGGAAACTCCGTGGCCTGGGCCTGATCACCAGCACCACGAAACACACCCACAAAACCAAAAGGGACCATTTACAAAAGCAAAAATCATTTTGCACAGAGTTAATGCAGTGTCTTCCATACTTTACTTGTTTATTGCTGAATATTATTCTAGGAAAGTCTAGGTCATTATACAGCAGAAAGAAAGAAAGAGATATTTTCTCTTGCATAAGCGAAAGAGGCAAAGTTATCTTGGCATGAAAAGAGAAAAGCTTTTAGACTCTGGAAGACACCAACATTTTTAACCCATACAAAGGAACACATTTCAGAATCCTTATAAATAATCATTAAAGATACACAACGTGTTCCTTTAGGTCCAAATAGATCAGTTAAAAACACAGAAGCAAGAATCACTAACAACCACCTAAGGGCTCTGTCCAAAAACAAAAGAACACTCTCCAAAGCTGACCTTCTACTGTGACACAAGGCCAGCCGCCAGGAGCTCTCCAGACCACTGTGTCCACCGCACCTATAGTTATAGAGTTTAATCAGCAGATGCACAGTGAAGTGCTCAGGGGAAAGGCACAGTAAAAGGCTGCCCTCTTACACCTTGTGCACGCGCACGAAGAAACAAAACCAAGGACAGGTACCCGGTAGATCCATAAAACAATCTGCTGTATTTTGTGAATTCTTGACCATTTCTATTATTTTCCCTAACTTTATTTTATTCTTTTTCCAATGCTGGGGATCAAGCAGAGAACCTGAGAGGCATCCCCATTCCCAACATTTGAAAAGAACTGAATCTGTGACTTCTCATGGGAAGACTGACCATCATCTTGACTCCTTTCTTAGCTAAGGGGTGAGCTATACGAACGAGGCTAGATTATTCAAAGAGCCACAATTGAACTAATTCAGAACAACGTCTTTCTAAAACATTTCTTTGTGTAACCCTCACTATTGTGTACCTTCCATGTCTTTATGTGAAGACCCCGTGAGCTCTGATCCCCATGCCTGCTGTCTGATGGTGGCGATCCCCATGCCTGCTGTCTGATGGTGGCGATCCCCATGCCTGCTGTCTGATGGTGGCGATCCCCATGCCTGCTGTCTGATGGTGGCGATCCCCATGCCTGCTGTCTGATGGTGGCGATCCCCATGCCTGCTGTCTGACTCTGGCGATCCCCATGCCTGCTGTCTGACTCTGGTGATCCCCATGCCTGTCTGACGTTTAGTGATCTCCATGCCTGCTGTCTGACAGTTGGTTTCTGTCCTCTAACAACCTACTTTTTCCCTCCTCCTCCTCCATCATGCCTGTCCTGTTCTTTACTTCATGTTTACTGTTTCTCATGCATTTCCTTTTTACTTCATAAAACTTTAATTTTCTTGGAAAAAATAAGTTATTAGTGCAGTATGACTTTATTCATTGTTAACTTAAAAATATTGAATTAAAAATGAAAGCTGTTCCAAACCCCCTCAACTCAATGAAACAAATGTTCTTCTTACACTTCAGAACTTTTCTTTTCTTTTTAATATTTATGGGCTGGAGAGATATCTCAGTGGTTTAGAGCACCAACTGCTCTTCCAGAGGTCCTGAGTTCAAATCCAGGAACCACATGGTGGCTCACAACCATCTGTAACAGGATATGATGCACACTGCTGATGTGTCTGAAGACAACTGAAGTATACTCATATACATAAAATAAAATAAATCTTCATTCCACAAAATAGAATAAGACTTCACTCCATTGTGGCTTGTAACAGCAGCCACAATGTTTTAAATGAACAGCCTCACTTAATCTAACAAACCTCTAACAGAGGCCTCACTAATTCCCATTTGATAAAAGGATGCAAGAAGACAGCAAAGTTTTAAGTTAGCTATTGTTATCATTACTTTGGCATTATTAGGGGGATGGAAGCAGGGGTTTGCGTCTGTTAAGCAAGTGCTTAACTCCTTCTGGCCTATACAATGCTAGCAACATTTCCACTTTAATTTGGAAAAGAAGGAACTAATACTAGGAATCCTAGGAATAAAAGAAAGTATGAAAATATTGTTTAAAATGTACAGCAGTTACCTTTGAGTCACTAAATCAAAGTTATATCAATTTTTGGTTAGAAAATAAAAGGTGGCTGATCAGGCACTGTTTATGGTGTTATGTCCTTCTCTTTTGTATATGGCTGCTCTCTGCCTGTATACCTGAATGCACACCCTGTAATTGGTATGCATGATTGGGAGCTGCCATGTGGGGGTGCTGGGACCCAACCCCCAGTCCCATACAAAAACAGTAAATGCTCTTAACTGCCGAGCTTGCTCTCCAGCCTCCTAGGCTCTGAGTTTTTATGAGTTTCAGGATAAGTTACAAAAATCTTGGGTAAGGATTGTACAAGTTATAGAGTTGTCAAGGAGTTTTCATTTCCTAATTATAAAGATGAGAAGCCCAAGGCACAGAAAACATTAACTCAAAGTAACCACTGAAGGAAAATGGAACTACCTCCTTCCAAATTTTCTGTTCCCAAAAGGAAGGCCCTACCTTCTGTGCAGAGTTAAACAAGAACAGACACTAACGTAGAACAGGGCACAACTGAGAATGGAGACCAAGAGCTGAGCTACAATGGTTCTCCTGTAGTCTCCTGGAGCAACAGAAGAAAAAAAAAAAGAGTACTATGGTGGTAGTCAAGAGAGCATTATAGTGTTCACACAGCAGGAAAATGTTTTCATCCACAGGACAGGAGCTGAGAGAAGCGGCTCTGTTAATGGCACAGAGGCGTGGATGCACACGGAAGAAGCACTGCTGGGAGAGGAGAGCTGGGCTGTAGCGAGATCCATATTTATATGATTACCTTTCCCATAGTTGAGAGCAGCTATAATTAATGGCTTTCCCTCCCCTTCTTAATGCAGCCATTTGTCAATTCAAAAACAGAATGCCCAATCAATTTTGATGTATTTAGTAAGCAGTTTGTCAAACAGTGCTATAATCTAGTTAATATATTAATTCATACCATGGAGAGAATGCTAACAACTATTAGGTTTTCTATAACTGGTTTGGGGAGAAAAATCTGTGCCTGGATTCATGGCCATGCTTAAGCCAAAATCAAATCACTCTTCTATCTCCTTCATGATCCATGTCTGTCTCTGAACCGTGAACTAGAAGCAAAACCATTAGCTGTGCAGTGCTTCTTGGGGGCTGCTCCAAATTCACAGCACAAAAGAAACCCGAAGTTGGGCAAAAGACTGGCTTTCCAGTGTCACCAATGATCTCAAGAGCAATCCTGAGTCTATAAAGTTCATTCACTACATCTAAGACAGTGTATATTTCTGCACCAGTAAACGTGAAATTACAGAGGAAGCAAACCACTTCTAGGAGACAAAATTTTCTGAATTGGAATAAAAGAGAGCAACACTGAAGACTACGCTCATGTTCCTTTTATTAGGTCCTCACTGGCCCCTTTCTGAATCAGCGAAGACCAAGGAAGGAAACCGACCTTACTGACTTTGTGCAAGGTTGTGGATTCATCAAAACCTGCAGTGTAAACTAGTCCTCCAGACTATCAGATACGCCAGTGCTTTATGTCTGCTGAGAACGGTGCCCTATGTGTCAGAAAAGCACACTGAATATTCTTCTATGACCCAGAGGGCAGAGGTCACCTATTATAAATGGATAATGAGACCTAATGCAGTGCTCTGAGGATGGACAAAGAAAGGGTCTATCCATAGCCCCTGGTGGATTGGTTGTTGAGGCTTTTATTTCCTCTGCACACTTAATGGAGTCAAACAATTGACAGAAATTCTATAGAGAGGGCTGAAACTGAGAGAAACGACTGTATTCTAAGTCTGACAGACACATACAAATAGTGATCCTGAAACGGCGCCAGAGCTCCTGCTACCACTAACAGAGCAGACAGCTGAAGCATTCCCCTAAATTCCCATTTAGCCATTTCTTAGCAATTAACCGCACTGATGGAGGTACCAGCACATCAAACCATGAGGTCCTGCCAATACCAACCCATTACGTCACTGCAGGTAAGCCAAGCCCTGCCTTTATATTCCAGCCCATGGTTTTTTTTTTTTTTTTTTTTTTTTTTTTTTTTGGAGAAAATGGTGAGCATGTATTGCTAGTACCCTCTCTCTTCTATCCTCCTACCCACCTATGAGAAAGTACAATCCACAGCAGAAGGATCTACTTAAGAACCATAAATGTCACTTGAACAGAGTAAATGACATCAGATGCACAGAGCTTAATGGCCTACAGTCTTCTGACCAATAGTTTCTTTTCTCTCGATCAATATCCTGTACCATTGAAATCTGCCGAGTCACTGCAATAAATATTAACATCATCAATAGAAAAGAGCCTACTCTGAACTATACTTGGAGACATCACAGGTTGTAAAACAATCAGAAAGGATTCTGAGATACTGTAAGAGCACAGGAAGAATACTGTAAGGTTAACAGATGCTTGCAGGATAGACACCTCTTGTAGACACTTTCCCTCTGTTTCATTCAGTTTCAGAGAGAGAGAGAGAGAGAGAGAGAGAGAGAGTGATTTGTGTGTACAAAGATTAATTTGATGCTCCAGGTAAAAATGGGAAATGAATGGAAGCATAGGTGCCAAGTCCAGGGGCTGATATAATCCAAACTGTTAAACTTACATAGTTTAAGTTACCCGTTTCATACCATTTTCATAATGGGAATTAATAATTTCATAAGGGTCATCAGGCCATAGAGCACACGCAGTTCAAATGAGACCCTGTAGGTCTCCACCTTAGTTCCTCACAGAAAAGACACCATTGTATGAAAATAACCTCTCTGTTGGGACAACATATGCCAATTAGACGGTTTGAATAAGTGAAATATTGCAAGGTAATTTACGATTAAGAGTCAAACTGTACAGGGCACCATGACACACCCTGTGGCCAACAATGGACTATAAACACTCTGTAAATAAACCACATTACAAGTTTCCTCTGCAAGAGAAAAACACTCCACTCTTCCTTTTCCACCTCTGCCCAGGACTGGGCAAACATTTATAATGAACAATGTAAGGAAATACTGCCGAGTGCCTCCTCCACACTCCATATTCTACCCCATATACCACACCGTAAGGCAAGGCAAGCCAGGGTGTCAGACCAGCACAACATGACACTGAGGGAAGAAGAAAACCCAGGAGAAAGGCAGCACAGAAGAAAACTGATGCATTTAGATGGTTTCCCATGGCACTGATGTCATGCATGGACAAGAGGGATGTATGTGTGGGGGTGTGCATGCGTGTGTGTGCATGTGCATGTGTGTGTGTGTGTCATCTGTGTGTGTGCATGTGTGTCTATGTGCACATGCATGAAGGCAGAGCCAACCACTCTGTGTCTGGAGTAGTAGTATTCAAAAAGGATATCTCTATTCAATTGCAAAAAAAGTGGAAAGAAATTCACCCAAATACATAAATTAGAACTTGAATGAAAATAGTGATGCTTTGTAGTCTAAGAATTTTATGTGTCAGACAAGCAAAATATAATTTATTGGGAATAAAGATGCTTAAAATGCAATGATTCCTGATTTTTTTTTATTTCATTCATCCTACATATACAGTCTTCATCCAGTAAAAACTATCTTTGTCCCAAATCCAAGATATTACTTATCTGGTGACTACCTCTTTTGTTTTGAAATTTGATAAATGATATGTGTCTGTGTGTATATATATACACATACATATATATACACACACATATACACATGTGTATATGTATATTAAAGCAAAATGAAGCTCAATATTAGATCTGAAGAAAACATTTTTTACAAGCAGACCAAGCAGCAGCAGCACGGGTAGGAGGCCTCAGTGCATACAATGCATGTCATGTAAGCAGGACAATTCTAGCACCTGCGGAGAGAACGCCAGCCTCTCACAGCAGGGCCAACCTTTAAGGAAACAATTTCTCAATAGAGACTCCCTGGTCTCGTGTATGTTATGATGGCAACAAAGATTAGCCATAACACCCTCACACACATAAATATTCACAAAGCTACATAAAGCCACTGATGAGTATGTAGCCACAATTTTAGTAGAGATGCCATGATATTGGCACTGTCAGGACAATGGGATGTCCACACTAAGGAGAGTGGCAAGTGTGGAGTATAGCTGACCTGGGCATACAAGAGAAGGGGTGTGTGTGTGTGTGTGTGTGTGTGTGTGTGTGTGTATGTTGCAAGTGGCAGAACAAGAAAATAGGAGCTGCCCAAGCCCTTTGGAGCCTGAAATATCATGAAAGAGTCCCAGATATTAAATGTGTTGCCTTTTACACCATTAAATTTTGGGTTTGATTTGATCTGAGTGTATCAGAAGAATTGCACTCCCATTCTTCACTTTTGAAAAAAAGATTTATTTATTTTGTTTATATGAGTACATTATAGCTGTCTTCAGACACACCAGAAGAGGGCATCAGATCCCAATACAGATGGTTGTGAGCTACCAAGTGGTTTTTGGGAAAAGCAAGCAGTCAGTGCTCTTAATCACTAAAACATCTCTCCAGTCCCATTTTTCACTTTTTAAATAAGAAACTACATGGCTTAATTTTATTTTATAAGAACCCATAAGAGATATTTTGAAGAGCATTCAACTTTTAAAGCATTGGAATGCTCAAAGGCTAGGGGACACATTTAAAATTATATCTCTTTATATTATAATATAAACATGAGATAATGGGGATCAACAAGAAAAGAAAGGTTACAGCTTAGTCGGGCATATCAATGTGTCACACACAGAAGGCTTAAACTTATAATGGCTAAACTTGGCTGTCGCACTAAAATACCTAAGAAGTGTGTCACAATTGAGAAATTGCCTCCGCCAGACTGGCCTGCAGATGTGACATTTTCATCACTGCTAACTGATACAGAGCTCCTAAGCACCACCAAGGCCAGCAGGCCTGAGCTGTATAAAGACAGCCGAGCAGGACCGTAAGCAGTGCTTCCTGTCTCAGCTTCTCCCAATGGTGGCCTGTAATCTTGGAGATGATATGAACTGTTCCTTTCATGTTGTTTATGATTATGGTATTTATCACAGCAACTCACATTCAAGTTGTACAAATTTGTTTTCAAATCCATGGGTGAATATATAGATTTGTGGTTAAGAACTTGCAGTTCTTTCAAGAGGTACTAAGCTTGGTTCCTAGTACCTACACGTGGTGACTCACACAACCTGCAACATCAGTGACAGTGAATCCAACACCTTCTAGGCTCTTCATGTAATTGTGAAAATGCACAGGCTTATACAAATACACACACACACACAGTGACACTTACTTTTTATTAAAAAAAGGATATTAAATTGTTCCATCAAAATGAAGAGTTACAATGTACCAAGCTTCCAGAAATAAATTCTTCTTTCTTCTACCCCACACAAAGAGAGCCCCATAGAGCTATCAACAGTGAAAATTTTGAGGTTGCTTTTTTTTCTTCTCTCTTTTGCATAATTTCCTTGAGAGTTATCAAACTATGGCATGTACTAACGATTAATTAAGCCTTTCATTTAAAAGAGAAATTCTATTATATGGATATGCTCTCGTTTAAATGTCACTCAGTTCAATACGCTTTATAATCTTTATGACTTTTCCATGGAATATGGGTTCCCATGGGATGATACGGCCATGGACTATTTAGGAAGTGGTCCAAAGTCTGACAGGGACCCAGGGCTGTGGCTGAACGATGCTTTAAGCACTACTTGTCCTCTAGCAAGCTTTCAAAACACTACCCCAGATACTGCTTTACATTTACAAATTAGAAGGGGGAGAGCAGACTAAGGACAAGTTACTAAGTCTTTTCAACTGGTACTCAAATCTGATAGATGGCTACTGGGCACTTTAAGGGCTAGTTTCAGTTTTGGCAAAGAAATATACTACAATGAAATGAGCTTGATTTTGGGAAAAGAAAAACATAGTATGAACAATAAATCCCTTGTCTCTATAATAATTTTATTTTTTATAAATTTATTTATTTATATTTAAGTAACACACACACACACACACACACCATATATAGGTACTTTTGGAAGCCAAAAGAGGGTGTCAGACCCCCAGGCATTTATGATGCCTGACGAGGGTGATGGGATTTGAACTCAGGTCCTATCAAACAGCAGTGAGTGCTTTTCACTACTGAGTGGCCTCTCCCGCTCAGAATACACAGTCTGGATTTCTACCTCTGCTATCTATAAACCTTTTGTTGTGTTTTGTTTTTCGAGATAGGGTTGCTCTTGTAGCTTTGGCTGTCCTGGAAGTCACTCTGTAGAACAGGCTGGCCTCGAACTCAGAGAAATCTGCCTGCCTCTGTCTCCTGAGTGCTAAGATCAAAGGTGTGCACCACCATTATCTGGCTTATATTACGCTTTTTTAAATTATTAAAAACAGCAATCTTCAATGGTCCAACAAAGCAACTTGATGTCCTCTCAGCCTCCAGTGTGACACCTGAATGAACCATTTGAATGTATGTGATCCTGTCCTCCACTGTCAGGGCCCCTCAACATTTTGGTATTCTCCTAAATGCAGAGGGGACAGCGACAAAGGTGAGGCTTTGCTTGCTTCGTCTCAGAGGTGGGTGAGACATCATCGGGATGCAGGGCAGGTCTCCAGTCTCTGCCCTAAGCTGCATCCATGCTTCAGTGTGGAACAAACTGTTTATGAGAACAGTGTATGTGTTGTGCTAACATCCTGCTGTACTGCTCTCTTCCCCAAGACAGTCTCTTTCCTATTTATATTTACATCAGCCTTGCCTATTGCTGTATCATTTCCTGATTTTCTGGAAGTTTGCTACACTTTTTCTACAAACACAAGAAGAACAAAAAACCCAAAATAACCCTGCAACATTTATGAAGTTTATAAACTTCATAATATATTAGAGTACAAAGTTCAATCAAAAATAGTTTTAAAAAGATATTTAAGTGAAAAATGAAGGGTAATTCCTCCCCATCACCTGGTCATTGCTAAGGACCAATCACAGAGTCTAGCACATTGAAGATGAGGATTCTACCAGACATCAAAAGCCCCCGGCTCAAAGGTGATTTTAAACTTGGGTAAGTAAAACACAATAAATACACCCAAAGAACCAGAAATAATAAACATGGTTGTGTGAGGTAGACTATCTTTCCAGAGGGCTTCTGTATCTTTGTATCTTTTTTTTTCTGTATCTTATATCTTTGCAGATGAAGATAGTCACAGCAGCTCCTGAATGAGATTCTCACAGGGGTAAATGGTGTGTGTGTGTGTGAAGGCATGGTTTAAACTGACACTGTACTGCCTGTACTGCACTGGAGACCCAATGTCCATAATCTGCAACTAGTAGCTTCAGTTGCGTAAAACAGTGGCAGACCCAGAACTCTTTGGCAAATACCTTGAGTGTGCATGTAAAACTTTAAAATCCAGGTTGATCCTGTATCATTTCCATCAATGTTGAGAGGCAATAGAAGCATCAGAGATGGTTCACTTGGCAAAGGTCTCTTGGTGTAAGACTGCCTTCAGCATCTCACAGGCCTTCACAGTTGAAGATCTCGTCTTACTTCAGGAGTATTTGCTCCAATCACTGTCTTTTAAGTGTCTGACAGCCAGGAGTGAGCTTTATAAAAATGCCATCCACTGGTGGCAGAGGGAGACTTGGTAGTGAAACACTCATTACTACTATGTGCAAGGCCTTAGGCTCAACCTCCAGTACACGCACAGTAACTTTGATGGTGTCGTTACTGTGCATGAAAGCACTGGATGGGCCCAGTTATCGCCAGCAGAGATAGGTTTTGTTGAATGGGACAAAAGTGTCAGGGGGAGCTACAGTTGAAGGATATCAACTAGCTTACTCTAGTATGAAAAATGAAGAGATGTAGTTGTGGTTTTTAGCTTAGCTTTCCTTTATCTTCTTGATACTTATCACAGTTGTCAGCTAATCAGAACTAACAGGTACCAAATCAACAAGACCAACCCAGATTAACTGAGCCAACCACACTTCATTCAATAACGAGGCTTTTGACTTTTATAAATAAGGAATAAAGCTGGATGGTGGTCGTGGTGCACACCTTGAATCCCAGTACACCAGGGAGGCAGAGAAGGAGGATCTCTGTGAATTTGAAGCCAGCCTGGCCTATAGAGTGAGTCCCAGGACAGCCAGGGCTACACAGAGAAACTCATTCTCAAACAAACCAAAAAACAAAAATGTCATTGTTGATTTACAGGAAATTTCTAAAAGTATTCAGTACTCAGAGCCCTCCAGTTCAATTAGGATTCATTGTATTCTACAAAAAAGTAATAATAATTGTAAAGCATTTTTAAGTCTATGAAGACTGAGTACTAAGTATTAAATTGTCTCTTCATGCCTCTCACATAATGTCTCCATCTGGTTGGGTGAACCTCTATCATTATCTACAAATGGCAAAAGGAACACAAAGCCCCATTTAGAGTGCTTGTACAAAACCCTGTTCTAATCCCAGCATCACATCTTGTCCCAATGAAGCTAGGAGCATGAGCTACGAGTCCAAACGAAGCTGCACCACAGGAAGAGGCTGCTGTCTTGGTGTCCTGTGATGAAGAGCTTGTTCTTGTTCTCTCAGAAACAGGTCCCAGGCTCTGCAAAGCTGTTCTCCATATCCAGCTAGGCCACATATTACAGGTATTTTGTTTGTTTAATGGTTTTTGATTTTGTTTTGGAAAATGCTAGCTGAAGACACACAAGCTATGGCCCTCGCTTGGTGTTGGTGACCCACACCTTTAATCTCAGCACTGAGAAGGCAGAGGCAGATGGATCTGAGTTCAGGATGAGTCTGGTCTATAGAGTAAGTTCCAGGACAGCCAGGGCTACACAGAGAACCCCTGTCTGGAAAAATAGACAAAACAAACAAATACCTTACAGCCTATGAACTGGCTCTATGGCCATTTACTCAGCAAGTTCTGAGATGATCATATAGAAGAAAGCATAATCTGATGAGAAGTACTCACAGCCGGCCAGCAGGAGCTGGTAATACTGCACTGCTTCTGCAGCGAGGAGCAGAGGGTGATTCGCATTGAATGGCGGCTGCAGTTCATTCCACTGAGGCGTTCTAAGGAAACAGCAGAAGAATATTAATATTCAATCTTCAGAGATGGGGTGTAAATCACCACAGAGCCTGACAGAGACTTGCACAAATCAATGTGTAACCATTAAAACCAATGCTCTTTAACCTGACACGTAAATCCAGGAAAACGTTATACACTAAAGTTGTGGTGATGTGCTGCACAGGTAATGTAGATCCTCAGTGAAACAGACAGTTATCAGCTTGGTAAGACAGCCAGAGAAAAGGAACATCAGCGACAGGGAGGCCATCTTATCTCATTGTTGACCAACATCAGACATTGTCAACATGAAACAAAGTAGCTAAAAGTGGTGGGAAGACAAAAGGAATTGCTTAAACAGACAACTTCCTTTGGATCTAATTAGCTACTTCAACAGTGAGACTGCCAAAGTTTAATCACATCTGCCCAATTTTGAATAAGCTTGCTAAATCAGATATGGACCAGATCAATCCAGCACATTGAGTACTAGTAAAGAATGCTGGGGCTTCCAGAAAATCAATAGGCTATTTTAAAATGTCAAAGGAGAGGAGTCGTTTTCATATCCATTTTTATCTGTTTCCTCTCATACATGCTGGGTGATTGCTTTTTTTTTTTCTCTCCCTTGTACAATTCATTATATTAAATGGGCTTTATTCTAGGTTTCCTTTCTTCCTCTTTCTGCTAGCTTATAAAAATTCTGCTCATTGGATCCATTCTTAAACATTTCAAGAGTGCTTAGCCATTGGATCCTGGATTATCACTTAAAGGAGACTGTAGGCTCTCTTTGTATTAGTTTATATTTCCCTTAGTGGAATTCTTTACAAGGAGCATGTGGCACTACAATAAGGGAAACACAAACCAAGAAATGGATACATAGAGAGACAACAAAAAGTTCAAAAGGCTGGAGAGGTAAAGCAAGGCTCACAACCACAAATACAGAACGCTCAAACAGAGATACTTTCTGATTTCATTCCTGAGACAATGCAAAATATCACCATGCACAGTTATGCATGTGAATATTTGCAGCAACAATATTAGTGACAGCTACAGAGTGGAAAAGTCCTCCACCACCTACATAACACACTGCACTAATATGAATCTTCAAAATATGAAAGGAAGAAATCAGATACGAAAGATAGCATAGCACATGATTCCATCATTTAGTGGCCAGAGCAGGCAAAGGCAGGTAATACAGAGTAAGCTGTGGTTGGCTACAGCTCGAGGGGAAATGGAAAGCAAGGGAGCATGATTTCTTTACCTGACAAGGAAAAGTGATTCAGGGGGTGCACACAGGACTTGCAGTGCTTACCTTTCACTGATGTAGACCCTACCCAATAGAAACAAAATGGACTAGAGGCTTCCCAGGTTACAAAGCCAGGAAATACAGTATAATCCCATTTGCACAAGATTCTAAAACCAACGTCAAGAATCAAGGTCAATATATGCAAGGAAGTATATCCTTGTGGATGAATATACTTCAGAGCCAGGTATTTATACTGAGATTTCACAAAGGGCACATTATCTTTTTGCAGCAGGGGTTGGGGGAGGTAGGATGGAGAACTACCTAACAAGTGTCCAGCTGGCACGCGGTGACGTCATTATCTCCAGTGGTGTGTCGTCACTTATCTTGGGAGCAGTACTGATCGGCCGGGGCTCAATCATGTGCTCCACTAAGGTCCCGTAGCAGCTGATGATGTAAAGAGATTCAACTACAACTTGTTTGGATTGATCTGCAAACAGAGAATCAAAATGAGACTTGGAAAGATGTCAGGGAAAGGTCTCAGTGGGACTGCTACTTTCCTGACCCTACTGTCTGACATGGAAAGGTGAAGAGAAAGGGAAGAGCTTTGTCCCACCGCATTAGTTCGTCCTCAGAGGGTGCCCAGCATAAGCAGCTGCCAGTGAACATGCCACCAACATTATGGGATATACATCAATTGGTTTCAACAATTATACCATGATGTTCAAAACTGTATTGTAGATAAACACTATGTTGTAAAATTTTGTATTTCTATACTATGGATTTTTGCATATTTTATGAAAAATATAAGGCATTGGTAGGACGGGAAATGACTACCTGAAAATGAATAATCTAGCCAACAAAATTTCATTACCCTGGCTTAAATAATGAACTTTTCCTTAAATAAGGAAAAGTTATGTGTGGAACTAAGTTGTCTGAAAAGTTCAACTATGTTTTCTTGGTAGAATTAAGTTTGGCAGCTGGGGAGATAAGAATGTTTACTAGGTAAACTCTAGAGCATGAATTTAAATTCTCTAACACAACAAAAAAAAAAAAAAACAAGCCACACCCAAAAAACAAACAAACAAAGGCCAAACCACCAACAGGCACAGTCAACACAAGTCTGTAATCCCAATGCTGAAAAGGGGAAGAAAATGCAGAGAAAAACAGAGCTGGACACTCTGGGATCTGTGCACACACACGCACACGCAGCACACACTCATTAAACATGTAGATAAAAACATACAAGCAAACAACACAAAAACACATTTGTCTGTGGAAGGTCATCAGTTGAAATACAACTAAAACCAAGTGGGACAAGAAGCAAACCGAAATTCTCCAGTAAACAGGGACCAACATGGAAAAAAAAAAAAAAAAAAAGGAAAGGTCCCTCCTCCAATAGTTAGTTCCTAATCCATTTCTCAATGAGATTACGGGCTCCAGTAGTGAAGGAAGGGCAGCCATCCTCAGAGATATCAGTGCTGGGTTTGAATGTCATTGAATGACTTTAAGGAATGCACATGTACTCGTTGCCCAAACAGGCTCAGTGCTAAATCTCACGTTTTACAGTAAACCAAGGAGACTGTCTTATGAAACCTGTGTGGGTCATCTTATCTCTGTGTCAGACGAATCAATTACAGCTGATCTGAGAAAATGCCCAATGACCAGCCAGAGGGACATAAAGGAGTAGCAAGCTAAAGGGGTAATTAGGACAGATGGGAGAAGTATTTGAAATCGAGCTTTGCAGAAGGTTTGAATGAATAACAAAAAGTCCTTTCGATAGCATCATCAAACCAAAGGCAGTAACAAAAAAATAAAGATTGGATAAGAAAATGGGAAACTTGCCTGCTCCACAAACCCTTCCCATGGGAAGGGACTAGCTGTGCTAAGGTCCGATTACAAGGGAGTGGTCATGAAAGGTGATAGCAAGGGAAGAGGCTGAGATCTGACTGCCAATCAGGAGTGGGGAGGAGAGCCACTCACTTTTGCCAAGAACAAAACCAACTGTGGAACATCAGGGGAAAGCCAGTGCATGACCTAATTGAATCACAATAAAGTAATCAGGGGAAAACCCTAACATAGCTATATACTTGGTGTATAAATGTAGACATTCTCTTCTATACAGAGACCACAGACCCTAGTTTCAAGCTCTGTAACTGGAAAAAGAAAAAAAAAAAAAACTCTCTTCCTCTTTCCTCCATCCCTCCCCCCCCTTCCTCTCTCCATATATGCATGACAAAGAATCACAGACTGAAAGAATAGTTACACAAACATTCTAGGTAGTGATTCTGATGATCAGAGCAGGGATGAAAAACAGCAAATGGGGCTAAAGAATGGACTCAGTGGTTAGGAGCATGCACTTGTCCTGCACAGGCCTCAAGTTCAAGTCCCAGCACCCACATGGTGGCTCACTCCTGTTTAGGGACCCAAAGCCCTCTCCTAACTGCCATGATTACCAGTTACACGCTTGGTGTACATGTGCACACACTTAAATTAGAGAAAAACTTCTTAAAAATTTACACTTGATAAATAAATAAATGTAAACATCGTAGTACCAATGACTCAGAGGCCCAGTGATAACCACGGGCAGCGGCACTTATCTCTCAGGAACAGTCTGCCCCCCCCCCTTTTTTTATTTTGGAGCTCAGGGGAGGTTGTTTGTTTTGTTTTCTTTTACCATGTTATTGTTTCTGTTTTTGATTTTAAGTGTGGTATAGCCCAGCAGTTGAGAGCAATTGCCACACTTGCAAAGAGTTGAACTCAGTACCCAGAACAAACAATCTGCAGGTCACAAGCCTTGCCTCTAGGGGATCAGCCAGGGTCCACAGGCAAATGCATTCACGCACGCATGTACATGTACACACACACACACACACACACACACACACTCTCTCCCGTGTGTATAAATTAGCTAACATTAGCGAGACTGGTTGATTCCAAGTCTCCCATGAAAGGCAGAGGTTACAACAACTTTCTCCTTCCGAGATCAGAGGCAACAATGTGAAATTAGCTTGTGCAGAGGTAGAAGAAATGGAGTGGGCACAGCACAGTCAGCCCTGAGATCAATATGTGAATATAATTAGGAATAAGAAGTGAAAGGCAAAAATCAGTCAATGCACCTAGGTGTGGTGGTACACAAATTTAAATGCCAGCACTGGAGAGGCAGAGGATGGAATTCAAGGGCAGCCTTGGCTACTTGTTGAATTTAAAAACAAGGTACAGAGACTTTGTTTTGAAAATAAATGAAAATATCAGTTGATAGCAAATTTATTTCCCTTTTGTGTGAGAAAATAGTTGTAATTCTTTGAGAAACTTGACTAGTGAAGGCCACTAGTGTTTATTTATTTTATTAGTTTTTATCTTAGTAAAAACCACTAGGTTATTAGATATAAAATTATTCTAATATATATATTCATTCTAGAGGAACTCTCAGCGCCGTGCCCTCAGTGGTGAAACACTGCACAGCAAATTTGAGCATCAACAAAGGACATACCTTTTTCCCCTTTCAGGCCAGCGTTGTTTGCAAACCATGACCTGGAAGTCCCAAACACTGCAGCCACGCAAAACTCGCCGCCCATCGATTTGCTTGGAGAAATTTGTGGAGGTGGTTTAACTTTGCTTAAAAAGTAAAAGGACATTTAGAAATTACCATGTGAACCCTCAAGTCTTCCAAATCATGAATGACTTTCCCAAAATTAAGATCTAAGGCACAGTCATGCACATCCCTTCAAAGAATGGTTGGCCAGTGACATGAGATGACACCAATGGGTAAAATTTCAATGATAACAATGTTAAAAAGGTCTTGCTACGGGAGCTGGGAACACTGGCACATTCCTGTGGTCCTGGCTACAGAAGAGCCCAGGCAGGAAGGACACCTTTTTTGGGGCCCAAGTTCCAGTTCTATCCTAGGCAACAAAGTAAGACAGTGAGTGTGTCAACAAAATAAACCAAGTTCTTCGGCACTAGGTGCTGGTTTTGGAATTACAGTCAATCCTTTCAGATGGCTAACATTTTACTGCATAAAGATGGAGTAAAAGAAGGGGCAGACACACCTCCAGCATGAAAAGTTCATTCTGACATCAAGACAAGAGACTACCCACAGAGCACATGGAGGCAGCATGCATGAAATGGCGATGACTCGAAATGCAGACGTGGCAGTGCCTGATGCTCCGAGGCTACAGTGTCAGCACGCTACAAGTTCTAATGCAGTGACCTCCTGCAATGAATCAGCCACATTCCTGGCTCTCCTTTCTTGTCTTCCTGGACTCCTGATTTAACCATTTTGTTCATGGAAAACACTAAAACAGAGTTAAATACTCACAGCTTATCAAACGCATATCTGTTCTCTCTTTGCTGTGGCGGAGGACATGCTAACTGAGGTTGCCAAACGACTTCCGTAAGAACCTGCTTTCCAGAGGGCCCTCCCAACCTTCTATTTCCTGAGGTTACCTGTTTCCTTCCATTCTTTCTGCTGGCCTTCAGGGATTCAGTCCTTTTCCCTCACCCAATACTATATCAGGTTCCCCTCTCTCCACCACTCCCACCCCCACCCTGTCCACTTTCCCTCCCAGGTCCCTCCCTCCCTCCCCACTTGCGATTGCTTTCTTCTCTCTCCCAAGTGGGACTAAGGCGTCCTCAGTTAGGCACATCAGCTAGTTGACCTTTTTGAGTTCTGTGGACTGTATCTTGGGTATTCATTCTATACTTTCAGGTTTTTTTGTTTTGTTTTGTTTTTTTGGCTAATATCCACTTATTAGTGAGTAGATACCATGCACACATCCTTTTGGGTCTGAGTTAACCTCACTCAGGATGATATTTTCTAGTTCCACACATTTGCCTGCAAGACTCAGGATGTCCTCGTTCTTAACAGCTGAGTAGTATTGCATCGTGTAAATGAACCACATTTTCTGTATCAGTTCTGTCCTGGGACATCTAGGCTGTTTATAGCTTCTGGCTATCACAAACAAGGCCACTATGAGCATAGTGGAACATGTGCCCCTGTGGCATGGTGGGGTATCTTTTGGGTATATTCCCAAGAGTCATATAGCTGGGTCTTCAGGTAGATCTATTTCCAATTTTCTGAGGAACCTCCAGATTGATTTCCAGAGTGGTTGTACCAATCCCACCAGCAATGGAGGAGTGTTCCTTTCTCCACATACTCTCCAACATGTGCTGTCACTGAGGATTTGATCTTAGCCATTCTGATTGGTGTAAGGTAGAATTTCAGGATCGTTTTGATTTGCATTTCTATGATCACTAAGGACTCTGAACATTTCTTTAGGTGCTTCTCAGCCATTTGCGATTCTTCATTTGTGAATTCTTGGTTTAGTTCTATACCCCATTTTTTGAGTGGGTTCTTTGGTTTTTTTGGTGATTCTTTTGGTGACTTCTTGAGTTCTTTAAATACTTTGGATATTAGACCTCTATCAGATGTGGGGTTAATGAAGATTTTTTTTCCCATTCTGTACGTTGCTGATTTGTCTTGTTGACTATGTCCTTTGCCTTACAGAGCTTTCCACTTTCATGAGGTCCCATTTATAATTCTTGATCTTAGAGCATGAGCCACTGGAGTTCTATTTAGGAAACTTCCCCCTGTGCCAATGAGTTCAAGGCTCTTTCCCACTTTCTCTTCTATTAGATTCAGTGTATCTGGCTTTATGTTGAGACCCTTGATCCACTTGGACTTGAGCTTTGTACAAGGTGGCAAATATGGGTCTATTTTCATGCTTTTACATACAGACAGCCAGTTAGACCAGAACCATTTATTGAAGATGCTTTCTTTTTTCCATCGTATATTTTTGGCATCTTTGTCAAAGATCAAGTGACCGTAAGTGTGTGGTTTTATTTCTAGGTCTTCAATTCTATTCCATCGATCAACATGTCTGTCTCTGTACCAATACCATGCAGTTTTTATCACTATTGCTCTGTAGTAACGATTCAGATGCAGGATGGTGATTCCCCCAGACGTTCTTTAAGAGACTCTCAGGAATTAAAAAGAGGGACCTTAGATGAAATGTCTGACAGTAGGGAGAGTAACTTATAGAGCCCACCTCCAGCAGGAAGACAGGGCATCAAGTGAAGGATGGGGCTGCCATCCCATAGTCACACCTCTGACCCATAATTGTTCCTATCTGAAAGAATTACAGGGATGGAAATGGAGAGGAGCCTGAGGAAAAGAAGATCCAGCAACAGCCCCAAAGTAGAATCCAGCTCAAGAGGAGGTTCCAAGCTCTGACTCTATCACTGAGGCTATGGAGAGCTTACAAAAAGAGACCTACCATGACCGCACTCTGGAAGACCCAGCAAGCAGCTCAAAGAGTCAGATGCAGATGTTTGCACTCAACCAATTGAGAGAAGCAGCTGACCCCTGTTGTTGAATTAGGGAAAGCTGAAAGAAGCTGAGGAGAAGGGTGATCCTATAGGAGAACCAGCAGTCTCAATCTGGACACCCCCCCCAGATCTCCCAAATACGGGACCACCAAACACACAGCACACACTAGCTGATATGAGACCCTCAACACACATACGGTAGAGGGCTTCCAGGTCTGTGTTCATTCAGAGATGATGCACCTAACCCTCAAGAGACTGGAGGCCCCAGGGAGTTTAGAGTTCAGGTGGGGTGTGGTGTGGGGACATCCACGTGGAGACGGGGAATGGGGAGTGGGGAGGTGGGAAGAGGTGTGGGATATGGAGCATTCAGAGGGTGGATGGGGGTGCAGGGAATGGAATATGGAGTATAAAAATTTAATTAATTTAAAAAAATGAATTTAAAAAATTCTACTTTCCTCTGTTGTCCACGACAGGTTCTCATATCCTTAGTGTTATACTTTCGAGCTTTCATCTTCTGCCAAATCTTGAATTTCTGTTCTCTTGTGGATTATCAAATTTCTCAAAGCTAAATAGAAATTATGTAGCCACCTTCCATAGATTGTCTCTCTAATTCCTTGCCCAGAAAACCACCTCACTGGCAAGAGCATAGGCCTGGATTGATACTATGAGGGTAGCTCTCTGAGCCTCGGCTGTAGTGGGTCCTACTGTGAGCCAGAGTGCCTGCTACTCCTTCTGTTGCCTTTCTTCATCTTCTTATCTCTCACAAGCTGTGCTGGGAAGGGAAGGTTGTTTCTTGAGTTGAGAAGAAACCTGAAATGGAATGTCCCACGCTGCAGTTCTTTGGTCATGATGCTGTTAAGCAGGTACCTTCCCACTCAGAGCTCAGACTCTAGAATGCATAATACAAAAGGGAAGGCCTAGTGTGCACAGTTATGGGCGTATTTGTTCTCACAGTATGATCTCCCAACAGTACAACCACTGAGAATTTCTCAGATACTTGAGTAAATCCTAATCAGTCCACATTCCAGATGTCATAAAGCAGAACTTTACAACGATTTCTGCAAATATAATTCTCTGAGCACCTCCTTATCCCCTTCTTGTGTGTTTAAGATTAAGAACCTACTATGTTAGAGAAAGCAAGCCAGGCTCCCAGGGGTGGACCTCCAGGGTTGTAGAACTCAAGACACATTTCACCTACAGCTAACAGGTGTGTGTGTTTGTGTGTGTGATTGGCCCACCTGGCCTTCCATTTTGAACCATATCCATGGTGATACACACTGCAGTGTATAAAAAGTCTTTCACCCACTATTAATATTCACAGAACACATCGTTCCCACAATATCCAAAGAAAATGTAAAAATCAATTGTGGTCAGACTCACAGAGAAGAAAAAACATTGTGTCCATCGTTGAAGAACAATTTCTGAGACGTCATGGGTATGGTCCTACACTTTCTCTTCTACACAGCTGTTCTGCTAGAGTGACCCACCAGACAGGCAATCACATATGTGCCCATGTACCCTCCTCTGCTATCTTGATCACCAATCTTCTGGCTGCACTTCTCATGAATTACCTTAGAGTGTGGGCTGCCCTCCAACACTTCTCACCTGTCACTGAATCACAAACACTGAACTGACAAGCTCCTGTAACTGCCATCTGTGACAAGCCCCTGGCCACTGTCGCCCTTAGGGGCTTCAAAGGCTAGCAGGAAGAGGAGAGAGAAACCAATCGGAGTTTTTCATTTATTTGAATTAGTGTATTGTACCGGCTATTTTTGTGTCAACTTGACACAGCTGGAGTTATCACAGAGAAAGGAGCTTCAGTTGAGGAGATGCCTCCATGAGATCTAGCTGTAAGGCATTTTCTCAATTAGTGATCAAGGGGGAAAGGCCCCTTGTGGGTGGGACCATCCCTGGGCTGGTAGTCTCGGTTCTATAAGCGAGTAGGCTGAGCAAGCCAGAGGAGGCAAGCCAGTAAAGAACATCCCTCCATGGCCTCTGTATCAGCTCCTGCTTCCTGACCTGCTTGAGTTCCAGTCCTGACTTCCTTTGGTGATGAACAGCAGCATGGAAGTGTAAGCTGAATAAACCCTTTCCTCCCCAACTTGCTTCTTGGTCATGATGTTTGTGCAGGAATAGAAACCCTGACTAAGACATGTATATATAGGTGTATATACATTTGAGGACACCAGAAGCCCACATCAGGAGTCTTCCTTCCTCTATTGTTCCCTACAATGCTGCTGCTGCTGCTGCTGCTGCTGCTGTTGTCAAGACAGTTCTCTCACTGAGCCTAAGCCTACCAACTCAACAGTGGACTAGCAAGATGCAGAGATCCACATATTTGCCTCACCTCCACTCTACCCCCATCCCCAAGCTGGAATTACAGTTATCTGAAAACATGCTTTACTTTTTATACAGGTGCTGGGAAACTAAATTCTGGTCCTCTTGCTTGCACTAAATCCCCAGCCTCCACTAAAGAGTTTCTTAGCAGAGTATCTGCAGTTTTAGGACTACAGCATCAGGCACCCATGAAGCTACAGTGCATGAGCATGTATCCCAGAGACAAGTTCAAATTTGCAAATCACTGGATAAGATTTTGCTGTGGTCAGTGTTATTTAACCCTGCAATAATATCAAGTAGCCATGCCGTCCTGAGAAAAGTTACTATAGATCTTCTAAAGTACCTTTTAAAAAAGATTTATTTATTTTATATATGTAAGTATACTATCACTGTCTTCGGACATGCCAGATGAGAGCATCAGATCCCATTACAGATGGTTGTGAGCCACCATGTGGTTGCTGGGAACTGAACTCAGGACCTCTGAAAGGGCAGTCAGTGGTCTTAACCACTCAGCCATCTCTCCAACCCTAAATAGACTCAAAAATAGAAAGACTGGCTTCCTAACAGAATCATGAGAAGTGGAAAAATGATTGAGTATCAGTGTATTCTTTAGACATTCTATACATTTGTCGTCGTCTTACATTCCACAAGGCCTGGCCACAGCCAAACCTTAATCCCTCCCACAGGCTTCACAGCGCTCCACTGGGAAAGTCAGCACCAATGAGCAGCATTTCATACAAACTCATGTGTGCTATGAGAAAGTATTTTATGGTAAAAATTATGTTGAATTTAAGAAAAAACCTATAACTTTATTCATATATTTCACCATTTATCCTTTATCCACTGATATAGCACCACACAATCTCATGACTTAAGATGTCAAGTTGAATAAAGATCTTTTTCCCCCGATGCATGCTGCACACGAAGGTAGCATATTGGAGGGCACGCAGTCCTTCCTACCAACATATTTCCACCATCAGTCTACATCTGGCATGGTTTTGTCGTTTATGCAAAACAGAAACAGAAAATATGTACATGTATAAATCTTCTAGAGAAATAAAAGATAATGTAATAAAAAAGACTGCTACTTGGAAAACATTTCTGATGTGATCTACTCAAAAGTTAGAAATTCTAACCCTGGCTTTGCTTGTTCCTAATCTTAATTTTAAAAAACTCTGTGCTAGAAAGCCTTGCAGGAGCAAAATAGTCTTTCTCTTCCGTGTCTTCAACAGGCTGCACATGAACCTCTCTACAAGAAGCCAGAGCCTCTCTATCACAAAATGACCTTCTGTTGACAGGAGAATAAGGCACAGAAAGACGTTATGTCAGTAACAGGACAATAAGACGCTGCCCTGTAAACCGAGCAGCAGTACAGCCTGCTGGCCTGACCCACACAGCAGTCTCTACAGGAACCTCATTTCTTGTTTGCTCTCAACATCTTTCTCCTCAGTGAGGGGTATCAACAAGTCCCAGTAGAAAACACTGGACTCTTGTGTGTGTATAACGAACTTAATTTATTTAACCTTATTATACTTATTATACTGAAACACAATGATATCAAATACTACTTCCATTTTAATTGTTGCATAGAAGTTTAACTGGATTGATTATGTGGATTCCTTCATGAGTTTAAAAGAGACCTAGAATAGAACACAACATGCATGCTGATAATTTATAGAGACATATGGGAGAACACAGCACACAGACAGTCCCTCAGATGCCATCCTACTGATATGTCCTGCCTCTTTACTACATCGAGCGCTTAGATTAACTTTTTAGCAAAGCATGAAAGAAAAATAAAACGAACACATTTGCCAATCATGACAAAATAATAGTCATAAAATTCCACATGCAACAAGCCCTTCCTAAGAAACCCATGAGAAAAACAGAACACAAGCACAGAGCAAAATAAACACGTGGCAAATAAAAAGCAGGATTTAATTCTGTCACATCCTCTGAGAAAGCTTCAGAATGGGAACCAGTCTTGCCACCAGCTCACCAATATCTCACCATTTCCCAATTTTTTGTTTGTTTGTTTTGTTTTTTTGTTTTTCGAGACAGGGTTTCTCTGTGTAGCCCTGGCTGTCCTGGAACTCACTCTGTAGACCAGGCTGGCCTCAAACTCTGAAATCCACCTGCCTCTGCTTCCCAAGTGCTGGGATTAAAGGCGTGCACTACCACGCCCCGACATTTCCCAAATATTTGAAGCCTCCATCACTATCAAATTCAATTTCTCTTGTCTGCTTTACAATGGAGTGTCCATGAAAAGAAAGAAGAAAACCCTCACTTCTAGAGACACCTGCTTTATACGAAATAAACGGCAATGATTGCCACCTGGACAACTGTGCCGGGTGGCACCACTCAGCTGCAAGGAAGCCCCAGGTGCTGAGAGAGGGCACATCATGGCAGGAGCTGAGCGACTGCATCTCTTTTTATTTTCAGACAAAAGTGAACTGTCAGTATTAGAGTCTGAATGGTAACAAACATTAGGAACTTCAACAGATACAAAAAGGACTGAAAATTAGTTTCCTTTGTGAGCCTTATTAGTTTCTATGTGATAAATCTTTACAAAGGAATTTGGAAATTTTCTCTATTTTTTTCCCTTCAAATTAGACTTGAGAGGCAATCAGAACTATTTTATTTAAATAATTAAAAACATTAATAATCCACCCAAATCGAATTATGTTGTGAAATCATAGTTATCCTCAAAGGTGTAAGAGATACAGGGAATAAGAGATCTCCCTTACACAAACACTACCTTTCAAAGAGTGAAGCTGTAAAATATTGTCAAAGAACAGGGCTACAGTTCAGCCAAGCACTTTCAGAGAATGGTTACCAAACCAAACAAAAACTGACTACAATTCTATACATAAATTTCACTTCTTTAAATTCTTCTTCATAAATAATACACAAGACATTCATAAATAATGGCAATTTTCCCAGAATATAACCATGACTGTCTGCTACGTAAACATACAGCTTTTGAAAAGCACTTTAGAAACAGAAGCTAATACCTAGCACTACACACACACTAATAGAATACTGTTAACATGAAAATTAAAATCACATTTTAAATGTCCCAACAAGCTGAGGCAGGTGAACTTTCAAATCATTTAGGCCAGCCTGGGCTACATGGTAATTTCTAGGCCAGCATAGGCTATTATAGTATGGGATAGATTTTTGTCTCAAAAATGTTTTTCTATAGTAATTAAAAAATTTTCTACATAAACATAGAAAGTACTGGAAACTCCTAGGTTGCCTACTGATGTCAAAGGTGGCCTGTACCATTTAATTGCCAGCCTGCTGTGATATCAAAGGGGAAATGCTATTTTAAAATGGACTCCTCTGAAAGTGCATTTATCTAAAGACTTTGGAAAGTCCTTTACTGAAGAATAAAGAATTAGTGCAAACTGTGGTATATCAAAAGCAAAAACCTTAACTAGGTACAAATGTTGTAACCCCAAACTAATTTTTGAAAATTGTAAGAAATTTACATTTTAAAAGAAGCTGTAAAGATTTCATGTTCATCCAACATATATGTATTGCCTTACAACTGAAAGTACTATAAACATACTTATTTAGCATAATGTTTTGTTTTAGACCAGTAAATAAAAACATTCCCTAGTTGAATGTGAAGTATCATGGAAAACAGCAAGCACTGCAGAAACAAAGCAGCTCTTATAAACAACATGGAAGAAGTTGTCAAATCTATATTCATTTTGCTGCCTTAATTTGAGGTTTCATTAAGATCTTAATGGAAAAAACATGCACCCTGGTAATGTAACATATTTAAAAGGAGGACCTTTCAGTCTAGTGTAAGTGACTAAAAACGAGTTTCCTGTGGGCTAACGACGGCATCAAACAAACCACAGAGCCGTCCTCTGAAGGACGGGCAGGGATTTAAAAGTCGACCGTATTTCATAGATCCCCTTCTTTAATCTGGCTCTTTTAATCTTGTTTCAACCTCAAATCATTTCTGGTTGACAAGTGCTTTTGCTTAAATGTGAGGAACACATAAGCTGTTGGGGGATGGACTTTTCCTAGTTAACATGCATTTGTTACTCCATCTTTAGTTGCATGTCGAAACTTCAATCTTTATTAACATGCTAAAACTCTGCTTTGTACTCAGAGTGTGGAATTTATCCTCAAATGGAATTTAATTCCACATTTACTACACAAAGACATTTAATACTATTTTGGATGTGGCATTTAAAATGACCTATTCACTCTGAGCCAACAAAATCCATGTATCTTACTTAGTTTTGAGAAGAAATCTGGCTTATAAAAAGCAAGATCAACTTTCAAAGGATCTGTCTCTGTTTACTCTGAATTTGTTAAGAATAGTTTTGTTGACGTTCTTCCAATTATGATGCTGAACAAAAGGTGAATATTTGATGGAAATTCATTTTTCTATTAACTAGCCCTACGTGATCATGAGAGCTGCCATTCCCAGAGTACAGGAACGCTGAATGCATTCTGTGAAACAACAGTCACTGTAAAAGACTGGTTGGTTGTAGAAACAGAATCTCACTACACGCCTCAAGCTGGACTTGAACTCGCTGTCTTACCACCTCAGCTTCCTCCTGGATGCTGCAATCACATGCATGCAGCACATGCCTACATAAAACATGGTTCAAAATACAAAGGCACAGTGAAGACAACCAGACAAAAGTTCACATACCTTACATTTCTACAAATTTACTCTGGCCTCATATGTTCTTAAAAAATAAAGATAGGTGGACATGCTGGCACATGCCTTAGGTCACAGCACTCAGGAAGCTGAGGCAGGAGGACTCTGGTTTATGTAGGAGTTCTAGCAAGGCAGGACTACATGATGAAACCCTGTCTAGAGGGAAAGCCCGTGATCTGCTTTTCAGACAGTGTCTACCCCAAGCACTGAAGTTCTCAGGGCAGTTATTATCTAGTGAGTGGCTACTATGAACACTGTCATTATGGACAGCAATGCATTTATACATTACATTTTATTACATATATTTATAAAAAAAACAGGAAACAGAAAGTTCTAAGTATCTGAGATCACAGCGCTCATAAACGTGTAAGCTGACATGGAAGGGCGAGACAGCTCTTTTCTAGAACCCAGACTCAAAATTAGTAAAGCATTTGATATCAGATTTTAAACCCATCCTAATTGGTATCTTCAAATGAAACTATGAAATATACTCTGTCTTTTCTAGAGTTATCATGCTTTACGCTGACAACAGAACGGCATGGAAAGATCTGTATCAAAATATGTTGACTTTGCATTTTCTTAAATACCTAATCTATTCAAACAGAGTTCAACAGTCTTTGTGACCAAATAAAATACACTGCAGCTTTGCCCTCAATACAGTTGCATTTAAAAACAAACTTCCTACCAGTCTCAACCAGTGCATGTAAGGAACTTCCTATTAAACTCTCAACCTGGGGCCAGACGTGCCGTATAACTCACCAGCATGGTGAGAGAATTCTTCTGCCTTCTTTCAAAGCAAAGCAAAGCAAATCTAATTTTTGTTTTGATTCAAGTAAGACCAAAGAAACTGCTTTTTAAAGATTTAAATATGTCTATTTGTCTGGAAACTCAGTGCATCTATCTGTGATCAGGTCATGCAACTGGAAACAAACTATAGAACAGTTATTCTTTGAGAGTACAGCAAATGAATTAGGCATGCGGGACTGAACGGGACTCACCATGGAGCCTTTATGGAAAAACACCCCGCTCCAAAGAGATAAGGCCTTGGTGGAAAAGGGGGGAAAATGCACAAAAAATTAGAGGAAAACTCATTCAACATTAGTAAATACATGTATATTGTACTGTTATAGAGTATGATAAAAATAACGCAAATTAATATTCATTTGCAATTCTGCCACATATACTGTGATAGAACCAATATATATAGATATATGAGGTACAGAAACAAGGCCCTTAGTTTCCATACAAATGTAGATTTGATTTTTTTCTATTTCTCCCCCTTTTCTGGAGCACCCCCGTTGCACTTCCAGTTTAAAATGAAGTTCATGGCTGAGCCCTTAGACCTGAAGTACACATTAATTAGAGGGATGATCAGAGGGAGAATAATACATACTATATGCCACACAAAGTATCCAGTGTCAGCTGAAGACAACTGCACCATGACATGACAATGTGTACCCAGCGGCTGTCTCTCAGCCACACAGTTGTCATGCTGCTTATCAGCAGTGAGCTGAGCTGCTTGCTATTCTGTGGGTCACTAGCAAAAACAATGGAATGATTTCTAATTCTCGTCACATTCCAGAAAACGAGTACAAGAGTACAGCCTCCTCTACCTGACTGCAAGTGGCGATGATAGACAACATGTTTAGGGATACAAAGTCAGAATTCAATGATACACGTATTTCTGCTTAAAATTCCCAGTTACTTAAGACATGCTATGCACAAATAAACCTTGGTGATTTAATTATATTCATAAAAATTTTTTCCTATGGAATCTGACAATTGAAAGACAAGAAATTGAAGAGGAACACATATTCATAAGCCATGGTTATTTCCTTTTCCAAAACTAGAGACTGGAATATTAAGAAGAAACATAATCCTGCTAATTAGCATTAATTTCCAAACAAACAGAATACATTCCAGAACAAATCAAAGGTTGAGCAAAATGTTCTCATAACAGTGAGCATGATTCTGGGATTCAAAATGCAACAGATACAAAGATAGACAGAAACGTGGGCAGTTACTGGAGGGAGGGAGAGAGACAGGAGCATGAACCATGCATGACAATAGGAAAAAGGTAGGGGGAGGTGGGGGGAGAGGGAGAGAGAGGGAGGGGCACACTAACCTGCCCACACTGAGCAAGATTTAAAGGGTTAGTTACAGACACCTGATGCCTTTAATCCTAGCACTCAAGAGGCAGAGGCAAGGGGAACTCTGTGAGACCTCATCTACAAAGTTACATAGAAAAAACAAAAATAGAAACAAAAAACAAAAACAAACAGACAAAGGTGTAGTTAACTGTCCACCGAAGCAGGAAGATCAACAGTGTGGCCTTGCACTGATTTCCTCAGTGACCCACAGAACATTATCTTTTAGCTGCATTAAAATATCACTGTAGGCCAGGCGTGGTGGCTCACTCCTTTAATCCCAGCACTTGGGAGGCAGAGGCAGAGGCAGAGGCAGGCTTATTTATGAGTTCGAGGCCAGCCTGGTCTACAAAGTGAGTTCCAAGACAGCCGGGGCTATGCAGAGAAACCCTGTCTCGGGAAAAAAAAAAAAAAAAAAAAAAAAAAAAAAAAAAAAAAAAAAAATCACTGTAAGTATCAACATACTGCTGATCTAAATATTGACGAGGCACACTGAATACTCGAATATTCACAGATATACTGCAAAGAAAAGAATTTGAAACTTTGTTTTGAAATTATCCACTCATTCCTCTATACCTCAAGACTTCTTCAAGTGTCAAACAAAAAACAAAACAAAAACAAAAACAATCAAAAATGGAACAAAAACTATCTGTTCCTAACATTTAGAGTTTTAAGTTTCCTGATTTATAAAACAGAAACATACTTCATCCCAAAAAGTGATGAGTAAACTTTAAAACACACTGACCGACCGACCGACCCCCTTGATAATTTCCCAGGAAGTTACACCATGTTCCTAGCTAGCGTCTCCAGTCATATACTCGCCCACCAGGCACAGTGACACCGAGTGAGCAGACCCTTGGTCAGTATCAGCACAGTGTGGCCTGGCTGCTTTAGTTGAAAGATATCCTGGCCAACAGCTCCACAGAAAGGATGATGCTGGGCTGGGGACAGGGCGAGGACCTATTCTGGCATGTAGACCTAGCATGCATCTGACTCTCATTTGCCCACTCCTTGCCCAGTCTGGCAAACTGGACCTCTGCCACACACATGTGAAAGATCTCCCAACTCCACAGGCGCAGAGACTCACATCACTGCTGACTGAGGGTAGTGCCAGCTGCTCTTTTGAAATGCTGCTGCTTAATCTTTCTTCAAGAGCAAAAGAATGAAAAAATGAAGTCACAAAGTCCGGGTCCATGATGCAGCTGTCTTCACCTGTGACTGTCCTCACACACCCGCCTCTGAAAGCCACAGCTGTGGTTCCCACTGGAGTGCAGGAAGGGAGGAGATCACAGAGTGAACTAGTGGGAGTGTTGGGTGGAATAAAGAAAGTCACAAGTCAGCTCAGAGTACTAGAGACAGCTCTGAAGAATCTGCAGTCACTATCAGTTTTTCAGCCTTAACAATCCGATCACAGAAAACAGGCTCCATGTCAATAACATGTTCCCATGGGTCTGGATTCCAACCGACAAACCGAAAGCAAAAATAACTATTCAATGAATGAAAAACCCAGCAGTGGTTATTAGAGAAATATAATCCTTTAGAGACTAATATAAAATTACCTATTAATTCTAAGGGAATTTTCAGAGAATCTCACAAACGGTAATGAAAAGTACTTTAAAGAGAGGCTGGAGGGGTTGTTCAGTGGTTAGAGAACTACTGTTCTTCCTGGGGACTTGGATTCAGTTCACAGCACTCACAGCGGCTCCCAGCTGCCTGTAACTCCAGTTCCAACAGATCTCATTTGAACATAATCCTCTATAATCTGGTTTCAGTGGTAAAAGGTAACTATTAAGATTTGATCAGTAATCAACAGGCTCTAGTGGAGTCCTTGAGAGAGTGGCTTTCTATGATTCCTCGGCTGTTTTCAAGTTTGTGATCCTTCTGCCTCAGCTTCCTGAGTTCTGAGACTATAGAGTGTACTACCAGCCTACCCAAGCCTGTCTGTCCCGCTTCAGAGCTAAAGCAGAAACTGGAATTTACAAGATGAATCTATACACATACTCCATCGTGCTATTCTTTAGCTGATCAAGTTCTGTAATCAACTGAAAAAGCAGGGCTCACAATGATGTGATGATCAGCACACAGAGATGAAGGGTAAACAGAAGGGGAAGGCTAGAAAACACTAGTATGACACTTCAGTGACATGATACTTAAAGCGTCTACTGCCTCTGTGTACCTTCTCTTAAGCAAATGATGTGACCAAATATTTCCTCTCCCAGTCCTGCAAATTAGCCCCAACATTTAATTTGTTCATTAATGGAATTTTAATTTCTTCCTAGCAGACAGGTCTATGGCATTGGTGGTTTTCAATCTGTAGATCTGTAGGACAAACTGAAGCCGAACCAGACAGCTGACTAATTTGAGACATATTTGGCATGCCAATTTAAATTACAAACTCAAGATGTAAAAGATTTTCATTAGAAAAAGATAGATAATGTTGAAGTTCTTCCATATGCAACAGAAGAGAGACTGGCATAGCATAAATAATGTCAAACTTCTGTCGACTGCTATGCCTGCTGACTTTCAATATGGTATATAGTAGACGTCTTTCAAATAAGGAATCCCCAGATTTACAGCAAAATGCAATAAACTATCGTATGGTTTAAGTACTCTACTTATTTGGCGCAAAAACTAGAAACTGAAACTATGGTAAATACATTACACATGTAGACAAAGCACACACACTCAAATGAACACACACTCTATTATCTTATATCTGGAACCAAACACACAGAGTTTAATTAAGCAACCTAATGGCTACAGAAGAAAAAGACAGAGGTGGCGAAATTTCCATAGCTATGATATCCAGGAGACTTCTGTCCACTCTTCCATCCTTACTTCTCTGAACTTGGCCTGTAAGGTTCCAGGCTCAGATGCAAAGGTCAAGGGGAACTGAATTGAACTGAATCAAAATAAGGAATGGACTTTTTCATTTACTAGATGAAAATGACATTTACTGTGAAAAGAAGAATTAATGATAAACCTGCCTTACAAATATCAACTTGAAATGTTCATATAAATGCTATTAAGTGCTTCAATGTATGTGAGAACCACACACCTGTTTACTAAGTGTGGCTCACCAGTCAGGTTTACACAAGGCAATGAGATCAAGAGCCTACATCCACACACTGGCATTCTTGTCATATGAGAAAACTTGCTTAGGACACCGATAATAAGCCCAAGTGCAACACCAGAAGCCAAAGCTACCCAATACTCACTGTTTTACAAGGACATGGCCCTAGGTTTCCAGACACTCACAGAGCAATGAGTACAATGGGGGGTGGGGGGCGCAGAACTGAATCATTAAGAATAAGTCATACTTCTAGTCACTTCCAACAGGGTCCAGCCAGCTACGAGTAAGGAATAACTTCTCTATGAATCTTTATGCCTTCGTCCAAAACTGTTCAACCTCATTCTAGCATCTTCTGTTCTCCTCCTGTGACCACAGGATTTCCATATATCATGTTAGACATAAAGAAAATACGTCTTAATTATTATTCAGCACTTAGATTTTTCTCATTTGATACAACTGAAACAAATGACTGTGAAATGCTGCTCATATATTCTACCGCAAAAAAACTAACCTCCAAACAACAATCCCTAATGCTGGTTCATTTAATGGAGAACCATTCTTCCTTCCTTCCTTCCCTCCCTCCCTCCCTCCCTCCCTCCCTCCCATTCTCCTTCTCATCCTTCCTTCCTTCCTTCCCTGTGGTGCACAGAACTGAACACAGAGACTCATACATGCAAGGAAAATACCATTCCACTGAGCTCAAGGTTTTCTTCTTTATTGAGCTCTATAAAAACCCGGTGATGTGGTGAGGGGCTTTCCAGGCCTCCTGTATTAGACCAACAGAAAATGGACCCTGTTTACATGAGTGATCTCTGAAGCCAAATAATTCCTTGCACTGCTTTTGCCTTCATCCAAGCTCAGCCTCAGAGCTAAGCAGCAGCTGTTGCCATCAGAGGCTGTCCTTCCTCCAAGAGATGCTGTGAGGTATTCAACAGGAAGGTGTAAATACAGCTGTCTTCTGCCATTTGTAGTTATACTGGCCTCATGTGTGCTGAGGAGTGAGACAGATGGTCCCCAAAACTGCACAGGCTTTCAGGGACATGGATTTGCAAAAATAAAAGGGCAGATGTTAAGTGTGGTAAAGACCTATTTTGTACCCTGAAGAGTTAAGCTGAGGTTTGTACATCAACTCGGATGTCTGAACTCTTGAGTCCTAGGCACTCTTCATAATTCTGCACAAAATTCTAATACTTTGTGGCTATCTTATGCCTTCACACAAAATACCAACACAAGACAAATGGCAGGTGCTCCAGGAAACAACAATAACATTACCAGGAGTATCTGAAAGTCACAGCATTTACAGGGCTGCAATAGGTGAGCTCTGAGTGGTCTTTGTAAATCATCTATGGGAAGGAAAGGCACGGGTAATTCAGCATTTTAGGAATGAAGAAAATTGGAAAATAAAAACTCTGCTTGCTTATTACAGTGGTTACCTTCATGAGAAAAATCAAATTTCCCAGTAAATAAAACAAAATGGAGTAGAAATAATTAAGGGTAAATAGCCAGCTGCAATGTTGAGTGTTAGTCACAGTTAGGAAAATGTTTCAAAAGAATAAATAAATCCGTCTGTACACGCTAGCGAGTATAAAATCTAAGGGATGAAACTGTATCTGGCATTGACTTCAAAACAGCCTGTGACAAACTGAGCATTGCATTCTCAAGTCTTCTGTTCATTGGGGGGGCTGCGATGGGACTGAGGCCTCACACATGCTAGGCAAGACAACCAGGCTCTGTGAATCTGACCTTGGCTAGCTTTGAACCTGAGATCCTCTGCTGGGATTAAGATTACAAGTCTGCACCACCAAGCCCAGACAGAAAATATATTCTTATGAATCAAACATTAATCTTGACAAGGCAAAATTTACATTTTAATAAATTCCTTTAAGACAAAAATTAAAAATCACATTCAGAAAACTATCCACAAATAGGTGGCTAGCATGCAGTATAAGAATAAGAAAAGTGACAAGAGCACGTTCTGAGTGTAGTCAACAAACATTTCAGACATTGGCACATAAAGGAGCTACAATGGAAGCTGGATGGATGGCTCAGCATCTAGAGCATGCGACCACCAGTTTGGATCCTAGGACCCAAGTCAGACACTGTAACTCCAGCTCAGGGGATCGGATTCCACCTGCACCCATGCACACCCACACTCCCCGCAACACACAGACACACAGACACACAGAGTATTAATAAAAAGTAGTTGTGATGATGGCGACCGTTTGTAATGTCAGAACTCAGTACTAGGGTGCAGAATCCCAAGCTCAAGGCCAGTTTCAGACAGTTAACAAGACATTGTGAACAAAAATTAGATGGATAGATAGGAAGGAAGGAAGGAAGGAAGGAAGGAAGGAAGGAAGGAAGGAAGGAAGGAAGGAAGAAGGGAGGGAGGGAGGGAGGGAGGGAGGGAGGGAGGGAGGGAGGGAGGGAGGGAGGGAGGGAGGGAGGGAAAAAGGAAAAAAAGAACCAAGTGTCTTCGGTGAACTAACTTGCAATCTGCAAATGGTCAGACATAAACTACAATCAAAGTGCCTATCAGTCACTCTCAGCTGTCACTATCAGGAAACCTGTGCTAACTCAGAGCTCTGCTACAGAAGTAAATAACTCATTACAGACTGCAATTCCCTATAATTATTAAAAATAATGAATAAGAATTCCCCTGAAAGCACACCCAACAACTGTAAACTTTACCTGTACCCTGTGCTCAATTTCCTGCCCCACAAGTCTGCCTCCTTTCAAGATAAGACAACCGCCCCTCCAAGTCTTGCACACCAACTCCCCTGAAAGCACACACACCAGTGGTCCTCTGCAGCCCATACCCAGCCAGGAAACGGAAACAATCTAGACGTCTTTCAACCAAAGAAAAGACAAAGATAATTTATAATTTATAAAATGAAATATCACTCAGCTATTAAAAATAATGCCACCATGAAACTTGCAAGCAAATAGATGGAACTAGAAAAGACCATCCTGAGTAAGAAAACCTAGACCCAGAAAGACAAACATGGTGTGTACCAAGTGGCTAGCTATTAGCCATAAAGTACAAGATAACCATTCTACAATCCATAGACCCAAAGAAAATAAGTAACAAGGAGGAAGATACTTGGATCTTACTGAGAATGAAAAATAGAATAAACATCAGGAGTGGATGGAGTAAGGAGACTAGGTAGGGGAGGAGATGGGGATCAAGTAGAGGGAGGAGAGGGGGGAGACTACTGAGAAAGAAAACTGGAACCCTTAGAACATTTCTGGGACAAGCTAGAAACCTAGGACAAACTCCCAGGACCCTAGCTGGTGACCCACTGAGGTTACCCTAGCTAAGAGGCTATGGAACCTAAAATGGCCTCTCCTATAACCAATCAAGACTTCCAATAGAGGAATTGGGATACCAACCCAGCCACAAAACCTTTGACCCTGCCTACAAGATATGCAGGGGTAAAAGACTGAGCAGAGCTTGAAGGAACAGTCAACCTATGCCTAGCCCAGCTTAAGACCCATGCCATGAGAGGGAACCCACTCCTGACACTATTAATGACATTCTGCTATACTTGCACACAGAAGCTGAACATAACTGTCATTAGAGAGGCTTCACCCAGCAACTGATGGAAACAGATGCAGAGATCCATAGCCAAACATTAGGCAGAGCCTGAGGATTCAAATGGAAGAAGGGGTGGGGGGAAGGAGCCAGAGATATTAAGGACACTATATAAGAGAATCTACAGAATCAACTAACCTGGGCTCATAGGGCCCGGCAGAAAGTGAATGACCAACCAGAAAGCATGCATAGGATGGAGCTAGGCCCTCTGCACATATGTAACAGTTGTATCATTTGGTCTTCATGAAGGTCTCCTAACAGCAGGAACAGGGGCTATCTCTTACTCTGTTGTCTGTCTTTGGATCCTTTCTCCCCAGCTGGGATGCCTTGTCTAGCCTCAATGGGAAAAGATGTACCTAGTCCCACTGCGACTTGATATGCCAAAGCAGGCTGATATACCTGGGAAGCCTCCCCTTTTCTGAGGCAAAAGAGAGGAAGAGGAATGGAGGGGAGGAGAGGAGTGTCTTAGTTAGGTTTCTGCTGCTATGAAAAGACACCATGATCATGGCAATTCTTATAAAGGACAACATGGAGCTTGGTTATAGGTTCAAAGGTTCAGCCCATTATCGTCAAGGCAGGAGCATGGCTGTGTCCAGGCAGGCATCACACTGGAGGAGCTGAGAGTTCTATATCTTCATATGAAGGCCAATAGGAGGAGACTGCCTCTTCTGCACTGGGTGGAACTTCAAAGCCCACCCTCATAGTGACACACTTCCTCCAACAAAGCCATACCTATTAACAGTACCCTCCCTGGAACAAGCATATTCAAATCACCGCACAGGGGAATCTGTGATTGTGACTGAGGTGTAAAGTAAATAATTAATAAATAAGGTATAAGTAAAATGAGGTATAAGGTGAATAATGACTAAAATTCTTCTTTTGATGTTTTCAGTGTAGCCATGTAGCAGAGTGCCTCCTCCAAGTTTAAGATGGAAGACAAAGGGGGAAAGGGTCATTAACCTGAAAGTTATTCTAAAACAATTAGAAAAGTATCATGTTTTGATGCATGAAAAATGTCAATGATAAATTTAGCATTTTAAACATTGGAAGATTTGGGAATACAAGAATTTTTGTTATCAGACTTTGCTATATTGCTGAAATGGAAGCTATGTCAAAAATATTAGAACCAAAGGTTCATTTTGAGACAAGTCTAAAATTATTTGGCAACACTACCTGAAGACAGCACATTCTGAAAGGAATTTGAAATTCCTTTTAACATTCATCAAGTTAAAGGAAAACTGATGAAGTTCTGAGCCTGCTGAAAATCCAAGCATCCCACACCTGTGGTGTCTGAATGAGAATTCTGCCCACGCCCTGCTTAGTCCCCAAGTGGGTCCTTGTTGGAGTGGGTGTGTCTATGGAGGTGTCCTCGAGATTTCAAAAGCCCAAGCCAAGCCCACTGTGTCCTTTTCCTTGCAGATTAGGATGTGAGACTCTCAGCTACTGCTACAGCACCTTCATGCCAGCCTGTCTGTCAGCATCCTCCCTGACAGGAGTGATCAGGAACTAATTCTCTAAAACTGTGAAGCAGCCCCAATTAAATGTTTTCTTTAATTAGAGTTGCCTTGGCCATAGCTGTCACTTCACAGCAGCAGCACAGTGACTGGGGCATATATACTAACACTGGTTTCAAGGCACATAACATTATTCAGATTCCCAATGCATTCATCAATAACTGTTAAAGGAATCTAGGAGGGAGCACAGGGCCAGCCTGCACTGAGTGGTAGAATACTTTGCATGCCTGCATGCAGCCCCATGTACAGTCTGACACTGCAGGGGTAATAGTAAATAATCATGATGAGACACGTAGGGTGTATAGGCTATAAGTCTGAGACTTTAAAGAAACATATTTGATTTGTCTCACTACATAGCCCTGGCTGTCTACAAACTCACAAGGATCCTCTACCTGGGCCTGTTAGTGCTGGGATTAAATAAAGGTGTTCCTTTTATAGGGATGGGTGTTTTGCCTGAATGTACGTTTGTGTACCACAGGAGCGTAGAAGAGGTTGCTGGGTATCCCAACTGGAGTTACAAATGGCTTTGAGGATCTGGGAACGCAAATGCTGAGTAATGATCTCATGTTCTCTGAAAGAGCAGTCAGTGCTCCTAACCATTGAGCTCTCTCCAGCCAAGAAAGTTTTTAAAAGGAAAGGAGATGTAGAATCTTCTAACATCATCTACACCTGCCACTGTGCTGGCAGAGAGCGGGAGAGAGCACAGTGTATCATCAGGGAACTTTCAAATTCTGAGAAAGGAAAATGTACATCCCAACACCAGGCATAAATATGTGTAATTAAACGCTAACATCTGCCCTTGTGTGTCTAACACATCTGCACCAATCTCAGAGCTGTTTAAAAAGCCTATGGGAGAAGAGAGCTAAGTCTTTGTAGTGGATACAGTATGTCCTGTGCTAATAACAACAAGAACTAAGTCTCCAGAGACAAACAACAGAATGTGCTGTGTGTCCCCAGGAAGCTCCTAGGGCGTCTTCTCAGACAGCCCCGCACTCTGAACGGGCAGTCGAATGAGAGGAACATTTTAAAATGTGCTCTCACTGAGATCCAGAAAAATAGATTTCTACCTACACCTATATATTGCTGAAGTAAATAACATAAAATAACATTCAGGCACACTTCAGTGTGTCAAAAATACACTTTAAAATTGTTTTTCGGCCGGGTGTGGTAGTGCACGCCTTTAATCCCAGCGCTCGGGAGGCAGAGGCAGGCAGATTTCTGAGTTGGAGGCCAGCCTGGTCTACAAAGTAAGTTCCAGGACAGCCAGGGCTATACAGAGAAACCCTGTCTCAAAAACAAACAAACAAAAAAAATGTTTTTCAAGGCTAAGAACCATTTTTACTTGATACTACACACAGAGAGGACACTGGTTCAAAGCTTAGGGGAGGAGGGGACATCATGGTCAACATCTCTAAAACCAACAAAAAATAACACTAACACACCACTTAAAATTACATTTCTACTGAGCACAAATAGTTAAACTACATGGCACCCAGGTCTAAGGATGGTGCAATGAGCTGTCATTTGGGAAGTTGGTTTTCAGGAATTTTTTTTCCCTTTTATTCTCCTTAAAATGTTATAAACTCAGCCTACTTCTGTCAACAGGCCTGCCTCACTCATAAACACCATGTCAACTAGGCTGAGAGCCTATGTGACAGTACAATCTGGTACCTGGGAACCATAATAGTTCTAAGAAAAGTGACTTCTATAAGCACTTTTACATTAGCAGTGTATCAGTGCAGTGGCCAGATATTTTAGTCTATCTTTTTCAGGGGGGAAAACTAAGGACTATTTGGGGCCAAGACAGGGCTTTCTCTATATTATTTTAATACAGAATTTAAATATACAGCTTGTCCCACTTCCAACACAATTAAATACTGGTATTGTATGTTGAGTAAAACAAATAATTTGGCTATAGACATGACTACAGAAATACAAATTCAATAGTCCAAAATGGATAGTCAGTATCACCATAATACAGAATATCTAATAACATCATATGTCAGTGAATGCTGTAATTCATTTATAAACTCAAATCTACATATTCCAAGCAGGTAGAGAACAGCTAAAATGAACACTGGAAAGAATTCAAGAATGCTATGGAGGGTCTTTAAGAGTGTCAGGGAATAATCTTGTACTGGTTTAAGTTATGTGCAATAGCACAGTCTCTAGACTCTAACAATAGATGAGGAATGTAAATATGTGGGGGAGGGGTAATACACCCACACCAAATGAGTAGGTGAGTCTCATAAACTTCAGTTGTCATCTAGAAAACTTTTCTTAATATTTGACTCTATCAAAATGCATTGTGCTGTGGGCAGTGTGTTGGCAAGGGCCAAGAAAATCAAACTGTACAATCAGACAATGCCATGCCACAAAGCAGAAAGCATGGCTGCTTGGAGGAGCCTGTTTTTCATTAGCCAATACTGGTTTTCAAAACTTTGTCGCTGCTATAGATCCGTGTACACAGCTGAGTGTGAGCATGTCTGTGTGTGTAAACATGTTTTTGTGCATTCTGAACTCTGTACTAACTCAGTTGCCATTGAGACTCGTGTGGGCTGGAAATGAAGGACATAATCAAAAACACACAATGAAAAGAAAGCACATTCAACTCCTATCCATCCCCGCCTTTCCAGTGGCTGTGGAAACAGCACCAAGCTTGAAGACTTACCCTGTTCGCTTCGTGATGGTCCCCAATGTCATTGGCTGTTTGATTTGTGCAAGAGGCGTCACTACCATCAAGCTGGGGAGGGGAGAAAGCCGGGGATTGCCAGGGTTGTTGTTGGTAAAGTTATTGTAAGAGTCTTGGCTGGTCAGCTTCCCTACAAAAAGAAACAGAAAGCGGAGCATCAGGAATGGAAGCACACCTCCCTCTGAAAAGGGTTTTGTTTATGAAAGAAATCAAGAGCTGGTGTATGGCTAAGTGGGGAATGGCATTGCTCCCGAGTCCCAATAACCTGAGTGGTCTCCAGAGTCACATGGTAAAAGAAATCAACTTCCTACACGTTGTCATCTAGTATCTACACACATACAAATGAATGTATGAACAAATGAATGAAAAAAAAAAGCAAGATAAAATTTAAAGGAAATTGGTACAAGTATTATGAAACTTCATACAGACTGAAAGCAACCAACATTACAGGTCACTGACGTAACCATAGCAAGTAGATTGCAGATGGATTTTTGTTTTTCACTTTGTTGTGTACATGTGCACAAAGGTACACGCATGCATGTGTGCACATGAAGGTCCATGTCAGGTATTTCCTTAGTCACTCTTCACTTTACTCTCTAAGACAGGGCATTGGACTGAACCTAACCCATGCACTGATTCGGGTAAGTAGGCTGGATAGGGAGCTCTCAGGTAGGTTTCAGCCGTCAACCTGGGAAGATATGTGCTGTTGGACATGGCTTTTTAGATGAGTGCTACAGACCGAAACTCAGGTTTTCACACTTATATATCAGCAATTTACCATGTTTCGGAGTCCCCAGAATCTCTAAATGCAGTATGGTTTCTTGTTCATCCTTAGAGAGGCCACTGTTTTGATAAAAATTCACGATTTCACCTTATTATGAGAACTGTAAAAGAAGCGGGTTTGCCTTTTGATGGCACTGAGAAGTAAGGATAGTTTTCCCTTTTTTGTACCACAAATACAGATTCAATTAAAACATAGTGTCAGGAAGAGAATTCCAGAAAGTTCCATGTCCTAAAACTTGATTATATACAATTCAATGAGCACCACCTGAAGACACGTCAATGGGGTGGAATGTAGACACAGCCTGTGGTACGCTCCCACAATTTTAGAGTGTCTCTCTACTATTGCTAAGCATGACCTTGTTTGTGCAGTTAGGCCAAGAGGCTATGACTATATCAATGCTCAGACTAACTATGCAGCCCTGAAAGACAAGAACAGCCATTTTCTAATCCTACCAGGAAGATGCTGACTTCAAAAGCAGACAAGGGTGGCAAAGTGCTGCTCTTCAAGGACACAGGTCCAACAGCTTGTATCATTCCCTGGAATTAATTAGTTAAGCTATGCTAGGGCTGATAAGAAACTCAAGCACAACAATCTCTGACTCCCCATACTAGCAAATTCCAATTTCATAAAAGTAGTTGAAGCACAACAATCTCTGATTCCCCATACTAGCAAATTCCAATTTCATAAAAGTAGTCGAAGCAATTCACACCTTAGCTGTGATACAAAAGGTAGCAGTTACAATACACACAGACAGACTGTGTTACACACACACACAGACTGTGTTACACACACACAGACAGACTGTGTTACACACACACACAGACAGACTGTGTTACACACACACACACAGACTGTGTTACACACACACACACACAGACAGACTGTGTTACACTCACACACAGACTGTTACACACACACAGAGACAGACTGTGTTACACACAGACAGACTGTGTTACACACACACACACACACAGACTGTGTTACACACACACACAGACAGACTGTGTTACACTCACACACAGACTGTTACACACACACAGAGACAGACTGTGTTACACACAGACAAGACTGTGTTACACACACACACACAGACTGTGTTACACACACATAGGAGAGAGTCTTAAGGAAAAGATGAATGGATATTTGTAATACAATAAAGGAGAAAATGTTTTAATAGTTGAGTCACTGAGTGACTTAGAGTCTCAAGGTCAGTAGAGACAATAGTTGACAATTCATTATCAGATGACTGTGACTGTATTGAAATGAGGATCCAACATTAATATGTCACAAGCTAATAAAACTCAGGATGTGTCTGTCATATCCATTTATCAGCTACTAAGCACAGATCTGATGAGTGTCCCAGCCTAAGATAAGGCTCTGTGGGGGCTCTTATCACTCTTATCACAAACCTTACAGCACACAGAATGAAGATAAGTACATGTGGCAACTACTACTTGGAAATGGGTTCAGAGACCACATGGGAAGTAACCTGGGTAGACAGTGGGAGGACAGGGCAGCTCAGAGCCTGAAGGACAACATAAAGGAAAGAAGTGTGCAGGGATGCCATTGTGGGAGTAAAAGTAGTGTCTAAATACTACTGCTCAGGTGTACCATGACACTGAGGGGAGATAAATTTATTTCCCTTTTAGAATCATCCTCCCTCCCTCCCTCCCTCCCTCCCTCCCTCCCTCCCTCTCTCCCTCCCTCCCTCCCTCCCTCCCTTCCTCTCTCCCTCCCTCCCTCCCTCCCTCCCTCCACTATGCATCCTAGGCTGGCCTTTAGCTCAAGGTCCTGCTGCTTTAGCCATCCTAACACTGCAGTTACAAATGTGTCCTATGTCGGCAGGCAGGCTTAGGAAAAACAGTACACACTAACAAAAGTTCTTGAGCAAGCAAACAGCACATAGACGGTGAGTTCACTGAACAGTACTGATCAGACTTTTTTGTTTTGTTTTGTTTTTTCGAGACAGGGTTTCTCTGTGTGTCCTCCTGGCTGTCCTGGAACTCACTCTATAGACCAGGCTGGCCTCAAACTTGGAAATTCACCTGCCTCTGCCTCCCAAATGCTGGGATTATAGGCATGCACCACCACTGCCCCGCTCTGATCAGACATTTTTAAGCTTTGGAATACACCTTAGTGGCAAAGCCCTTGCCTGGCACAGAACTCTACAACAGGAAATAAAAGAAAGACAAGTAAATAATGAGTGAGAGAGGCACAATGTGATTCCATGGGGGTGTTCCCAATGGGATGCTTTCAGTGGCCAGCACTCAGCAGCTTCACTGCCTCCCTAGGAGACAGAACAGCACAGAAGGGTCTAGCCTCTCCTCAGCCTGCTCCTGCATTCTCGAGCACTATTTGTCTGTAGTCTCCTCCTCCTGTACTGTGTGTTTAAGATGTAGCCTCCATCTGCAACACAGTCTGCAGGGGCATGTAAAGCTGTGAAGACTTTATGTTTGTGTTTATGTTAACGGGGCAGGAAGAGTGGTAATGTCTTTCTTACAAAGTACTAGATTTGGCAAGAAGTTTATAAACAGATCTCCTTAATAGCATGGCTTAAATATGTTCTACAAAAGCTCAGTAATTCTCTTTTACATAATTATCAAATAGACTGCCTGAACTCGAATCAGTATATTAACCAGAAATCCTATTTATAATAGCTGTTAAAGAAATAGCTAAAGGCTGGGAATGGAGTTCAACTGGTAGAGAATCACCTCACATTACCAAAACCCTAGGCTTGCTCCCATCACCACATAAGCCAGACAAGGCATACATAACTGTGATCACACCATTGGAAAAGGATACAGGAAGACCAGAATGTCTAAAGCTGTTCTTAGCTATATATTAAGTTCAAAGTTAACCTGGGCTATATAACACTATCAGAAAACACAGAAATGAAGAGGGAATAAAAGGGAGAAGGAATGGGGAAAGGGAAAGAGGGAAGGAGGGAGGGAGGGATAAGAAAAAAAAAGGAGAGTGAAAGAAAAAATTAAAAGAATAAATTTAGCTAGAGAGAAGAAAGATCTCTCAGATGGAATGTGCCTAAGACACAGTATGCTAGGGATTTAAAAAGGAAACAAAAAAAATTTTAGGAAAGCAATCTATTCTTGTGATTTAAAACATTCATCATCATTAAAATGCCCTGCTTCCCAAAGCAAATTTAATACAATGCTTATTAAGTATCTATGACCTCCTTCTCAGAGCTAGGAATGAGAATTCCAATACTAAGGATTCTCAGAAAACAAAGAATATCCAATAGCTTCTTAAGCAAAACCAACCTAGTAGAAAGCGATGCAAAGCTAGGGTGTGCAAACAAGGAAGCCGTCTGGATGCTAATATGACAAGGTGGCTCACAAACACCTATAACTCTACATTCAAAGGATCTAACACCCTCTTCTGGCCTCTTTGGGTACCAGGCATACGCATGGTACACATACAAATACGCAGGAAAAATACTCATAAAAATACATATGAAGTAATAAATAAAAAGCCAAGCTCTACCTGGCACCTGTAAATATGCATAACTTTTATATTTTCATGGACTTGGAGGTAGCTCTGTGCAGAAAGTATGAAGACCTCAGTTCAATTCCTTGAAACCATGAAAAAAAAAAAGGGGGGGGGGTGAGGGTAATGGCCAGGGCTTAAGATCTCAGCACAGGGGAAGCAGAGGCAGGAAGATTACTGGAACACAGTGGTCATTCTGACCTAATTGCTGGGTTCTAAGCCAATGAGAGATACTCAAAGGGTATATTGTGTTCCTCAAGACAGACTGATGGCCACGCACACCATCCACCACCATGTGTACACGGAAACACAAATGAATACAATTTCAACTAAGAAAGAAGACTATGTAAGTTACCAAATGAACCATTAATGAGGCAACCTAGTATCTGGTAAGCTTCCATTGGAAAGTCACACTACACCAGTGGAGAAGCCAACTGTTATGGAAGAGAAACCTTGGATCAGAGATGCCCTGTAACTGGTGTAGACACGAGATTAAATGACTGTGACTGCAAAGAAGACACTAACAAGAGAGACAATGAGTCTCTGGTATCCTTGCCTCTTTAACTCCACAGCAGGAGGCTGACTGGGATCACAGCCTGAGCTCAGCCCTGATCAGCAAGTCCATGGTGGTGGAGTGGGGGGAGGGAGGAGAAGAAAATGAACAGATGATGGGAAAAACATGTTACCACTGACATCTGAGAAACCGCTCGGAGACAAAGAGAAGGAGTTACTGTTATTGTTTTAAAGGACAACTTAAAAAGGGAGATGAAGCACATAAATTTTGCACACACAGGAGTTTCCTTGTCAAATAGAAACTGAAGGATAAAAAGAAAGAATCATGAATGATGGTATCAAGTTAGTAATCGAGGGACAGCACAGACAAGCTTCAGTAGCAGACACAGCGATCAACAGTTCAATAAGCATTGCCAAATGAATTTTCCAGGGGAGGAAGGGGAGAGGAGCTGACAGCCCCCCCCCCGCCCCCCAACAATAGGGAAAAATACACTTTTGGAGAGATCTCAAAATACCTCAGAAAAGACCAAACATGGTAGCATAGGCAAAAATCTCAGCAATTGAAAGGCCCAGGTAGAGGCTCAAAACCAGCAAAAGCTATGTAATGGACCCTGTCACAATTAACAGGGGAGGGAATAAAAAGACAAGTGAGCAAGCCAATGGATTTGTGCCCTGCTCAGACTCATGCTGATCTGGAAAAGGAGTGGCAACTCTATACCTTTAGGAAGACATGGAGACACTTGTCGGTAGTACAGAGGCTAGCTCTCTGTGTCACAGTCTCACAGTGAGAGTGAGCACAAAGGTGTTCTAAGTATAGTGTCTATGGACTTGGAGTCCATCTTCCCTACCCTTTCTTTGTGCCAACTCCAGGAAATAGTTTAGGAAAACTGAAGAATTCAAGAAGATGCCACCGCACGAATGCTTACATCAGCTAGGCGCCTCTCTTCCTGTCCCTGTCTCTCTTCACCACAGAACAGACACTGCCTAACTGCAGCTTCAGAGAAAGACTTCATGAAGCCTTAAGACCCATAAAACACTTCCACACAATCATACTTTCCCATCCCGGCAGACACGAGACCTGCAAGTGAAAAATGCAGTGAGAAAGAATGGATATTCTCACAGGATTCCTGGCACGACCAGACAGAGGAAGTCCCAAAAATCTCCTGAGAAAATGAGCTCTTCTAAGACTCCCATCCAGCTTTCCAGGGTTAGGCTATATAGATAAACTTGCATAAGCCTTCAGGCTTTTGGGTCTTTACCCAAATCCACCAGAGCTTTGATCCCTTAGAGGGAAACCAGTCTGCATGATAGATGGGCATCTTATTGGGGGATGGGGGAGGAAAGACCAAATTCCAATAAGATGGTTTCTTGACAAATTAAAGCAGAAATTCTACGGCAAAACAGGATCATTTAAAAATCTGAATTGAAAGGAAAAAAAAAATCTCATCATGCTGAAAGCTCTGATTCTTCGGTTTGACCTGTTTTCAGTTGTGTTTACTGTCATTGATCTTACAGTGGAAAGTGAAATAGAATCGTGGGCTTCAGGATTCCAGCACTGCCTTACTAAGCGTATCTGAAACAAATTTCTATCTCTGGAAAGAAAACCACCTCACATGGTCTTTCCTGGCTCCTGCCACTTGCACAGAAAGACATGGCTTATGCTTCATACGGACACAAGGTCCCACAGACACAGGTAAGGTGGGCTAGGAACCACATGTTCTTATCACTGTCCCTTACAGCACTTCCTCAAACATTTTATACTACAAAACTCACAGGCAAATGGATTACGTTGAGGATGAAAATGGACAGAGGGGGAAGCACCAGTGTGTTTTGTGGCTGCTCTGGAGGAGCGGCATCCCAGGTCAGGTTTGCAGAGCGTCATATTCCCAAACCAGTCATCATTAACGGACTCACTTCCACAGGAAAGGAAAAAAAAAGCCAAGAGTCTGAAAACTCCGGACAAAAGAAATCCCTGCAGACAGAGTAAAAACAAATTAAAAGACCCATTATAAAACACAGATGCTACAAGGAAAATAAACTTTCCAAGATTTACTGGGCTTTGACAAACCCGGACATTTGTGGAAAAGCCATCAACAGCAACTCCCAGGTAACGTGGGAGGAAGCTTGGCTCCTTTCTGCTTTATCTTTAGCCTCTGTGCAGAAGCTGCCAGGACTGGATTCCCAGCTTCTGGATGCAGGGAAGTGAGAACATGTGAACGAGGCAAACTGCCAAGCACGAGACATTTCTAAGGGAAGCAAGACCCCGAAAGTGCTGAGCACTTCACATTCTGCTGAACGCTAGAGCTACTATCAGCACACTCTGTGCATGGACTTCTTCAGGACACGTGAGAGGAAACAAATGAACAAATGAATGAACAAATGAATGAGGCCATCCCTCCTCCTGATCCTCTTTGCTGCCCAATCACACCATGAAGTAAGGAAACGAAAACCACCAAACATGATGTGCAGCTCTGGAATCTCCTGCAAGGGGGAACTCAGAGTGGGAGACAGACGAGAAAACCCGTGTCAGGCTGACAGAAGCATGAGATACACGTGGTCATGAGTGGGAGCCTTAGAAAGACTCCTTAAGGAGGAGAGCTGTGAGAAAGAACACAGACAACGAACAATGGGGTGTCCAGTGAGACTCTTAGGAGGTCATTGGGGATCTGAGGACAAACAGGCATAGAGATGTTAAGATTCCTTTACAAGAGCAAATTAGTGTACCCATGGGACAGCATAGTTAGGAGGTCTCCTGTGCTCCTTGGACATAGGGCCCTAACCCACATCAGGCAGGCTATTTAAAAGGGCTTATGACAGACACCATCCACGTCTCAGCAAACCAGATGCCTCAGTCCAGTCCGTTTTCATCAATCTCCACACACTAAAGGAATCTGCGACAGTTGAGGGGCTCTGCTTCTCACCCCGTCAAGCTCCTGGCTGCAAGTAATGGAAATTGTATTTGGAAATTAAAATAACAAGGGTACCCCTCAAACCCAAACTTGTGGGTTCCTGGCACTCTACAAACCTATAGAAACACCCTTTCTCCTAATATTTCCTTATCTCCATCCTCCTCCCAACACTCTCCCTACTCTGAGGACATCGTCCAAGTGTCCTCCTGCCTACCCATTCACAGAGGAAAGCTGGGTAAGAAGCTCTCAGAGGCTCTCAGAGCCTCTGCGCATGTGCACAGTCCATCCCAAAAAAAAAAAATATCAAAACTGCCGGTCTGCTTTTACTATCCCGCCCTGGACAGCAAAATTTACCAAGGAGTTTTAAGTTAATTCTGGAGTTGAAAAGTTGACTTCTTGACTCTGTTAAAAAGAGTACAATGGTAGCTTGTTCTAAAACAATCACTGGATAGCTGGGCTCTGCAGAGCTAGAAAGCATGCTTAGCTCTTGCTTGTGGTCTAATTTAACAGTAAGGCATCCTCAACTAAATCTCAACGATTATTTAATCAAAATCAAATAAAATCCTTTAAAACATATATATGTTTTTTTAAGTGCTCAGTGCAAACTGGAATTTCTAGTATACGGGTTGCTTTTGATCAGAACTAGAGTGTCTGTCCCTTGCTCGCTCACTCGCTGGCTTGCTCGCTTGCACCCTCCCTCCCTCAGGCCACTAGCCCGCCTCCTTTCCCTCATAGATGAGGATGACAAGCTTCCCAGCTGCAGTTCCTGGACTCTCAGCCTCCTTTCTGACCTTTTCTCAGGCATGTTCCAGTATATTCTGCAATCTACTCAGTAGGAAAAGGAAACAGCAGCGCCCTGGTGGGAGACAGTGCCTTCTGACCCACAGACCAGGCTGCACAGGCCTGGGATCTCAGCAGGAGATGGAAGGAAAGAAAATTAGCTCTGGACATGGAGGCTGGACACACTTTACCAACTTAAACAGAGGCAGAATATCCAAGGATGATCCCAACTGCAGTTCTTATTGCAGTGATTGTTGCTTCTTGGGAAGGCAGCAGATGACAAAACACTGCAACAGAAATCTAGCAAAAGCATTGGTTGCTTTTTCTAAGAAAGCTTCCTGGTACCCCAGTAACCAGCATGGGTACTTAGGAGGAAAACAATCCATGTTTTTCAGGTGGAGACAGTTATTAGTGATATTCTGCTACTGCACAAAGAACTCACCATCTGGTGTTCTCCAGTGTCAAGGAAAATTAAAAGTATACCTCCAAGAGAACTGGTGGTCTGCCATCATGTGACTGTTTTGAACATATATTTATACACAACACATTATACTTGTGTCAATAGGGCAACAGGTAATTCTCTAGCTGTTCTCTCCTGATTCTCAGAATATCCTCACCCGCTCCTTACTCTTAAAGTACTGCATGCTATTTTAATATGTAATACAAGCACTTCCTGGAAGCTAAAATGAATTTTGGATTTAGGAGCCTGATTTATAAGAATAAAATGTAAAAAGAAAGTCACTATTACAAAGCTTGTATGTACAGTAAGTATAATTTACTCCAAAAGGGCAGTTTGTGGCTAGAATGAGGGGTGAGGGGAAATAGGGAGAAATAAGGCTGCCAGGGGGTTGTACCAAGGAGCTGGGATGGCTGCATGGCTCTAGTACACAGAGGGAGAAAAAGAGCACAAAAGAGAAAATGGGAGAAATTCTACTGAATTTAAAAAAAAAAAATTGAACAACATTTTAACATTAATAAAAAAACTTTCTTTCTTTCTTTCTTTCTTTATTTATTTTGGTTTTACGAGACAGGGTTTCTCTGTGTAGCCCTGGCTGTCCTGGAACTCACTCTGGAGACGAGGCTGGCCTCGAACTCAGAGATCCGCCAGCCTCTGCCTCCAGAGTGCTGGGATTAAAGGTGTGCGCCACCACGCCTGGCTAATAAAAAACATTTTAAGTAAATGTTCTATCCATGACCACACAAACAAACAAGTTAATACCAAATGAATAAAAGCTGTGGCACGTTCCTTCACTCCTTCAGTTTATTATCTCAGAGCACCCTATACTATGCAGCCAGAGAAATGGTTTAAGAGCTCACACTCACTGTTTAACATTAAGACTAGACTATGGTGCTCACTCAACAGAGTTCATTGAAAACCCAGAAAATGACAAATATTTATATGGATATTCATGGAAAAAGTGAGACAGACAGAGATTGATTATACATCCTCTAAACATGATGCATATTCTTCACATAAATATAGAACAAAGAGAAAAGATTCTGAGCCTTTTCCCCTAAGATTCAAATTCCTGCCCCAAGTTGTAGTTCCAACATATCACACCAGCACTTGAAAGGCTGAGGCAGACTTGCCTTGAAATTGAAGCAAGCAATGGCTAAACAGCCAGGGCTACACAGCAATAATCCATCTTGAAATAACCAAAAAGAGCACCCTGGGACTCTCGAAATAACCAAAAAGAGCACTCTCCTCTGAAGCAAGCTCCGTTCAAAGATAAAAACTGTATTATTTCAAAACATCAGAGTCTGACATCCCTGAGAGCAGTCGGGCACAAGCATGGCACAGGCGCAGCATCCCACCTCAGCAGCCCACCTCAGCATCCCACCTCAGCAGACTGCCTCAGCATCCCACCTCAGCATCCCACCTCAGCATCCCACCTCAGCAGCCCGCCTCAGCAGCCCACCTCAGCATCCCACCTCAGCATCCCACCTCAGCATCCCACCTCAGCAGACTGCCTCAGCATCCCACCTCAGCAGACTGCCTCAGCATCCCACCTCAGCATCCCGCCTCAGCAGCCCGCCTCAGCAGACTGCCTCAGCATCCCACCTCAGCAGACTGCCTCAGCATCCCACCTCAGCAGCCCTGAGCACCTACTCCTCATCCTTATCTCACAATTGATTTGTACCATGACACAGAGGAGGTAGATTTACCAAACACTACCTCATTTACACGGGTACACATATGATGTATAAAAGTATCAGGAATTCAGTCAGAAACAAAAACCAACAAACAAACAAGCAACCACACTGTGCACTGAATTAGCTGCAATCCATAAAATATACCTTGTTTTTCTTTATGTAGTTAGCAAGTTTGTTTGAACATTTTCCCAGTAAAACCTTGAATTCATGGAAACCCTCCTTTCTCTATTACCCAAGTTCAGAGAATGCAGAGAAGTACCAGCATAAAACCCTATAAAAAAACAGTACTAAGTAACACGTGGAAAACTAATATGAACGATATGAGTTTTTTTTTTTTAACCATTCCTTCTGAGGGACAATCACATTTTAAAATCAGAAGTTTTACACGGTGACAACACCTGAATCCTGGTACTCCTCGGGAGGAAGCTGGTGGATCAAAGATTGAGGTCAACCTTGGCTACAAGGGAATGTTAAGGACAGCCTGGGCTACAAGACAATTTATTAAAAATAATTTTTAAAAATAGTAAATACATATGTTGTGTTGAATAACAAATATAACTAAAAAATATAACCAACTTTCTTAATAATAAAAAAATTAAAGATTCAAAATTAAAATGGTAGCCTTTCTTTTCCTCACACCCCCCAGGCCCCAGGCACTACTGTTCTCTGGCCCTTCACCCTCCTCCACTGCTAACGGAAGCCTTCCTGCTTATTACCCATGACTGTTAAGAATATTTTCTGGCTCTATTTCAGCATCATGACTCAGGTCATGAGAAGTGTCAAAGATGCATTTCCTTCAGCTGGGAACGAGCACCAGATCTCAAGGGCACAGAGAGGCTGGAGCGTGGTGCAGAAGGCCACATCAGCAGTTCCTGATGAGGAAGAGAAACCCTTTGTACTCGAGTACATTTTCATTCTCAGCTTGAAAACAGGTGCTTACACACACCAGTTAAGGAAAAGAAAACAAACAGGAAACTAATGCTCAATATAGCTCCCTAAATAACTAACAAATCCTGAAATAAAACTGTAAGCAAAAAAAAAAAAAAGATATAAATTTAGCACATTTTACAAATATTAGAATTAAGTCAAGATCTAGATGGCTAGCTCCAAGTTTGCAAAGGTGCATTTATGAATTAACCACTGTGCACTAAAGCCCTTTCTATAGAATATCCTTGAGCACTAGAAGAATGGGGTGCTTCAATAAGAGCCTTGGACACAGCACAGGGAGCAAGCCCTCGTCTCCCTGGCACCCTCGACTGTGAGGGCCTGGGTGACTGCAGGAACGCCATATTCATTTATCTATACGACAGACACCTGATCTTTTTCCCACATCTATGACTTTTATAAAAGGTGACGCTGTTTCATCCTGTGCCATGTCGATGCTAGAATGAAAAGCGATAAATCGTTTGCTACCCAGGATAGACCTTGACACTGAACATGAAAAGCTGGTCTCTGCTGCAGTCACCAGGAGGAGCCATGCCCACAAGACTCCTCTGTCCACTCTGAAATACTTCTCTCTGGTGTCTCATTGTGGCTTGAAAACTTCTCACCTGCACAAACACTTGAGCCAAAGTGAGCAGCTCTTCCAGTGAACCAGAAATCCCTTTCCTTTCCTCGTCACCTCCCAGCTCCCACGCCATCCACCGTGGAACGCGGGGACCCCTCCCACCTCCCACGTGCATATAACCCGGACGCAGTGTGAACCCACTCTTCTTTTTCTCTTGCCTTTCTCATCTTTTAACCATTTTGTAAACTCACATTACCAACACCAGCTTTACAATTCCTCTTCAGATAGTCAAACCGAAATACTACTCCGCTCAGCTCCAACTTGTCACTTGGGCGTCTTAGTAACTAACAGCTCTAAGAGGCATCTGTGCTGAGAAGGTTACTGACTCTCACTGCCTTCTGGACTTTCTTCAAGACGAAGACTAAAAACATTGCTTCCAAATGTCTTTCTCAGGAGTACAAAGGGAACAACCTTCCTGGTCTCCTCTGGGATGAGTTCTCTATCTAACATTTTATCTTTCATGTAAACAACTAAAATGTCTTCCTCTGTGATTCACAGAAATCTCTCTAGAGCAACAGAACTAGGACAGAGTACTTACTCACAGAAAAGGAAAGGATAAGAACAGAATCCATACTTACTCAGAGAAAAGGAAATAACAGTTTTCCAGATCTTTTTTTTTTTTTCATTCTAAACACTGAAATATTTTACCTTCCAAAATTATCAAAACCAGCTTCAGTGTTTGTAGCCTTTTTTTTTTTTTTCTTTTCTTTTCGAGACAGGATTTCTCTGTGTAGCCCTGGCCGTCCTGGAACTCACTTTGTAGACCAAGCTGTCCTCGAACTCAGAAATAAGCCTGCCTCTGCCTATGCCTCCCAAGTGCTAGGATTAAAGGCGTGCACCACCACACCTGGCTCAGAGTTTGTAGTCTTAATCCTGTTTTTGTGCCTGAAATGGAAGATAGACTGATCCTTCACAGGAAAAACAATCAATCAATTTTTATTGACCTTTACTTCACAGGTGTGAGTGTTTACATGCATGAGTTTGAGTGTGAGTGTGTGTGTGTACCACCTGCAATGACATTAAATTCCTGGGAACTGAACTTACAGACAATTGTGAGTCAACATGTAGGTAATAGGAGTTGAACATAGGTACTCTGGAAGATCAGACAGTGCTCATAACGACAGAGTTGGAGGGGCTGGAGAGAAGGCTCAACAATAAAAAAAATTAAATAATGAAATAAAAGCAAATTAGTAAGTAATAAAACTAAAGACTGAAACAGTAATTTTTATGTAGTGGTCAAGGATATTTTGGTTTCATCACAGCAATGAGGTCTAGGTACTATCCAGTCTGAGTACAATGTCAGTCAGGACTACAATGACAAAGAAGAAAATTAAACAATGGAGATACCAGCTTAAAAAAAAAGACAAAAACCTGTAAAAACATTAAACAATAGAAAACAAATAACATAAGAAAAAGACTTGATAGTAAGAGAAATGTTCAAAGAAAAGTCTCTTGATAGAACACACTGTGGGGACAAGAATGCAGTAGGACATGGGACGGTGGCAATGGGGAATCCCTCACAAATACAAAAACACAATCACAAACAGGAGCTCCAGGCCCAGACAGGAGAGCCAAGATTCATCTCACAGCAGCTCTAGAAAGGGGCATACAGGAAAACAGTGGAGAAGAAACAAGAAGTGCAAAGCAGAGGCCACTGGGGAATAGATAAGGGAAGGAAGGACAGAGCCAATCAGTGGTAAGAACAGAGAGATGAGCTGACAGTACTAACAGTGCCTAAATCATGGCATCCAGACAACTGCTGGTTTACAAAAAAGCAGGACACACATGCTCCAGGACAGGAGGGCTGGGACCACACTGACGGCACTTAGGAAATAACACAACTAAAACGTTTCCATCCACAGCAGTCGTCAGGAGTCACACATAGGAAATGAACATCTGCACAAAGTACTCAAAAGAGCTGTAAGTTGGTGGTAATACAGAGTCCACATCCTTGTGAAGAATTTGGAGAAGAAAACACAAGAAAACCAAGAGATGCCATGGCTGTATCTGCTCCCAAGGTACCCAGGTTCAAGCCCTGATGACAGGAACAGAAAAGCTGAGAGCACACTGCCCTCTAGAGGTGGCATGTTTCATTAATGCTATACCCAAACTGTTCATGATTTGCAAATGCAAATTTGTATTCATAAGCAAAAAAAGCAAAATGAAAGATTGTATTTGCATCAAGTGATAATTACATTAAATTGATATTTATTTTCTATTTTCTTGTTGCATTTATTTTAAAGGAGTTTATCTAAACAACATAAAAGATTACAGTAGTTAAATTGGGTTTAATTTTGTGTTTAAAACACTTTTAGTGTGCACAGCACTGTACACTACAGGCTCCTGAGGGTTCTCAGAGCTTACTTTACTTCTCTCACACGTGGGATACGTACGCCTCCATCTGGCTGCTGTGAGTAGCGCCTGTGCATGTGTGTGCACGCAGACCTTCCATGCCATATTTCTTGTTCTAGTGCTTCCCCGCTCAGAGTCTCTCACAGACCCCAGAGCTTTGCAGGCCCAAGACTGGCTACCCAGCCAGCTTGCTCCGGGGATCCTCGTGACTACTCCTCCCAAGTGCTGGAACTAGAGGCAGCTCCTGCAAGATAAACGTCCATGTGTGTAGCAAAACTACACACTGAGCCATCTCCTTAGGCACTATATGTCCCTCCTAATACTTCTGTGAACTACACACCGCTATAAAGATTATGAGCTACAAGAGGCGCTATCTTTCTTTAATAGTTTTTTTTTTTCAATTAGTGACTTAAAAAGGATAATTTGAGATGGGATATCACCTATGAGCATAGGCTGGTCTCAAATTCATGACATTCCTCCTGCCTCAGCCTCCAGAGTACTTAAAACACAGACTTGTGTCATATCTTGGCTTCTTATGTGGTTTTTAAATTAGACATCTTGCTGTGTGAGGCCACACTTTCCCAAATATTTGCATAAAGAACTCATCCTCTATCTCTGCACAATTACAGAAAATGACATGAAAATATTTAAAATGTGGGTGGTGTTGGTGTATAGTAAATGTCAAAATGAGCATAGAGTTATGCCTCGGGAGCCAGGAAAACATTAGGTTTTTACAACAACAGATTAGAAGCAAGGCTGCACTGACCTCAGGCAACAGGCTACAAGGAGAGAGCAAACTCCAGGTGCTAAGCGACCCAAGGAGGGCTCTCCCACATGATGTGTCTGCGCCATTTATATACTCTGTGTCAGATGAGGCATGAAATTTAAAGCAGAACTTCAGTGCACACGATTGATTTTTCTTGGCAAAAATTAAAACACTTATGGAAACTCCACTCCACAAGTAAACAGTGACTAGAAGAACAGTCAGGACACGGCACACTGGTGCTGCTGACTCCCAAGGAGGTGAAGCTATGTGAAGCGGAGCTGGGTGGCTGCTACATATTTATAATAGGGTGCGGTCTGTATCAAGAAAACTCCCTATCGACCAAAGTAAATAACTACAATAAACCATCAAATGAAGGCTGTAAACAGTCTCCAAGTGGTAAGACGGGAGTGCCGTACACACAGATGCTAAAAAGACAGAAAGACTGCTGAACTTGTAAGCCTTTTGCTGAAATATAGCAGTTCTGGGTCCAAGAAATGAGAGGCCTCCTTCAAAGTCCTCAAACCTCAGGTTGGGAGGGAGCAGGGTCTGGAATTCAGTTGTCAGATGCTGCAGGCTTGGCACAACTCCTTCTCCAGACCAAGCCAGAAAGAAGCTGGGTTAGGGGACATACTCAAACCTTGGGAGGTGGAGGCAAGAAGGGGGATCAGTGATAAAGGGTAGCCTTGGCTACCTAATGAGTCACATAGTTACACATAACTACATAGTGAGGTCAGCCTGGGTTATCCAGTGAGACTTAGGAAGAACAGAGGGAGGGAAAAAGAGAGGGACAAGGGGGCAAAGGGAGGTCAGTGAGTCTTTAAAAATCTCAGGACAGGGTAGACACCATATTCTTAAACCTAAAAGGAAAACCTATTTCACAAAATAAAGAAACAGGAAAAGTAAGCAGGGCCAGTGCAGTGGGTGAGCAAGGGCTTACAGCCAAAGTCTGACTCTTCATTTGAGCTCAATCCCTAGGCCCAGACAGTGAAGGGAAGACAGGCAACTCCCAAAGATTGTCAGAAACACGTATATACACACATACAACCATGCACACAAACACACACGCACACACACACCTAAAGAAACAATTGTAAAAAGCAGGTGTGCACATCTATCAACTATGTGAGCTCACGTGTGGAACCGTGACTAGTGTCACTTTCAACTGTGGATTTGTATCATCTCCCACTTCAGAAATACTCACAAGCTAATGTCCATACTGAAAGCAATTAAAAGCAAAGAAATAAATTCAAATTTTTATTTCATTCAGTAATATTGTTTACTTACACTGTTTTGTTAAAAAAAAAAAATAAGAAATGAGCCAATCCTGCACACTGCCGACAAACAGCAGCACAGTTTGAGTGACAGCAGTTGATCCATATGCACTAAGCACTATTCTAAACGCTGAAATTTCAATGGTAACCGTGCAAGACTGGGTATATTATTACCCCTGCTTCATAGGTAGAGAAAACCAGGTCTCAGTAGGGAGACGAAGCAATTTGTCTAAGATTACAGCCCAGAGGAAGTCTAACCCTAGGTCCTCTATTACCTTATCCACACACAGCTCAGTCACAGAGACTAGGAAAGTCATCAGCAGGAAGGTGAAAGGCCCTGGGTTTGATCTCAGCATCACAAATAAACGGAAAAGCCAGATGGAGGTGCTGAGCAATTGATGCAGGAAACAGAACAGAAAAGACAGCTTTTCTTAGGAAAAAGCAGGACTGTAGAACTGCAGGAGGTAAGAGTGAAACTCCAGGTGTAGCAGGACAGACAGACAGACAGACAGACAGAAAGACAGTAAAGCTAGCTGGAAGGCAGTGCCACATCATAATTTAAGTAAGTGGTGAACCTACAGTCTACATCCCACCTTGGTCTTGATCAGCTCCACTGGCCATCATCCATTGTCAGCACCTACATCTGGGAAAAACAGACCACGTCTCCTGCGGCCCCTAACTTTCTCCCACTATCTTGCCCCTGTTAATATTACATTCTAAAAGAAGGAATAAAAACATGACACAATCAATACTTGTGGTGCCAATTTTCTAACTAAAATCCCCTTAGACAAATTCCTTATACCCCAGCAAACTGTTCTGGCTGTCTTCGCTGTTACTAAACTGAATGTCAGCTCCAACCTTCACTTAACCAGATGCTGGAACTTAGCACAGTCACCACCATCCTCCCGGCTACTTCCTGTATATGGTTTCCCACTTCGTGTCACTTGCTAGTAACTTCTGGATGACACTTCTTACCAGGAGCTCCAATTCTGCAGGTGCTGTCGACTGAAGCCTTCCTCCCAGCCACTATCCCCATGCAGATGCATTCCCAGTGATTCCAGCCATGCTAGGAACACAAGAAGCCTTACCCAGTGTCCAGATACACACAGGTCATCCCAGCATGCCACCTGGGGCTACAATAGGAGACCCTGTCTCCCAAGAGAAGACAGGATAGAAAGACCCCGTCTCCACTCTCAGAGTGCGCTCTCCTCTATACAAATCCTCCCTCAGAGCACCCAAACCAGTTTTCTCTCACTCCTGTTTCCAAAACCCACCACTGAGTTCCCATCAACTAGGTACATACATCACTACATGGGGCCCTCTGTGACCAGAGCAGCTGTCTTACTGTCCCCTGAGTACAGCAGGTGTATTCTCAGCTCAGCATTTAGAAGCACTGCTTTCCACTCATAGCCATTAGATCTTTCCTCAATGTCACTGCGGTGACATCCACAAACAGGATGGTAATTTAAAGTTGAAATCATTTCAAGATATTTCCTAACTTCTATTCTTTTTGAGACAGGGTCTAAGGATATATACCTGACTGGCCTTGAACCCACATACATCTGTCTCTAACTCGGGAATTCAAGTATTAAAGGTATGCAATACCACAGACTATATTCCCTCCCCTTCTTTAAATTTGTCAATAGCTGCAAGAAAACAGACTTATTTTGATTGGTCACTATATTTACTTGCTCTTAGAAGAGCTTCAACACATATATTAAAAAATAATAATAATTAATTCACAGTGGCTGAATAAGTGACCATCTTACATGCATCAAATGAAAAGCAATGTTACTATGAATAAAAATCTCTTCAATTTGACAAGTTATTATTTAAATCCAAATTGGTATTTAACACATAAGTGAAAATGCCATAATACAACTGTTTGTGTCAACTTAAAGCATAACTTAGAAAAATATCAAAATACACTGTTTCTCTGGGAATAACTTCTTTGATTCTACATGGTACACAAGGGGCCAAGATAACAGGTGGAAATGCAAAGATTCTGCCATCCCCTGGGTTTGATTTCCAGGATTCACTTGATAAAAGTGATTCACAGCTTGTCTTTTAGCCTCCACACAAATGCAGTGGGGCACATGTGCACACATGCATACAGTATTGCATACATTAAAAATAGAGGGCTGACCCCACTTTGTTAAGGATTATTTTGTTATAGGAATGGTCACACTGGGGAAATGGAGGTTAAGCTTGGCCTTTAAGCAGTTGCTGATACTAGCTGATGGAGGTGGGCTCGGGCAAAGATTACTGCTCAGAAAAAGGCACTGTAGCTGTTAGTTGGTTCAAGTTGTCTAGCCATTGGTTGGGTGTGCATTTCAGTTAATGTTGCCAGGTAGTAGAGGTAAGTCCCAGTGCCTAAAGGATGTTAGAAATAGCAAAAGAGTCACTAAAGGCCAGGCTAATCTTTGGGGAGGGCTGTCGTTTGGGCGTGGCCTTGGTTAATCCTCTCACTAGCATCATCTTCACTTAGGAGTTGTGCAGGGAAGAGGAAGGCTGAGGGAAAGGCTGCTAGTGCCTCTTTCCAGAGGACAGCTGTACCCAGGGGCCCTATGTGCATCTTGGTAAAATCTTGTCTTCATTATTCATAGCTGTCATCTGAATGTTATATCCTAAAGGAGAGCACATGGTTAAGAGCAGAGCTAATGGCTATGGTGGAATTGACAAAAGGGTTCCTCTTGAACATGGAACTGCTAAGCCATGTCTGGACAGTGTGGAGAAATTCATGTTGCTAGGCTGACTGGAGGGACAGAGAAGTTCACAGGGCAAGGTCTGCAGGTGTGTTGAGACTGACATCCTGAGAGCCCCTGCCGTAGGTACGTCTCCGAGCTGTTCCGTGTGGAATACATTTGTTGAGTGGGAAGATCCCTTCTACATATACTACTATATAGATCTGATGATAAGCTTAGGAATGCTATACTTAGTGTGGTCTGTTGCTCTGTGTTTCCTTGTAAGCTGAAACTGAGTGAATGCAGAATTTAATTGTAACTTTGCCAGTACATCTATCTAGAGGCCTGCTGCCATTTTTGTCTTCTATGAAATTTCTGTTGCCAAGGAAGACAGGATTACAATTTTGTCTGACAGATTGAGATGGCATGGTACATACTGTATAATCTCAATTACCCAAGTGTGTGGACGCTTGCAGGATCTAGAACTGCTTATGACTGGTGGCTTTGTTCTTGCTTTCTTGTGTTTTGTTTCCTGTAATGCATATACTAAAAGAATAAGTGAAAGCTTCTTTAAAGAAGAAAAAAGATTCTGCCATCCTTAACATCATTAAGAGATACCAACATGTCAATAATTAATTCCTATATTCAAAAAAGAGCAACACTGAGACTTACACCTGCAATAGCACTAAATAGTACTTGAGAAATGCAGTTGTAAATGGAGTTTGATAAGCAGCAGACCTGCAGAGACATCTGGAGGTAAGGAAACACAAAATGAGGGAGCTTCCATGGGTGACTGCCATATGGACTGAATCCTTGGTAAGGTGCGGTGGAAATCAGATTTGGGACATTCTCTACCCTAACCAGCTAACAGCTTGATGAGACAATTTCCACCAGAGTTAGAGAATCATAATATGGTTCATGAAGAGACCAGTTTCATTAGTTTCTTCCAAATAAGGGTAGAGGTAACTAGCCGGGCGTGGTGGAGCTCGCCTTTAATCCCAGCACTTAGGAGGCAGAGGCAGGCAGATTTCTGAGTTCGAGGCCAGCCTGGTCTACAGAGTGAGTTCCAGGACAGCCATGGCTACACAGAGAAACCCTGTCTCAAAAAACAAAAAACAAAAACAAAAACAAAAAAAGGATAGAGGTAACTGAAATGGGTGAGAAGAAAAAGTCAAAGAGTCACTATTTCTGAATGACAGACCATTTGCAAATCTAGAAAAGGCTGTGTCCTCTGAGAATAATAATTATCAATTATAAATAAATGTAACTATTAAGGAAAACGGCACTCTGGTACAGGCATTCTATGTTTTACCGTGGTGTCACAGTGGTACGTGAGTCACATTAAAGTCAAAGATAACTGCAAAGCCGTGGTAACCTTTACACTCAGTAACTGCAGCCCCTCCATGTATTACCCCAGATATAACGGTTAATGTGAGAAGGGACTAGGGCTCTTGCCGCCGGCCACTGCTCTTGTCACTGTCATGTGTTTCCCACAGTTAGAGTGAAAGCTGAAGACTGCTATGCCTCATGGATCTCAACCTGAGAGAGAGATTTATAAAGAATATACTTCAAGTAAATAAACATCCTCTGGAAAATTAAAAAAAAAAAGAAGATAACATAATCCTAACCTAAACTGGATTGGCTCCAAAGAACAAAAAGGAAATGCCCTATATCAATTGTTATTTAACAGTTTCCTTTACTTTGCTAAAGTGAGCACAGACAAACAACGCAATGCAGCCAAAACATGATTCATTTTCAAGATTAATCCCTCCCTGCTCCAAGGTTTACATTGTTTTTAACCATCATCAGACTGTTTACCCACACAAACTGTAAATACATCATTTTTAGAACTAACCAACAACAATGCCCATTTTGTTTTGACATGAAAGACACAAAGAGAACATGAAGAGAAACAACCACTGATTGAGGTCTGTTCCTCTAAGACAAGATATCCCCAAAAGAGTAAGGGTGAGCTACAAGAAAACGTCATGCCGTGTTGCCAGGAGAAAAGGAGGCATGGAAAGGCAACTGACCAGCTAAGAGGCACAGAAAAAGCAGGGGCGGGGTCTGGGGTTAAGAATAAAAAGGAAGAGAATTCTTGAAGCATAAACGCTCCCTGCTGCGGACGGAGATGTTTGAGAGATGGGGATAGCAGCTGACAGAATGAGTTCACATTTAAATGATATTCTATTTTATAGGAGTCTTTACTGTGGTTGTCATAATCTCTCCATGTAAACTACCTCTCAGTCTTAAAATTGGGCACTCCTAAGGAGACTACGAAACTCTCCAGAAAATAAGTATCAACGAACGAAGTCCTCCTGGAGGACTGAAATGTCACAGCCAGACTCAGGTCGCCTTGGCTGGGGATGCTGCAGCACATCTGTGACATAGCTCTCCAGAGGGAAAGGCAGGAGGGCTATGAGTTCCAGGCCACTGTGTGCTGTCTGTGTGAGACCTTATAAACATGCAACAGAAAAAGAAAATACCATAAAAGCTCCACAGATGGAATGACTGAGAATTTCCTATCCAAAATGAATATATATTTTTAACAAGAAACATTAGAAAATGATCATTGTATCATCAGAATTAATAATTTCCAACTAGAAACCACATGAGTGTACTTTAGTAATGTCAGGCACATTAACCAACAGCCAGTGGCAGCATGTCTGCATACAGAAATGAGGGAGCTGCTGAAGCAGAACCTTTCAAAAGGGTTAGCCTCGAACACTTCAAAACCGACTGAGCTAACTGTCAGCCACACAAAACAACTCAGCACGGGAAGGGGGCAGAGCAGAGTCTAAGGTGGAAAGCACAAACTCAAAGTTAGCCAAGGCTACAATTTGAAGAGTAACCATCTTCCAACATGAACAGAACTTATAAAATGACATTACAGAAACAAAACACATATACACCATAAAGTCCATTTACATCAAATGGAACGTACTTACTTAAGGGCTGCTCTGGAGTAAAAGTATTTTTCAATTTCAAGTGAATACCATAAAAGCCAGAACTATGGTTTAGTATTTTAAAGAAGTAGACAGGGGGACTCCGCTGAACTTAGGAACTTAGTCTGCACAGGTGAGAGTGTGCACCACAGAGGCAGACAGCTTCTGGGACAGGCGGGAGCCACAGAGCTGCTGAGGCAGCACCCTTTTGGAGCGCAGACATCTGGCACCCTCCCAGCCGGAGGACAGTGGTCCACCCTGCACGGGAGCCCTCTGCTTCAGGAGCAGGGAGCGCCATCTTGGTTCCGGGACTCCGCCGAATTTAGGAACTTAGTCTGCACAGGTGAGAGTGTGCACCACAGAAGCTGAGAGCTTCTGTGACCTGCCAAAGCAACACAGTATCTGGGAAAGGTCCTGTTTTGGGCCTTCTTCTTCGGCCAGGAGGAGGTCCAAACACCAGATATCTGTACACCTTCCCTGTAAGAGGAGAGCTTGCCAGCAGAGAGTGCTCTAACCACTGAAACTCAGAGGAGAGAGCCTGTCTCCCAGGTCTGCTGATAGACGTTAATCAGAATCACCAGAAAAACAATCTCTAAACAGAGACAACTATAACAACTAACTCCAGAGATTACCAGATGGCGAAAGGTAAACGTAAGAATCTTACTAACAGAAACCAAGACCACTCACCATCATCAGAACCCAGCACTCCCACTTCACCCAGTCCAGGGCATCCCAACACACCCGAAAAGCTAGACCTGGATTTAAAAGCATATCTCATGATGATGGTAGAGGACATCAAGAAGGACTTTAATAACTTACTTAAAGAATTACAGGAGAACATTGCTAAAGAGTTACAAGTCCTTAAAGAAAAACAGGAAAACACATCCAAACAGGTGATGGAAATGAACAAAACCATACTAGACCTAAAAAGGGAAGTAGACACAATAAAGAAAACCCAAAATGAGACAACACTGGAGATAGAAACCCTAGGAAAGAAATCTGGAACCATAGATGCGAGCATCAGCAACAGAATAAAAGAGATGGAAGAGAGAATCTCAGGTGCAGAAGATTCCATAGAGAACATCGGCACAACAATCAAAGATAATGGAAAATGCAAAAAGACCCTAACTCAAAACATCCAGGAAATCCAGGACACAATGAGAAGACCAAACCTACGGATAATAGGAGTGGATGAGAATGAAGATTTTCAACTCAAAGGATCAGCAAACATCTTCAACAAAATTATAGAAGAAAACTTCCCAAATCTAAAGAAAGAGATGCCCATGAATATACAAGAAGCCTACAGAACTCCAAATGACTGGAACAGAAAAGAAATACCTCCCGACATATAATAATAAGAACAACAAATGCACTAAATAAAGATAGAATACTAAAAGCAGTAAGAAAAAAAGGCCAAGTAACATATAAAGGCAAGCCTATCAGAATTACACCAGATTTTTCACCAGAGACTATAAAAGTCAGAAGATCCTGGACAGATGTTATACAGACACTAAAAAAACACAAATTCCAGCCCAGGCTACTATACCCAGCCAAACTCTCAATTAACATAGATGGAGAAACCAAAGTATTCCACGACAAAACCAAATTCACACATTATCTTTCCACGAATCCAGCTCTTGAAAGGATAATAACAGAAAAAAAAAATACAAGGACGGGAACCACGCCCTAGAAAAAACAAGAAGGTAATCCCTCAACAAACCTAAAAGAAGACAGCCACAAGAACAGAATGCCAACTTTAACAACAAAAATAACAGGAAGCAACAATTACTTTTCCTTAATATCTCTTAATATCAATGGACTCAACTCCCCAATAAAAAGACATAGACTAATAAACTGGCTACACAAACAAGACCCAACATTTTGCTGCTTTTTGTTTCTCTGAGGAAACTCATCTCAGAGAAAAAGATAGACACTACCTCACAATGAAAGGCTGGAAAACAATTTTCCAAGCAAATGGTATGAAGAAACAAGCTGGAGTAGCCATTCTAATATCTGATAAGATTTACTTCCAACCCAAAGTCATCAAAAAAGACAGGGAGGGGCACTTCATACTCATCAAAGGTAAAATCCTCCAAGAGGAACTATCAATTCTGAATATCTATGCTCCAAATACAAAGGCAGCCACATTCATTAAAGAAATTTAGTAAAGCTCAAAGCACACATTGCACCTCACACAATAATAGTGGGAGACTTCAACACACCACTTTCACCAATGGACAGATCATGGAAACAGAAACTAAACAGGGACACAGTGAAACTAACAGAAGTTATGAATCGAATGGATCTGGCAGATATCTACAGAACATTCTATCCTAAAACAAAAGGATATAACTTCTTCTCAGCACCTCATGGTACCTTCTCCAAAATTGACCACATAATTGGTCACAAAACAGCCCTCAACAGATACAAAAATATTGAAATTGTCCCATGCATCCTATCAGATCACCATAGACTAAGGCTGATCTTCAATAACAAAATAAATAATAGAAAGCCAACATTCACGTGGAAACTGAACAACACTCTTCTCAATGATACCTTGGTCAAGGAAGGAATAAAGAAAGAAATTAAGGACTTTTTAGAGTTCAATGAAAATGAAGCCACAACATACCCAAACTTATGGGACGCAATGAAAGCATTTCTAAGAGGAAAACTCATAGCTCTGAGTGCCTCCAAAAAGAAACTAGAGACAGCACACATTAGCAGCTTGACAACACTCCTAAAAGCACTAGAACAAAAGGAAGCAAGTTCACCCAAGAGGAGTAGACAGCAGGAAATAATCAAACTCAGGGGCGAAATCAACCAAGTGAAAACAAGAAGAACTATTCAAAGAATCAACCAATCAAGGAGCTGGTTCTTTGAGAAAATCAACAAGATAGATAAACCCTTAGCCAGACTCACTAGAGGGCACAGGGTAAGCATTCTAATTAACAAAATCAGAAATGAAAAAGTAGACATAACAACAGATGCTGAAGACATCCAAAACACCATCAGATCCTTCTACAAAAGGCTATATTCAACAAAACTGGAGAACCTGGATGAAATGGAGAAGTTTCTAGACAGATACCAGGTACCAAAGTTGAATCAAGATCAGGTTAATGATCTAAACAGCCCTATATCCCCCAAAGAAATAGAAGCAGTCATTAATAGTTTCCCAACCAAAAAAAAAGCCCAGGACCAGATGGGTTTAGTGCAGAGTACTATCAGACCTTCAAAGAAGATATAATCCCAGTTCTTCACAAACTATTCCACAAAATAGAATCAGAAGGTACTCTACCCAACTCATTCTATGAAATCACAATTACTCTGATACCTAAACCACAAAAAGACCCAACAAAGATAGAAAACTTCAGACCAATATCCCTTATGAATATTGATGCAAAAATCCTCAAAAAAGTTCTTGCTAACTGAATCCAAGAACACATCAAAACAATCATCCATCCTGACCAAGTAGGTTTCATCCCAGGGATGCAGGGATGGTTCAATATATGGAAATCCATCAACGTAATCCAGTATATAAACAAACTCAAAGACAAAAACCACATGATCATCTCGTTAGATGTGGAAAAAGCATTTGACAAGATCCAACACCCATTCATGATAAAAGTCTTGGAAAGATCAGGAATTCAAGGCCCATACCTAAACATGATAAAAGCAATCTACAGCAAACCAGTAGCCAACATCAAAGTAAATGGTGAGAAGCTTGAAGCAATCCCTCTAAAATCAGGGACTAGACAAGGCTGTCCACTTTCTCCATACCTATTCAACATTGTACTTTAAGTCCTAGCCAGAGCAATTCGACAACAAAAGGAGATCAAAGGGATACAAATTGGAAAAGATGAAGTCAAAATATCACTTTTTGCAGATGATATGATAGTATATATATAAGTGACCCTAAAAATTCCACCAGAGAACTCCTAAACCTGATAAACAGCTTCGGTGAAGGAGCTGGATATAAAATTAACTCAAACAAATCAATGGCCTTTCTCTACACAAAGAATAAACAGGCTGAGAAAGAAATTAGGGAAACAACACCCTTTCAATAGTCACAAATAATATAAAATATCTTGGCATGACTCTAACTAAGGAAGTGAAAGATCTGTATAATAAAAACTTCAAGTCTCTGAAGAAAGAAATTATAGAAGATCTCAGAAGATGGAAAGATCTCCCATGCTCATGGATTGGCAGGATCAACATTGTAAAAATGGCTATCTTGCCAAAAGCAATCTACAGATTCAATGCAATCCCCATCAAAATTCCAAATCAATTCTTCAACGAATTAGAAAGTGCAATCTGCAAATTCATCTGGAATAACAAAAAACCTAGGATAGCAAAAACTCTTCTCAAGGATAAAAGAACCTCTGGTGGAATCACCATGCCGGACCTAAAGCTTTACTACAGAGCAATTGTGATAAAAACTGTGTGGTACTGGTATAGTGACAGACAAGTAGACCAATGGAATAGAATTGAAGACCCAGAAATGAACCCACACACCTATGGTCACTTGATCTTCGACAAGGGAGCTAAAACCATCCAGTGGAAGAAAGACAGCATTTTCAACAAATGGTGCTGGCACAACTGATTGTTATCATGTAGAAGAATGCGAATCGATCCATTCCTATCTCCTTGTACTAAGATCAAGTCTAAGTGGATCAAGGAATTTCACATAAAACCAGAGACACTGAAACTTATAGAGGAGAAAGTGGGGAAAAAAGCCTTGAAGATATGGGAACAGGGGAAAGATTCCTGAATAGAACAGCAATGGCTTGTGCTGTAAGATCGAGAATTGACAAGTGGGACCTCATGAAACTGCAAAGCTTCTGCAAGGCAAATGACACCATCAATAAGACAAAAAAACCACCAACAGATTGGCAAAGGATCTTCACCTATCCTAAATCAGATAAGGGACTAATATCCAATATATATAAAGAACTCAAGAAGGTGGACTCCAGAAAATCAAATAACCCCATTAAAAAATGGGGCTCAGAACTGAACAAAGAATTCTCACCTGAGGAATACCGAATAGCAGAGAAGCACCTGAAAAAATGTTCAACATCCTTAATCATCAGGGAAATGCAAATCAAAACAACCCTGAGATTCCACCTCACACCAGTCAGAATGGCTAAGATCAAAAATTCAGGTGACAGCAGATGCTGGCGAGGATGTGGAGAAAGAGGAAAAGCCAACATTCACGTGGAAACTGAACAACACTCTTCTCAATGATACCTTGGTCAAGGAAGGAATAAAGAAAGAAATTAAGGACTTTTTAGAGTTCAATGAAAATGAAGCCACAACATACCCAAACTTATGGGACGCAATGAAAGCATTTCTAAGAGGAAAACTCATAGCTCTGAGTGCCTCCAAAAAGAAACTAGAGACAGCACACATTAGCAGCTTGACAACACTCCTAAAAGCACTAGAACAAAAGGAAGCAAGTTCACCCAAGAGGAGTAGACAGCAGGAAATAATCAAACTCAGGGGCGAAATCAACATGTCCACATGTCCATTGTTGGTGGGATTGCAAGCTGGTACAACCACTCTGGAAATCAGTCTGGCGGTTCCTCATAAAATTGGACATAGTACTACAGGAGGATCCAGCAATACCTCTCCTGGGCATATATCCAGAAGATGTCCCAACCGGTAAGAAGGACACATGCTCCACTATGTTCATAGCAGCCTTATTTATAATAGCCAGAAGCTGGAAAGAATCCAGATGCCCCTCAACAGAGGAATGGATACAGAAATTATGGTACATTTACACAATGGAGTACTACTCAGCTATTAAAAAGAATGAATTTATGAAATTCCTAGCCAAATGGATGGACCTGGAGGGCATCATCTTGAGTGAGGTAACACAATCACAAAGGAACTCACACAATATGTATTCACTGATAAGTGGATATTAGCCCAAAACTTAGGATACCCAAGATATAAGATACAATTTGCTAAACGCATGAAACTCAAGAAGAATGAAGACCAAAGTGTGGACACTATGCCCCTTCTTACAAGTGGGAACAAAACACCCAGGTAAGGAGTTACAGAGACAAAGTTTGGAGCTGTGATGAAAGGATGGACCATCTAGAGACTGCCATATCCAGGGATCCATCCCATAATCAGCTTCCAAACGCTGACACCATTGCATACACTAGCAAGATTTTGCTGAAAGGACCCAGATATAGCTGTCTCTTGTGAGACTATGCCGGGGCCTAGCAAACACAGAAGTGGATGCTCACAGTCAGCTATTGGATGGATCACAGGGCTCCCAATGGAGAAGCTAGAGAAAGTACCCAAGGAGTTAAAGGGATCTGCAACCCTATAGGGGGAACAACATGATGAACTAACCAGTACCCCGGAGCTCTTGTCTCTAGCTGCATATGTATCGAAAGATGGCCTAGTCGGCCATCACTGGAAAGAGAGGCCCATTGGACTTGCAAACTTTATATGGGGGGGGAATGCCAGGGCCAAAAGAATGGGAATGGGTAGGTAGGGGAGGGGGGGGGGTGGGGGACCTTTGGGATAGCATTGGAAATGTAATTGAGGAAAATACGTAATAAAAAAATATTAAAAATTAAAAAAAAATAAAGAAGTAGACAGGGAATGATTTTGGTGATGTTTCATTTACTGACCAGGATGATGACATTGGGGTAGGAAATTTTGCCCTGCGATACCATATGAGAGGAATCCCAGAGAACTTTACATAAACATGAAGTACAAGTACAGAGAAAATGACAGGCCCACTGGAGGAAGAACAAATATTTCTCACTGAACGGCAGTACCAGGCCACGACATTAAGAATGTTCTGAAATACATACTTCAAATGCTATGAAAACAGACTCAATCTAAATATCCCTTCCATACTGAGAAAGAAAAGCAGTTAAAATACCATGAAAAAGATCACCGTGATCACTGTGGATCATACTTATTAATTCATTTAATAAATGTGAACTTCTTAACTATGCTCAGCACAAACAGTAAAAATTTGCATCTGATCCCATGTGATAGAGCAAGAATCTACTGGAAAGCAGCATGAGAGGAAAGTGTTTACCATGTAGTGGGGAGCCAGAAGGGCTGCTGGACAGGCCTGGAACAGGACTACAGCGGCCGCCTTGCTTAGATGTCAGCTCTTGTTCAATCTCTTCCAGCCCAGCACTTTTCTGGAAACGGCTCATGCGATTGACTACTCGTGGTGACATGTGTGTTCGGACACAAGGCTGGCCACCATAAGGATTGATGGGGAAAACGTGGGACGTACCCCGGAGGGTACTGACCACCACCCAACGACAATCATGGCTGAAACAGATGTCCTGAACCTAGGAAGGAGGAAAGAGACAAAAACAGCTGTAGTCACTCGGGTGTACCTAAGGACAGGCATAAATGGAAATGCAAATAGAAATGGTTGACTCCTTAGCAGATTTACATAAGAATAGATGACAAACGTATAAAATATTTTATAGGTCACCAGGACTCCATGTGGGGATCAGATAAAACCTGGAGTGAAGGGTTCTATTTCCTGCTGTTCAAAGTGAGAGGCAAGAATTAGGACCTCCATGTCTCCCGCACCTGACCCACAGAGCTTTGTAAAATAGATACTGCATGTTTCAAGGTAGGGCACTGGCTCTGAGTAATGGCCCTGCCACAAAGAATATGAGAGCCTGGGCTCAGAGCACCAGAAGCATTAAAATAAAGTCAGGCATAGCGGTATATAGCTATAACCAAAGTGCTACAGTCGGGAGGAGGGGCCTGGGTGGGTCCCAGAGCTTGCTGGTAACAAATCAGAGCACAACAGCTCAGTGGGGCCTCTCATCTCAAATGGTAAGAGGGAGAAAGAAGGTAGGTGGAGTCTTAACTCTGGCCTACACAGGAGTAAAGACTATACACACTCACTCATATGACACATGCTCCCAAAAGGATTTCTATTAAGTACAAAAAAGTAGATAATGCAGTCAATGTTACTAATTCGATCACTTGCTTAAATACTAATGGCCTACCAAACAATTCACCAGGAATGAAGAGATGAGTGTTTGTGGATACGGTTCTCAGGAGACATGAGTCCTTGTCTCAATAAATAAAACAAGACGAAAGGCCTGAGATGTCCTGTGTATCAATACAAGACACATCAACATAGTTGGGTGTGTGTGGTGTTCAAGAACTGAGGCTGGAGGACTGCAGTGGTTTCTATGTCACATAGACCTACACAGCAAGATTACTTCAAAGTAAAACTTTTTAAATCCAACAAATGTATTTAAAAACTAATGGATTCCTTAGAGACCACTGTTTTCACAGTGAAAATTCTGGTTCCATCTCTGAAGACAGCTTATGAGTCTGTGGTGATTTAGGAAACAATATTTCTATGACTAAAAGAGTCACTGTGCACCTCCTAACTCAGGGCCTAAGTATCACTGCATAGCAGGAAATAAACTATGTTCTTGGTACCACATTCCTCAATGCTATTAAGAATTCGGTATGGTGGTATATACTCCTGGGACTCCAACACTGTGAAGAGGCTGCAGCCAGTGGGATTTCTCCATCAAAGTGAGACCCTATCTCAAAACAACAACACAAGCCCCACAATAAAAAACCAAAACCCTGACTGCTACAGAAATTCAGCGGAGAAAGAATGCTTCTGTGAGTACAAGTCCTTTGCACCTGAGGTCAACAAGTTTGGCCATAGCAAGCTCTGTGTGTAACAGGCCGGACAGTTAACATTTCCCTCTATAGAGGCATTGTGTAAGTGCTTGCCAAAACACAGAAGAGAGTAAGTTATGGCTGACAGAAGAGTTTGGGCTGTTAGATCATCTTCATTATGATCACTGAGGAACTGAAAGTAGAAAAGGCCTCAGAACTTTACATTAAACAGTCAGGGCTTGAGGTGGCTGTAGTTTAGAAGATTCACCACAGCTTGCATGTATACACACACACACACACACACACACACACACATACACACACACACACATATACAATTCACAGAAAGTTTTGGCAGGAAGACCTGCAAAGAGTTAGAACAGGAGGCTTGATGACATGAAGGCTACAAGTTCAACAGCAATAAATGCTTTGTAGTGAAGGTGTAAGATGGCGCATCCTGACTTTAAATGATGGGATACACCACAGGCTGTGTCTAGGAGGATGTTTGCAGAGATGGTTAACTGACACAGAGAGAGAACCATAGGGAATGTGGGTGGTACCAGTCTGGGGTCCAGACTTATAAACAGGAGAAGAAGGGTGAAGTACCCGTGCTCAGTCTCTGATTCCTCTGAGGTCACACTGTGACCAGTCATATCCCACTCCTGCTACCCTGACTTTCCCACCATGGTCTCCACCCACTGTCAACTGTCAGGCAAAACAAGTTTCTGAGTTACTTCTGGTCAGGCGTTTCATCACAGCAGTGAGAAACGTAACTCATACTTGGTAAGAACACATGATATCTATGGAAAATTACATTAAAGGCACACTTAAATCCAACACCCAGAGATGACTACTACTTATTATCTAGAAATACAAGTATTTCTTAATGCATGTGTATGTATAAATACATACCACATAAAACATGAGACTCTAAAAGTAATCCAAAAAAATAACCAGTTAGCCCCCCCCAAAAAAAAAGTTTATGCCCCCTTTTGCCTAATTTTCAGACAGGCCTAAAAGAAAGTTCACCTTCACTGCCTCGCCAACCGGGGCAGATGCTTAGGAACAGCCTGCCCTGCATCTCCTCTCCTACAAGTGTGTGTGGTGACCTCAGAGTCGGTATCAGGTTGGGCTACTGATTCTGGGAAAGTCTCAGAAAATAATAGCACTGGGGTTTGGGATGACAAGACTGAGACAGGGTGGGGTAGCATGCACATGTATGCACGGTAGTATAGTAGAGGCTGAGTCAGAAGATGGAGCCCCCCAAAAGTAAGAGGAGCACATGAAGAAATACAGCAGAAGACTTACATTCTGATGAGAACAACCCAACTTTTGAAAAGAATCTATTGCCTCTGTTCCCTGCTCACTGTAAAAAGCAGAGTATTAGGCTAATGGCTGAACTGGCGACCCCATGAGAGAAGGAGTGAGGCGGGAGAGAGAATGCTCGGGTACCAATTCTAAAGATCAAAAAACCTCAACTCTTAGATGCCCCTGAAAAGGACAACTTTAAAAAACTAAAAATAAAAATAACAAAAAAGAACTCTAAGGCAGCATGGGTTGGAGAGGCAGAAGGATCTCAGGAGGATCTGAATTTGAGGCTAACTTCCTGGAAAAAGTCAGTTCCAGGAAAGCAGGGCTACACAGAGAGAACTATCTCAAAGAACAAACAGATGGAAAAGACAGGAGTTACTCAATACTAAAGAACCCGAATCTAAACCATCAGAGGACATGACATTTATTTAGGGAAATCAGATGAAAGTAGAGAGTGGATATATTGGTATGAGAACTGAAATACAAATTCAGGTCCCAACTACACATTTGAGCTTTTTAAAAATTTATTTATTTATCAATTGGAATCAAGAAAAACACCTTTCCCCCATAAGGCTATATATGCACAAAAATTATGACCAATTTAATTGAAATAAAGGCATGTTTAATGAGAACATTATTGTCATATGAGTAAATGGAGTTTGGAGTTTGATACATAAATGTTTTATTTATTATTTGTATTTCTTTTCTCCTAACTTTATTTGTTCAATATAGGACAGAAAGACCACTGGGTGATTCATAGGTTGGTTTTTTTCCATGTAAAAATTGATATGTAAGTAGTAAATGACTTGAAGCAGAAAAGGGAAGTGGCACTTGGTGTACGACCTCCCCTGTCCTGCAGAGGCGTGCAACCTTCTAAGTGGATACTGACAAAATACTGCACAACTCTAAGACAGTGTTGGCAGAGTTAGCAAGCTTATATTTATGCAAAGCACACAGAAAAATTATACCTGGCTGTCTTCAGTGGTCTGGTGGTGAGTGGTATGGTATGATTATGTCACTGTAACAGACATGTTGGTACACATAAACGTCAAAGTTCAAAATACTTCCTAGGAATGAAGTCGGTGTGCTAAGTGACAGGCTTGGATTATTTTTAATTCATAAGTAGAGATTTCAAAATTAACTGAGATGCTAATTCTGTTTGGTCTTGAAGACTTTTAGCAGAGCTTCAAATAAGGAACTCACTTTGTTAGCTACTTTTCTGTCCCTGTATTTAATGAAAGAGATGAAAACCAATCCTAGGAAGGGTTGGGGAGGCATATCAAATAAGAAATAGGAAAGAGGGAAAAGACAATTTCACCACAGTGCAGACCAGGATCTCAACATTCTCACATTTCTAAGTTGGAAATATGAGCTTAGCCCCCCCCAAGGATGTTAAATATTTGACATTAATTTATTTGAAAAAACCATTATAAAAAGCAGTGACATTAAATTATCTTTAGTACAACTATTAAAATTTTCTTCATCAAAGACATGAAATCCTCCATGTTTTCTGACAATAATCTAACCCCAAATTAACAGAAATAAAGGAATGGGGGGGGGGCTAGCATGGTCATTAAACAACTCATTATTAAGTCACCCACAGATCAAAGCAAAAGCCTCACAAACACTGACAGACACATGGGGACAAATGAAGATGAATCAGAATATACAGCGACCCCAGTGCAGTGTGGGAGAGTCACAGCCAGAGTCTGTTTACCTAGGAAGGACTCAGTGAGCAAGCTCTTACACCCAAGGAATCAGAAGAAGGAAAGAGAGACAACAAGAGTTCAAGTAGGAGAGCGGCCAGGATGAGAGTGAAAAACCAATGGTATGCAAAACAAACAAAACCAAACAAATCAAGAACTATTCAAAACTGGAAGGAAAGGAAAAAGGAAGGGAAAGGGAAAGGGAAAGGGAAAGGGAAAGGGAAAGGGAAAGGGAAAGGGAAAAAGGGAAAAAGGGAAAAAGTGAAAAAGGGAAAGGGAAAGGGAAGGGAAGGGAAGGGAAGGGAAGGGAAGGGAAGGGAAGGGAAGGGAAGGGAAGGGAGAAGAGGGGAGATGGGACAGGGGAGAGGAGGGGAGAAGGGACAGGGGAGAGGAGAGAGGAAAAGAGAGAAGAGGAGGGGAGAGGGGAGGCGAGGGGAGAAGATTCCAAAGAGAAGGGCACTCACAACTAAAGGACAGTGTAGGGGTGAGAGCCACACCCAGCAGGCACTGTGCATGGAAAACAGCCATAACCTGAACATTTGTACCTAAGTAAACGAACAAACTCAGAAAAAATACAGCAGTTCAAAAGCTATAAACTGTCAGGTACAGGAAAGGAACTTAGAGCTCATAACTTCTATTTGAGACATAGAACAGTCCCCACAGTGATTTTTCTGAAGCAACTACACCCTGACTGTGTAAATGTACAGGAGAAAAAGCCTTCAGGTTTGAGGTCAGGTAACCATTCTCCATCCTACTAACATGAGAAGGGTACACTCACAATCTGTGCACATCAAACTAAGTTTTACTCTGAGTTAACATCAGAAAAAGGTAAGAGATGGGCTACTGGGGGGAGGGGAGAGACTGCAAATCACTTGCTTTACACTGCTGGAGAAAGTGAAGAAATCTCATCAAAAACAAAAGCAAGGACTGGGGAGACAAATCAGCCAGACACACACATTCATTGTCTGCCTGTCTGTCTGTCTGTCTGTTTGTGTGCATGTGAATAAATGTAATAATAACTAAAATTTAAGAAGTTATAACAAGAGAATTCCTGGTATTCCTGATCTGCAACTGAGTCTCAGGACTGCACAGTGAGACACTGTCTTTAAAAAAAATAATAATAAAATAAGCCAGGTGTGGTGGCATAAAACATATAATCAGCATTTATGAGGTGGAGACAAGACAAGATTCAAAGACAGCCTGGGCTACAGAAAGCCCTGTCTCAAACACATCAACAAATTCAACAAAAGACCCCAAAACACCATTAAGAGGTAAGCATTCCAACAAACTGAGCAAGGTAGGTAGGACAAGAGATAAGCCTGCCAATCCCAGCACTCGGGAGTCAGAGGCAGGTGGATTTCTGAGTTCGAGGCCAGCCTGGTCTACAAAGTGAGTTCCAGGACAGCCAGGGCTATACAGAGAAACCCTGTCTCAAAAAACAAAAAACAAAAAAAAAAACAAAAAAAAGAAAGAAGCCTGCCACAATGAGGGATCAGGTATTTTAAAATTGGTGGTACAGACAACCTACACATACAAAAATTTTGCTACAAAATTGAATATACACACATTAGAACAATAACTCCATGTAAATCTGGTTTATCTAAAAGAGAATGGTAGAATCAATCAAATGTTGTATAATATTGTGGAACATTTTTCTCTGAAGTTGTGAAAATTATCGGGGCATATTAAAAGGTTTATGGAATCTTCTAATATTTTCTGTAGAAGTGCATGTAAAACTATAATCATTTCAATTTAAAAACAGAATGTGTTGCCATGGACCTGGCTCCTGTGACCAACTATCCACTCATGATAGACATGAAGGAAGGGCAGACAGAAATGCCAGAGAGTGAGGTTGAATAACATTGCTTCTAGAAAGAAGGTATATCCTGTTGTGTGTGGATGCTCCCTGGACCCCACCACAACATCTTGGAGCTGTGGCTCTGAGACCAAAGTTCTCAACCTATCCACAAGTTTGATTCACTTGCCACCCACGGAGTGGATAGCACCACCTCATTACAGTTGTCACTGGTATGAAGGCTAAGGCTCACACTGAATATGCGGTGTTTCCATAAGGGACACACACAGGAACATGTAGGTAGAAGGGTGGGATCACATCGCTCAGATCAAGCAGCTACACACCACTGACGAAGACTGAACTGGTTTAAACGCTTGTTTCAGAAATCTTCACCACCTACAGGCTCACCACTGACCACCAACCAGCCTTCCAGTTCTTTCCTGTGCTGTCCAGCAAGACCAATGTATAGTTCCATAAGGAACTCTGGGTGAGATTAAGGCTACTGAGACCTTGAGGCACTATCTCAGCGCAACATCGCCACCTGCCAGAGGGAGAGGCTAAGTACACATAGATTTTTTTTGTTGTTGTTTTGTTTTGAGGTTAGCTATTTAAAGAGTTGCTTAGTTCTAACCAGGACTGAAGAACTGACCCAAGGAGGACAGGGGCATGCTGGTTCCACTTTGGGATGGGCAACTGTGAAGGTGAAAGAGGTCAGAGAAGTGAGTGGGATCAAAGGCTCCAAGAGGAGAGTGTGATCTCAAGGTCCAGGCTCCTACATCATCTTCTCTGCCATGGGTTCAATAGCCACTTGACCCACAGAGCTCCTTCCCAAAGCTCCTGATGCCTTGACTAAGATGGACATGATGGTTCCCCATGGCCAGGAGAGCTGTGTAGCCTCAATAACCCAGGAAGACAGAGGTAAGCAGCAATTGGCACTGGGGAACCAAAAATGGACGTATGTCTTGCCTATCTGAATCAGAGAAAGACAAACAGTGAACCTGGGCCAAGCATGCCAGCTCACTTAATACTGTCTACAAAGGCTATTGGTTAACAAAATGAGCCAGTCCAAAGGCAGAGACGAGCAAAGATGTGCAAATTAAGTCCAGTAAAATGTATCTAGACACAAAATTAAGAAGGGAAGACGACCCAGACTGGGAAGACCCACAATGACCCCACCGGTAGAACTGGAGAGAATTGCAAGGAATGGCTCCTTGATCATAACCTGTGTGTTTGGACTTCTATGAACGGTATGATCATGGCAACATACATCTCATGTCCCAGCACACAAGCGGTGAGGGTAAAAGGATCAGGAGGAGCCTGTGGTCATCTACACATGGTTCCAAAGTCAAGGAGGTCCAAAGAGGTCCAAGATAGATGGTTTAGCAGTCAAGACACTTTCTACCAACTCTGATGGAAAAACTGGGACAGAAGGAGAGAACTCACTCTAATTTCTACAAGAGCAAGTGTGTGAAAGCACATGCCCACACACATATGCACATGCGCTACACACACACACACACACACACACACACACACACACACAAACACTTTTTACACTGAGCACAGGCATTCATTCCTCCCTGCTCTCTGTGGACACAGGAGCAGATGCCTCTATCTCCTGAGACCATCGCTCTCCTATCATGATGGATTGTCCTCCAGAACTTCCAGACAAAAACGAAGCCTTCCTTCCTCAAGTTTCTTTTGTCAGTGTTCTGTCACACCTACAGGGGTAACTGACCCACTAGGCAAGCACTCTGCCAACCGAACTTGCTGATGGTTCTTAAACGGAATCACAGATGCAAGACAGTCTTCTCCTTCTAATTGCTTCCTTCAGAAGACAAGTGTTTTACTTTAATGAGCCTAAGTTTATAAATTGCATGCTTTAATGGATTTTACTATTAGTGTCACATTTTAAAAAATCTGTGGCAAACCTAAGCGACATTAGTTTCTTTGCTTTCCTTATAAAAGCTATGTGGTCATTGGTTTCACACTTGTCCATCACTCCCCTGAGTTGACAATCAAGTGCCAAAATCCCTCCCAATTATTTGTATTTGTTTGGTGGTTTTTGATTTGTAGTGAGACAGAGTCTCACTACAAATCCTGGAGGGCCTTGAACTCACTATGAAGACTAGGGTGAACTTGCTGTTTTCTCTGTCTTTCCCTTCTGAGTGCTGCAATTCTAGGCATGCATCATCATACCAGACTGGATTCAAGTAAATTCAATAAGGCTTTCTATAAGGTATATACTACAGAAGAAAAAAATCTCACTGAGATTTCCATAGAAATTACAAATAAACTCAGAGGAAACTAATACTATAATGCTATAATGTATTCCAGAGTCAGGCATTTATTGATTTTCAGCAGTGCTTTCTAGCTCTCCCAGGATGGATATAATGTAGTATTTTAGACACTGAGATATATTTAAATTATCAACTAATTGTTAGGAGAGAGTGAGAGAGAAACAGAGAGACAAAGAGAGACAGAGAGTGAGCCCATCCATAACAGTAAGTGAACTCAGGGTTTGGCCCATGCTAGGCAAATACTGTAACTGCTAACCTCCATCCCAGCTCCTTTTTCAGCTTTTAAGGCAGGGTCTTTCTGTTTTGTATTCCTAAATCACTGGGATTTTAGGCCTTCAGATTGGTCTTTATGCTCTAACTTTTACCTTCTAACGTTTTTTAAAATAACTTACTGTGTGCTATTTTAAAAGAGAAATTTATATTTTCTGCCAAGGCATTCATGTCTTCCTTGCATATAGCTTTATTCGCTCATTTCCTGATGACAGATGTGCCTTTCACATTTTCAGATGTCCCTGGCACATCTCTGGCATGTTCCTTCTTTCCAGTTCTCTGTCCTGAGAATCTGTGACTTTGGATGCCTAGAGTTGAATCTCATTAACACAGGGAGACAGCAAACCCAACAGGAGTTCCCTTGCCTGTCCTCAGTAAGCCCCAGTGAACCATCACGTACAGACTACCACTTTTCTAGATAATTAACCTGAAGTTTAAAGAAAGTAATCTGCTTATCTCAGCAAAATACACAGGGCAGCTGGAGGCACGGGATGCAGAAGGAGGGCTATGACGGAGTGTGTGTTTTCAGAGACGAGAAAGGGACAGAAACCAAACACAGATGGCAGTCTAGACTACTGATAATATACTAAGGTGCCTGGGAACTGTATACTTCAATAGTCTGTGAACAATATCTTAATAAAATGGGGGGTTGGCGGATCTATATGAATGACTGGGATAACCAGTAAATCACAGGCTTACCGTGATTCCAAACCACAACAAAGTGGCATTTCTGCACAAGCAGAAGCACACAGTGTTTGGAACATATAGACACTAAAAATTACCTTTTATCTCAAACACAAATAATTTAAAATAATAATATAGTTAGGTTCATTTCAACTTCAGAACTAAAAAGGTATTAATCGTACTACATTGTAAATCTTTTAACATGAAAATATTTACATGTTTCAAAAATGATATTGCTACTTAACAAATAAATTACAAAATGGCAACAGTGGGCTTGAGTGAGACATGATGTAGTCTATGAAAAAGGTCTTGGTATGGAGGGTTGAGCAAGCCAGGCTGGAGCCTACTGACAAGGAATCTGTATAGAGGACCTGAGCAAGCCATACTGGAGCCTACTGACAAGGTATCAGTGAGACTCAAGCCGCTGCTAGAACAAGGGCATTCTCCTCAGAGCATATGTGCTTCAAGGGGAAAATTACTGTCAGATGCAGAGGATATCCCCAGTCAAAGACCACAAAACAACTTAATTCATCGTAATTAGATCCATATACTTTTTTTATTCCCTTGCCTGATTAAAGTGCCCTTGGAGTTCTTGGAAGAATTCAGAATAATATGATTTTTCAAGTACTAAAAGATGGCCAGATAAATCATGTGCCAGACAGATTTCATGATCGGTATTAAATTTTATCAGTTCAAAATAATTTCAGTAGACTTTATAACAATTAATTTTATGGTTACCAACTTAGGTCCTTATAACTTTATGTTTGGTTTTTAGAAATTCCAAATTACAGGGTAGGCCCTGAGCAAAATCATTGTTAGCAATTTCTAGTTCATTTGCCTACCTGATCAATGGACAAATGGCTGGAAATACCAGATATCAAGGAGGGCGGCACTGCCCTAAGACTTACAAGATCATGATTCCTCACGGAATGCCTAGGGTTTAAGTTAAATAGCAAATAATACTCAGAGAAACAAGGCATTAAAAACAGGGGCAGGTGCTGAAACATTCACAGTCTCAATGGTTTTGATGAGGCTGGGAGATGCCTTAAGGCAAAGCAGGTTTTAAAACAGGAGAATAGAACTGTGTCAAGAGATATGAAATAAACACACAGGATGCCTGTCTCACACTGCACCACTGAACAAAGTAAAGCATGACGCTGGACATAAAGAAGTCAGCTCCTTAGCAAAGAATGCTCAAGACATGACAGGTATGTCAAGACATGACAGGTATGTCAAGACAAGTCTGAGATACATTCGGGGCCATGTCAATAGCTGCCCACTTTCCACATCTGGACCACTCTAAATGCTAAAATAACTATCGAGCAAGGATATGCCTTCTAAAGAAGAAAGAAAAATTAAAATATTGGTATCCTGACCAAACAATTAGCAGAACTGAAGACCTGTTATCCCAACAGAGAAAAGAGGAAGGAGGCTTCCAAGCCAGCCTAGAGAACAAAATGAGACCCTATCTCAAAAGTCACAGTCTACCTCAGAATAGAGTGAGGATACAGACATCTGTCACTACTGAGGAAGACACCACAGAAGAAATGGGCTGTAACATTCAATGTGCGGAAATCATAAATGGCTGAGAAATAATGAGCAGTTCCTGAAAGAAACAGACTTAAAATATGACAGCTCACTTTTCTGAGTTAGATCCTTCTGCTACTTTTTGGAACAACAACAAATGACATTGAGCTGGGGTTTGACAGTTAAAAGGTCAGAATTATTTTTACTTAGTCTTTTAGAAGCTCCTTATGGCTATGAGAGAAGATGTTCTCATTTGCAGTAGATGCAGGCTCACAGAGGGAGCCAGGACCATGCTGACCATTAAGAGCTGAGCTGGGCCGCAGCTCAGGGGTACAAGTGCTTGCCAAACATTGTAAGAGGTCCTGAGTTTGACTGCTGGTCCAGCAATAATAAAAATAAATAAAAACCTGAGAGAAAATTATGCCTGGTTTACTGAAAGCCTAAAATATACAGGAATCCTTAAGGAACAACTTATTTTTAAAATAAAATTCCAGAGATACTTGATACTTGAGATAGACAAGTATCATAAAGTTAAAACAGTTTGCCATATTACAAAATAAAGCGCCTCTGGCTGTGCCTCTTCACCTCCTTTCACATGCACATTAACAAGCAAGTGTCACCAGGTGTGGTGGCGCACGCCTTTAATACCAGCACTTGGGAGGCAGAGGCAGGTAGATTTCTGAGTTCGAGGCCAGCCTGGTCTACAAAGTGAGTTCCAGGACAGCCAGGGCTACACAGAGAAACCCTGTCTCAAAAAACCAAAAAAGAAAAAAAAAAAAAACAAAAAAAACAACCAAGCTGGTGTCAAAACACATCATGGAGCCTCAGCTGGTTCCCTTTGCTTTCACCATATCTAGTATTTTAACAATGATGAATTCTAAAATGTAGCTTTAAGTGGTGATGGCTGGGATGCGCAGAGCCACCAGCTTGAGGGAAATAAATCACCATGAGATTTTATGAGAAGAAGAAAACATGGTGCCGGCATTGTGATGTTACAAATATTGGCCAGACATGTTGGTGGTGCATGTCTTTATTACCAGCACTTAGGAGGCAGAGGCAGACGGATCTCCATGAGTTCAAGAACAGACTGATCCACAGAGTAAGTTCCAGAACAGCCAAAGCAAGCCAGTGAAACCCAGTCTCGAAAAAACAAAATGAACAAAAACCAAATCTGAGTACATGTAAGAATCCCGGTACCCTACCTAATAAGATAACCATTAGATTTTATAAAGGAAAGTATTGTGAAATGCATGCTTGCATAGCATTTACATATCTGTATCCATAAGTGTTTAAAAATTAACTCCTGCATACTATGGTGGTACACAGCTGTAATCCAAGCACTGGAGAAGTGGAGACAGGAGGACCTGGAGATCAAGGCTATGCATAGCTACACAGCAAGTTCAAAGCCTATCTGTGTAATGAGACCCTGTCTCAAAATGAAACTGAAAACACACTCTTAAAAGAAAATATGTATGTATCTACAATACTGGCCAATTTACATAAAAAAGCTTAAAAAACACAAAGTGCCTAGCAAAAAGGCCCTCAGAAACAGACCTCGAAGCAGGGTTTCCTTTGGAGCAAAAAAAGGGAGACAGGATAAAGAATAAGGTCAGGCTGATTACTCACATGTCAGCATTTTTAAAAAGAAAACTTCATTATTTAACTGTGTGGATGTTTATGAGTGTCACATGAGTGTGTGCAGATGCCCACAGTTAGTTAAAGAGAACACTGGCTCTCCTTGATCTTCTCCTGTGGCTGCAGGAGGTTGTGAGCTGCTTGGTGTAGGTTCTAGGATTTGAACATAGGTCCAACTGAAGAACAGCAAGAACCATTTCTCTAGTCCTCAATAACAATGAGGTAGGGTTTATTCCTTATGATTCATTAGGTAGACTAGGTATCTTTCCACAATTTACTAGAACTTACTCTAATACAGAGAATATTGTTTTCTCATAAATACTAATCTCCAAATTGATATGAATCTCCAATTACCTCAACTGCCATACTGCACCAAGAAATCAATCCCTTCAGGGAGAGCGCACACTTACTTTGGCCTCGGTCTCTCCCCTGTGAAGTGTGTACAGATGATGGACAGCACACTGTGATGATGACCAAGGATGAGTCAGGATTTGGAAGACATGAAAGTCATGGCCAAGAGTATCTGTTGTGACTAAAAGCATTCCTGGAAGATAAAAAAGTAAAGGATAAAAATAAAAGTGATTATGTATGTGGATAAGATATTTACAGAACAACCAGTACTATTCTTAAGTATTAAGAATGGGGAAAAGGATATTAGTTATAAAATAAAATAATTAAAATAAAGCACATTCTTTCTATAATCTCACACCAGTACCAACAGAGAAGCTACTAAACAGAGGAAGCAGGATGCCCTTTATGAGCAGCAGGAAGAAATTTTATATCCAAAAATTACCAAGTTTTCAGCAATTGTCAGAACATGCTGAGGTTTGGGAAGATGGCTGGGCTGGTGTGGTGATATGATGGTTTTACGTGGATGAAATCAAACCTTTAGAATTCATGTAAAAGTGCCCACCCTGGTGGTGCACACTGAAGACATAGAATAGGAGGATCCCAAACCCACTAGCCAGTCTAGCCTAAGTGGTGAACTCCAGGCCAACGAGAGACCCTGCCTCAATTAATACAGGAGTCCCTGTATTAATTGCTAACCTTAGTTCTGAAATTCAATCCTCCTGCCTGGGAGGACAGGAAAAGCTACTGCGTGGTGCCGCTTCGTCAAATTACGGACCACTGGCATCTCTCTATAATTCAATATGACTTTAATTATTTCATTCCCTACATTCTCATGTAGTACATTAATTAGTGGAGTGAAATATAACTTCATGTTGATTAATTTATCTGCTGTCTGCTTACTTTTTCTTTGCTTGAGTAGAAGAACCTTTATTTTTACTTTGGCTTCTTATTATACTACTACTATTACTACTTGTACTATCCTCCTCTTCCTTTTCCTCCTCTTCCTCCTCCCCCTCCTCCTCCTCCTCCTCATCATCATCGTTTTTTGAGACAAGGTTTCTCTGTGTAGCCCTGGCTGTCCTGGAAATCACTCTATGGACCAGGCTGGCTTCCAACTCAGAGATCCTCCTGCCTCTGCATCATCCCCAAAGCACATAAATCTTTAGACTAATGACACAAGAATGCAGGGGGAAAGGCATGTACCACCACAGGCAGGCTCTTTAGAATTATTTTTTTTTTAAGATTTATTTATTTATTATTATATGTAAGTACACTGTAGCTGTCTTCAGACACATCAGAAGAGGGCGTCAGATCTCATTACGGATGGTTGTGAGCCACCATGTGGTTGCTGGGATTTGAACTCCAGACCTTCAGAAGAGCAGTCGGGTGTTCTTACCCACTGAGCCATCTCACCAGCCCTAGAATTATTTTTAAATGGGCTGGGGAAGAATGAGAACACAGTTTCCAGCTACCATAAATTAGCAGTTGAGTTTCCCGTTTTTGAGGAAATCCCAGGGTTAGCAGAGCCATAGTGCAACAGATGAAAACGGCCTTCTTGGTCATGCTATCTCCTCTTCTAGGGAAATAAGAAAATTTTCTTTTTAATATTGAGCTTTAAGCTGTTGTTCTGAGAAATAATCCCTTTTTATTCTAAATTGACTGTTCCATAGTGCATGCTGCACACACCTAACTTCCAAGGTCTGTTCTTTTCTTTTATTGTGTTGAGTGTTTTGTTGACACACGGTAATAAAGGGCATGAGTAAGTGGCACAGAAGTAAGGGCTATCACTAACATGGGAGGATACAGTCCATCTAAAGGTGACATTTCCCTGGCTAACCATTTTTCTGGCTATATACATTTTAATCAATGAAAAGTAGCAACTATTATATTAATTTAATAATGGGTAATAATTAATAGACACATTAGGTTCTCTCCCACCATATCTAGGTATGGCCATGAGGCGCCCTCACATGCCTGTCTTCCTGAGAGCCACCCTGTGTGTGTCTATGCTCCGTCCCAGCCATGCTGGGACTCAAGGCTTGCATGCTGTTCCCACTCCTGCTTTCTGCTCAGTCACAGGAAGTCTGAATAACCCAACGCAGCTGCCGACTTCTGATTCTACCTTTCCACAAAAATCAGTTTGGGGCACTTAACAAACAACAGAAACATTATTGTAATGGGAGGGAGGGAGGGAGGGAGGGAGGGAGGGAGGGAGGGAGGGAGAGAGAGAGAGAGAGAGAGAGAGCGAGAGAGAGAGACTGTGTGTGTGTGTGTGTGTGTGTGTGTGTGTGTGTGTGTATAAATGTACACTCACAACATTCTCCTCAGAATGAGCAAGTAAATGAAAGGCTGACTGAATCAGGCCACTACTGTTCTACATGTGAGTGGCAATCACAGTTGAGCATTTTAAATATGGTCTTTCTGGTTGTTTCTAAGTCAACCTCTCTTGTAGAGCAATAGTCCTTACCATCTGCACCTCTATAAGCACACAAATCCTACCTCAGATGCTGTCCTCTTCCATTCATCCAAATTTGGCTTCCTAGTCTGTAAATGAGTTTATACGCTCCACAAAACGTTTAGAACATAAACACTTGAAAAGGCAGAGAAAAGGAAGAAACAGCTAGTGCATTTCTACAGAATCAAGTGCCTTTTTTAATGTACAATTTCCTCTTTTACATACATACTGAAAACAGTAAGCTCTTTTTTTTTTCTGGAAAACAAGTTTTAAAGCACATATACATAAAAGGAAAAAGTCATACAGCATAGACTGCGGCTTGAGAACTATTTATGCAGCATCAGAAGACTAAACCAGACGCTGGCCTGGCCATAAACTAAACCCACGCCCCAAATGAGGTGCCAAGCCACAAAAAGCATTTGCGTCATCTGGGAATACAAGGAAAAGAAGGGCTTCTAATTATAGGGCCTGGAAGCGGAAGCCCAGAGTGATTAGCTATTTAGGCGCTGCTGTGTGTTTATCTGGAAGCTTCCTCTCGCTCACTTGAAGCCTCAAGTTTGATAGATGAGCTTCAGTGTTGGCGGGCGGGGGCTGACGCCCTGATAGTACTCGGTGTTCTCTAGAGTCTGAGGGGGCTGCAGAAGAGTGAGCTTAGTTGAGGCTGTTGTGGCTTCTGCAGAGCTAAGTCTTTTCACATGGGCAAAGCTGGTCAGACCAAAGAATGAAATTAAAGACTAGCAAAACAGCAGTGAACACAGGCTATAAAATCTTGGAAACATGATTTGTCTTTTTTTCCAAAGTCCTATTTATAACACCTATCTAATTGAATGGTTCTTCATCATGTACACACACGAGAATTCAAAGACAAATTACCAGTTATTCACACTCTCTTCCAAAGAGTCATAAGCAGAGGACAGGGTCAGACACAAGTCTTAATGGAACAACACACTGTAGTACTCATAAAACAAGGTTTACCAATTATATTTTATCATTAATTTTTGCAAGGTATTATATCTGACCTATACTTGTAAACTTTCAGTGGCATAGAGTCAAATGTGTAAAATAAATAAATAAATAAATAAAAAGTAGAATCTCAGTATTGATAGAAAATCAGCTCAAGTTCACAACAGTGGTCTCAAAGCTCAAAGTCCCCAAGTACAGAGTCCACTTCTGAATTGCTTTTCTTCCACCACCACAGTTGTCTGTCTGTCTCTCTGTCTCTGTCTCTCCCCCTCTCGGAGGCTTTGGTTTTGTTGTTGTTGTTTGTTTGTTTTTGTTTGCCATGTTGTGGCTAGAGCCACATAATGCAAGCTCCCCATTTCTGGCCTAAGCATCTAACCCTAGAGCATGAATTTCTCCAGCAGTTACTTAGGCTTTTTAAAGACACTGATAATCAACCCGGTCATCAATGTACTCTTCCGATTTAGGAGACAAGAATGTAAATCTTTATAAAATGCACTACAAAATATCCTGTGAGAAACACTGAAGGAAACAGCGCTAAGAAAACAAAAGAGATGATTGTGTTGATGTCGTTCCTAGAGTTGTCTATATCTGTAACCAACATAGGTTCAAAAGAAAGACGATATTACACACATACATTGCACTTCTGACTCATTTTTTTCTTTAACATACATCCAGCCACCTAACCTCAGCAGTTAGAGAATAAAAGATTGAACTCTGAGGTTTTTAGGATTATGGAAGTGCCTCTGGCTCTCTCCCTCAGGTTTCAGTGTTGAACACTGTGACCTGGGCATGCCTGCGCAAACAAAACGCCAGGCCTCAGGCCTGAGCTGCACAACAGAGCCTATGTCATAACCCCCAAAATAATTACTGTAACGTTACAATCTGCAGTAGGCCTGTGTTATCAAATAGAAATTGCAGTATACTTATATTTAAGTATATGTTTATAAGTCCCTTATTTTTCCAAATGTTTGTTATTCTTATTATACATCAGAATATATTCCTAATTTCTTGAGCCTTATTACAATGAATGTATTCATTTTTAAAAGGTCATTTTTATGAGTCTAATACATCAACACAGTTGTTATCAAAACTAAGACAGAGGTGTCAGAAATGTATCCCTAATGTGTGCAACTGTCCATCACCTACCTCCCCATCACCAGGCTAACCACAGACCTCTTTCCTAAAATGAATTCATACTGCCTGCTTTAGAACTGAGATGGTATGTAAGACCTTGTCAAAAAGCACTCACACAGGAGTTCTGGGTCTGTTCACCAGAAGTAACTGCAGTTTGTTGACTTGCTTACATCACAGAATAGGACATGCTGCCGTCTCTGTATCCATTCTCCAGTGGTCCCCGTTTTCTGAACACTGTCACTCAAACTGCTATTTATTCAGTATTCAACACTACTTTCTGTGTGGCTGCTTTATTTCTATGAGTTGATTATGGAAAGGCAAGATGCTGTGGTCAGATATTAAATGCTTGACAATGCCAAACTGTTTTGAAAATGACAATCATCTTTTCCCAGATGCTTACAAATTTCAACCATTGTCTATCCTTTGAAATTGTAATCATCCCAGTGGCCAATCTGTTATGTTTCCTGGTTTTACTTTGCATGTTGCTCCACTCTACAGATATTTACATCGTGACTTTCACAAATTTCAAACTGAGTTTTCTTTTCACATATCTGTGTTTGCTTAGAATTTATTTTACTATTTCTAACTCTGAGCGAGCAGAGACACGTGAGTGAGGGCAGTCACACCCCCTCTGAGTCCAGGGGAGAGCACTGGAGCCGCTGGAGCTGCCCTTAGTTTTGGATGACAGCTAATTCTTTAAGAGCGAGAGGCATTTTTCCCTTCTCTGAGTTAAGAGCTATATAACCTGCACTCTCTTTTTTGAAGTTTCCCTGTCTTAGATTTAAAATTCTGTGATCTATTCCAAGTTGATTGTGTGTATGTTTTTAATTAAAGGAATATCCTGTTTTCCCAGCCAAATTCACTAAGAACATTATACTTGTCTTGATAAATTAATTCTATTTTTCTTTAAAAAATTAATAGATTATTCTATTCCTGCCTGTGTTTAACTATACAGTCTTTTATTTTGTAATATAAACAGTTTTATTCATCTTTTACATGATTAGTTTGACTAATTTTATATTCTTTGCAACTCCATATAAGACCAGACATTATCAGCCAGACATTATGCCACATGCCAGCAATCCCAGGATGTGCAGAGGCACAGAGCTCTGTGGATTCAAGGCTGACTCAGTCTACAAAGCAAGTTCCAAGCCAGCCAAGGCTGCACAATGAGACCCTGTCAGAGACTGAGGAGGAGGGAGAAAGAGGTGAGAGGAGGGAAGAAAGAGGTGAAAGGAGGAAAGACAGAGCAGAGGCGGGGAGTGGGAAGACAGAGTCGATTATATTCAGCATAAAAACTCACTCTCAAAAATTAACCATTAGCAAAAAGTAAAGACAGAAAAAAAAAAAAAAACCCTACAAGTGCAACAAGGGATAAACTTGATAAAAGCGTCCCTATCCTACCATTACTAAAGGAAAGCTGATGAGAGGGCAGCAATATTAAATCATAGAAAAGGTGAATCCAGGGAGGTAACTATGGCATAGGAAGGTGGGGATAAATTATAACCTGGTTGACAAATGAGTGGAAACGTCTCAAAGTTTATCTCTGTAAAACCTGAGGAACAGCATGCTTAGCTGCCATCAACATTCAGAAGCATGGAAACCCAGGCAGCAAGCAATATATGTTCTGAAGTCTAAGGAGAAAACCATTTGTGTCCTCTATAAATATGGAACAAAGTAATACTAAGTCCTCAAGATCTATAAGTGGCCAGACCTGGGGAGATTAGACCTCTAAACCCATAGCTTGTATGTTGAATGCATAGCAATTTTATCCCATGGAAAATTATACACAGACATATACTCAACTACAGCTAAGTTAATATCTCAACTAATATTTAATTTATAGCAAGAAAATAGACTAATCTGAACGAGGCAAGCTCCAGGCTGAAGCCCCTCACTGGAGAGCAGAGAGGCAAAGCAAGAGACCAGGTACAGAGTGAGGGCCCAGGTGCTTTAACACACAGGTGGAGTGCACAAGCAGATCATCAAATAAATCTTGGGGTTTTTTTATGTTAATGTATGTATTTGAATATATTTGGGTACACCCCCTCTTTAGGTTCAATAATATGTGTTATAGGTACATCTAGATAGTTACATAATATTGTTCTCTCTCTCTCTCTCTCTCTCTCTCTCTCTCTCTCTCTCTCTCTCTCTCTCGTATGTGTTTACTTATAGAGGTTTTATTTGGTTATCTTTGAACTTAAATCAGTTTCTCTCTATTTTTTGAGACAGTGTCTCTCACTGAATCTAGAGTCCAGCAATTCACGAAGCTGCCTCCCAGCAATCCACACGTATCCTGTGTCTGCCCTCCCAGTAGCAGGATTCTAGACACACTGACTGCCACACTCAGCTTTACCCATATGGGTGGTGGGGATCCAAACTCGATCCTTCATATTTTTGTGGCAAACATTTCACTGACGGAGCCATCCACCTGTGCCTTGTAGGTCCAAGTCTACACAGTACCCACTGCAAACATCCCCACTGCCTACTAATTCAGAGTTACAAAACCATAGCCACTCAATCAAGTAAGAATGGGCTATTGCAAATTCAGAGTTGCTTTAGAATTTGCATAGCACTAACATGAAAAGATATTTGAAATTATGTTATATAGATGTTTTATCATGTTACTTAATATAATAAAATATTTACATTGTATAATGTATCCATGTACATTATGTAATGTATAAGATGTGTAAAACAAAACTACAATTTCTTCTTTTCAAAGTATCAGGTACTACACTCATTAATCCTAATCCCCACTAAGCTTTCTCTCTCTCATAGGATGACACTATGACAACTGAAAAGGAGCAAAAATAACTGGAGTAAGTCTAACCTGATTAAACATAGCACTTTGCAAGATGATGAAACCAGACAGCATATGCAAATTTGTAACAGAATAACAACCCCACACCAGGGTATAGTGGTAGTGCAGGTAATATTCTTCGGCTGCCTTTGCAATGTTAAAGTATTGATGAACAGTGCTGTTAGAAGAAAGTTCTCAGACCTTATTACACTGTAAATTCCTGTGACACAGTAAGTGTGGTGGCTTGTGACTGTTACACTAACCCTTGAGGGATTAAGATAAAAAGACATAATATATGTGTATATGAAAGGAGCAGGGGAGGGGGAGGGGATAGGAGGCTTGCAGAGGGGAAACCAGGAAAGGAGATAACATTTGAAATGTAAATAAATAAAATAACCAATTAAAAATATATAAAAAAGAAGACATAACGCATGTGTATATGCAATCATCAAAGAATAGATAGTTTTAAAGAATAACCTTTTAAACCATGAGTTTGAGATGAGGCTAGGTTTGGGGTACAAAGTAGCTTAGACTATACAGTAAAACTATAAACTATGACTTGAAAATACAACTGTGAGTCTTTATTGTTATTAGTAAAAATAAAGACAGGGAGTCTCATGACACTTTGCATCGATCAATAGGAATAGCTTCCGTGGGGAAAATACCCAATTAAAACCTCTTTAACAATTAGCTGCCAAATGGCCACCTCCTCTCAAAACACAGCATTAGAGTAACGAGGAGAACTTCTATTCTGTTAAAGACTCAGCTAACCGTCCAGAGGCGGAATGTTTAATCTACTTTGCTGGAGCCCTAACATTCATGTTCCCCTTGTTAATGCATGGAAAAGCAGCATGCCTGCTGAGGAGGAATCATTGACATGTCACTGTGCTTCACTTCATAGCCCCAGCAGCTCAGCTGGCAGAAGTGACACCTCTGCAGAGCATGACACTCTGCAATGAAGAAGACTTTTCTGGACTTTTCACTGAATGCCAGTGAGGAGGTTTAGCCCACAGGTGTCCTCAGTGCTGCACCCAGTCGAGGAACTCACTTTCATTTCTGCTTCCCAATTTAGTAAAGAGTACATCTGTCTTGACATCTAAGCCGAGACAGTGTGCAACATACTCACCTACTGTTTTTATTTCTCAAATAAAATGTAGTTTTCACAGGATATTTATAATTCCTATCTATTATAGAGTTTAATTTTGAATATCTTTATAATGTCTACATGCCAGCATGGACCACCCAAACAATTCAGATGAGGCAATAACTGCTACTTAAGGAATAACTTAGAAATGAGTGGATTTTATTCAACCCATGAATTGAAAATAACTTAACTTGGCAGTGCTAGAGTTTTTCATGATTATGAAAAACTCTAATGGAATTAATAAATTTAGTTTTTCAGTGTAAATTCATGAAGAACTAAACAGCTCAGTAAGCAAAGTAAGTGCTTACTTCTACTCAGAACGCGTAAGGAAATATCCTTATCGGTGAAAACCTCAAAACACCACAGAGAAGGGGGGAAAAAAGAGGAGCGAAGAACACCTGGTGGGGTGTCACTATGTGTTCAGATACTGTTTGAGATGGCAATTTTATACCCTCTTTTATTGATTAGAAAAGGGAGGAAGTATTGATGCAGGGCCACGAAGATACAGTAATTGTTCACGTGAACTGAAATGGGAAGGGATGCGGAGGACATAACATTTCATGAGCTTCAGAGAAGGCTTCTTATATATCACCTAACATGAGGCCAGACAACATGGCGCCACATGGGGCGGTGCGAAGCTGAACTTGGTTGCCTCTGTTCCTCTACACTTTACTTTTTTAAAAACAGGGTCTCTCATGGGATTCCTAGACTGAAGCAGGAAGATACCAAGTTACAGCTGAAATTTGGCAAAAGTGGGAGGTGGGGAGAAAGACTAGACAAATACAAACTTCAAGTGGCACACGTCTTTAATCCCAGCACTCGGGAGGCAGAGGCAGGCAGATTTCTGATTTCGAGGCCAGCCTGGTCTACAAAGTGAGTTCCAGGACAGCCAGGGCTACACAGAGAAACCCTGTCTCCAAAAAACCAAAAATAAAAAATAAAAGTTAAAAATAATAAAAAATAAAAAGAAAAAAAAACCTGATTTTTTTTCCTCTGAAAAAAACCATTAAGAGGAAAGAAATGCAATTTCTTACTGAATGGATAAGAAAACTATGTCCATAACAAAAATGAAAGGAGAAGAACACTCTTCACTAAGCAGAGAGGACTGACTAAAGGTGGAACATTGAGGGAGGGAGGGACAGAGGGAGGGACGGGGAGCAAAGAGCAAAACAAAAATGAATCAAGTCCTGACCATAGGTTGACCTGACACAGAAGTTCAGAGACCAAGCTCACAGGGCCTCTTAGACCTGTGAGCACAAAGCAGGGTTCTGTAACCTCCCAGAGGCTACAGCTCACACATATGAGCAGAATATAGTAAGAGACAACAGCTCAGTGGCTGCAGACATGGCTCCGAGGACCAGAATTAGGTTTCCAGCATCCATACTTTGGCCAAAAACTGTCCCTAACGGCAGATCTGGGGGATCAGACACCTTGTCCTGGCTTCTGTGAGCATCAGTCACTCAAGGTACACACAGATATAGACCAAGCACATATATATACATATATATATATATATATATATATATGTATATATATATAAACACATCTATTTTTTTAAAGCAACAGCTTAAAAGTTCTGAATTTGGTAAGAATAAGTGGGCCATACACTAAACTGGAGGGTGGGTGCTGATCTGGGAAAGGGCCAAGTCCTGTCCCCGAATGCTCCCTGAGATACAGAAGGACTTCAGGAAGGGGAGCGCTCATGGGGAGAATGGCCCTGTGCAGACTCGACTTCTTGCTCAACTGTGCTAAAAACCTAAAACTGTCCTGAAAAGTAGAACACAAAAGTTCTCTAGAAAATGTTACTCATTTTATACCTAAATAATTGAAAGCAAAAGACATATACCACCCATATTGAACCTACAAGGTCTCAGCAAGGCATCTCCAAACAAATCATAAACACTACCATTAAAATATTTGTTTTGATTCTGGACTCAGAGTCTCAGCTAATAAACAAGTGTGGGAACGCTAAATTAAAAAGCAAACTGAACACAGCTGCTCAACAAGAAGTTTCACAAGCCTGTTTACTGGCATCCCTTAATTTTGTTTCTGAAAGGTCCCACAGAACACAAAGGCAGCAGTAATGCACCATGGGTCCACTTGCCCTGCTAACCCTCACAGTGGTGGTGGTAGGCCACCAAGCATAGCTTACAGAATTTGAACATTGCCCAGGAGATGGCCAAAGGTCTGGTTTTTTTCTTACCTCTATTGTCCAGACATATTATAACATATAACTGTCATCTAAGACTATGTCTCTTTTTAAAGAAAAAGACTAAAACAAGTTATATTTATCATATCCTTAAGTATAATATGATTCATAAAGTAAGCGGGCCTGAGAAGGCCCAGCTTTAGAAACAAAATGCCAAAAACTTATTTTATGTGTCTTGATTGTTTAAGAACCCCTCCTAACTGCAATATTCCAACAAGCACTATTGTTATCTATTACAATTCCCATAAAAATATCACTTTTAAATAGCAAGGCATGATTAGTGGGCTAATATAGGTAAAAATCTCATGATATAAATGAAACATCCTTGGGAAAAGATGAACTGCTTCATTTAGTAAAGAATCTAAAACTTACTGTACAATAAAAACCCATCAATTGAAATGAAAGACTCAAATACATCAACTATGTCAATTTGAATACAAAAGGTGCATATTGCATTAAGATCCACTCAAATTATACAACTCAAGACCTAACAATATAATTCTGCCAGTGAACGGGGAAAAACTCATTTCATATCCTCATGCTTAATACCCAGCTTAGTAATGAATCTGTAAAGTAGAATTCAAATGGAAAGTAACAAAAAAATCTCTCTGCTACCCTGAACACTGAAACTAAAGAAACTAAAAGGAATCACAGTCATTGGTTTAGACACCTGTGCAGGAGGGCACTGTGCATGCACACACACCTAAATGCAATTAGGAACAGAACACACTGAGAAGCCAGACAAAACACTAATGAAATTTGGGAATAGTGGACCAAGCCAATGTCCCACCATCCCAGACTAAGGATGGAGGCCAGCCTGGGCTACATATGCGAGAGAAAAAAGATCACCCAATGACAAGTACTTAAGTGACAGTAATGAGATAAGAATGATAAAACTCTCAGATACATCCCCCAAATGAGCAGGACCTGAAGCCTGTACATTAGCAAAGGCAGAGCCAGCGTTGAAACAAACAGTGGTTTCATCTTCTGTTTAGAAACCAAGCAGTCAGTATTATCCTGGGCAGAACTCAAACCAAGAAACTGGCATTCATTCTGTTCATGCAAACAGTGAAAACTGGCTTTTCTTGCTAGGTGAGAACTCTTCCTAACAGTGGGTGGCTAGAAAACTACTGTTCTATCTAACAGGTCAATATTTTCTTTATTAAAAAGAAAGTTTAAAGGAAAAGCGGATAATAGGGCATTCCACATGACAGGGTTTCTCTGTGTCACCCTGGTTGTCCTGGAACTCACTCTGTAGACCAGGCTGTCCTTGAACTCAGAAATCTGCCTGCCTCTGCCTCCCGAGTGCTGGGATTAAAGGCGTGCGTCACCACTGCCCAGCCACATTTTTGTTAAATTAGTCATCATCACATGCTTTAGGAGCAACAAGAAGGCAGAACAGTGAGGGAAACAGAGAAAACTAAAAGTAAGTTATTACACTGTCATGTGAAAAAACAACTCTCATAACAAATAACACATGTCTCTGATATATTAAAATTCAAGTTAGCAATAATGGAATTTGAGGCATGGCTATAAGGCAAAAATTAATGCTACCTCAGGAACACTGCTTGCCAACTGCTGCATTTCAAACATCCTTTTACAGATGATGAAACTTTGGATGGGTGAGGTGGAATGAAATTGAAGCCTGAGTCACTCACAGACCACTTACTGGCCCTATTATTATCTATGATACACATGCACTATGTGTTTTCTCCATGTGGGTTTGTGTGCATGGATGCAGTGCCCATGGAGACCAGAAGAGGGTATCAGATCCCTTGGAGCTAGAGATACAGCCACTTGGTAAGTCTACATGTGGGTGCTAGCAGCTGAATCCAGGGCCTCTGCAAGCACAGCAAGGGCTTTAACTGTTGGGCTCTCTCTCCAATCCCCAGCCCCATTATACATTTTCAATGTCCAAACTTATTTCCTAGAAAACTATGAGATACATGGTTTTTACAAAAAAACTTACCACTAGTATTAAAAGCCATACAGCATACTGGCTTCTCGTGGGCAGGGAAGTGGGCCACAATGCCATCACTGTCTGAGTCCTCACTTACAAGCACCTGCAGAAAAAGACAGACTGGTTAACCCTAGTCACTAACAGCATGCAGCCACAACACACATTCCTCAATCCCTTAAAGAAAATGCCCACACTACACTGAAAGGTATTCTCATCCAATTGACCTCAACTTCATCAATCCATATATGCCCCTCCCAGACGGTTTATAAACTCCAAAACAAACACTTGACATGACTATAGATAGAGACTTCGTTAGGAAAAAAAAAAAATCACTTTTTCCCCTGTTATTAAAGAGGTCAGAGAGTGAAAAATACAAATAAAGCAAATAATATTAGAGTAATTATTAATTGCAATTTATATTATGTTTAATGTTTTACACTCTTATTATACACTTGTGTGTCCACTCAAGTGGAAGTCAGAGCATAACTTGCAAAAGTCAGTTCTTTTCTATCAAGTAGATCTCCAGTCAGCAGGCTTTGGCAGCAGGCACCTTTACCAGCTGAGCCATCTTGGATTTGGAAATATACTGTTCTATGGTGTTACAGACACACAAGAAGATGAGGCAGTAAGATTCCTGGCCAGCCTGAGAACAAAACAGGAATCTAGACTGTAAGGATGTTGGTAATGTCCTATGAGCATTTACCTAAGTAATGCCTGCCTTGAAAGACAAAGTAAATTCTTTGCCTAATAGGCACAACAAGGACTGCACTGTGGCCAGGCAGGTCTACTTGGGTTCAATTCACATGCCATAAAAGTCACTGATTTCAACCTCATAGTTCAATGATTTAAATAATACTAAACTGTCATAATAAGCTGTTACATAAAATGTATTCAATTGTTACCATAAATTTTCTTGTCATATTGCTTAGACAAACCTCCAACTCATTCTTTGAATATAATCATTCTGTTATCTTTTCAAAGACTTCTAAGATTTTTATTATTTTTTTTCTGATTTTTGTTCATCTTATTATTTTTTTGCTTCATGTTTTAGAGGATGTCCTTCTGCTCTCTGCGCTATTTATTTCCTTAAGGAAGAGGTGTCTCCTCTCCTAACAAGCTGGAGTCTACTCACTTTGTTCTACCCACTACCAGAAAGTTCAGGACTGTTTATCTCCATCAAGTTCAAAACACTTCCTAATTTTATTAAGTGTCTTTGATCTGCCTGTGATTTATTTACAAATCCACTGCTTATTAACAATTATTTAGAGATTTCCTAAGTTTGTTTATTTTGTATGTGCAAAGAAAACAAAAACTATCGAGAAGACTAAGTAGGTAAAAATCCTTGCCCCACAAACCTGACTACCTGAGGTCCAGCCCTGGAACCCACAACAGAAAAAAGAACTGCCACCTCTAAATTGTCTTCTGACGCCTACAGGTATGACATTGGCAGGCCTGCATTTGTGTGTGTGTGTGTAAGTGCAAGAAGACAGACAGAAGGCAGACAGATACTCTCCATAGAATAGCATGAATATAAACATTCAAATACTATTGTTGTTTTCATGGTGTTTGTACTTTAATAAAATGTTAGCTTTCAATCTAATCTTAATCTAGATACCTTTGAATTTGATTCTACTTATAGTAGTAACAGAGAGATTACTGATATTGTTAAACTTAAATATGCTACAAATTTTAATATATCAAAACTAGTTGTTATCCCAATTGTCCTCTTTTGTGTTTTTTTTTTAAAAAATAGCTTTAGCCAGGGATCCTACTACAAACCAATAATCCCTAGGATCATGAAGCTAAGGCAGAAAGATTTCAAATATAAGACAAGTTTGGGCTATACAAAGACACCTTGTCTCAAACTCTGTGTGTGTGCGCGCATGCTTGTATGTGTTACTATTTCTTAGTAGTCCCTGGGTAGACCATGATATGTATACCAACATATATTTTCATTGATATTGAATGAATTTTAGTAAAATGTAGACCTTTATTCAATGGCACATTTCCACCAGAGATATAACACTCATGTGTAATATCAACTCAAAAAGTGGCCAATATACCCCTTTTCAGATATTAATATTAAGTAAATGAAGGAGCTAGAAAGATGGCTCAGGAGTCAGAAACTCTGGCTGCTCTTTCAGAGGTCGTGAGTTCAATTCCCAGAAACCACAAAGTGGCTCACAAACATCTATAAGGAAATCTGATGCCCTCTTTCCATGCAGGTGTATATGCAGACAACTCTATATAAACTATAGTTTACATGTAACTAAAATAAATATTTAAAAAGAAGAAATACAGCATAGGGAAGCATGTATGTGTATGTATAGATCTTGCTTTCTGATTCATAGATGATTACTGTTGTTCTATCTGTGCTTAGAGACAAAAGTCTTGCTGTGTAACTCAGAGTCAATCTGTTTTAAGCTAAGAATCACCTTGAAATTCTGATCCTCCTGACTCCACCTTGTGACTCTTGCACTGCAACTAGTGTGTTTCTTCTAATATTGTTTTTGTCCTTCTCTTTCACATTCTTCAAGATTTCAAATGCATGTGCCTACTTGCATGGCATCATTCCAAAGGCTTCCAGGTTGACACTTGCATGTGTCAGAGATGACCTGCACCTCACAATGCCAGTACTGAACAGCATCTACACACTTTACCTGCCAATTCTGAATATAACAAACAACTTGGGGCGGGGGGTGTCATTAATCCAACTAAAGTAAGAGTCTCTCTAGCAGAAATCTCTTAATTCTACAGTCAGAAAGAAATTGTGGAAAAGAATCTTTTTTTTTTTTTGGTTTTTTTTTGAGACAGGGTTTCTCTGTGTAGCCCTGGCTTGTCCTGGAACTCACTTTGTAGACCAGGCTGGCCTCGAACTCAGAAATCCGCCTGCCTCTGCCTCCCAAGTGCTGGGATTAAAGGCGTGCGCCACCACGCCCGGCTGTGGAAAAGAATCTTGACAAATGTTCTAGAAGTATACATCAAACACTTGACTCGGTTTATGTGAGATGTTCAAAAATCACACTATGGAGAAGTATCTTCATAGTTGTGAAGAAAAGGAGGTGACAGAAGCAATGGCACAAAAGTCAGTCAGGACATGGGAGACAGAAGCAGGCAGTCTCCCATGGACAGCCTGGTCTAGAAACATAGAAAGTTCAGGGCCAGCCAAGGCTACAAAGTCAGACATGAAGAGAATGAGGTGGAGTTAGAGTTGAGGTATGGGAGTGAATTATTTTTAAAATAATAGAAACATATTGAATATATTGACAAACTTTTGAGCTTCTCAGACTCTAGTATGTAGTTTTAACTTGAAAATTTCTGACGATGAGTTGTGAAGATTTCATTTATGGATTATTTTTCTGTGAAATGTTTGTCATCTGTTCATTTTCTGTGTTAAATATTATAAATCCTCATCACATTATACCCTAGCCCCTAAACATGTCCTTGGGAGGCAGTTAATACTGCATGCTCAACTAGTTATCAATAATAAAAACAAAGCAAAAAAAGACATTAGTGTTGACATGTAGCAAACTCAAGCTATGCTATAGAAAACTATGACTGTTCTACATACAGAATGCACAAAAATAAACACTAATATGCTCTTGGAAGGGTTCTCCGTATTGTTTCATTACCATGCCTAAAGCTTCAAATCACTAAACCATCATTAGTGCAGGATAGTTTTCCTACAATAGGAGCTGACTACTTATCTAAGCAGGATGAAGTCATAATTTGCATCAAAAACTGTACTAAGCGACACAGCACAAATTACCTAATAAAGGCTGTATGAGGATACCTGGTCAGAGGCGAAGCCCGCTCAGTTTTAGAAAGCCAGTCTGAGGGATCGGACTTCATTTATTGGTTCTGCCACATTGCTGACTTCGATTACATAAATGTGTAAAAGGCAAATCATACCACTTAACTTCTCCAGTCAAGAAATGCTTTTAAATAAACCATGAAAGTAACAAAGATGAAAATGGACACAAAGTCAATTAAATCCATTCCTCCTTAATGCAGTTCCCATGCGATGATCCCATCGCCATAAAATCAAATTAATCAATACAGCAACAGAAAGATGGTGAATCAGATTTTATATGCTGCCAGAGTGAAAGTGAAACTCTATTAAAGTCTCAGTGGATTTAAATCAGAGGACAGTGTGCAACTGCTGAGATGTACGTGGGAGGGAAGAGCATGGCAGAGATGGGCACAAAGCAACACAACTTGTTAGAACCGGTGCTGCGTTCCCTCTCATGCTCTGCAGTACGATGGAAAGCAGTCTGCTTCTCCAAACTATCTCAGACAAAGCTGTCTTGCCGAAAAAAAGAGGATTCATGTAAATGAACAAAAGAGGCAGCATTGTACTACAGGATTCTGATTGCTTTGAAAAACATAGTTCTGTGAAATTGGCATACTATTTATTCCTGTCCTAGAAATTAGACAGATGATAGATAGATAGATAGATAGATAGATAGACAGACAGACAGATAGATGACAGACAGACAGAAAAACTGTGGTGTTCCCTGAACTACAGTGATAAAAACAAATAATCTTTCTGGTAAGACTTCTCAATAAGCACCCTTGGTTCACGAATGACCCATTTGTTCACCATAGAACAATAATATCCATATCCCTTGACTATTTTACAGAGTGGCCCCTGAAATCCAGGACTCAGGCAGACAGACAGACAGACAGACAGACAAAAACAGATATGCCAGTTCACATTAAGTTTTTTTCTATCTCTCTAAATATTTTTCTCTAATAGTCAATAGAAAAACACATACAAAACATTAATACAAACAATGTATTTAGTTAAGTTCAATGTTAAGAAGGAAGAAGCAGAAAATTACTATTATTTAAAATTTAACACAACCAATCTTAACATAAAATTTCAAAGAATTTTTTGTTTTAATTGCATCGAAGTCTACTCTTTCTCAAAGTGCCTTTTGATCCTTCTACAGCACTCAAGTAGCTGCCAAAAGTAATTTTTCACCAAGATGCTGACCCATATACTGTGGACGCAGACATCTCAACAAACTATGCAATATTAAAGTCAATACTTTAGAAACTCATTTTCTGAATGTAATATAAATACATACTCTGTATTAACAGTGTTTTTAATAAACTTACTACCTTTTGTTCTAGAAATATCTAGTATTTGTTATAATTATAACCTTAAGTAATAAGATTTTAAAATTATGCCATTACAGAAATATTTTAACTACAATATGAAAGAAACTGAAAAGGAGAGAAATGTGGGAGGTGTTTTGCCAAAAACATCTCATGATCAACAATACAAAGGCAAATCCTCTTTTGTGTTTCATTGAGTCACCTTCTAAATGATTCTAACTAGATTTATTGTCTGTAGATATGGGATTTTATAGCAGGAAATTGTCTTATATATTTTCTGGCTTGAGATTTCAATTTTCTATGTTTGTAATGTGTTATCTGGGCACGGTAGCTCTTGCCTGTAAGCCCAGCACATGGAACACTGAGGAAGAAGGACTGTCAAACACCCTGGGGGACAGTGAGACCTTGTCCTTCAAAAGCTAAAAATATAAAATCCTTTCAAAATTTCAAACAATACACTAAACTAAGGGAACTACTGTTACTTAGTTTCTTATTTCCATCATATATGTAAGTTTTTCAGAATGCTTTCCTATCTTTCCATGTCTTTAGGAGAAATGTATTAATTTGGTGGTATAGATTATACCATGACATTATACCAAAACCCAGTTTAAACATAATACTGCTATTAGGTGCAAAGTATTTATAAAACACATGTAGGTAAGAGGCAATTTCTTCAGCTTTAGGTTTTAAACATTCATGACTGAAAATAACATTTGCTTTCCTAGAATGGGTGAGAAAAATCAGGCAAGAAATGATTTATAAAACTACAAATCGGGGGCTGGTGATATGGCTCAGTGGGTAAGAGCACCTGACTGCTCTTCCGAAGGTCCGGAGTTCAAATCCCAGCAACCACATGGTGGCTCACAACCATCTGTAACGAGATCTGACTCCCTCTTCTAGAGTCTCTGAAGACAGCTACAATGTACTTACATATAATAAACAAACAAACAAACAAACAAACAAACAAGCAAACTACAAATCGCTTTGGGCAAAGTACCTTTGGGTTGACTCTAGCACGGGCTCCACCTTTCAGATAACACAATATCTTTCGACTGGGGTGCTTGCTTACCTGGCCCTCTCCAACCGTCTCAGTGTCTATGACTGTGATGATGCCTGGAACCAAGGGGCTCCGTCTTGAGTTGCAGTGTAGGGCAACGTCATCTTCTGTCACCCCTGAGGGCAGTGTACCTGTCAGTTGAGTTACCACTTTCCCAACCATCGTCAGGCCACTTTTCAGTGTCTACATAACAAGAGACAAAACATTAAGACTTACAACAAAATGTGAGGTCTAAACAGGAATATGTACTTGAATCAATTTCCTAGCCTCAAGCCCTTACAATAGCTTACATAGAAATAAACACCACAGATGTTCAGTTAGCCATTCAACGTGATTGGAAATGTCAGCAAAAACAGCACCAACGTTACTATGCTGCAATAATACCATAAGTAAGTGATAATAATTACAAGAACAGAGTTATTTCACTTACTAGGGGTATATATTTACAAAACTTTATATTTACAAAAATATTTCTTTTATTGTATCCTCTTAATGTACATATTTTAGAACATATGATTTAGAACAGAGCAGGACATGTGACAATGTTTTTTAAGTATTGTAATTCAATATCTAAGTGGGAAAAGATTCTAACTCTAAAATAGACCTGTGCCGTTATAAAAGACTACACATTGAGAGCAATGATAGTAACTATACTTATTTCTATAGAGAAAACTATACAAGTAACAGATTATTGAAAGAGATAATCTTCACAGGAGCCAGAACAGGCAGTCTAGACTACAATATTAAAGACCAGTTCTTCTGACTGTGGTGCTGATGAAAGCCTGGCATTACGGGGAAAATAACCTTACCTGGAATATGGAATATATTCTCTCATTCATTCATACTCTCTCTCTCCCTCCCTCTCTCCCTCCCTCCCTCCCTCCCATTTCATCCCTCCTGTGGGTGGGTGTGAGTGCCCATGTTTCTTAGTGGTCACTTACTTAGTTTAGTGCTCTTTGCCTCTTTTTTGTTGTTTGTTTTTTTTGTTTTTTGTCTTACTAGATTACTATAAAGATAAACATATTATTTCATAGGTACTTAGAGCCCCAATATGGAAATAAGACTTTCTACATTTTCTTGATTTCAGAGCAGCTCTCAAGACCAAATTTTATACTTTTAGATTTTTTCCCTCTGAATTCCTTATAAATTTCCATCTGAATTTCCTTATGTAGACAGAAAAAAAGTTAATTTTCCATGCTAGGGCTAAGGAAGAAGTTGTGCAAATGAGATTCTCTGATTACAATTATAAAATCTTGACTTGTGTTTACCAGTTCTCTCCTCACAGACTTATATCCATGTGTTTTCTCCCCACTGTGGTCAATTGATTTAATAAAAATTCCCAGGGTTTCTTCTTGTTATCTGATAACTTAACGCCAACAGTCTTAACAGAGCAACACCATTAGCACTAATGGATATAGGATAACTGATAGGGCAGGAAAGGTTCAAAACGGCCGGGGAGCCTGCGGCAGACCTGCCTGCAACGCAAGAGAACATATAATGTGTCTACACTTTTTTACAATCACATGGTCAGCTGCCTTGCTGCTACAATACTGTTCTGTGAGAGCACTTTTACAAAATAATCCGGGATTGAAGGAAATTTAAATATATTAACTATACTCCAGATTGTACAAAAATGCCATCCAATTTATCATCTCTATTCCTAGGTTGTACCTTGCTCTAACTATATTTTTGTAGCAAGTCTTTGTGCCTCTTACCTACTTGGATAAAGTGGGAAGACAGACAGACCACCAGTGTCCAAGGACTATAGAATCCTATCTGCTACCCTCGGGAACAAGTGCTTAACGATGTACTTCATTCTCATAGGATATGGATGTCACGAAAGACTGCTAAAATTTTACTTGAGTTATTTCTAAAGCAAAGTCTTCCTTGGTGCAGAAAGCACTCACCTCCCCTGGTTTCCTTACAGCTAATTTAATGGCTTCATCACACACTTGATGACTATAAAATTCAGGGGTGCATTTTGCTTTAAAGATGGTTTTATCAAGTCATTGTTCATTCCAACGACACACACATTCTTCGGGCCCTCGTGGATAAGGAACACCGCTTTCCTCTGTCTTCGTGCTGACTCTTCGTCTACCTTCTGCCCTGCTCCCCTGCACTTCTTTGCACTTTTTACATGCCCCAGTTCTAGTGCTATTCATTGCCATAAAAGCGTGAGCTGATACGCTCAGGGGCAAACACAGAGGATATACAACCAGACACGTTCACACTGAAAGGCTTGCTTGATAAGGCTTGGCTGCCTCTGCCCGGGAACAGCTCCATTAGCACTGATGGCGTGAGAGCGGCAGCTGAGGCATCTCAGAGGTTAACAGGCTTCCTGCTCTGCTCTCACATCAATACACTGGCGCCGGGTTCCCTTGGTCCTTCAGAGGCTTACTCAACAACACTAACAGAATTGGTGTAAGTCATTTCTTGTGAATTATTGAAACAAACATTTGGCTGCTAATTGAGGAACACTAATGTGTTTTATAATCACTGCAGTTTGAGATTTTAGCACAAAACAAAACAGTTGCAATTGATTTGTGGGTTTGTGCCCCCCTTGGCTTTGGTTCTTTGTGCTAGAATTCAGCAGAGAGAACTTTGCTGGTCATCTTATTCATGTATATTTTACTATGGAACTTTTGAGACCTGGGGCCACTCCTCAGCCACAGATGAGTTAGAATAAAAGAATCAAAGAAATCCAGGCCCCCTGGTGGGGTACCCAGGCCTAGGGATAATCTGTTCTTCTAGAAAGGTTCTAAAGATACTACGTGACACACCACATTTTTAGAATTAGGAAGTCATGTATTGTAATTACCCTTGCCAGAAACTACCATCTGATTAGTCTCCTCCCATTGTTTGGATTGAAACATAAAGGGCCTGCAAGGTGGCCGGGTATTGGCACCTGCCTGAAGTCTTAGCAGTTTGGGGACTGAGGTATGACGATACCCTTGAGTTCAGTGAAATGTTGGTGGGTTTCAGGAAACCATGTGACTGTAATACTAATGTGATTAGGGTTCTGCCTCTTCAGGGGTGGAGGGTACAACAGAAGAGCTAACCTCTTTTTGTATGCAATAGAGCTTTTAAACAAATCTTAGGATAACTTCTGAAAAATATGGAGGTAAACTTCGTAAGTGAGAACCTGAGGGCGTATTCAACACAACCAGGACTAACAAGCTTGATTTGCTCAAAGAGTTCAGCTATTCAACATGTAATCATTTTCAAAATTAGGCATAACCTTATTGCTCTTATTCTTATTAACTGCACTATGTATTCAGTCTTGTTTATTTTTGTATTTGTGTGTCTGAGCAAGATAGAGACAGACAGACAGACAGAAACAGACATGGTATTGCCATGTTGCACGGGAAGTCTCAAGCATATGAGCTCAAATGAGCCTACCAAACAGCTGAGACAACAGGTATACGAGCACCATACCTGCCGCATAATTATTTATCCTTAAATTACAGAAAGAACACTAAAGTAATCTTTGGAAGTTATGTCTCTTTGTGTGTATAGAGGCATGCAGAGAACATGGTGAGGCGAACTCAGATGGAGGCCAGAGGCTGATTCAGTTATCTTCCTCTACTGCAGCCCACCTTCCTTTAAAGTTGAAATGGAATCTCCCACTTGAGTCTAGAGCTTGCTGTTTGTCCAAAATGCCCAACAAGCAAGCCCCCAGGAGCCTTCTGTTTCCAAATCTCCCCGGCAATAGAATACATACCAGGCCATCAAACTTCTGTGTGAGTGGGAGTTGGGGTAAAGCACCTCATCTACCGAGCTGTCTCCTTAGCCCCTTTATTTCAAATAAATTTAATACACTCTGAACCGAAAAGTACACTGCTCATACCAACAATACAACAGCAATAAGAAAAGGAGGATTCTGGATTATACTAATTCATATAGTTACTATGCAAAATTGGAACTACTGCATTTCTTGGAAGGTCAGTTTTACAATAGATAATATGCCGTACCTTACAAGGAAAAACTAGCATCTGGAATAGAAATTACTGCAACACTGCAATTCTGTCTATGTACAAAAATCCACAGAACAGATATAAATTAAAATCACTCTGTGTCTGGGAGGTGGAGGCAGAAGAAAAAGAATTTTGTGGTCATCTTCAGCCATACTAAGTTTGAGACTAGCAGGGGCTACATGAAAGCCTATCTTAAAAATAATAAAAATACCATTAAATGAATTTTTAATGATTGGACAATATTTTAAAGGAACTTTAAAATATTCATGCTTTCAGATATAAATCCAAATAAATAGATGCTATATATGGATTTTTTCTGTTCAGTTTTCAAAACTAATGACAGACATTTAAGTTGGTTATAAATATAACTTAACTCAGGATTTAATATATGATTGAATGAAAAGTATACCTATAAATTTAACCTGTAGAGCTGTGGATACAGAACAGGAATGGAATACATGCTTATCACACATAAATTCAATAATAAATGCCCCTTTGAAATAAAAGTATTTTAAATTTAGTATCTTCAGGGAGACCAACAGTGTATACTCAGTGTCACATTCTGTAGCCTAGGCTGGCCTTGGTCTCACTGTGTACCCTAGACTAACCTGAATTTGCAGCAACTCTCCTGCCTCAGCCTCCCAAGTGTAACGATTACAATTGTAAGGCAACAGGACATGTTAAACTTAATTTCTTAGAGCCTAAATCAGGAAGCCCTGAACACACACCTCATATCCCAGTGTCGAGGTGTGGGATGTACAGGGTTCAGACTTGTCATTTTGAATTCATTACATCAAGCCTCATTTCTATATACCCACAACAAAACATTTTCTTAATGAACGCAGGCCCCTTCCCAGAACAAAAAAGAAAAGAGGAAAAAAAAAAAGAAAAAAAGAAATTAAATCCTCTAGAAACAAAGTACTAAACTGCAGCCCTAGGTCACTAAAAGTGATGTACAACCAGATCCACTAGGACAGACAGTTGAGTTCAAGAATTCAACATTCAAAACAGTATCCCTTTGTTAAATGCAGGGGGGCGGGGGGACACTCATGCGTCTGCCTAATTACTGTCTTTCTATATAAGAAAAGTAGAAATATAAACATACAGTGCTGTAAGTGTAAAGACATTTCCTTACTTTGCTTTCGACTGGAAAGTATGTAACGGTTCTCATCGAGCCCAGGGACATATTCTAATGCACATCATGCAAGCATTTGTGACAATCTTGAAGTATTTTTGTATTTAACATGAAACAGTGTGACCTTTGATTCCTTCTCTGTGGTCGACTTAGACTGTTGTCCTCTGAGCAGTTGTGCTTTTGATTACATGCTGTCATTCAGATTCACTCTGTCATCCCTATTATTAGAATTGTTCTGTTGTAGACTTCACAATTCAAAAGAATGGTGGTTGTAAGAAACCTTATAATCAGCTCAAAGTTTCACAGGCACCATCAAAATTAACCCTCACACGCACAGAGAGAATTCACTGGGCAAACATCAAGAGGGCCAGCCTCTAGATATGAAAGAATCTTTGAATGTGTCAGGGGACCAACTCAAGTTTTCATTAGGAATTTTTGGAGCCAAGAAATTCAAAACTAGTCAAAGATGCACAGGGATGTCCATGAGCCTGTCAGTGTAGTGGACAATGCACATCACAGAAGAACCCAAGTCTCTAGCTCAACCATGTACAGTCTGTTGCAAGATGGGATTAATTAGTTACCAGACCTGAATCCAGTTGCAATACACCTAACTTTTTAATGGAGTAAGTACAAACCATACAATCTTCACAATAAAACTATTAACCTCAAAAGATTAATTCTCACAGTTGGCAAAACATTCTGACTTCGCACATGTATTCGACACTTGTGAATGAGAGCAGATCTCCTCACGATTCAGCAGTCGAACCTGGCAATTGTTGCACACGATCACAACTTGTAGAAACTCGTGAGGTACTCACTTTAGCAGCACTAAGGACAGTGGCAGTGTAAGACTGAATGTTGTCTCCACAGGCTCCTCCACGGGACTGGTGACAGCGAATCAGCTGTGATGAGGAGGGGAGAACACATAGTCATTTTCTATTAAGCTGTTTAACTCTGTGTGCTATTAGACAGCAGCTATTTACCATGCATATTAAGGACACTGGGTGGGAATGTTTGCACTGAGTGTATTGCAGACAAAACAGCTAAAAGCCCTGCTGAGACACATTTACCCCTTTTTATATAATCTTCTGGTGCCACTAAGGCAGTTTCATGCTCAACTGTGGTTTTAATTACATGATGAACAGGCTTTAAGAATTCATAAACTCTGAAATGGTAGGATTCAGGGTCTGGCAGCCTTTCCATAAATAAATTTTAAAAACATAATCAAAGGACTTACATATAACTTCCTAACATTAAATATTTGACATACTAGCAAATTGGATGTTTTCTCCTCTTAATTCCTTACAAAAATTATAAAAAGAAACAACAAGCAAATATTTTAGGATATTTGCATATCCAATTGTGTCTGTGGGAAAGTGGACAGAATGTGCAGAAACCAAGCGCACACACGCACGCAAACTGTCCATGTCTAAGAGGACTTGGAACAGACTGAGCTTCCAATTATCAATGGTAATCGCAATTTTAATTCTCATGTGCTCAACAGAAACTCGGGTTCTAACTCTTCACTGGCAACAACATGCTTGTATTTGCCAAAAATGATTATAATTAAGATTCAGGTGAACATTTTTAAAGTTGGGTCAACATCAGAGAATTAGGACAGCATGATATTGTGATAGTTATTTTCAAGACCTATGAAATTAATTCAAGAAAAAAATATCAGCCTTATATGACCTGTATCAAATTTACATATAATCCTTTTATTCCTCACATTAATATGAATATAACAGACTAGAACACCTGGTACATGAAGCTAAGCTATTATTGAATCACGATGAGTAGATTGCAAGGTGTCTGATCGGTAAACATATCTGTCACAAATTACAATGTGGAAAGTGACTATTTTAGCTAATAGAAAGAATGGCTTCTTCATTCAACTACAGATCCACATTCAAAAATTATGAAAATTATTCCTCTGCTGCCTCCTGCTGCTTAAAAAGAGAAAGGCAGGATTGCAAAGGCTGAAACCTGCTCCCTGCAACAAGGTATTAGAGTACTCTTGGACAGCAAACATCCTTGCCCACTAAACCATCTCACCATTGGAACAAGAGCAAAGCAAATACATATATTTTAATAAATACATAAAAAGTAAAAATAAATGATCTCATATTAAAAGTAGACTTAAAATATTTAAAGTCAAATGGAAAAATAACCAATATAGTCAGAAACACAGTATACAAAAATTTATATTCACAACATTTTTTAAACTAAATTAGCATAGAGGTGGACATAAAATAATCTTAAGCAACATGGCCATTAATGAGCAAATAAACTATTTTATGTTTGTAAAAGGAAAATAAATAGCTACATGAACATTTTATATATATATATGCATATATATATATTGGTATAGAAAATATGAATATATAAGGAAATATACACATTAACTCATAGTCCAAGTAAAGTGGAGGAAGACCAGAAGAAAAAGATGACCAAAAAATAAATAAATAAGACGAGATGGTGACACAGCTCAGCAGATGAGGGCATTTGTTGCCACACCTGAGTTCAATGTCCAGAAACCACATGGTAAAGGGGAAAAGATGACTCCTCTAGGTTGTTCTCTGCTCCATACATGCTTGTGTACATGTATACATGCAAATAAACACACACACACACCCCATAACAAATTGTACCCTATGAAGACAGCTGAACTGTGCACCTGCAGTTTCAGGCAGTAGTGGCAGTGGGCATGCCTGTTGAGGTGGAACAGGTGAGCAATTCTGTACTACTTTTGAAATACAGGAACTGAATAAAAGATGCTGACATCCAAGTCTCCGATGCAAAGGAAAGGAAGAAACTATGAAATGGGGAACGTGGGGCCAGTATGAACACAAACACTTTATATTTATATCATGAGAATGTGCGTATATAGATGAACAAATATGTACACTTTCCCATTTTCTGTATGTAAGTAGCACGTATGTATATACTAGATGTTTCCATTGAAGAGTTCTATAAAGACACACACTGGAGCACAAAGACCCACAGAACAAAGCTGACTTTCTCAAAAGAACCAGACAGAGATGGAGGGGGGGATGGAACCTACCAAGTAACTCCCAGCTTCCTGTGATTGCTCCAGGAAGACGTGACAGCTCTGGCCTCCGAGGGCACTTGCAGATATGCACATTCCCACACAGAGACAGATACACACAGCACACAAGCAACTCACAAACAAATAAAAACAATAAAACCTTTAATAAGTGCAAGGTGAAAGAAGATCCAGGAAAATGGTTCTGTGGATAAGAGCATTTGCAGCTGTGCACACGTGAATGAGGATCTTCAGGGAAGCACAAAAGTGCCCAGCAGGGCCACACATGCCTCTGTGAAACAGATTGTGAGGAGCCAAGACAGGAAGCATGCTGGCCACCAGCCTACCTTCAGGTTCAGTGAAACCTTTGTCTCAAAAAAGAATAAGAGAAGATGGCACCTGACACCAACCACACACACATGCACTCAAACACACTCATGGCCCAAGTACCCAAAACTCCATGTAAGTAACTGTTCTGTGCAGCTCTTTCTGTCCACCATGCACATACATACACTGCTTCACATTATGTGACAGGAAACATTCAAGTGTGTGTCTGCAAAGGCCACGCAACTATCAAGGGAGTTGCTTCTCCACAAAACCAGTATGTAACTAATTGTAGCTCCAACTGCAAATGTGCAGCTTCCCACACGTGCCAAGGGACAGTTTACACACTTTCTTCATGCATGTCTCCAGCACTCAAGGGAAACGCATGACGAATATAAACACTAGGAGACACCATTATGTCACCCTATTTAACTGTAAGAAGAGAATCGTTTGAAAAGAATCGTTTGAAAAGAGCTATTTTTATGGGAAAATAAAGAGACCAAAAGAGAAGGAGTATAAATAGAGCACTCAGTAACATGCAAAATATCTTAATTTTTGCAGACAGGCTTTTGGAAAAGGAATTAAGGACTTCATCTAGAAAAATGGTATTTGTGAGCCCATTCTTGATTCTATGCATTCCGGAGGCCAGTTGATTTATGAGTTCTGTGGCTTTACCAAGTGCTTACTTACTGCACCACATCCTGATTTTGTCAAGAACTGTTTTGTATTATTTCATAATATTCTCAAGACACAATAACCATGTAACCAAGAAAAATGAAGCAAGAATGTTAATCCTTAAAACCAACAGGACTTTTTAGACTTTATTCTACATTTACAGGTGGAGTCCTAAATGGTATAAGATTTATACCTTATTTTGTAATTTAAAATTTATGATTTACTGGACTATATATAAAGCTTTAAGATATTAAAAATACATGTGGCAACCTTTAATATTATAGCAAATATATATAGTTATATCCATGTAAATACATATAAATACACACACACAGAGATATATATGTATATATATGCATTTGTATGTCCTACAAGGCCTTGTGTGTGCTTTAATTATTAAAACAAATATAGAATCTAGTTGTTGACCATATAGGGGCAATAAAATTGTCCCGTATCATATGATTCCAATCTAGTCAAGACAAAAGGCTTCACAATTATTCCTGGAAACTGCTGTCTTTTAGCAAGCATTGCTAGGATAAGCTATCTCAATGTTTTAATTAATACTAAATAATCTCTGGGCAAAAGTTCCGTGAAGAAGCCAGACTAGAACAACAAAGGCTCTACAAAGCCTTTATTTAAGGACAGCTACCATGTGGTGACACATGCTGCTAGTCCCATTACTTCAGGATATCAAGTTCAGCCTGAGCTGAAAAGAACCTGTCACAACAACAAAGGAAGAAAATAGGATTTTTCTGTTTTAGGACAATACCTAATCTCTAATTAGGTAATGGACTGTTTTAGGGCTTACAATATAAGGCTGGCCTGGGCACCCCAGGTATGGTGGTAAGAATATGCTTGGCCCAAGGTGTGGCCATGTTGGAGCAGATGTGGCCTTGTTGGAAGAAGTGTGCCACTGTGTGGATGGGCTTTGAGAGCCTCCTCCGAACTGCCTGGAAGTTAGTCATATTAGCCTTCAGATGAAGATGTAGAACTCTCAGCTCCTCCTGTACCATACCAGCCTGTATGCTGCCATGCTCCCACCTTGATGATAATGGACTGAACCTCTGAACCTATATGCCAGCCCCTTGTAAGAGTTGCCTAGTTCATGGTGTCTGTTAACAGCAATAAAACTCTAACTAAGACACCAGGTGAGCCCTGTCTTGAGGTGACCATCCTGACTATGACTTCCAAGTGCTACATACACAGCTATGTGCCACCAGACACAGCTATGAATCCTTAACAGTCAGAGTAGCAGTGTATAAATAAAGGCAAACAAAATAAAACATTCACAACTAGTATTCACCAACAGTATCAATATTCAGCATCAATAGTCAACCAAAACTAACCCACATCTGCGCCAAGTCTTACCTTATTTTCTGCATAAGCAAGCCAGCGGCTCCCAAGAGCAATGGGATTCATGTTTGGCCCAGGACAAGGATAACAACCTGCAAGTTCCAAAAAACAGTATTAAGAATTTCTATAATACCTTTTCCATGAATGTATCACTTCTTGGGGAAAATAAAAAAAAAATTTAAAACTTCTTAAAATTCAAATAATAGTATTCATTGATTTGTTTTGCTTTGGGACAGGGTCTCTCTATGTACTCCTAGCTGTCATGAAACTCACTACATAGACCAAGTAGGCTTGAACTCATACCAATCTGCCTGTTTCTGCCTCCCAAGTGCTGGGGTCAAATGCGTGCATGACATGCCCAGCCCAGTATTCCTTATTATAATACTTAAATACTTATACTTTCCCCACTTCTCTAGAGACTCTCCTGCAACTAAAGCAGGAAGACCTGGAAGTCACTTCATTAACTAAAGCCTCTATACTGTAATTCCTGAAGAACAAGATGAAGTTACAAGGAAATGACTCAAGTTCCTAAGTAAAGTTCACAAATTTAAGAAGACGTTTTGGAAATCATTATTTCCACAATAATACTAGGAGATTCCACATGGGATCCAAGCTCGTATCTCTTTCTCAGTAGCCACACAACTCTTCAAAATGTCCTCAAATTTTCAAAAAATTAAAAAAAAAAAAAAGAAGACTTTTTGGAGAGGACAGAAAGTCTAAAATGGTAGGAAGGGCGAAAAAGCAATTATATCCATGTGCAAACGTATCAGAAAGAAAATGATGCTACAACGGTGGAAAGGGAGGGTGAAGAAACGTGGGCAGTGAGCAACATCAAAGGATGCCTCTGTAGCAGGATGCAGGAAAACCAGATGATGTCATATGTCTTCTCCCAGTGCCAGCTGCTGAAACCAACAAGTGAAATTAATAGGATGTGTCTACTATTGTTACTTCTGAATTCTTAGTCAGGGGCTCACAGGGATCTGCCCTCTTCTCTTTATGTTGGATCTCTCCTGCCTATCAGGGTGTCTAGGGAATCAGGATGGTGCTATCACTGCTAAAGGCATGTTGTGTTGGCACACAGAAAACAAGGGCATCCTGAAGACTGTACAAAGACAACACACACAAACAGAAGTGCCCTACTGTGTAGTATGAAGTACTTGGAGATTTGAAATTCACATCATTTCTGTTATAATGAGACATCTAAATGCTAAAATCACATTAGAGGTAGTTATTCTCCAGAATTAGCTTTAAAAACCAAAAAGGAAGGTTTAAGAGAGAACACCAGGACATATAGGCCATGCTAAGACTAGAGATTGAACTAAGACCAAGAAAGATTGCCTCAAAAAAAAAAAAAAAAAAACTAAACTAAAAATCTAAACAATCTAATTTTAAATCAACTCCCATAACCATTCCCACTGATACTAGATGCTTCTACATCTCTTCTTTGATTCTAACCTAAGGAAGACACCTCCTGGCTCCAGGGTCTCATAGAGTGGAGTACAAGCAAATCGTTTTCAGAACACTATTTTACAGCTAGTATCAGCCGCAGATCATTATCCCAGACGAATAGGCATAACGCCTCTAACAATTAACTGTGACCTCTAACTAACTATAAAAACAAGTGAACTGTGTCGAGAGTAGAGATTTAAAACTCTGAAATATTACAAGGAATTCAAAGATGTTTACAATGCCATTTAAAAAAGTAAACAGAGGCAACTGGGCATTAGCAAAACTGGGGCTTTCAAATTAAAATCAAGATAGAAGGAATCCAAGAGCCCCATATCAACTCCTATTCCACAGAAGACAATTGTAGTGACCACTAAGGGCACTGAGGAAGGAGGTTGCAGGGAGATTGGCCTAATTTCTTGTTCAGGTAAAGAATCTTAAAGGCACAAGAAAATGATGCAATTTTACCAGAAACCAGGCCAGAAAGCTGTTCCGAACAGAAGTATAACTTGAACATAGTTGGAAAACAAGACTTCAATACTCTCAGGCCTATAAGCCTGAGAGGACCAGAAAGGCCTCAAACTCTGCGGATCTGCTTACCTCTTCCTCCCAAAAGCCAACACAGAGGCTAAAGGTAACACTACCCCATCATGCCCACCTCAGTCCACTAACCTTTAACAAACATACCCGAGCAAATCAATGGTCAAAGTTACCTATATACTAATGAACCTGGACACCACATACAAAATGTCCTTCAGAGCTATAAAAATGATGAGCAGTTAAGAGCACTTCTTGTTCTTGCAAGGGACCCAGCCTCAGTTCCACCCCGTATCCCCATGGCATCCCTCAGCCTTCTGCAACCCCAGTTACAGGGGATCGGAAGCTTTCTTCTGACCTTTAAGGACATCAGGCTATGGACTCATAAACATAAAAATAGTAAAATAAATGAATCTTAAAAAAACTGTTTAATTTGTTCAGAAAAGATGATATTTAAAAGTACAACATGAAGCCAGGTGTGACCTGCACGCCTTTAGTCCTAGCACTAGGGAGGCAGAGGTAGATGGACCTCTGATTGGAGGCAAACCTGGTCTACAGTTTAAGTTACAGAGCAGCCAAGGCTAAACAGAGAAACCTTGTCTCTAAAACAAAACAAATAAAAACCAAAATGAGGAACTCTGCATGTGTCCTCAGGTTTAGAATAACAGTTTCATACATTTGACAATACACAGCTTTGGCTGAAAAAAAAATTTTAAAGAACCCCATCAATATGAAAAACAGGCACTGGAGAGATGGCCCAGTGGTTAAAACATTTGCTGCTCTTGCAGAGGAGTTCGGTTCAATACCAGTACCCACATGGCTTACAATCTCCTATAAACTCCAGTGTCAGAGATCCAATCCTTGCTCTGGCATCTGTATGCAGAAGGTACATATATGACACAAATATACAGATACAGTCAAAACACTCACAACATAATCAGGAAGCAAAAGGACAAGCAGCAGAATGGAGGGACATATCTGTAACCTATAAGTGACAGGTGACACATTTTAGAAAACAAGAAAACAATTCAATAATGAGTTACTTTTAAATTAAAAATGAACTAAGGCATAAATTATCAAAGGTATGAAAAGTAACCAGAATAACTGACCATCAGGAAAAAATATATAATAACAAAAACTTGCAATCAAATGTTCATAGACAAGAAAACAGAAAGCACACACACACACATTAAAAGCTGGAATGTTCTCAGGTTCACACGAATGTCACCCATAACATTCCAGAAGGATACAGAAAGTAATTTCTGTTAACCGATTTACAGATACATGTCTAATACCCATGAAATTTAGGATTATTAAACAAGAACTAAGAACTGGTGCTCAGGTATGATGATGGGTGTGTCTATAAACCACCCTTGGGAAGCAAAGGCAGGAGTATAAGGACTTCAGAGTCCACCTGGGCTACATAAACCCAGGCTAAGGGGTTTGAAAGGGGAGTGGAAGGAGGGAGGGAGGTGAGGCGGAGAGGGAGGACACAGACAGTGAGAGGGTGGAGGGATAATGAAGGCTGCAAACAGGGCCGAAGGATATCTCTAAGCTCTGTTAGACAGCAGCCATAAGATCCAATGTTAGATCAGAGTACTCTGAGCGCAACCCAGAAATATGCACACAATTTGGGAGCTGACTGAGACATCATACCTATGATTAATGGCCTTTTAAGGTTCTATGGGCTTAGAGAAACTTTGTATTTTATTCTCTGTTCCTCTGTGTGTATATGAAACATATGATTTTGAGCACTTTGCCATCCAAAACCTCAAGAGGTGGGAATAACGTGCAGTGAACAGAAAGCGACAGTTTAGGTCACCGCACATATACACATGTGCAGAATTTTCTGCACAGGACCAAGAAACATCAGAGAAGCCTCTTGCCTTATGAATAACCCAAAGCCATGGAGGTAAATTTAACATATAAACTGACCCAGAAGGCAGGGCTTACCAATCCTTCATGATTCATATTACAAACGTAGGGAGTGGTAGTTACAAGGCAGCCTGAAAAATATATAAATCAAGCAAGCTTCTCTTACCCAAAATTATAACTTTGCATTTTAAAGCTACTTTAAACTCATTTCCATGTGTTCCATGTGTTGCTCATCATTAACATAAACAAAGAACAGACATTCTAACACTAATAACATTAGGACTGCACAAAGTAACTTTCCTTCTCAAACTGAAAACACAGGCAGATGCAAGGAGACTGTTTATCAGACACTCTGGTCTCTCTGGAGACTCTGTATCTGCCTTTCAACTTCAAAGGATCCTTAAAATGACTACTAATGACATCTATCAGTCTTTGTCTTTTGTTTTCCTAATCATCCCTGGGTTTTAGATTTCCACACTGGACAGCTGCTTAAGTCCAACTTCTCTGTACATCCGAACAAAGGTGTCTCCTTTCTCGTCCTGTTGGATGCGCTCTGTTACCAGTTCTCTATCAGCTCCCTTTACCCCGCCCATCCACTCTTTGGCACAAATCCCCATGATGCCCGCTCTGATGGGCACCGAAGACTCTGCTCATTTTACAATAGTCGCATTGTATTCATGCATAACTAAGGCCTTCAGCTAAGAATGCATTATGCAAAAGCTTCCCATTCTACTTCAGAAGCTAAATGTCTGCACGAACAAAATGACATCCTCACTAAGTAGAGATCTTGTAACTCTTCACAGGGTACAATCTTACTTCTTTCTGAACAGAGTACCAGGCTGGAGATGCAGCTGAGTTGGTATATGCCTTCCCTGTCTCATACCAAACTACAGGCTCCATCTACAGCACTGTAAAACTAGGCATGACTGACCTATAATCCCAGCACTCCAAAAATGGAGGCATGGAGATAAAAGATGAGGCCACCCTGAACTACATGAAACTCTTTTTAACAAACAAACTACCACAGTGGGTATAATAAATGAAGAGCAGACACATGCTACAGGCAAATGTGCTACCTCAAAACCCAATGCAGCGTGCCCACCTCCCAACACTTCTGTCAATCTCTGCATCAATCAAAATTAAAGCATAGAAAAATATGTGAGATCTGTATCAACTTAAACACAGTTAAGAAATTACCTGAAAGTTTGGAATAGTGCAGAAACTGGAGAAAAACAAGGCTCAATAATGTTATGGAGTGGCACTGTTTGCCAGCTGCATATGAATTTAATCACACTGAATTTGGTTTGAAATGTTTTTATTAGTGGTGAGGGTATGTTAAATTTTGCTTTACTTGAAATAGAGTCTCAATAGCTAAAGCTGTCCTGGAACACACTTATGTAGCCAGGCTTCAAATTCACAGCAATTATCTTGTTTCTGCTTCCGAAATGCTAGAATTTCAGGTAGAAGCCACCACCATGCCAGAAATCATGACTTAAATCTATTGAATGATGGTGTGATGCAGTGATCCTAATTCTTGCTGATGATGACATTCATCATCAAGCTTTGTTAACTACAAGTCACTTGGATAAAACTCAATCCCTGGAGTTCAGAACTGAGACCGGTAAGTCCTAGAGGAGGGTACAACAGGGACAGGGACTGACTAAATAAGGAAGCTCCACACTGCAGAGACTGCAACAGGTATTACTTATGGTAGGAAGCAAGAAATCAAGGGTTTCTATTGTTGTTTTCTAAACACTTGATGATTTCTTTGTTTTTTGTTTGTTTGCTTGGTTTAGATTGGTTTGGTTTGGTTTGGACTGGGGACTGAGCCCAGTGCCTCACACAAGCTACACAAGGACCCTAATATATCCAACCCCAGTTCCTTTTTACTTTTTATTGAAAAAGTTTCTCACTAAATTACATGGACATGACTTGAACTTGAAATCCTCCTGCCTCATCTCTCTAGTAGTTTGTCAGGATGACTGCAATCTCTACTAATAGAGGCTTTAAGGCATCCCCAGTACATGAGTCATTGCACATATTCTGAGAGAGTATGTGAGAATCCCCTGGTGGTGGAATACAAGACAATGATGGCTTAGCTGTCAGTTGTATGTCACTTACAAGGGACCAGAAATACTGTAGACACTTGCTGATCTCTGAACAATTCACACACTATGCAAGGGTACAGAAACACAAGGTTAAATATTTAGAAATATTCAGTAAAGAACACCCACTGAGACACACACACAGGGATGGTAAAAGACAGAGAAATAAAGACTAGAGAGGGAAAAAAACAGTAAGGAATGCCTATTACCCTAGCACTCGGGGGCTGAGGCAGAAGGATAACAAATTTACTATCATTGTGGGTACAAACTGAGAAAGATTCTGTTGAAAGGGAAGAAACAGAACAAGACAAGAGAGAAAGGGAGGGAGGAGAGTGGAGGAGGAAGGACAGGAGGGGAAAGGATAATAAATAAGTAAATAAATAAATCTATGCTATTATACTAACATTAATACAAAGAAATTTCATTGAAATATAGAGTGCAAAGCACCAACTCTACCTTCAGTGCATCCAAAATATTAAGTATAAAATATTAATCCAATGCTAATAAAATTATATATTTTTGTTTTAATTTGAATGTTACAAAATAATTAAGCCTCTGTGTTCTTTAAGTCAAACAGTACAGATAATATAAAAATGTAATTAATGTAATTATGTATGTGTTGCTAGCACTCATGAAAAGGCTGCATGTATTTGCTAACTAAGTTGCTAACTAAATACCATACCAATAAAACATGCCCTAAGCCTACCTGGCTTAATTATTTGTCCATAATGAAAGTATATTTTAAAGTGTATGTTAAATGAATTGCTGATTTTGCAGCTAAATATCCACTTAAAAAGTAAATTATAACTCAGTAAGTTAGGTCAGGAAGTCAGCTGGAGATGTCTGAGTTCAAGTCAAGCCTGACTCTGTCATATGCATGAGGATAAAAAAATTTAAAAAGGCCCAGCAGTGGTGGCGCACGCCTTTGATCCCAGCACTTGGGAGGCAGAGGATTTCTGAGTTCGAGGCCAGTCAGAGTGAATTCCAGGACAGCCAGGGCTACACAGAGAAACCCTGTCTCAAGAAAAAAGAAAGAAAAGAAAAGAAGAGAAGAGAAGAGAAGAGAAGAGAAGAGAAGAGAAGAGAAGAGAAGAGAAGAGAAGAGAAGAGAAGAGAAGAGAAGAGAAGAGAAGAGAAGAAAAAAGAAAAGAATTTTAAAAAGGAGGAGGAAGAGGAGGACAATGACTGGAAGTAAGGTATGGGTAGTTAGGTAAGGGTGTTCTTTCAAGGAATTGAGCAGTGTGAGTACACTGTATAAAATTTCCAAAGAATTAATAAAAATATCATAAATACTGTAAATAGGCTCTATAAGGAAATTATCTCAAAAAGATACATATCCCAGGCTGGCAAGATGTCTCAGCCGGTAAGAGCACTGACTGCTCTTCCAAAGGTCCTGAGTTCAAATCCCAGCACCACATGGTGGCTCACAACCATCTGTACAGCTATATCTGACACCCTCTTCTGGCGCATCTAAAGACAGCTACAGTGTACTTATGTATAATAATAAATAAATCTTTGGGCTGGATCAAGCAGGGACTGAAGTGAGCAGGGCCAACTGAAGCAAGCAGAGGTCCTAAAATTCAATTCCCAACAACCATATAAAGGCTCACAACCATCTGTACAGCTACAGTGCACTCGCATACATTAAATAAATAAATAAATATTTAAACAACAACAACAAAAAAAGATACATATCTCAATCATTGCTCAAAAGGAACCTCACAGGCCCAGCGCAGAACACCCTCTTCTTGCATCTGAGTGTACATATACATACATATACATTTTTATGAACAAATAAACCTTTAAAAGAAAACCAATCATGTTAGTCTCCACCACTCCATTTTAATGTTGTAAGACCCTGAATTGATAGAGAAATAACAACCAGGAAATATATGCTGGAGTCAAGTTAGAAGGGACTCGACAGAGACTCCTAGCACTGAAAATAATAATAGTCACAAAATCAGAGAAAACAATTAAGGGCATAAGGGGATAGGACAGTCTTACAATTCTTTATGGTCCACAAAATGTGACACATGCACTGTACTGAATTGTCACATCTTACTGCATGTAGTACCAGATGCATGTAATTATCTGTAATATATAATGAAGTTATAACAAAGAAATTGCCCAATAAGTAAAGGAACAATATCGACATACACTACTACCTGAAGCCTAACATAGGGTAGCTACTCAGCAAACATCTTGTAAGTCTGTACTGTATTTCAAGTTCATTGCAAAATGGAGACCCACTAAACTATTTCTGTAAGATATACGTATCAGACTCGTTGGGGAAAACTATTAACTTAGTTGGCTGCAGGAAAAACGAAATTAAAAAACTGCTCTGTCACAGACTCACTAGGGTACAGGACAGCTAGCTGACCCTGGTTGGCATGTCCGGATTGTCTCTGTCCTGTACAAATGAGTATGGCAAGCCTGCATATTGCAGCTCTCAATATTATCAATCTATCCCTTACTTCCCACCCTCCCGTTTCAATCCTCTGCTTCTCTTTAAAACCTAGCACTAAATTCGTGTTTGAAAACAGCTTGAAACTAGATTCTATGCTAATTTCTGCGCTCCTGACAGCAGTGAAAGTCATGGAGCAAGACAGGGGAGAGTGAAAAGTGCAAATGGAAAACCCTTCCCACAGCACCGCCAGTCACTTTTTTAAGTATGCAAAATGTTTAGTGATGGGACAGCAGCTTCATAAAAACAGCTACAGCAACCAGTGAGAACCACTCAGTTCAAGTGCAGGAGAAAACCTTACACCATGTACAGAAAGACCAGGAAAGCCTCTGCCTTATAAGTAATGGTGCCCACAAGAATCACAGGATGAGGCTGTGTCGAAACTCATGGCTGACAGAATCAAGTCAGCAACAGAGACACAAACACACAAGACACAAAGTAAAAGGATTTGGTACGTACTTGTGACAAAAAATTTTTTTGTGAAAGTACAGCTATCAAAGGCAGCAATTTTCTCCTGCAAGACTACGACGAGGATCCTAAAAGTAGAGAGGAAAAAACCAGAATAGGGACGTGAGTAAACGTGAGATTCTATGAACTGAGTCATAAATAATTAAATTATACGTTTAAAACATTTTAATACATAGAATAAAAAAAGCAAACTAAAAATCTTAAAAGTAAAAACAATGAAATTTTTCATATAAACAAAGAAAGTGACAGTTATTCTACAGCTGAAAAGTGGCCTACGAACACTTTCATTTTCATATTCTCAAATTAAACAGACAGCATTGAGAATGAATAATATTAACCAGTTGGGTACTTACTAAAAGTAGTAATCAATGATATTTAAAGGCAGCATTAAATATAAAATGGCTTTATGTAATCTATCGCTCTAAAGATTGTAGAATTTCTCAGCACATCCAACAAAACCGGAGACATTTGCAGTGAGCATAAGTCAGCATTTCTCGGTGAGTCAGTATATTAGAATTTAGTAACAATCGGCATAAACCGTAATTTCAGAGAACAAAGTTTACAAATAATCAGGGTAATAATTTATAAAATAAAGAATGCATAATTCCACTAATACTTTGATGTAAGGTAAAATTGCTAAAATACATCACAAATATTGAATTAAGAGTTTACTATTTCTTGCAGAAATACAAAAACACAAACTTAATGATTACTTTAAAAAATCATCCTTAATATTAGATAATCCAAATAAATCTTATTTTAACTTAACATGCAAATCTAATTGACAAATGCTAAAAACTGATCAGGAAAATATTATGATTTATTGTGTAAAAACACACCAAACAAGTCTTGTAAAAGTAGAAAACTTCCACTTACTGATGCAGAAGAATTCTAAATACTATTACTCCTATTATGCCATTGCTATTATTATTCAGCTGTCTGTTGAAAACTCATCTGGTGTTTGTTAGCTGTTTTATTGTTACTAATCACATAATCTGTGGAATGTTCTATATATTATACACTTGTGCATATAATAGACAGAGACACTGTCCCCATAAAGTACACAATAAACTTCATTTGTGTCCTATCTGTAAAGACTGTCCCAAGCCCTCTCACAGCCTTCCTCAATTCCTCACACTCCCAGCGCCTTACAGAGGCAGGATCAAGGTTCCTGTTGTTCCCTCAGACAATATCCATCACTTAAAAAAAAAAAGTCAAATAATGGAGTGCACAAAAAAATTAGAAAACAAACAAACAAATAAATCCAGAACCTATTCAGGCAGCAGAACCTTCCCCAGGCATGGTGAAGCATGCCTGTGGTCTCAGCAACCCAGCAGGCTGAGGAAGGACGATCAAAAGCTCGAGAGCACCTCAAACTATATATATAGTAAGATCATATCTGAGGATAAGTACATAAAGACAGTGAGACACACACAAACAGGATTACCAGAACCAAAGAAAGAGTTCTGCATTCTCTATGTGTGAGTGTTGAAAGGGGCTTGGGTGTTTTCTCTCCTCTTAAATTCTCTTTTAAAAAATCCTTTGTGTGCTAGATGCAACTCAGAACCTTCCGCCGTCTAGCAGAAACACTCTGGCTGAGCTACATTACATTCTTTCTTCATTTTCTAATAAAAATCATGAAATCAAGAGACAATGAAACTACAAAATAATCAAGTTAAATTATACGTAAATCGATATATAAAAACACAGATAATTTCAAGTATCCTATTTTTAAAAGTACCTTAAATCTGTAAAGTGGAAGAATAAGAATATAAATAGTAACCAACCAAGATAAGGTAAACACTAAGAGCATGCAAGTCACTGTAGTACTTGCCACTAGTCACAAAGTCAGTGCATAAAATAGTGACATAATCAGAAAACATAACCAAACATATATACATGGGACCAATAACCAGAAACTCAAAGTAAGCAAATGGGCACTAGAATTAAAAAAAAAAAAAAAAAAGGAGGAGGAGGAGGGGGAAGAGGAGGAAGGAGTCATGCATTCCACCAACTCCACTTAAAAATAAACCTGGCAGGACTGATGAAAGAAAGGAGAAAGAGCTCCGTCCTCACCCATCGCCCGACACTCCAGTCATCACACAGACCAAACACAATCGCTACAAACAGCCTAGTGCCCAGGGGTCAACAAAGACAAAGATAATTGAAACTATACCAGCAAAATGTAATGTCTATGAATAAAATGCTAAACAAAACGTACCAAAAAGAATTTTTAATACTAACTAGCCTGGGCTCTGGTCCTAGATCTGGATCTGGCAATAAATTGCTCTGCTTGCCTTCTCCCCACCACACTCCACCCTGTCATCCATCAGAAATCATGAAAATCGCCTAACTAAAACCCCAGTGTATATACAATTCTGAGGTAGAAAAGTTTTACATTTACAAGAAACAGGACACCAAATAGCAAGGAAGAAACTCTCAGTAGATAAAGTCAGGTAAGCAGGGAGCAAAAAGGTGTGACACACATTACTGTCAGCTACAGGAATGAGTGCACAGGAGAATTTAGAGCAGAGAGAACTCATGTCCACCTTAAACTTGAGGGATAAATTTTGGTACTATAATAAAAGTGGGTGTGCCTGGTGGAATACAGACATTGAAACAGCATACAGCCAGCGGGTTAGAACAGGATAGAAGCAGGTGTAGTGAGAACTGATCAAGCTCTATATGCAATAGGAAAGAAGAGGTGGGTGGAACAATGGTTTTAGAAGATGGGTTCAGTGAGTTGAATGTGAAGACTGACCCTGCTACATCAAATCACAGGAACTACGGTTAAATAGAACAGAAACAGAGGTCAACCAAGGACAAATGACAGCTCCTATTTTCAGACCTTGAGGTGGTACCTGGAAGGACATATCTAATAAGGATGGAAATATATGGATGACAGCTAGGCCCCTGGGGCAGACTTATAATCCCAGGTACTCAGAGGCAAACACAGAAGAATAGGGTATTCAAGATGAGCCTAATTTACACATTGAAGAGGAAAGGTGTGGCCAGGACCCTAATGGTAACAGGATATGTAGCACCTGTGAGGCCATGGGTTCAATCCCAAGCACTGAAAATTACTAACAAGGGTAAAGACGACGATGATGCGAGTTTTATGGAAGCAAAGGAAATCTGTCATACATGCTCCAGTTCGGGTACAAGGATAAAAGGGCATTCCCCAGAGTGGGCAGCCACACATGGTAGCCTGCAATCCTGCACCACTGAAACCACATTAAAGCACATGTTACATAAGAAGTGGAATTAGACTGCAAGGGTGGGAAGCAGAGACCCACAGCTCCAGTGCACAGCACTCCGTTGCCCACTGCCCAGAATGCACTCTCTCGGGACATATTGTCAGCCATTGGCCTCCGGTTTTACCTGAAAATAGTTTTGTCTCTTGGGCTCTGTATACATAAATTTATGCTCTTCAGGAAATGTATAGATCCATCTGGCTTCCTGTTAAACTTTCTACTCTTCTTTCATATGCTCATGGGCTCCAGTAACTTTTTCTTATTTTTAGTATCTTTTTCTTCTTCCCCTCTTGATTTTATGAGACTGTGTCATGTATCACAGACTAGCCTCAAGCTGGCTACTTAGAAGAGGATGTCCTCCTGCCTTATCTCTCATGTTCTGGAATTACATGGCTCTGTCACCATACCCAGCAAACTGCATAATCTCTACAGACCAATATTAATTCTTCCTGCACTGAGTTAACTTGGTACACCCAATCAGAAGTGCTTGGTGGGCCAAGCGTGGTGGCAAAAGGACAGCCAGGGCTCGTTACATCAAGGAACCCTGCGTTGAAAGACCAGATGTGCTTGGTGCATGCCACTCTCAACCCCTTTCAGCATCAAGGGGGCTAGGCCTTGAGCACATTGCTATCTGTGCTTTCGGTGTACGTCTATCCACTAGCAGGACTGACATGCCTGGTCTCTGCTCCTCTTCACACTGTGGGTAGTGGAGAGGCTAGAGGGCTTCTTCCCCTGCTCCCCAGTGCTGTACGCTGCATCTCTTATCTCAGCCCATCTAAAGCTGGCCTCACCCCAGCACAGGATCCTTCTGACCTCCTGTCCTCACATCACCTTAACCCAGTCAGGTGGCAAACAGGAGGGCCTGCTCTGTGAACTGCTACTGGCACTCTCACACTGTTCTAGTCACCTGCGTGTGTGAGCAACCTGACACTCGGGGTGGAGGAACTCAATTCTGACAGCAGAAAGGAAAATGTGTAACAGCATCAAGAATATTTTAAGTCACAATAGTTGCTTTACTTAAATTACGTAATTACTGAAATGACTTCACAGAAACAGTGTTTGCACTTCCTCTCCCATGACTTTATAGTACCAGACTAAGGTCTCATCATCAAATCAAGTGGAGATGACAATAGCAGGTCATTCTGAGAACTCCCTGAATAAACCTCCTCGTGAACAGTCTTGGAAGTACACACTGAGATACCTAGTCAGCCCTCAAAAGGTCCAGAGTCCCTGGTGAAGCAGCCCAGAATAGCCCCCAGGCTCTGAGTGCAGAGTGCTGGGGGAAGCAGAAGGGTCCTCTGTGTTAGTGCCGCTACCCTGAACCACAGGACTGTGCTCACCTACCCTCTGCACACTTTTGCCCGGAAAATGATCCGGGCAAAAAAAAAAAAAAAAGGAGTTTGCATACACGGGCCCATCTGGTCATCCACACATCCCGAGTCTCTGAGGATTCCCTCAGGCCATAACATACACTTCTGAGTAAACTCAGGTTTGCTCAAATCTACCCTCTGCTGGTCATCACTATTCGTGCCAGACACCACACCTGTCAGCTATATACCTGCCAATCACCTCCTAAAAGGTCTCCTGAACCCTTGTTGCGATCTCACAATTGTCCTGTGTAGTTACAGCATTCACTCCTGAATCAATGTGTAATACAGCTGTGGTGATTTTGTGCGCAGCTGTTAAGGATCTGTGTGCTTTCTGAAGAAAGGCAGGTCCAGACCCAGGTGACTATGAAGATTTGGGGGTAATCAGGAGCTTTACCGTGACGCTCTTGGCTACACATACACTATGGTATTAATATTTAAACAGCAATTATATATTGTTGATTTCCTCTCTAGTTTAAGCTCAGCAAACAATTTAAACAAAAAAGAGTCAGCGTTTTGCTGCTCTGTGTGAATGTTCATGAATTTATAATATAAATAAAGAATGTATATTCTAATGTTGCATTCTAATAAATCCATTTGGGAAAGCTTGGAAAGTTCCTGGCTGCAAACCATTCCACACACAGCTCTGAGACAGGGTGAACACAGTGCACTGTTTCTAGTTCACTAAGTCTTTCCTCAGCATCTACAACTTGCAACTTGAGTTTGAGTGTACTCACAGACACAGAATTGAATTCAGGGCTTCCCACATACAAAAGACAAATTTCTTATGCCCCATGTTTGGGGCTTTTTTGTAAGATTTACTTATTTACACTCATTTGTGAGAATGTGGGTTGGCATGGACATATTGTCAGAATGTGTGTGGATGTGTGTGGAGCTCAAAAGACAATGTCAGATATCCTCCTCATGCTCCACCTCCTTAGAGGCATCTTGTACCCAGACTAGCGGGCCCATGAGCATCCCGGGATTCCGCTGGCCCTGCCTCCCACCTTGCCTTAGGATTGTTAGGGCAACAGGTGCCTGTGGTTCCTCCCTGGGTTCTTGGGGTTGAATTCCTGGAGCTTTTTATCACAGAGCCACTCCCCAATCTTATGTGTCTGCTCTTAGTGGCAGAAGATTTACACTTGGTGTCTCTGACTCTGATCGAGGTATTTCTCATCCCACAAGTTCAGCCTTCCCTCCTATGAAGTGAAGTGCCACACAGACTGGATTCCTAAGATTCTTTCTTCTCTAACAGCTTGTGTAAAAATGTTATTATTACTAGAATTCACACAGCTTAATCTACATTTGAATATTTTCTCATAATTTTTAAGAAAGAAAACTGACCACAACCACTATTGCGAAATGTTAAGGAATAAAAAAAGCATACTAAATCATTAGGCAAAATGCAGTCATGCTTGCTTAAAATCCCAACACTGAAGACACTAAGCCAAGAGGACAACAAGACCAAGGAGAGCCTGGGCAACCTGGCAAGACTTTGTAACAAAATAATATAAAGTTAGACGGGGCAGAGGGCAGCCCAGTCCTCAAACTAATGCTTAAGGGCTCAGGTTGAAGTTTTATGCATGAATATTTTCGTATGCAACATCCAGGTTTGACCTCACCACTGAAAAGGAAGAGACACGCCCCATTCCAATACTTGATTTCCTGTACTCTCAAGAACACTGCCTGTGATCCTCCATTTATATAAATTCCACTCATATCTCTCTACACTGAATCACAACTCTTGGCTAGATCAGGAGGCTGGAAAGTACTCAATATGAAATCTTAACTGTTTCACTGGGAGGAAATTTGAACTTATTTTCAAATTCAGTGACTGGAAATCGTAGTGCCTTCTACATGTCAAGGAGACACATTACAATTTGAACGTAAGCATATGAAAAACACTTACCGCTTATTACAGTGAAGATCATAAATGGGTGTTTTAAACTGAATGGACTTGACCATTTCCCCAGTACGGAGTGAATACAGATCCACACAGCAGTATGGTGGTGTCGTGCTAAAAAACAAACATTACTTTAAGTTAAGGAGAAAAGACAGCACAATAACATTTTCTCAGCACATGATACCAAGAAATATATTTAGTGGTGATCACACAGAATAAAAATAATACAGCCAGGCAACTCATTTTTTAAAATGTAGCATCAGGTCCAGGAGGGTGACCCATGCCTTTATTTCCAACACTGCAGAGGCAGAGGCAGGCAGAACTGAGAGCTCCACAACAGGAACGGCTGTAGAACTAATGCTGTGAAAGAGAACATCTCGATTTTGTAAATAGATTAGTAACATGCTCATGGTAAGAAATGCTTCCTAAATTTGATTAAAGGATTAAAATGATTTCAAAATGAACAAATAAAATTGGTAGATAATGTATATGGATGTAAAAGTACTGCAGAGTATGATGCAAAAATTAAGTGGTAGAGAAAAGGCTCATTGTCTCAGTTGAGCTCAGCACAGGAAGTCAGTTCTGTGCATAACTGAAAACCCAGTTTACAGGGAAGAAAGCTGCCTGTATTTACCATAAACTTGGTTTTGTATGTGTATAAAGCTCAAAGGTGTGAAGAGAAGGACACAGATTATGTCCCTGAATGTTAAAGAAAACTGCTGTGGCTGATACATACTTGCCACCCGAGCTCCAGCCCTAGTTATCTCTCACCTATACCTACACCATGTACCCCAAGAGACCCAAGATACTGTTTAAACACACACACACACACACAGAAAATTAAAATTGTAAAACAAATACCATTTTAAAGCATAAAACAGTAAGATTCATTAGAAACTGGCTTCCTCTCTGTATAAAAATACACAACAGTGGTGTGACAGCAGGGAGCAGTGTGGCACAGAGCACTTAAGTGGGCTGAGCAACCCCTGGTGTTGGGGAACTGTTGTCCTCCATGACAGTAAGATATTACCTTGCATGTACACAGAGCAACTCAAGAGAGAGAAATTTTCTGAAATTCTGAAATTTACTTTCTAAAATTAACAAAAGTAAAATATTACACCCAAAATTAATCTGACCCTCTACTGCTAAGAGAACAAGTTAGCAACCAATGAAACTACCAGGGGGAAGCAGTGTGTCCTTTCCAGTGAAGTGCTCATGGCAGTGGAAGCCAACCGCTTCACTGGTCCCATGCAAAGGATTCTTTTCCAAAATCCCCAGACAGGAGGAGAACTGCCACAAAGCCTCACTTCAATCCTAACTGAACTAACAAGACAACACAATAAACTATGGACATACTGGGGAACCACTTAAGCATTAGTAAACAGAAGTAAAAAAAATCTTCCGGACACATTCTCTTGTTCAGTGATTGACTCTATTTACAGATAGCTGAAGAGAAAGTTCCCATGAAACTTGGGGTCTATGTATCTCACAACTTGCTACGCTGCAAGACAAGCTCTGCTCTGTCCTGCCACACACACCCCCAACACATGTGCCACAGAAGCCAATACCATAATAAAGTTATATATATAATAAAGTTGTCCAGGTTCTACAAAGCTCAGTGATTGGGCCACTGGAACAGACCTCATATCAAAATGATGCTGATTTTTAAAGAAACCCAAGGATGTAACTAGTTCATTTCGAGTGAAGGGCTGAGTCTATAGGATCAACAGATTGGATACAACTAAATTAGCAAATGAGTGCATAAAATCCTCTGAATCAGGCCAGAGAGACTGTCTTTTAACACACATGTATCAAAATGAACAATAAATATAGTTTGTAATTTTTATGATAAATACAGTGATGGATGTAATTCGGCTCAATTGAATTTCCTTATATAAATGAGGTGTTTTATAGTAAGTTACGAAGCAACAATCAGTTAGCAGTTGTACATGACTCATATCCATAACAGGGGTTATTAATATTTCATAGGGAAAGGCCCAATTTTCATATATTATGATAGCCAAAGGAATGGAATTTCTAGACATTTAAGTGAGAAAGGTTGATTATGTCTAGTTAAAGACAAAGGCTTTTTTCCTTACTAATGAAAAAGTTTTCTCTAAAAGCAATTGTAAACCACAGGACAACCTGGATTCCATGATGAGAAAATATTGAAAATATAATGAATACAGAAAACAGGCATCAATAAGAACCCAGCAACATTATCATTTAAATGAATATATGGTTGAAATTACCCCAGGCAAGCAAAAATAACTGTACTTACCAACTCTGAATAATCATATACAATAAAGCCAGGCCTAACCTCTCCAATTCAGAATTAACTGTGAAAACCTACTTCCAGCTTTATTCCCTACAGTCTTTCCTTCACATTCTCCTTGATAATTAGGTGTTTCCAGTATAACTTCTGTGTGTTGACTCTTATGTGAACTTGACACGGGCTAGAGTCATCTGAGAAGAGGGAACCACAATTAAGAAAATGCCTCCATGACCATCCAGAGACTGCCCTATCTGGGGATCCATCCCATAAACAACCACCAAACCCAGACACTATTGCAGATACCAACAAGAGCCTGCTGACAGGTGCCTAATAAAGCTGTCTCCTGAGAGGCTCTGCCAGTGCCTGACAAATACAGAAGTGGGTGCTCACAACCATCCATTGGATGGAGCACAGGTCCCCAATAAAGGAGCTAGAGAAAGTACCCAAGGAGCTGAAGGGGCTTGCAGCCCTCTAGGAGAAACAACAATATGAACTAACCAGTAACCTCAGAGCTCCCTGGGACTAAACCACCAACCAAAGAAAACACATGGTGGGACCCATCGCTCTAGCTGCATATGTAGCAGAGGATGGCCTAGTCAGTCATCAATGGGAGGAGAGGCCCTTAATCCTGTGAAGGTCCTATGCCCCAGTATAGGGCAACCCCAGCGTCAGGAAGCAGGAGTAGGTGGGCTAGTGAGCAAGGGGAGGGGAGTGGGGGATAGGGGACTTTCAGAGGGGAAACTAAGAAAGGGGAGAACACTTAAAATAATAATAATAATAAAAGGATAAATGCAAAAAGGGGGGATGGAATTCCTGTTGTCAGGTTTGCAGGACAAACACATTTATCCATAAGACATCCCATGACCTAAATGACTGATTCTGGATAATAAATCACTTACTTATAAAGAAAAAGAAGAAAATGCCTCCATAAGACCAGGCTGTAGGCAATACTGTAGAGCATTCTCTTCATTAGTGAATGATGTGGAAGGAAGCAGCCTTGCTGTGGGTGGTGTCATCCCTAGGCTGGTGGTACTGGGGTCTCTAAGGAAGCAGGCTGAGGCGGCTAGTAAGCACTCCTCCTGTGTGGGCTCTGCACTGTGCCCACTTCCAGGGACCTGCCCTGACTAACTTTGGTGTAAACCTTTCCTCTTCAACTTCCCTTTGGTCTTTGTGTTTCATCTCAACAAGAGAAACCCTGCTGTGTTGAGAGCTCACTTGGCTGTTCAAAAGGTTTTTGTTTTTGTTTTTTTAATTAACTAGGCAAAGATCTTGTCTCAAAACAATAAAATGGGCACAATGTCACTCTAATTAGATTGGGCACAAAAGTAAAAATAAAGAAAAAAAACTCTCAGAGAAACTGGAAATCTGCCCCACGGGTATTGGTAATGTAGTTGGAATTTGAAATGGCCTCCATATGATCTCTGTTCAGAGTACCTGGTTTCTACCCTGTGCCAATATGCTCATGTACATATACTTCCTATGTGTGTGTGCACATGTGCACACTTGCATGTGGAATATCTACCTCAGTCATCCTCCCCATTTTTTTTGCCAGGATAGGTCTTTTAGTGAACCTATGGCTCACCAATTTGGCTAGCCTGCATGTCAGTGAACATTCAGAATAAGCTTGCCTCTACTTCTCAGCCCTGATCCTTCACCCCACTTTTACATGGGTGCTGGGGTCTAAACCCAGGTCTTCACCTTTACACAACACCTTCTGAGCCATCGTCACAACCCCACCATCCTATCTGGGAAGCTGTGGGTGGGGCCTCCAGCTGGAATCAAGTCACTGGCAGCTGTGCCTCTGAAGGGTATTTATTCCTCACCCTCCTTCTGCCCTTGGGTCTGGGCTTGCAGGTGGTATGCTGTGAAGAGTCACGTGCTCCCATCTCTGACTCTCCTGCCACCACAGATGCCACAAACCACACACTTCCTAGCAGAGGGACTGAAACCCCTCTGCTAACATGAAGCACTAAGCAGCTTCCAACAAGTGCTGTGAAACAGTACAGAAGTGACTCTCACAGGTAGAAATCCAGGATGGTGGACCGCCTGTGGGAGACAGGCTGGCAGACCTCAACATAAGGCAGTATCATCCGAGGTCTGACAACTCCACTCCTAACCTACACCCAGGAGAAGTGAAAGCATATGTCTATGCAAATGTTGGTACATTAATACCCACAAGAGCATTATTCATAATAACTGAAGTGGAAGCACACTCATGGCCATAACACACAAATAACAATGGGATAAGCACAGACAAGACTATTCTCCAATAAAAGTAAAAGTACTGACATGTTCTGCCATGTGGATGAACCTCAAAAACATTATATTAAGTGAAATTAGCAGAGACTTGCATGGCCTCATCCTGTAAAAATGCATTTGTCTAAGGTGTCCTGAGGGGGAAATCCATTGAGACGAGAGCAGGCTGGGGGCTGCCTTGACCAGAGAGAGGAGGAAATGAGGAGTGACTTTGTAATGGGTGTGCTTTCCATCAGTGTGAGGAACGTGGGCTGCTAACAGGTAACTGTTCTGCAACATTTCCAATGAATTACAGTTTAGCAGTGTATGTTGTTTTTTATGAATTCAATTTTAGCAAAAGAAAGCAGGCAGAGTGCATGCCTGACAGAGTAATAAAACCACAGAGCTAATAAAATCTATAGAAACTGGGGGTGGGGACATAATGGCAAGTCTTCAATATTAGGAAAGACACAGACAACTAAACCAAACAACAGAGATCTAAGACATGAGGCAAAACCTAGAAAGTGAGAATGACATAATATACTAGATTTGAACGTGACAATCAAACGGGAAACCCAGGAGAGAAGAAATGGAAGACAGAAGGATCTATGGAAGGCCATATGGAGACATACTTTCTCACAACTCAACTAAAACTTAAATCCTAGGACGGGACATGGTAGCATACACCTTTATTCCCAGCCCTTACACAGACAAACAGATCTCTGAGTCTGAATGGGGGCAAGACCTACATTGTGAGATCTTTTCTTTTTAAAAGTCATATACATACCTAAATAAACAAGAGGGGCTAATGTGCATGACAGAACAAAGGGCAGGGATAACGTTCTGGTTAAAGGGCGGGGCCAGAGGAATAAGAGTTAGAAGAGAGATGGAGAAGTGGACCCCTACATGAGAGGACATTGTTGCTCCCAGAAGTCATGAGTTGTCAATGCCCAGTCACTGAAACCTTTGTATGCATTATTGGCCAGGAAGGAACCAGAGGCTACTGCCGCTGCTCTCAATTACCACCATAAATAGAAGAAGATAAGTGGGCCTATTGTCAATGATGCATGCAGCCAAAAAAAAAAGAAAAAATCTCAACCAACCAGGAAACTTCCTACCATCTTGCAGGCTATTGTTCAATACTAACCTACAAGGCAAGATATGCCAACTGGCACAATGGTGGCATGACTGATAGATAGTAACCAACAACGGTCTGATTACATTTGAAGCCTGTTCCAAGGGAAGGAATGCATGCTTGGTTCCTCCTCCTCCTCCTCCTCCTCCTCCTCCTCCTCCTCCTTCTTCTTCTCATTTCTTTTTTTTATTAGATATTTTTTATATACATTTCAAATTTCAAATACTATTCCGAAAGTTCCCTATACCCTCCCCCCGCCCTGCTCCCCTACCCACCCACTCCTGCTTCTTGGCCCTGGCGTTCCTCTGTACTGGGGCATATAAAGTTTGCAATACCAAGGGGCCTCTCTTCCCAGTGATGGCCGACGAGGCCATCCTCTGCTACATATGCAGCTAGAGACATGAGCTCCAGGGGTACTGGTTAGTTCATATTGTTGTTCCACCTATAGGGTTGCTTGGTACTTTCAATCTGGTCAATAGTCCATAGCCCTAACGGGTGCTGAGGAAGGACAAGTTTTGACATGTCAAACTGCCTTCTAAATACGTATGTTTAAATCTTAATACACTGGTCATGGTTAAGCCGGTGATCATCTATTTTGTGTACTTATGAAATGTGTCTAGAATATAATAAGCTGTTAATAAAGAAAAAAACTACTCCTGAATAAGATGCAATGCCCATAATTAAGAATAAGAGTATGGAAACATCTAGACCATCTACTGAATTATATCACACTCAAAATCATCACTGGTTAAGAGCATGTACTGCTCTTTAAGGACCTGCGTTCAGTGCCCAGCACCCATGCCAAAATGGAAAACCTACAGGGCACTGGCAGCTGCTGAGAGGCACATTTAAAATACGTACAAAACAAGGAGTGCACAGGGGTGTATTTTAATAAAACATAAAGTGCAGAGAAAAAAATACATTTGCAGGATCTTGAAATTTGTTCTCACACCCTAAAAGGCTCTCACCAGACTCATTTTGTGGTGCCAAAGGATGTATGTGGGAAATTCCCCATGAAGGCACTGCAGATAACAATTCTAGACACTACAAGTAGCCTCTAGATCATAGGACAACAACGTCTTCCATAATTGTTTAAGGAAAATAAACTAAGTTAAAAATTTTTCTCCCAGATGAATCTTGGACAAGCTGACTGCAGCCTATGAAGCTTAAAACCCTGTAAGCTGGCATGGACCCCTCACAGAGAAAGTAATAAGACTGACCAACTCTGAGCTAACAGGCTGCCCAGCACTAGGTAGCCATGCAGTGCTCCCTCTTCTGAGCAAAACAATCTTTAGATGCATGTCAATCTCCAGTGAGGGCAGAGGTCTTAGAGTGATAGTCAGCAACATTTAAATTCTTGTTATTAAGCCACGTCCCAAGCATGGGGGGAGGGGGGGAGACTTGCTTGCTCAGATGGCCACATTTGATGAGAAGAATAATCTAAGCATACAATTAAGGTTAGACTTAATTACTCATCAAAAACTATTAATAAACACTACTTTAGAAATAAAATGTATTCTCAAAGTACCTAAGCAGACTTATATCATTAAAGCTATTTTTTAAAAAACTGAATTTTTTCCCTAAGTGCACATTTTCTGTAACAATAAAAAAACAATTTCAAAGGAAAGGGGGCATGCTTATTGGGCTCTAAGCAATTCCACCTTGTTTGATATTTCTCAGGTAGTGCCAGAAATTAAACCTGGATCCTAGTGCACACTACACAGGAGTTCTACTATGGACCAAACTCACGAAACAGGAAACGATTTTCATCCAAAGTCATTTTACTTTTTGAAAGTCATACCAGCAACATATTATTAATTAATTGAAGATAATCAGTTCAATAATTTTATCAAACATATATGAGATAACATTTAGATAAGTTGTACACATAAAATATACGACAGTTTCCAGTTTAAGTGAAAGATGATGGTGAGGATTAAATCAAAGAACCCAAAATGGGAAAAGACCAAAAGCTAGAAATTATATAGGAGTTTAAGTAAGGCACACTATACACTTGAGAATTCTTGTGCAATAATTTTTTAGAAGGCTTGAAAATCTATTCTCTAGGTCATAAACTAGGCTTCAAGAATCCACAGAACAAGGACTCACTAAGACTGCAAACATTATTACTGTGCTGAGGATCTCAGCAATTTTTTCTTGTAATATATGAAGTCATCCATGGTAACTAATACTGTATCTTCAAATTTTAAATATTACACAAAGAAGAGGCAGCAGACAAATGTAAAAAGACATTTTAAGCCTAAGAAAGAGGCAGGCAAGACAGCTCAGCAAGCCAGATAACCTCATGTCAATCCTGGGACAGAAGGGATAAAAGGGAGGAAACAACTCCCACAAGTTGTCTTCTGCCACTACTGACAGTCTACGGTGCATGTGCCCCACCGCAAGAGCACATACAATTACTAGACAAAGAGATAAAAGTAAATAATTTAAAGCATGATGGGAATAGGAATAACAACTCATTGCATATTACATTTAATTCCTAAATTCAATAAAATACATAAACTTTATCTCAAGTCTGTTTTTGAATTACTAAGACACCATAAGTTCAGGTGAGATGAGAGTTAAGAGTCATGTTGAAACCTGGAAGGTGTTTTCCAAACAGCTTTAAAAAAAAAAGGAACACAATGACCATCACCTTAATGCCAAGTGAAATATGGCTTTTATGATTTCAAAATCCTAAACATTAATACCATTTCCTTTACAAAGACCATCATTATTTCCATTCATGATATTTAACAGATTGAAAAGAAATTAGGAAAAGTGCAACAAAGTATCTGAGAAACTGACATTTTCCAAGAATGTGCAATGTTTAAGAAAAATACAAAATAGCAAAGACATTTAAAATCTACCAGGAATTGTAAGAAGCATGGAAACACTTATTTTTAAATAAGAAAAAGCCGCACAATCCTCAACATGTGTTACTAAATCTAATCCTTTAACTGTAAAGGGAATTTTGATAGCATTATATATAGTATTGTAGTCTCATTCAGAGCTTGAAGAACAAAAGCATGTTGGTCTTATTCTTTATTAACTAGTACTTTTTTTAAAAAAGGAAAATGGAAACTTAGTCATATTAAAAGCTAAGGCTGTGATTAGCTTACTTAGTAATTCTTTATTCTCTCTGAGTAAGAGCAGGTGATTCCAATGCGTGCTAATAAGGATGCTGTCACAGGGAAGACATGAGCCAAGGAAAGAGCAACACCATCTTCACAAACAGGAGGGGAGTTAGAAGTGAAACCAGAGTCAAGACAGTCCTTTTCTTGTTTTGTTTGGAAAGGGGGTGTTCTATGTCACCCTCTACATAGGCCACCTCTGACTCCCATGTACTGAGATTGAAAGCCTGCACAGCCACACCTGAATTCTGATAGTTTTCTGGAAATAACTTGGTACCACAGTTGGAAAATACCACACCACACTGGTTACCATCAAATATAATTTTAAAAGTATAAAAACTGGAGGCTAAGGATGGCTCATTGGAAGCTCATAGGAATAGCTTGTTCCTCTTCCATAGGAACTGAGTTCAGTTCCTAGCAACCGCTTGATGGCTCACAACCACATGTAACTACAATTCCAAGGGACTTCTTTCTCTTTAGGCCTCCTGATGCTCTATGCATGATTGCACATACACACACACATACATACATACATACATACATACATACATACATACACATGAATAAATAATTTTTAAAACTTACAAGTATTACATACCAATTATATGTATGATATGTACATTAAATAAAATTAACATATGAATATAAAATATAGCACATTTTAAAACCTTTCACCTGATTTTAGACCAATAAAGTACAAGTAAAATATTATACAGCAGGAAGGAGTAAACAAGAGTAGTAAGGAAAGTGAAATTGTAACTAAGATTTACAACATTGTAGTCTTTTCTGTTCTCAGTAAAGCATTTCCAATCCATGGGTCCATGCGTTACAGAATACATCACAATTCAGTAATCAAGGAGACCATGTAACAGTGATGAGGATGCCCAGTGATAAAAAGCCCCAACATTCTGAAGAGCAACAAATCAGGCGAGTTCAAGCTGTTCCATCAAATAACTGCTATCAAAACGGACATGTTTTATCTTATGCAGAAGTCATTAAAACATTCTCAGTGATAAAATGTAATCAAACAGATTAAACAAATCCCGTTAGTACCATTGGTACATTTCTCAGATTTATAGGGCCTTACACTAAATTTTGGGCTTTCAGAGGTTCCCTGTTTTTTCTTAGACATAGTATTGCTCAATGAATGAATGAAGAATGTTTTATGTGAGCTGAGAGAAAGGATTAAAGTCAAGAATCTTATAAGATGTCAGCTGCTCTCTCTGTCTGACACATTTCTGGCCATACCATGCCACTACACTTTCATCCTAACTCAGAGAAAGTGCACTGTAGGAGCAAGAGGGGCCCTGATGTGAACTACAGATTGTGGGTAAGAAAGAAATGTCACTGGAGGCTGGGGAGATAGAGCCTACCGCATCATTCTTTAATCAAGGAAACGCCTCCACAGACTTGCCTACAAACCAATCGGATGGAGGCATTTTCTCAATTCAGATTCCCAATCCCCACATGGCACTAGCTAATGGCAAGCTGACAAAAAGCTAAGCAGCACAATCTTCAATTCACTTTTTCTGGTGTTCTGAAATTGCCTTTCAAATAAATCTCTTTTTATTGGGCATGGCAATACATGCCTAAAATCGAAGCACTTCCGCTGAGGCTGGGTAATTCCAGGTAAAGGCCATCATGAGCTACACAGTATGATGATCTCTCAAGACCACAGTGAACAGAACACGATCTTTAAAGACCTATTTTGAAGTCGACCTTAGAACTGATGAACGAATGAAGTCAAGATAGCTGCTCTGTAAATGTCCATCCATGAAACAAATACCCTGATATTTTAAATCTTTCCCCTGGTGATCCTGACTTCTCTCATAATCCTTCTGATATTCTATATTCCTTTTGTTAATCATGAAAACTGTGCACTTGAATTGCTCCAGATATCACCATAAAGCCTTTACATGTATAGTAAAATTTTCTATCAGAAAGCTTTTCTTTAAATATCAGATTCATTCTTCATCACTGAGAACTGTGATCTATAATTTTCTGCATCAAATATCCTGAAAATTCTGACAAGAGCATAAATTTTAGTTCCTCAGCATGGAATATTTATTTAAATTGCTGATATTCATCTAATGGTGATAAACACAGCAAAAAAAAACTTTTCATAAAAAGACTAAACTTTTAGATTTGCAATAATGGTGTGTGTCTATAATCCTAGAACTGGGAGACTGAAGCAGGAGGATTACTTTAAGTTTGGAGCTACCCTGGGCTAAATAACAAGTACTAGACCAACCACTGATACAGAGAAGGAAACTGTAGCCCTAGCTTCATTAGCATCAATTTTCCAAATAACCAGAGAAAACTCATGCATTGCCAGGGAGTCAGGTAGTGAATATTGCAATGAATAACACTTAACAGTGCTTGTAGTTTAAATTTGGAACACTAAGATTTCCCTTTGCTAAATTCCTTCAGTAAACAAAGATAAGTTCACACTAGTAATAGAGGGAGGGAGACTGGTATTAGGATGTGATGTGAATAAAAATAATAAAGTATGGGGAAAAAAGGAAAAAAGTAAGATTACATGAGTAATAAAAATATGAATTAGCACGAAATCCTACACATGTGCCCCCAGGAAGAACAGATCTAGGAAATTCAGTTGAATTTCCTTCATCCCAAATAAAATGAACCAGTACAATGCATTTATCAGGAAGTTGTATCAGAATGTTCACTTAAGCAGCACATATACTTTAGAAAAAGCTAGAAAACATAAACAGTTCTATTTATTTTCCCATTTTATTAGATAATTCTAATTATTAGACAACAAAATATGGAAAACCAATAGTGAGAGATTTAGGAAAAAGAAAACAACGACTATGGCTCAGCTATTAAAGAGTATGAAGGGGCTGCTATTCCAGAAGACAAAACTTAGCCGGGCATGGCGGTGCACGCCTTTAATCCCAGCACTCGGGAGGCAGAGGCAGGCGGATTTCTGAGTTCGAGGCCAGCCTGGTCTACAAAGTGAGTTCCAGGACAGCCAGGGCTACACAGAGAAACCCTGTCTCAAAAAACAAACAAACAAAAAAAAACAAACAAACAAACAAAAAAAGACTTCCCACCTGGTGGAAGCACATAACCCTCTGTACCTCCAGTTCCAGGGAACTGATGCCCTCTTCAGGCCTCTGGGGGCATGAGACATGCATGTGGTCCACAGACATCCATGCAGGCAAAATATTCATACACATAAACAAGTAAAATAAAAGAATCTGGATATAGGATCCCAACACATTGGGAGGCTAAAGTAGAAGCATCATGACAAGTCTGGGGCAGCCTGGGCTATCTAGTGAGACTATGTAAGGGAGATTTGAAAGATGTCTCAGTCTGTGAAGGTCATTTGCCATACAGACAGACTGCCCAGGCTCAAATCACAGAACCTCAAGGTGGAACATGACAACCCATCTCCAAAAGTCTTCATAAGTAAAAAATACAATATAGAACAAAGAGCATAGGCCAGTACTTGTCTAACAAGCAGTAAGACATGACTGCCTCACAGTTTAAGGTTCAGGGGTTTTGAGGATCTCATTGTATGGATTCCTGTGAGTGCTAAAATTGCAGGTGTGTACTACTACATCCAGGTAGGATACTGGCATACTAATTTGGAGTCATGGAATTTTAAAGAAACAGTGAAAAGTAATAAAATACAATGAGAAAAATATAAGAATTGGTTATAGTGAAAGAACTCTCATACACATGTACACAGATTATTGTTCAGATTTATTTTCCTAAAAGCAAGAGAACTTATAACTGCTTCTCTATTATTATAAATAAAAACCAGAAATCCTTTTGCTCATCAACAGTCTTGTATTTCCATAGTTTAATAAGAAAAAAACATTATAAAGCTGAAATGAGAATATTTATGGCTGGCTCAACCACCAAAAGCACCTAATGATACAAACAAAGCAAGCTTAGAGACCACAAGTAGAATCCACCATGGAACAATCTGCCTACTTTTCTTACTCCACTGTCACTGAAAAATCCAGAATCTATTACTGTGTGTGACATTTAAGTATAAATGAAATCAACATACACCAGGTCCTGCTCCCGGGCATCTGGACTCAGTGCCAGCGGGTCCCAGACCTCCTCAGGCTCTACCAGGCATCAGGCACACACCCATGAACATTAACAATAAAATAATTTTCAACTGTTTACACAAGGAGTGGGTCAGGGGCCAGTTGTGCCTTACTTCTATTTTGGGTGTGATTCAAACCTCTCACTATCTACACCTTCTGCATGGCCTAACAGACTCGCTCGCTCTTCTGTTCCAAGAGCCTCAGACTAGACTTGACTCCCCTGATTCTCCCGAGTGCAGAGATTATTCTTAGCATCTGTGCCACGATACCGGAATAACACTATTCAGCTTGTAGAACCTGAACCAGTGCTACTGAACAGTACTGAATACACAAATGTTAGCTGTCTGCTACCGAGGAACAGCCAGGTAGAATGCTAAACCGAGTTACTCTTCATGAAACTATTGTGCACCTGGCACAGCTGTGCACACCTGTATCCCAGCACTCCAGGCAGAGGCTGGAGATCTCTGTGGTCTAGTCTGGTCTATACAATGAGTTTCAGACCAACAGGACTATGTATGTACTAAGATTGTCTAAAAATAAAGTTTTATAATTATTTTAAAATTTATAGAAACAGACATATAAGTGAATATAAAGCTTGTTAAAATGTCTTGACAATACCATTACTTATTAGACAGACACATAAACAGTTTGACTCACTATCTCTTGTAAGGACAGGTAGAACGGAGCAAAGCAAGGGAAGGTAAAATAACAAGGGGACTGTAAGTTGCATATTGCCTTTAACATGAGCAATTTAATTCTGAAGTAATCCATTATATGTGAACACATATCATTGTCTTGTGACTGAATACAACTTACCGTGGGTAGAGAAGAAAACAGTAATTATTTGTAACATGATTTGAAATTTGGGAGTTCACAGAAATACCCTCATACACAAAACCATGCAGTTGCATGGTCACAGGTGAAAAATGCCACCGTTACACTGGAGCAATTAGTGACCATAGCCTAATCACACAAGGATGTGGGTCTCAGCACAGCCTTGAATAAAATTTAATATTCTGTTACAAGGAATAAAAATTCACTTTACTGCCCAGGATCAAAAAAAAAAAAAAATTCACAGCATCCGAACTGTAAAAATTATAGCCGTCCTTTCTGGCTGCCAAACCAGGTTTCTCCCTGAAGTGATGACTTCCATGGCTTTAAGAAGCCACCGAGCTGCTGCCCTTCCTTCTGCCATGAATTACCTAAAAAGTCCTTCAGGAAGACTGGGAAAGACTGGAACTGGAGATCCGAGGTCACAGAGACCTGGACACCAGGCTGGATAATATTCTATCTTGGCACGTACACCTGTGGCTACAGCACAGAAATGCTCTCTGCAGAGAATTTTCCACACATGTATACAGGAGGCCAGCAATCCTCTGCAAGACTGACGAATCCTCTGGACCTCAGGGGATACTGGGAGCTTTCCCTCTGCTCCTCCTTCTCAGTCACCAGAGCACTAACAATGGAGTCTACAAATTCCCATCTCTGCTTCGAGGACTAAGCCAGTAAACTGTGGTCACACTGACACTAAACGTCTTCAGAATTCATTTCATAAAGCACGGGTTAGGGCCTGAGTTCTCCTTTTTAAAAGGGGGTGGAATACTTACACACACACACACACACACACACACAAAGCGTCTTTATATTTTTGGACCTAAATCTTAAAGTAGGAACTTTGAAAAGGAAAAAAAAAATGAAAATAAAAACCTAAGTCTAGCAAGCCTCAGCTCACTGGCTCTCTGTCACATTGATTTATGACAGTTATTTCTTAGGGGAAAGGAAGACACAGATGCAAACAATTACTCTATTTTTGCAGGCAACAAGTGAGGTGGGTGGTAACTGAGAAATTTTTTTTTAATTCTGTCACAATATTCTGCTTTTTCTTAAGAAACCCTCCTCACACAACAAACGTTCGCCACATCAGAGAATTTCCAGGGCCTGAAGCGCCGCTTTGATTCCAGACCGCTGCAGGCATTAGCAGGAGGTAATTAGGGTAAAAAGTTCAGCCACAGTTCCATGGCTAGAGTCCTGCCAGAAATAAATTTCCTCCCTGTTCACTGTACCCCTCCCTACAGATCATATTGAAAACACATTTATCTTTGTAGAGCTTGTTCCTCTTCTAATTAACTTTATGGCGTTTACAGCATTTAATAATTTAAAATGGCTGCGATCGCAGCAGTTTTATCTTTCATGGTAGATGAGTGTGTTATCATTTCTCCCACACTGCTGTTTGACGAGTGACTCACAGACCTGCACTGCAGCTGTTGATCCCACTCTCTGATTCTTCCTAACCAAAGCTTTACTTTTCCCTTGGTAGAGAAAGAAAGAAAGCTGACAAACCTATTCAGAAGGTAGCCTTTCCATTCTCACGAAAACTGAGAATGATTCGGGAGTAAACTGAATTTACAGTCAAGGCAAAGAGATATCTCACTGTTTTTCACAGTGTTTCACATTTTTCACACAGAGAAATATAGACTGTTATATTCAAGACATAAAAGACATATTAGACATGTGAGTTTCAATAATTTAAAACTGCAGGGCAATCAAAGCCCCTTTGCCATCTCGGTGTTCCAAGTGCCTTCTCCTACACCCACATCAGGACAGTTAGCTCTCTGCTTTAACCCTCACTGAACTTGCTGTTTGAAAAATACAATGCTAATAGAGTCTGAGCCATGGCCCTCACCACCATGATTTTGTGACAGAATAAAATCAGTATCAAGAACTCAATCCAATGCCTTTGTAAACAATGAACTTAAGGGGAATAAAACTGCCTTATGATAGGATAACAGTAATAACCCTTGAATACAAAAATATATTTTTAAATAATATCCGTTTGTTTATGAGCACAAAACAATAATACTTTGAATGGGATTATGAAGTTGTCAGTGTTTTCCAAGAAAATAAGAAAAAATACAAAAGAATTCTTTTTCAAAAACCAAACTACTTGGTCCACACTACTGTGCAGTATGAATAAGAGCTACCCAGGCATAAAGGGGCAGCATGGCTCCACGGAGCACACAGCAGAGCGAACTTCCAGGGGCCCTGCAAAACAGGGCCGCCTCACTTCATGCCAGATGACTTTTCCTAAGTGACTATGCACAACTTCCTGTCTCACCTCTTTCCCATTCATGGTCTAAAAGACACTGGGGACGTAGGCGGCCATCTAGGGTCTGTTCTACCCAGGCCTATGCCAAAAAATCATGTTTTGTGCTATTACAGTTGAACTGACATTTCTCAAACATAAAGAGACACTAATTGACAGCACTCAGTAGCTGGAATGCCAGTAGGGGACAGCAAAGGTAATTGATTCTAAGTGACTACAAATGGGAAGATGTGATCTCAGAACCCAGCCTCATGGGAAACCTCCTGGAACAGAGGCAAGGAAGGACACATACTCCCTACCTGTCCTGGCTACTGGAATCCCATACTGATCTACAGAGGTTCCTAGAATGCATAAAACTACCTGCACACATCTAAAGCAGCGTCACCCAGCAATTCTGCTCCTAGTTATCAAAGCCAAAGAATCAGAAATGAACACTGTGTGTGAGGAAGTATGTGTATGTGCACTTGTTCGTATGTGCATGCGTGTATCCAGAGATTAGCACTCAAAGACACTGGAAGAAATAAAAAAAAGATGGTACTTGAAAGCTAGGAAGTGGTTCATACCACTATTTGTTTTTATTAGTTTTAGCCCCTACTAACTTTTTATCTCTTCACAGCTTGTTGCGTGCAAAGATGAGGGTGTCTTTAACCCTAATGACACTAGCACATGTAATTCTTTGCTCTCCAGGGCTGATCTGCACTTTTTAGGACGTTTCTCAGCACCCTTGATTCCATCCATTATAGAAGCCACATGCCTCCTCCTGCCCTCCCACACAACTGTCACAAGACACTGCCAAGCAACCTGTGAGAACAGCCTTTCCTTCTTCTCCCCATGTGGAAGCAGTGCCTTGTCTTACTACTGCAGAAGTAGATGGGAGAGGCCCCAGTGTGCCACGAAAACACATTAAAAGCCCCTTCTTAGAATAAAAAGAGCAAGCATTTGAATCAGGCAGTTCTTTGAGATTGCTATCTAAATGGCATGCTAGGTGACCTACAACAAGCATCTTAAAATCATATACACAATGTATGATTAACCCAGTAGCAAACAAAGATCCCTTATATTTTACTGTGTCTGTGTTATAATTTACTCAGTAAATTACATCCATATAGTCTTTGATTATAACAGATTTCAACCTTAGTTAAAGCAAATTACCTTCCTAGAAACCTCAGTTCTCTAATACAATAAAATCATCAAGTAACACAATTAGTGACATTTGGAAAGCTTTTATTCTGGTTAAATACCATATACTATATCAGCACAAGATCTGGCTGGAAGTGACGCTGCAGGCACTCATATTGTTCCAGATATTCAAGAGAACTACTAGAGCCTGGGAGTTCGAGACCAATCAGGACACCAAAGAGGGCCTTCATCACAACAAAACACACACACACACACGTCTTCCTGGAATATGGCTTTAAAACTAAGCCATGTGAAAACCCCATGTTGCTCATGTTAACTGCTGGTCTCTCTCCACTGCATCCTTAAGATAATCACAGCAGAGCAGTGATCTCTTTGCAGAATTACTCACTGCACACATGCTCTGTTCTGCCAGCAGAGTAAGCGTGCCTGGGTGGAATTCCACAAAGTCAGAATCTATGCAGATGTTCCTTCCCGTTTGGTTTCCTTTAATTTGCAAATCTTGTAATCTAAGCCTGAAGTTGACTGAACCAACATTTAAACCAGCAGAGCAATATCAGCCAAAAACTCAATCTGTTTTCTATTTAAATGTCAAGACTGCATCCTTTTTGGTGGCTGAAAAAAAACTGTTGTTTTGAAATGATTACACAGTGGAACTGCAAGCCCTTTAGTAGTTTTATGAACTGCTTCTAAAAGGAAAGCTATGCTTTTAAAAGCCTTGAGGTTATGGAGCGGAAGGGAAACGTGGAACACAGAGATGCTTACTTCTATATTTCTAACTACCCATTGAAGGTCCCTTAAACTAGACAACAGCAAAGAAGCTTTCTGAAAGTTCATCACTGAGTCGAGGCTGAAGTGCTACCCTGAGCCTTACTCTCTTGAAGCAAGCTTCTTCTACCAAGAGGAGGGACAGACAAGGATGCATTACAGCTGGGCATGAGAAAACTAATGTGGGGGTGGCCATGCTCATTATCTTGATTGGAGTGATGGTTTCATGGGTATATACAGATGTCAAAATGTATCAAACTGCACACATTAAGGAGGTGCAGTTAATCATGTTTCAATTATGCCTCAATAAAGATATATGTACAGCATTATACACATGAGCTTCTGTAGGGAATATAAACAAATTACAATTTTTCCATGGAAGTAAAGATCCCTAAAAGCAGTCCTGGCGTAGCCCACAAGGACTGGCAAAACAGAACAACAACAGCAGAGGTGAACAGGCTCCACTCCCCAAAAGCTTTTATCCCAACCCATAATCAGATAACTACATCAATATACAGAAAAGGCATTCCCAACAGTGAATTCTCTCTACTGTTCCTATCCTCGGATTCAAATCAACGACTATGTGCCCCGCCTAATACATACCAGACTGCAGTGAAAACTCGCTCACCTCATCCTCACAGGAATCAGCATGGCACCCCTGGGTCACTACCACGTTTCAAGGTTACGGATCCCAAGAACAAGAACTGACAAGAACTGTGCTCTTCATCTGCAATTTACTTCTGAATCTTTTCTCTAAAGTCTTCATTGTTTCTATTATTCCTATACATTTAGCCATAGCATGGAGACTAACTATAAAGCATCAATTTTAGGTTAATCCTTAGTGAAGAAAACTATAGAACAAGGAACAAGCAGAAATGAAACAAGATTCACCATTGATGGGTCAGCATCTTGTGTCATTACATCCAAGTTTCCTTCAAAAATATCTTTATTCAAATCTTGAGTTCAGTACCTAGAACGTACTTAAAAAAAAAAAAAAAGTAGCAGTAGCATTCTTACAGTGCAACAGGAGGCAAACACAGGACTTGTGAGAAGCTTCCTGACCAGTACCACACAGGCCACACAGGGTAGAAAGGACAAGAAGGAGCCTGTCTGAACGGGGAGTGGGGGAAAGGTGACAACAAGTGGTGTCATCTGACTCACACACATACACTGTGGCGTGCACCTAAATATACATGCAACATATATACTAACAATTAATTAGTGACTTAGTCAGTCAGTCAGTTAAAGGGGTGTGCCTTAAATGCCAGCATTCAAGAGGCAGGAGGCAGGAGAATATCTAAATTCAAGGCAGTCTGATCTACATAACAAGTTTCAGACCAACATGTGTGACCTGTCTTTAAAAAAAAAGAAGAAAAAAGACGAAGAGGATCCTCTTAGATACCACACAATAAAAACATGAGCAACAGCATAATTACTTGAGGCTCTACATAGTGACTAGAATCCTATTCTTTAAAATGTCTGTAAATGAAGAGAGATTAAATAGAAAATCAGGGCTGGAGAGATAGCTCAGCGGTTAAGAGCTGACTCTCTTCCAAGGGTCCTGAGTTCAATTCCCAGCAACCACATGGTGGCTCACAACCATCTGTCTGTAACGAGATCTGATACCCTCTTCTGGTATGTCTAAAGGCAGTGTGCCCACATACATGAAATAAATAAATAAATCTTTTTAAAAATAGAAAAGTTTTCCACGAGAATCTTAATTTAATTGTATTCCAACTCAAACTTTTCTCAGAGAAAAAAATATTAGCTGCATGCCAAACTGACATTGTATGGTAAATATAAATTAAGAAGGAAATATGAAGTCAGGCATGGTGGCACACACCTATAATCCCAGAAAAATCAGGAGGCTAAAAAAAGGACTGCCACAAGTTCAAAGCCACCCTGGGCTACAAAATAAGTTTTGGGCTGGCCAGAACATGACCGGGCCATACCTCAAGACAAAAATATAATAAAACCTGATTCTATTTCCCACATTCACCGCAAGTACTCAAAAGAGACAAGTAAGTCTGAGTTTGAGCCTAGCCTGATCTACACAGAGTCCAGGCCAGATGGGGATACACAGTTTGAACCCTGTCTGTATGTGTCTATGGGGGGAGGGGCTTAGGCAGGGAGAGGGAAAGGGAGAGATGAAGAGAGGGAAAGAGGAGGGAGGGAAAGGAGAAAAAGAAAAAAAAGAGAGCGGAGGGGGAAAGGGAGGGAGTTAGAGAGAAAAGGAATTAAAGGGGGAGAGAGGGAGGGAGGGAAGGAGGTCGAAAGGAAGGAAGGGAGGGGAAGTCTGTCCTTCTTATAATGCACAGCCTAATTGTTGTTGGGGGTGGAGAAAGGGTGCTTGGGAAGCCCTCTGTGAAGTGTGAATCACATGATCCGCTGTGTAGCAGACTTTCAGTATCAGCATCACAGGAGTCTGGTGAGCAGCTGATGGGAGCAGATCACCAACAGAGGCAGAGAGAACCCAAACTAGAAATCTCCACCGGATCCATGGCAGTTGGAGCTCAGTGAACCCCATGGAAGAGGGGAAGGAAGAGTCATAGGAGAAAGAGGGGCCAACAACAGCAGAAGAACACAGCCCACACAAAAATCAACTAAGCAGGACTCACAGAGCCTATGAGGGTCTGAGCTAGGTCCTCTGCATGTTGTTATGGTTGTTAGCTTGGTGTTTTTGTAGGACTCCTAACAGTGAGAGTTGTGTTGTCTCTAACTCTTTCACCTGCTCTTTAGACCATTTTCCTGCTACTGGGTGGCCTCACCCAGCCTTAATATGCAGGTCTGGGCCTTCTTCGGTGGATGGCCCTGGGAGGCCTGTTCTTTTCTGCAGGGAGAAGAAGGAGTGAATCTGGTGGAGATGGGAATTGGAGGAGGGAGACTGAGAGGAGGGAGGGAAAACTGCAGTTAGCATGGATTGTATGAAAAAATAATTCATTTGAAAAATGTTTTGATTGTCCTGATTCCAAAACTACCATGTGCGCGCGCACGCACGCACACACACACACACACACACACACACACATGCACTTGCACACAAGAATGCAAAGGCATACACACACACTACATAACCACAAACAATTTTCCAGTGAAATCAGCACAATATAAAAGACTAAAGTCCTCTCAGATGATAATGCCGATGTACCATTGGTTATGATATCCATTTAGTGTACTACAAATATTTTGTGTTTCTTAAATATCATTGGTGACCTCAAGACAATTTTCTAGATCCCACAAAGAGCTCTGTAAAGTCCGTCAACGCTCCAGTCAATTTCCTTCCTGTTCTAGGTGCAATTTCCATCCTGGACAGGGTCCCTTTTGCTCAGCCTTTTTCCCTCCTCGTTTTTCTTCTGCACCATTCTTGCTCCTTCATGACCCCCTCACCCACAACCTACATAATGGCTTAGACAAAATGTAAGCTAAAATCAAGAATGCTCAGAAACACATGCAATCAGTAAGTTCAAGAACTGTGATATCAACCATCCACCCTTTTGGGGCAGACAGAAGCAAGCTGCTATTTTTAGTTTCAATACAAACAGTTACTGAATGAAAAACCACTAGAGTCGCAATGGCTTAGAACAACCACCACTCACTTCTGCTCAATGGACAGGATGGGTAGTTCTTGTGAGCACTCCTTCACACACTTAAACATCCATACTCCCCTTTGGGGGTCCGGCTCTCTTTTTAAGTGATCTTCTACCCTCATATGACCATGACAGAGGTGGCCAAGCTCCTGTTTAAGAACACTGTAAAAGTGCTGGGCTTGCCACAAAACTGAGAACCTGAGTTCTAATCTAAGCACATGTGTGATGCTGGTAATCACTGACGAGCATGGCTAGCCCAGTCAAAGAGCTCCAGATTCAGGCCAAAGCAAGAGATCCAACCTCAACTTCTGCCCAGTAAGCAAACAGACAAAGAAGGGAATGTCCCTGTAACATGAGTGTGAGGACACTGACATGCATATACCATACACACACAGGGTGAAGCCATGAATCAAGCATCCATTTGTGGTGTCAAGCAAGTCTTCCCGGCAAGTGCAAGGACAAGGAAGGATTGCCAGCAAAAACTGAAGCAGAGCACATTTCACAATACTATGCTATGACATTATCTAACAAAAAGCTGAGATGTTTATTAAAATGCCAATAATGAGTCTGGGGAGATGGATCAATAAGTGTCTGCCACACAAGCATTAGAAGCTGAGCCTGACTCACAAGCCATGGTGTGGTGCATGTATTTGGTTGCTATGTTGTGGACCAGATAGCCTAGCATCCACAGCACAAAAGACAATGCATCTCAAAACAAGACAGAATCCCAATGACAGAGACTGAAGGGTGTCCTCTGACTTATGTACGTTCACACACACACACACACACACACACACACACACTACTGTTCTAAGAACAGTCCTACATATGATTTTATTAAAATGATGTCAATTTGCAGACATGTGTGAAGGCCTACACTGAACTTTCCCCTACCTGGGATACCTCTACCCTGCTCATCTTTCATTCTTTGTTTTGGCACAGGGTTTCACTTCTTTGTATTTATTTATGCACCTTGCTTCCCTGGGCAATCATCATGTCGACTGCATCACTACCCAAACTCAACTTTACAACGGAGACCAGGCGAGTGGCTGGCAGAGGAATGGGAATGTGTAGAACACCCACGGTGCCTTGCCATCCTCCTGAGTCCCCCCTGAAGCCACTCTCCATCCAGCACATTCTGGTGATGGTTCTTCCTCACTGAGAAGACAACAGACTTCATGTGTGATTTTTTTAAAACTCCTCTGAAACTGCTGACTGTGAATGTTTTATATGATCCAGCCAAGTCTCCGAAAGCACTAAATATATACTACCGTATTATAGCAAGTGAGACCTACCTTTAAAAAATAAAGCCAAGGCTGAGACGATGGCTCAGAGTACTAGCTGCTCTCCTTGAGAATCAGGGTTCAGTTCCAAGCACCAGTATGGTGGCTCATAATCACCTTTAATTCCAACTCCAGGGGCTCCAAGGCCTCTTCTCACTTCCAGTTACCAGAAATGTATGTGGCACACACATATACATATGGGTAAACCTCTCACAGGCTAAAATAAAAATCTTAAATTTTTAAAAATAAATAAATAATAAAGTAAATATCTACTATATGATCGCTATCAAATATTCTGTCAGGAAATTTGAGCAAACTTATTAGGTGTGCTTATAATTTAAACTTTTGATCTTAATTTTTTTACTTTATCTACATTGATGTTCTGCCTCCATGCATGTCTCTGTAAGGGTATGAAATCCCCTGGCACTAGAATTGCGGACAGTTGTGAGCTGCCATGTGGGTGCAGGGATTTGAACCTTGATCCTTTGGAAGAGCAGCCAGTGCTCTTCCTGCTTCCTGTCCCCATAACTCTAGGTTCTGCTGGCTTAGAAGTTTTGGCTCCAGAGAGGGGAGTGCTCCTACCAGGAGCTACAACAAACATTCCATTGAACTGGAAGCTCAGACTTCCCCCTGGCCATTTTGGGCTTCTAATGCCCTTAAACCAACAGGCTAAAAAAGGAATAACAGTGTTAGGAGGGGTGATAGATCCAGATTACCATGGGGAAATTGGATTACCTCTTCACAATGGTGGTAAGCAAGATTATGTCTGGAGTGTAGGAGATCCCTTAGGGCGTCTCCTAGTACTACCATGTCCTGTGATTAAAGTCAATGGGAAACTACAGCAGCCTAATCCAAGCAGGATGACAAATGACACAGACCCATCAGGAATGAAGGTATGTGTCAATCCTCCAGGAAAAGAGCCAAGACCTGCTGAGGTGCTGGCTGAAGGTGAAGGAAATACAGAATGGGTAGTAGAGGAAGGTAGTTAAAAATACCAATTAAGGCCACGTAACCAGTTGCAGAAACGAGGATTATAAAGTAATATGAATGCCTCATTGTAAATTTACAAATGCGTTTGCGATTGTACGAGGGATAGTTTTATATATATATAACTGCTGAACCAGTGCTCCAGCCTCCATTCTAATTTATTTTTATTTTTCCCCCAGTTTATTCTATTTTAATACACATTGGTGTTTTGTAAGTAGGTAGGTAGGTATGTAGGCAGAAGGGTGTTAGAAACTGAAGTTACAGAGAATTGTGAGCTGCCCTGTGGGTCCTAGGAACTGAATCTGGGTCCGCTAGAAGAGCAGTCAGTGTTCTTAACCACTGAGACATCTCCTTAACCACTAAATTTATAATTTTAGACAAATAAAAACAATTGAGGTTGCAGTGTAGTGTAACAGTAATTCTCAGTTTACACTAACACACACTCTTGCCACAGACTAAGACCTGTCCACCGGGTATTGTAGAGCTATATTAAGCATAAGTCAAGTGTATAATGTACTAGCTCTCTGCCTTACCCTCTCATGGAAACTATAATTATTTCTTAAATGATAAAGAGAACTCAAGTCATGATAAACATTGTCTATATACATTTATGCTTTCTCGTTTATTAATAGAACTTTTCGAGATCTATAAAGACCATATCTTAGGGCATGAGAAAAAGTAATAGCACTGCCCTCTTCTTTTCTCAAGGTCTCCTGACTTCCACAGTTAGGATTACTGTGATCACATCTCCTGTAAGATGACTTGAAGGTCAAAGGCTACACCATCTTAGAAGTGTTTCACACTCAGTATTCATGAAGCAATATTGGCATAGACTTTACCAATCTATAATCTAAAATCAGAAATTGGTTTATTTAATTATTCATTAATTTACTAATATATAAGTTTTTTGTTTGTTGTTGTTTGTAGTGCTAAGGGTCAAATCTAGGGTTTTGCACATACTAGACAATCACTCTACAGCATAGCTATGAGCCCAAAACAAAATTCCAAAAATGTAAGCATCATATTGGTTCTTTTCTACTAAAATTGAATTTTCTTTATCATCTTATAACCTCTTCTCCTTCCTACCCCTTACCCAGACACACACCACCATAACAATACAAAAGACAGGACCCATAGTCTTTACTTTGCAAGCTAGCTACACTAAGCTAAATCCCTAGTCCTCACCCCTGTACTAGAATCTAGGTCTCAAAGCACCCATCAGTCTGCTGGCCAGTACCATCATCATACCTGCCATGCTAGTGCTTGGCATATGCTATACCAAAAATAAGTAAGCCCAGTCTTTGAAGGGTAAAAAGAGGCAGAAATCCAAGGGCAAAGAGCTAGGGGCAGAGTCCCTACAAGAGGCCTTTTCTGATTCTAGACAGACAGAAAAGTGGAGGAGCTAAGGTCTAGCAAAAAGCTCTTACCTATAAGCAGCAAAACTAGTGGAGTTCTCCTGTGTTGCCTGCAGAAGTAATACTATCTAATCTGTGATTCCATCAGACCTCACAAAAACAATTCAAGAAGAATTAAAAGTGGCAGGCATTATTTGTAAAGGGCACTTCGTGGCAAAAAAAAAGAAAAGTCACATTCCTGTTATAGCAAGGATCTCCAACCTCTAATGAATCTTTATTAAGATGACATAAAACACTGTGATGAAACTCAGGCAGTAAGATTACTGTGAATTCAAGGCCAGCCTGAGCTACAGAACTCAGCTCAGACCAATGTTAATTTGGAGCTGGAGAGATGGCTCCAGCTTTAAAGTATCGGGTGTTCTTCCAGAGGATCTGAGTTTGATGCTCAGCATGGCCAGAAGTCAGCTCCCAACCCCTGTTACTCTAACTACAGTCACTCTATTACCTCTCCTGGCTGCCAAGGGCACATACAGACAGAAGCATGCATATACATAAGCTGTGCACATCCAAAGAACCCCTCAAATCACAAGGTTTAGATTACTCATTCTATTTCTCTGAAGGGTCCTGAGAAGCCCGCCCCTTATCATCAAATTCACTCCTCAGTAAATTACCTCATCACAGAATACGGCACACTGCTCTCCCTCTAGGACATTCATTCTCTTATGACAAATGATACTGGCATCAATGAATTGGGTTAACAACAAATTCTTTAATCACCACATTGGCAATGTTTATAAGGAAAGGAAAATACTTTTTAAATTGGAAAAGAAGACAACGTTTCTTGAGAGCTCAGTTACACACACAGGTGAACCTGTGCGCACCCACCCATACCACACACACACACACACACACACCTTCATCTGGAAATTCCACGTCTCTATAAAAATCTGTAAAGCAAAAGCCACACACTCCACCCCAGGTTCACCTTCAGCTATCCTGTAAAGTTTTTTGTTTGTTTTTTCTTTTTATGCTACTCTGAATATAGTGCTGAGTAACTCTCCTGAGTTTATTTTCTTATAAATCCTTTTTTTTTTGATTTGTTGAATTGTTGCTCTTTTCCCTTTAAATTTTAAGTGCAGTTCATGTAATTTTTAGAAAATATTTAGATTAACTGTTATAAAATATTTGCAAGATTTAACATCTCAAAACACACAACCATGTTACTCTTGCTTTATCTTAAGGCCTGGCTTTCAGGGAACTGCCTCTGTATTTAAGTAACTGGTTGATCCATTAAGGAGTCAACAGAAACTTTGTCTAAACTCATGAGTCAGCCAAGGTTATGCCTTTGACAAAGCTCCACGGCCTCCTGCTTTTTCTGTTCCCCTAGACTGCTCTCAGCCCTGCACCCTTGTATGACTCTTCACCACAGTCGGGAAGCCTGCTCTAGTGACAGCCTTAAGCTGTGCCTCCATGGGCTCTGGACACTCACATGCCCAAAAGTTAGTAGTTTTCAGCAGTTTCAGTGCTTGGGCCTTGACCACCTGACACATAAAGCCAAGTGTCTCAGAGGAGAAGGGGCCTGGTAGAACCTTTTCACCAACCATCAGGAAAGGCTTAGCTGGGGACAGGAGAAGCTTCAGGTGTGAATCCCTCACAATCCCATTAGTACTGTTAGTTTGGCAGCTGCTCAGACTGCCTGATATCTCTGTTGATTTCCTCAGCAATCGATGTCTCACCTGTTGTGCAGATGGCTAGGCTCTACCTCACAGACTCTTAATCATTTTGAATTCATTCACTCTGGTTTGTCCACCTGTAATGCCATGACCCTCTACAGAGGTAACTCAATCTTCAGCATCTACCCCACACTCTTCAATCTGACGGCCTAGCTTCACGGCTCCTTTCCCAAGGCTTCTGCCACTAACCTACCTTCACCACCTCTCTCTTCTCTTAGCTACACCCCATGGCAATATTCTAGTTATTTGCATACACTGTGCTCTGGATTTTACATAACAGCTGCATGTCTGTGGACAAAGGGGTTGGGTTTTCATGCTTTTTACCTGGCATAGTGCAGCATACAAGTAACTCCCCAAAGCCTATCCCCTTTTTTTTTTTTTGATGTAATATCCATCTTTATTGTTAAAAGTTGTTGACACACTGGGCAGGTGAGATGGCATGACTTTGGTAATATTAATAAGTGCTTTTGGATTGTTCTCTTAAGTTGTAACCAACTATTCCTCCCCTTCAATTTTTTTCTTAGATATTAGATATTTTCTTTATTTACATTTCAAATGTTATCCCCTTTCCTAGTTTCCCCTCCAAAACCCCCTAACCCCTACCCCCTCCCCCTGCTCCCCAACCCACCCACTCCCATTCCCAGTCCTGGCCTTCCCCTATACTGGGGCATAGAACCTTCACAGGACCGAGGGTCTCTCCTTCTATTGATGAACAACTTGGCCATCCTCTGCTACATATATAGCTAGAGCCACATGTCCCACCATGTGTATTCTTTGATTTGTCGTTTAGTTCCAAGGAGCTCTGGGGGTACTGGTTAGTTCATATTGATGTTCCTCCTATGGGACTGCAAACCCCTTCAGCTCCTTGGGTACTTTCTCTAGCTCCCTCATTGGGGACCTTGTGCTCTGTCCAGTGGATGATTGTGAGCATCCACTTCTGTATTTGCCAGACACTGGCAAAGGCCCTCAGTAGACAGTTATATCAGGCTCCTGTCAGCAGGCTCTTGTTGGCATCTGCCATAGTGTCTGGGTTTGGTGGTTGTTTATGGGATGGATCCCCAAGTGGGGCAGTCTCTGGATGGTCATTCCTTCAGTCTCTGCTCCGAATACTGTCCCTGTAACTCCTTCCATGGGTATTTTGTTCCCCGTTCTAAGAAGGATTCTGAGCTTCTGGGTTAATATCCACTTATCAGTGAGTGCATATCATTTGTGTTCTTTTGTGATTGGGTTATCTCACTCAAGATGATATCCTCCAGATCCATCCATTTGTCTAAGAATTTCATAAACTCATTGTTTTTAATAGCTGAGTAGTACTCCATTGTGTAAAGGTACCACATTTTCTGTATCGATTCCTCTGTTAAGGGACATCTGGGTTCTTCTGACTACTATAAATAAGGCTGCTATGAACATAGTGGAGCATGTGTCCTTATATGTTGGAGCATCTTCTGGGTTTATGCCCAGGAGTGGTATTGCTGGGTCTTCTGGTAGAACTACGTCCAATTTTCTGAGGGACCACCAAACTTATTTCCAGAGTGGTTGTACCAGTTTGCAGTCCCACCAGCAATGGAGGAGTGTTCCTCTTTCTCCACATCCTCTCCAGCATCTGCTGTCACCCTGAGTTTTTGATCTAAAGAAGTTTAAACTTCTAGAAATGCACTAGTTCTCAACCTGACTAGATCTGGAATCAACTAAACAGCAAGCTGCTGGACACAACTGTGAGAGATTTTCTTAATCAGGTTACTTGAAGTGAGAAGACCCACCCAAAATGTGGGTGGCACCTTCCAGTGGCAGCACAAATTAATGGAGGTCAAAGAAAGAAAGAAAGGCTTTGCTGTTGCCTGCTTGCTGCTGCTCTCCCTGACTGTCCACCCTGTCAACGCTGTAGTTTCTGCCTGTGGTTCCAATTCCTTTTATAATGTCTCCAAACACATACCTATGGCCTCACCGGGTGTGCCCTGTGAATGGCTGACTGAAGATGAAGAAGACAAGAGCCTGGTTTACAGACCACCCTAAATACTTTGCAGGCAACACCCAGAAATGGAGAGGTGAAGCATTTACAGTTACTTCCTGGGACAACCCTGAAGGGCACTCACTGGTGCGCGGGTATCTTCACAGGAAAGAACTCTGGACTGTGCACATGGTGGTACGTTTTCCTTGGTTTGGCTGGATGGTCAGGACATGGAAGACCGATCCATGGAAACTGGTGAGAACAATGTCTAGGGAAGAGGTGGTGCAAAGATCATTGATGGGTAGAAGATGGAAAGATATTTGTGTTCCATATAAATTCTCATCAGAAGGCAAGTTAGCAGAGAGAGTCAACAATCCAGTAGACAAGACAACCCTTTCTTTGAGCAGACAGTCTCTCTCCAGCCATCCTTGCCACAGCCCAACAGGCCCATGAACAAAGGGAACTAATGGTGTGGAGGTGAAGACTGTGCATGAGCTCAACAACATAGATATCCAGTCACAAGGCTGACCCAACTATGGCTGCTGCTAAGTCTCCCAGCAGAGACCAAAACTAAGCCCATTCCTACACTACCATTCCTGGAGTGACCAACCAGCAACCTTGTGGCTGGCTAACTACACTGGACCACTTCCACCAAGGAAAAGGCAGCACTTTGTCCTTACTGGAATAGATGATCCAAACTGGGCTTATATCCCCTGAACAGAGGCACAGAGTAGGACATGAGACTTTCAGAGGAAGGAGTTTTAGCAAGATATGTACAAAGACTGCTTTCTCCAAAACTGGTCTCCTGTGGACTTACAGAATGCTTTATCCATCATCACAGAATTCTACACAGCAATTCATATTGTGCAAGCCAGTCTAACAAATGTCTTCCTAGTATACACTTACTTATTATCAGTACTACAGCTCTAGTGAACCCTAGCACATATTCCACAATGTCAACCATATTCATAAGTAATAATAATCAAGACTTCATTATATGGCTGGATATGATGGCTCAAGACTGTAATCCCAATCCAGGATGTTATCACAGGAAGCTTTTAGGAGCTACACAGTGAGTTCATAGCCAGCCTAAACTACAAACATGTCTTGAAAGGGAGAGGGACTGGAGAGATGTCTGTACTGACTGCTCTTCCAGAAGACCCAGGTTTGAGTCCCCAGCACCCATAAGTAACTACAGCTCTAGTTCCACGAGATCTGACACCATCTTCAAGCCTCCTCAGGCACCAGGTACAAAGTGGTACACAGACACACATGTAAGCAAAACACACATACACATAAAATAATTAAAATTTTTATCTGGACATAATTCCATGTCTAAAAATGTATGTCATTAGAAGAGCTTCCTTTTCCAAAGCCCATAAAGTGTACACCATTCACTGGAAGCACATGGCAGAAACTACCAGCTGCCTGTCTAATATTCATCAGACCATCTTCCTACCAACACAGGAACAAATACTTCTCAACTCTGCTTGCAAATGAGAGTCCCAAGTGAACACGTTGGGCATTTCAGGGATTATGAAAGAAAACAGCTTTGAACAAATGACAAAGTTATAGAGAAGGTAGGTCACTGGAGCATCCTGAGAAGACTGCACTAGCTCTAAGCTGTCTACCTACAGACTTCTCCCTAACTCTGTACAGCTCTGCAGCTTTACTAAACGTATTCCTAACTGGAATTATGCAGAGGGTTAAAGCTCAAGGAACACAATGGATAGTTAATTGAAAGAAAGAGTATGGCTCCCATTTAATACCTGCAAGAAGCATATAAACTCCTGAAAATAGCCCCCTCATTCACAGTAATCAACATGAACATGACAGCATTTGATTCACAGCTGGATGAGGTCAGCAAATCAGTCCTCTGAATGTGGGAAGAGGACGAACAGTACTCAAGGAATCATAAGGGATTAGAGAGAGAACCCAGCAATGCCTCTAGAGCAGCCTCAGGCACAAACCCCAGCAACAATACACTGCCAGAAATTAATAATATGATGAAATGCCATTGTTACTATTAACATTTGATAGTGACTTCTGCAGTAAAAGCATGCGTATTAATAATGAATGTACAACAATTGACCTCTTTTCTTGATGCTGACAATGTTTTACTCCGAGATAGCACTGTGATTTATCATCACATATGAAAAGAGGAAGGAAGGTAATCCATACATCACAGCTACATGTTTCAAGCTTCAACTTAAATATCCTTACCCTGAAGATCCAATGCTCTTACAAACACCAAGAAGAGGTCTTTTCTCAGCAAAGTTATCACACTTTTGAGCACCTGTTAGAAAGCATAAAACAAAATGTATGTTGAGAAACTCTTGAATATTTCCCATTATTTGAAAATATTTCCAATAGAGGATAAATTGGATGGGTGGAAGATCACTTGTCTGCAATGTACAGAATGTATATGTGTGTGTATATCTATACAGGTTTGTGTACATTTGTATACACACAACAGAAATGTATTCAGTATAACATTCAATCTACACATTTAGCTGTACAAAATGAAAAATATTTTAAACATTAAAAATAGTGGCAGGCATCTTATTGAAGAAGTTTTGTTTAACTGGCACCTGTTTCAATCTTACCAACACTGTGAGATCAGAAAAAAAAAAAAAAAAACCTTATCCTACAGTGATGACAAGCTCCTTAAGACTGGTGCACACTTTTGAGTCTAGAACTCAAGAGACAGAGGCGGGAGGATCTCAGAGTTTGAGGCCAGAGTTTTAGGATTGTCAGGGTCGCACAGAGAAACCTTTTTTCAACAAACCAAAAAGAAAAAAAGAAAGAAAACTGTGTTCACCAAGTAAGAAAGAAAACTATGTTCACCAAGTAAACTCTACATAAAATCACCTAAGAAATTAGACCAACCCTTGCTAGTTCAACCACACAAGAGAAATTCCTGATTTTAATGTAAGTCGCCTAAAGGACAGAAAGCTATGAGGACAGTCAGACTATCCTCTTCATATTTCCTGAAAAGAGGGAAACTCCACATGGCAGACTTTCTTTCCCTCACTTCACTGGGAGGAAAGAATGAAAGACAAGCAAACCTGAGTGAGTGCAGTTAAGTCAATTCTTGACTCCACAGAGGCCAACAGAACTGTCAGCTTAGCCACTTTTTGTCTCTACTTTCCTGGGGAGATGCCAACACTCATGCAAAACTCTGTCACACACCATGTGCAAGTTTCTCTACCATGCCTGTCTCTCACACCATCCTAATCTGCAGTCACCAACTATGTGAGGTCAGGAGGTCAGAAGAGAAACTTTTTGCTCCTTCACAATATAGTTGCTAAATTTTAAGGTGTTGGTATGTTTGTATTAGGTATGTATGTGTGTATTTTGGATGCAAGGTCTTTCACTGTATAGCTTGGGCTGGCCTAGAATTTGCTTTGTAGACCAGCCTAGCAGGCCTTGAGCTCAAAGAAATCTGCCTGCCTCTGTCTACTGAGTGCCACTGACCTGGTCAAGATTTTTTAGATCAAAAATAAATAAATAAAACCATCCAGAATGATCTCATAGGAGAGAAATTGATAGTGATTCAAACAAATGGATCATCACCTGATCCATCTTATAGATTATTCCTAAAACTTTGGATAAAAGTCTGTTTGCTGGGCAAGAACTGACATCCTGAGTTAAATCCCCAGAACCCACAAAAGGAGAGAACAAATTCCCACGAGTTGTCCTCTGACCTCCATATGTACTTCCAAGGGACATATATGCACCCCTCCTTCCTCTTCCTCTCTCACATACACACACATACACACACACACACACGTACACAGTGTCATAAACACAATCATACAAATAATATATAAAATAAATCTCTTAAATAATTTCCACTTAAAATGTAATTATAGTCCTATGAAATTATGTTCATCAAACACAAGATTTAAATTTTGATAGATTTATCAAATTTAATTAATCAAAATTATAAATTCAAAAAGTATTGAATGCACAAATATTGCCCCTGCAATTTTATCCTACGGGTACACTCAGAGATGAGAGAGAACTCACATACATGATTACTTACTCCAGCAATGTTTAAAATAGTGAAGGAAGAAAGAGTCAAATGTGCAGGGAAATGTCCATGCCCCACAGCTGCAGACAAGCCGTGCTGAATGTAAACACTGGCAAGGCAGCAGCTAGAATGGGGAAGAGGGAACACACAACAGTGGGAAGATGCAAACCCACACAGCATCTATGCTGATGTCCACACTTCCCGAGGCACATAAAAGTCATAGTCACTGTTGACAGGAGAGGCAACGGAAATTAGAACATGGGAAGTGGAAAGAAACAGTTTCTGCCTTCTGGTTTTTAGCCCGTTTGATACATAAATTTACTATAAAATGTCTGTGTTCACTTTAAACAAGAAGCCAAGAAGTGGGAGTGGGTGGGTAGGGGAGCAGGGTGGAGGGAGGGTATAGGGAACTTTCGGGATAGCATTTGAAATGTATATAAAGAAAATATATTTTAAAAAAACAAAAAACAAACAAACAAACAAAAACAAGAAGCCAAACGCCAGGAGACAAGCTAGTGTTTGTTTTAAATAGGAACACAAGCTGGGGGGAAGAAAACATGCACTTAAGTTATTCTCTCTAAAAATTCTAGAAAAGCAATTACTAAATAGAGTTTTAAAATATGTAATAACCCCAACAAATTTTACAAAAGATGAGTACTGGCGAATTTAGCAGCCCTAGGTAACAGCTGAAGGCCTCAGTGGTGGAAAAACACCCAGAGACTAAAGAGACTTTATCTACAGGGCTATAAAAGGCACAGTAAGTGATTGTACCAGGTACACTTGGGACTGGCTGTGAAGGAACCCATCTAAATAAAATAAAAAGGGCTGGCTTGCCATCGGCTACTTGAGAGACTCTCAGATGGCAAAACCTTTACTTCCAGACAACTTAACTCACCCTCCCCATTCCCAACTGACTGAAAGGCAGCTCTCCAGAGAGCTGAGCCCAAAGCTCCAGGTGAGCAAGGATTAAATGACAGCATTAATGCTTAATATTGAACCCGCCTTTCCCATGCCTGGGACTCCTCCATCTCTGAGCTTCCCAAACACCGTGTCAGATCTTTATCATGCGTGTCTCCTCTGGGAAACAGAACAGCCCCAGGCCGAAGGACAGACTGAAGAGCACTATCCACCTGAAGACTCCAGGAAACAAGCTCCACAGGGCGATGAAGGTGAGGCTTCAGAGCTGGTAGTCAACTGTGAGTTTGGCGAGGACAACTATATACAGCCAAGGCTCTACAGTAGTTTAAAAAAGTATCTCAAAAGGGAGAATTATATCATCTTTACTGATTTCCAGGAAATGGGCAGATAGTGATGACAAGAAAAACTGAAATGGATGCAGAAGCCTTGAAGGGAGCTCTGGGAGAGCAGAAGCTCAGCCAAGCAGTGCCTACCCAGAGGCTGAAGGCCCGAAGTTCCATTCCTAGTACTGTGGAAACCAAGCTTGGCAGCTCATGGCTGTAGACCTAGCACTCTGGACGTAGAGGCAGGAGGATTGGATCAAGGTCATCCTCAGCTACAAAATAAAAACAGGAAAGGAGAGGAATGAAGGGAGCATGTAGGGAGGAGAGGAGGCAGAGGGGGGAGAAGAAATTTCTGAGAAATTTCAAACGGTAGATATTATTTTTAAACTTGAAAAAATGCACCAGAGATATACTGAAGAAAACTTTTCAGAATACTATAAACTATGCACAAGAAATCTTCAAAGTCTGAGTTCAAAGACTCAACGTGGAAGTGGAACCAAAAAGAAAAACCAAAAGTCAGGTGTGCTAGGCACCTCTCAGGCTCAGCACAGGGAAGGCTGAGGCAGGAGGAACGCAGCAAATTAAGGGCCTGACTCTGTCTCCAAAGCTAAAAAGGAACAAACAAAAAAGAATATTTGTTCAAGATCCAAACATTACATGGTACTCCAAAATACATGGTTTTTGTTACTATATAAAAAAATTTTAAATAAAATGTCTGTTCAAACATATTTTAGAATGGATTATTTCTGCTTCTGCTACAAATCGGATTTAACAATTAATAATCTGACTTTTAAATCCAAGCATGAGTTGAAATTTAACTGATCCAAAGCCTACACTATTTCTATACAAAATTAATTACAATTGAAGTCCATCTACACAGAGCCAATCCTTCACTCCTTCAACACTGGATCTACTTCCTGGTCTTTCCGGTTTGCAGCTGTCATTTCAATAGAGGAAACATCAGGTTTAAATAGTACAACACTGGCAAAACTGGCTTGCTGATTCTCTCTTCTAAGATGCAACTGAAGAACTCCTCTGGTGTCTACTGGCCACAGTGTAGCAGGTTTAACCACAACACTTCCCTAAGATTTATGCTCTTTGCCCTATAGGAGGAACAACAATATGAACTAACCATTACCCCCAGAGCTCATGTCTCTATCTGCATATATAGCAAAGAATGTCCTAGTTAGCCATCAATGGGAGGCTCTTGGTCTTGGGAAGATTCTATGCCCCAGTATAAGGGAATGCCAGGGCCAGGAAATGGGTGTGGGTGGGTTGGGGAGCAGGGAGAAGGGGGAAGGTATAGGGGATTTTCAGAGAGGAAACTAAGAAAGGGGATAGCATTTGAAATGTAAATTTAAAAAAAAAGAATGGCTATGAAAATATATTTTTTTTTAATTTATGCTCTTTTTGAACAGTCAGAAGCCAAATTTGTAAGACTCAGAAGAGAAGTTTACCTCGGGCACAGTGCCCACCAGGTGCCCACTACAAAAGTTAATGCGAGCTAAAATAACTGGACCACAAGTTACAAAGATCACAAAATATCTAAATGCATTGGAGGCAAAACCCTCTACAAACTGTAGAAGTGCAAGCATATAAATTCTACACACTCAGAAACAGTGCAGTATTCACTTGGGGATTGTTGTTGTTGTTGTTGTTGTGTTGTTGTTGTATGGGTATAAATAGCAGCCTGCACTCTTCCTAAAGCCTAATGGAGCCATCGCCCTCCGGTAATGTAATCCTCTAAATTGGAGCGGATTAACTTTTTATATATAAATTCTGTGTGTATTTGCATGCACAATGGAGAGAATGACGTGACACACACCTGCTCCACAGCACTTGACAGAATGTACGATGATTGAAATGAAATGCGGCTCACTAAATCCATCAAATACAAGAACTACCGCAATCCTGTTGCAAAGTCCTTTTGTTAAACTCCTTTTATTCTAAATCCTTTTAATTCTGTTCTATAACACTAAAACATTTATAAAAAGCTTAAAATCCTAATAAATCACACAATTAAAGTAATGAAAGTGGGCCTGCACACCAAGTCACCAACTCCTCCACCACTCAACAAAATTCAAAACAGTTTGCTTGTCAGAAAATGTTAACTAATATCCCCCATCACGAATACCACTGTAAACTCATTTAAACCAAAGAGCTTAAGCTCATAAATCAGCCTTGAGATTTCAAGACATCAACTAGAAACAGCTTCTACCTTAGTCTGAAAGCAGATCCAGAGGCAAATAAAACCCCAACTGGTGATGAAATATTACGCCTCTCCCTTTTGATATTGAAGATGATGCCCTGCATATAAAGACTTTATACAACAGTATGTCCTCGCTAATAAATTTTTACTGTGAAAATCTTTTCCAGAAGTATTTCTTTGAACAACTAAATTCATTTAAACCATTCAGCTAAAACATCTTAAAACCTCCCTACCTCCTCTCTTAAAGACAGGGTTTCATGTTGTCCAGGCTGTCTTCAACCTCAACTCCATAGCTGACAGTGATGCTGGAACACGAATCCTCTTGCCCTCACCTCCCACACTCTGAGGGCTCTTTTAATTTTAGCTGAAAATTCATTCTCTTTATAACAGACATCACTGACTTGTCCTTGTAGTTCTCACAGAGTGCCTCACTGGGAGCATTTCGGACATGGACAGGATGTCCAACTTAAGGTGACTACTGTCAAAAAATTTCATGTCAGTTTGGAGGCTCTCAAGATTTTTACATGGCACAATTTCTATTTCTTACCAGATTTTCCATAAATAATCTCCAGCATAAATTGGATAATCCTCTTATTTCTTTTTGTCTTATCTAAACAGGAAGCTGATGAGTGAGCAACTTTTTTCAACAGAGAGAAGAGGGATGACACATGGAGGAAAAGGACCCGGTGGCTCCATGGATCAGGACCAGGCACAGGAGAGCCTTCCACTATGCAACCTAAAAATGATCACAAAACCTCCTTGGCATTGCCCTCAATACTCGAAACACACGCACAGACTTTAGCCTCCCAGTGAACTCCAACACCGTACTAAAGCAGACACAGACTTCTAAGTCTAAGGCTGAAGTGAGGGTCTCACGTGCTGTTGCTCATGTCCCCCTCAGTCCCTAAGCATCACTCTAGCCCAAAACATCATCTGTTTGAACACAGCATGTTGTCCTTTAACCCACCCAGTATTTCACACTGACAACCAGACCTTCCTCCACAGGCGAAGGAACTTGTTACAAATTCAAAGCCACCAAATCCACCCACTGTTCTATGGAGGACTTAGCTGATCGTGAGAAGGTTAAAGAGTTTCTGCACATTGTTGTACAATAACCACCATATCTGACCCTGAACAGCTCAGCTCTGGCCTCTGACTACTGAGAAAAACAGGGAAGATGAAGAGGAAAATGTATGTCAAACTGCTCTACTAGCACTGTAAGCCACGTCACTGACAAAGGCTAATTACTCAACTCATTACTGCTCTTGTACAAGGGAATGACCACCAATATACTACAGAGGCTCACTATGATTGTTGAAAGAGGACACATGCCGGGAGTGAAGGGTGGGACTGTGTGATGCCAGCCCTGCTCCTGCTCTGACCAGCACCGTGATCCTTTGATGCCTATCCACTACTCACTCTGCACACACTGGGCTTTCCCAGGCTCTCCTGCTTCACAGTGCAGCCCTTTCTACTCTCTACTCAACAACACTCTAACTTATGTCCTACACATCTTGGCCAAAACATCCCCGAGTCAGAGAGGCCTCCCTGTCTCCCATCTTTCACCACATTCTATCTCTGAACCTCAATTTATTTCTTCATGGCACCTGTACGTCATTACATTGTTTATCTACTTCTCTGTGCAGCACACCCATGTCACAATATTCACACCTAAAAAAAAACCCATGTTCAAGCACATCCCAAGGGGTAAGGGCATCATAACCATTCAGTGGAAAACCACTTGGTAATAGAAAGGAAAACTGTCTAAATAGGAAAAGCAGTTTCCTCTAATATGAAAGATATCAGAAAACAAAAGAAAGCAAACACTGGAGAAGAGTTGGGTGGGAAAAGCAAACAACTGAGAAAGATCTGGGTTGTTGTAAATTCTGTCTTCACAGAGATATGGACTACAAAGGGGACACCTGCTGTGGTGGTTTGAACATGCTTAACCTAGGGAGTGGCGCTGTTGGAAGGTGTGGCCTTGTTCCTAGAAGTGTGTCACTGTGGGATTGGGCTTTGAGACCCTCCTCCTAGATGCCTGAAAGACAGCAGTCTTCTCCTGTTTGACTTTGGAACAAGATGTAGAACTGTCAGCAACTCCAGTGCCATGCCTGCCTGGACACTCCCATGTTTGATAATAATGGGCAGAACCTCTGAACCTGTAAGCTACCCCTAATTAAATGCTGTCATCTGTAAGAGTTGCCTTGGTCATGGTGTCTCTTCACAGCAATGGGAACCCTAAGACACCTGTCAAAATTCAGACTGAAGCCAGGCATGGTGGCTTACAAGGGCCAGCTTATGTTCCCCTCCTCAAAACAAGCTTGAAACACACAAAGCTTTGTGTCTGCATGCTACAAAGTACAGTTAAAGTAAGCAGGTAAGAAATGCCCTCAGTAGTCGGGGACTCTAACAGCAGGTGAATATGCTAACAGAGCTGAGCACTCTGCCAGCAGGAGCTGTGCCAGAACAAAGGCTAGGAAGCCTGAAGCTCTAGCAAGAGAAACGAGAGCATCTATGAAGTGGACAGAGCACAAAACATGACCAGAGTCACATTCAGGTAAAGGGGAAAAATGATTTAACATGCTCTGTAAAGTACACTATTAAAAACACCAGACTATGAGAAAACACGTGCAGAAAACACAGCAGACATAGGACCAGTGATCAAAACACACAGGAACTGGAGTCTGGGAATTACTGTTTAGTTGGCTGGTTTGGTGTTTTCTTTGTTTTGGGTTTTTTCTGGGTTTTGGAAGTAACAGTCTTGCACATACCTTCTACTACAAGGCTAAGCCCCTAGAATCAACACTTTAAATCAACAACAACAAAAAAATACGCTATTTAAAAATGGGCAAAAGACCTGAAAAGTCCACAACTTTGACCCCAGCACTTAGGAAACAGGAGGAGAGGGAACTATAGGCCATCCAAGGCTACATAGCAAGATCTTCAAAGCAAGGCTTCATGTCATTGTGGAACTGCCTATCACAACTGTAAGGTGCCCAACACAGCTCTTTCAGGGGACAACACTGACAGCAGCAGGTGGGCAGGACATGCAGCAACAACACTCTCATTCATTACCATACAACTAAAAAGATGGAAGACAGTGTGACAGTTCCTTCAAAACTAAACATGCTCTACCACACGATGACCACAGCTTCCTGGATACTTACGTAGAAGTTTGAATGCCCATGGGAGTTTTATTTACTTCTAACAGACATACTGAGCTAAACATGGATGAAACCAGCATGTCCTCCTGTAGGTGAATGGATAAACCACCCTTGCTTGTGGTAAAATATTATTCAGAACTGAAAGGAAAGGAATGAGCTATCAAATATGAAGCAAATTTAACTACATTTCACTCTGTGAAAGAAGCCGAGAAGAAAGCCAGTGTACTGACCGAGTCCTGCCACGTGACATTCAGAGAAAGGCAAGGCAAGAACTTATAAACACAAGGAAGAAAAACTAGTCAAGTACTTTGATTTCTTTAGAGATTTATGTTTACTAAAGTGTATGTGTTTACTGTACCCCATGTGTGAGAAAAGAGCCTCCACAATGGGAGTCTTCATGTATCCCAAATGCTCTCAAGGCTGGGACAGAAAAATCACAAATTCAAGACTTACTGGAGTACAGAAGCAGCTCAACTCTGAACTGGGCATAAAGCTCAAAGGTATAGATAGCACTCACCCAGATCACAAAGCCAGAAAGAACTCAACGGCATTGAGTAAAGAAACACTGCTGGAAATTAACAAGATTTGCAATATAGTTTATCAATATCTAATAAAACCAAGCATATGCTTACACATCCCAGAAATCACACTTGTAAATAAAGACCCATGAGAAATCAATACATACATCACACAGTACTAAGGGCAGTTTAACATAACCACTAAACTGGAAATAACCAAAATACTATGGCAAGTACAACACAGCCAAACAGTGGGAAGGAATTCCCAAAACTGAAATGGGAGTTATAATCTAACCCAGGACTAGGGAGATGGCTCAGTCAGTAATAGTGCTTGCTTGTACTTCAAGAAGGAGGATGAGCGGTTACTAAGTCATGGCTGTGTCTGCAGGTAATACCAGCATGTGCAGGGTTGGGAGAACAGCCAAGACAAGTGACTCCTGGGAACTCAGTAACCAGTCAGCCTAACTGAACATGCAGCTTCTGGTTCAGTGACAAACCCTATCTTTAAAGGAGTAAGCTGAAGCAAGACGAGAAAAACACCGAACGACCTTCTCCAGGCCAGCGTGGCAATGTGCAAGCACACATCACAACTATTAAAATTAAGGTTTCTGAATAGTATGACACAGATGACTCTCAAAAGCATGACACAAAATTTAGACAAGCATGATAACGTACACCTGCCATCTTTTGACTTGAAAAGCTGAGGCAACAGGGAACAAAGAACAACAGGGAAAGGAAAGAAGGCAGCAGAAGTGGAGGAGAAGCGAGGGGAAGGAAAAGAAGAGGAAAGGAGGAGACATGACTCAGCCGCTGGTAACTCATAGCAGAACTTTGGTTAGTCCCGAAATGAGACTCTATGGTAGAGTGCTTTACTAGAACCTGAAGCCAGACAAAAAACTACTAAACAAAACCAAGTAGAAACCCATTCAATGACCAGGTAATGGGCCAAAGAACAGACTGTGTGAATATACCACAGTCTACCAACTGATAAATACTTGGATAATTTCCATATTCGTATAATGTTGCTATGAAACTCATGTATACATTCTTGAATGGACATATATTTTCAATCTTATATGGACATTATTACATTTCATTTCTTGGTTGTATACCTAGGAACAGAATTGCTGGGTTCATGTGGTAACTCTATATATAACATTTTAAGGAACTTCAAACTAGTTTTCAACATAACTACACTAATGATACATTCCCAAGGACCATGATTGAAGGTTCCAATTTTTCCACATCCTTCCCACATGTGTTTTATTCTGCTGTGTGTTGTAACTGTCCTAGGGCATTCCAGGTTGACAGTGGGGCTCTCTGAAATCATGACAGGCCTGCATGCTGAATGTGGTAGCAGTGACATAACTACAGCTACTTGTTTGCTCATCAAACAATGCTCCTCAAATTCATTAATTTTGAGGTAAATAAGTTTTATTTCAATAAAGGTAAATTTTACTTATCTTATACAAGCTATTACTTAGCAAATGTCGAGTTTCAGGATTCATGCCAAGGAATATGTCATAAATACAGATTTTAGGCACAATGAGATGTCCATGAAGAGCCAGTCTCAGTGAGAGCATTTAACCCGTGACAGTCATCTGTTTATCTGGGTCACTATCATTAAGCCCACAGTAAGTTCACAGCCACTCCTTATACCTGTTTTCCTAAACCTGGACTGAGATATCACATGTTGTGAGTTCATTTCAAGCCACAAAAAAACAATCAAACATTTCTTCTAAAGACTTATTAAAAACATACAAAACTCACTGCTGTATTTGTTACAATTAAATGCAGTAATGGAAGAAAATGGGCTCTCTGCGTGTCCCCGTGTCCTTTTTTTTTTTTTAAGATTTATTTATTTATTTTAAGTATATGAGTACACTGTAGTTGTGAGCCTTCATGTGGTTGTTGGGAACTGAACTCGGGACCTCTGCTTGCTCCAGTCAACCCTGCTCGCTCCAGCCCAAAGATTTATTATTATACATAAGTACACTGTAGCTAACTTCAGACACACCAAAAGAGGGCATCAGATCTCATTACTGGTGGTTATGAGCCACCATGTGGTTGCTGGGATTTGAACTCAGGACCTTCAGAAGGGCAGTCAGTGCTCTTACCCTCTGTCATCTTGCCAGCCTGTCCCCATGTCTGTTATGTTCACATCCCTCCAAATGTGACAGAGACACTGAAGGTATTTTATATCTTCACAGTGAAAAATAAATACAGACTAAGATAAAAAGACACAATTCTCTACATGGAGGCCCAGTTAGCCTGTAACTTGCTAAGTAGACTAAGCAGGACTTGAATTCAGAGGTCCACCAGGATCAGTATACCAACTGCTAAGATCAAGATACTACTATATCTGGCCTCAAAGTAAAACCACACTAATAGGTAAGTACACAGTTCTTAGAGCCTAGAAACACCTTGATTTGATAAAAATATATCCTGACATTAAAACCAAACTAATGAGGATGCTGACATGGAGGTAACGTGCAAATGCAGCTTTCAACCAGAAAAGCATTCACACAGGTCACTAAGTTAGAATCCTCTTCTAGATCCCTTCTGGGGGGGGGGGGGGGCGGGGGCATTTACACAGCATTTACATGCGTTGTACCATACATCAAAGCACATACCACGCCCCACCAAAAACAGAATTGGCAGACATCGAGGATGAACAGAGCCACCTAAAGCATAGGCTTGGAAAACAGATCATCCTAAATTACTCCAATCAGCATGGCTTCCATGCTAAAGAGGAGGTATTAGAAACAAACACACACCACCCATGGATACAGAGAAGTAAATAGAGCAGAAAACAGGAGGGAAGCCCCAAATCTCAGAGTTCAGCCATTTAAAATGTCAATAAGCCCGTTCCTCTTCTGTGTAACATAGTGCTGATAACTGTGAGCAAATGGCAGCTGGCCTACTGCTGGAGGTGCGTGCGTGTGTCTGTGTGTGTGTCTGTGTGTGTGTGTGTGTGTGTGTGTGTGTGTGTGTGTGTGTGTTTGCATGCACTCATGTCTTTAACCACATTTGTTTAACCACAGCCATAAAAATGTTACATCAAAAATATCACACCAGCATTTCTTTAGAATTTAGTCATAAATTCTGACTTCATACAGCTGAACAAATCAAATGATTCTCCTTTGAACATGACAAAAACCAGATTTAACTTATAACTAATACAGCTGTATGTATATGGAAGTTTGTGAGATCAGAAAACTACAGTAAGGAAAAAGTTAAAAACAATGAGCTGTATGAAAGATGAAATGTAACAGTTTTTAGAAACAATGAAAAAATTCTAGGTTTTAAAAGAGTTTTAAAACTCAGCATGCACGTTGGTGTACGTGTACACACACTCAAGCCACACATATAAAGAACATAAAGCAGGTCTGTGGTTAGGAACATGAATTAGTTTTACATATGCATGAATGGTAGGGGAAATGCAGCCACTTTACACATGTTCTGCTCGGGCTCTGAACACCCATCTCCTCCCCCAGATAACTCACTGAGTCACTGTTTTAATTTTTGTTTTTTCTTTTTTGTTTGGTGTGTGTGTGTGTGTGTGTGTGTGTGTATACTTATGTGTGTACATGTACTTGTATAGAGTTCTTGTAGAACCCAGAAGGCACGAGATCCCTAGAGCTGGCATTTGTGATCCTAAATACTGGAACCTCCGCAAGATCAGCACAGCCCTCAACCCCTGAGCCACTGCTTCAGCACCATCACTTTCTCTCTTTCTTTTCCTTCCTTCTTTCCTTCCTCAAAATAGTAACAGTAAGCTAGCCAATAGGGATCCTAGGAACTAAATCGAGGTCCTCTGCAAGGTCAGCAGATGCTGTCAAACACGAAACCATCTCTCCAGCCCCCGATTTTGTTTTCTGAGATAGGGTCTCAAGTAGCCCAGGGCTGCCTCATATTCACCATACAGCCACTACAGAGCCTCCATGATGGTTACTATCGACTGTCAACCTGAAAGGATCATAATCACCTAGCAAACAGGCCTGTGGGTGGGCCAGTGAGGGGCTACCTAGGTTAGCCTTGAAGCATATCTGCCATGGAACATGGAGAGCAGGTTAATGGAGGCAGGAAGACCTACTCTGAATGCAGTTAGCAATATCCTGTTTGCTGGGACCCCAGACAGCACAGAAAGGAAAGGAATAGCTGAGCAATAGCATGGTGCTCTGCTTCCTGCAGATGCAATGTGCTGTCTGCTTCAAGCTCCTCCTTCACTACTCTGGGAATTCCAACCTTCAACCACAGCCAAAAGGAATGTTTTCTTGAAGTTTGTTTTTTCAGGTATTTTATTAAGCAGTAAGGAAAGTCACTATAAGAAATAGTGTCTCCAGGGCTGGAGACATGCATGGCTCAGTGTTTAAGAGCACTGGCTGCTCTTCCAGAGGTCCTGAGTTCAATTCTCAGCAAGTAAATGGTGGCTCACAACCATCTCTAATGATTCGATGTCCTCTTCTGGTGTGTCTGAGACAGCTACAGTGTATTCACATACAAAAAAATAATAATAATAAATTTTTTAAAAAGAATGAGAGAGTGCCTCTACCTCCTGTTTCTCCTGCCTTCACCTCCCAATGCTGAGGAAAGTTATCAACACCACTAAAAGTTGAATTTATATCCAGACAGGGGCTCAACATGTAGCCCACGCTGTGCTCAACCTCTACAGCCAACACAACTAGCAACTCACCTGCCTCAGCCTCCAAAGTGCTGGGATAACAGATGTTAGTCACCAAGCTCAGATTAAAGAAATTATCATAAACTCAAACACAATAACCACATAAAAATCATCACTTATATTAAAATACACAGGATGCATTCAACTGTACAAGTGAGTTTCCAAAACTAAACTCACTACTTAGATTAATACAAAAAATTGAATTGTTACGTCTCAAGACAAATGTTCAAGGAATATCAGCATCAAGTTTCCTTTTTGTATTATTATTACCTTTATGTGAACCTTAAGAGTCTTTTTAATCATTTTAAATTAGCATGTAAGATCTTAAATCATTAAAGTATTTTTTGTTTGTTTGTTTTTTAGATTTCTCTGTGTATCCCTGGCTGTCCTGGAACCCACTCTGTAGACCCAGCTGGCCTCCAATCTGCCTGCCTTTGCCCTCCAAGTACTGCTTTAAAGGTGAGCACCACTACCACCCAGCGTCATTAAAACATTTTCAAACAGATGATGTTTTAGCAGTTTCTTCTTCCCCCTTACTTCCCACCTACTTCAAATTTTTATTGATATAAAAACTGATTGATTGGTTATAGCTTTTTACATTTCTTTGACAGATGATCTCATGCACCCAGGCTGGCATACAACTTTCTAGAGAACTGAAGATCACTCTGAACTCCCTACACTTCCTGAATGCTGGGATTACAAGTATGTAAACCGTATCTGGTTTTGCAGGACCTAGGGCCCCACACATGCTGGACAAACTCACCACCAACAGACTACACTACAGTCTTGTTTTATAAGACCTTCAATTGAAAAAGATTCTAATGATTTAGATTCACTAAGAATGTACTGAGGGGCTGGATAGTAGCTCAGTGAAGAGCACTGACTGCTTTGTCCAGAGGAGCCTGGTTTGATTCCCAGCACCAACAAGTTAGCTCAAAACTGTCTATAACTACAGTTCCAGGGGATTCAACCCTTTCACACAGACATTTATACAGGCAAACAACAATGCACAGAAAAACAAATTATTAAAAACTATTAGTTTAAAAAAATGTGATAGCCACATGTGGTGGCGCACACCTTTAATCCCAGCACTCGGGAGGCAGAGGCAGGCAGATTTCTGAGTTCCAGGCCAGCCTGGTCTACAAAGTGAGTTCCAGGACAGCCAGAGCTACACAGAGAAACCCTGTCTCGAAAAAAAAAAAAAAAAAAAAAGTATTGCTAGGTGGTAGTGATGCACTCCAGAGGCAGAGACAGATGGATCTCTGAGTTCAAGGCCAACTTGATCTACAGAGTATGTTTTAGGACAGCCAGAGCTGCACAGAGAAACCTTGTCTTTCTTGAAACGAGAGAGAGAGAGAGAGAGAGAGAGAGAGAGAGAGAGAGAGAGAGAGAGAGAGAGAGAGAGAGAGAATGAGAAGAGAGAGAGTGAGAGAGAGAGAGAATGAGAGAATGAGAGAGAGAGAGAGAGAGAGAGAGAGAGAGAGAGAATGAGAGAGAGAGAGAGAGGAGGAGGAGGGGAGGGGGAGGGAAGGGGAGAGGGAGGGGGAGGGGGAAGGGGGAGGGGAAGGGAAGGAGAAGGGGAGACAAGGCAAGGCACTGGAGCACAGGAGCCAGGAGAAATGCTCAGTGGCTGAGAGTGCTTGCTGCTCCTTCAAAGGGCAGCTCCAAGCACCCACATCAGTCAGACTGCCCACAGCTCCAGGAAATCTGACAACATCTTCTGGCATTTGTAAATACTTACACACGCATGGATATGCATATGTTTACACATAGACATAGCACACATAAACATAAACAATAAGTCATTCAAAGAATATACTGAAACCCTGATAATGTCCAAATAAGCAGAGAACCATACTGTACCAGCACAGAGAGATACCCACCTACTGCACCATTACATCACCATAGTGCTGATCATACACATCACACATCACCCCCCCCACAATAGCACCACAGTGCTGACCATTAGCTGTTACACCCTTACACCACCAGTGCTGATCTCCTACAGGATAAAACCACATTCAACTTGCTCAGATTCTTTTTTGTTTTTGTTTTTAACCAGAGGGCAGATTTACCAAAAAAATTAGGCCTTAACTTCCAAGAGCACAGCATATAACAATATTCAACAAATATTCATTAGGACTTCATAACAAGCACTCTAATGAAGCACAGAGTGTATTCAGGCTGGCAAGATGACTCAATGGACAAAGCATTTACCACACAAAACAACTCGAGGACCTGGACCCTGTAAAAAGAGAAAACCAACTCCGACCTCTCCATCTATGCTATGGCACATACATCATATGCATGTTCACATACACACACGATACAATGACAAGTCTACAAGTGTACACTGAAGAGCAGCAGCACGGTGAGAACACACACTTCACAGAGTGCGGGGTCAGGAGGGTCAGTGGAGGAACGTCACCAGGTCTAGTGACTATACCTGTAAGGCTGAAGCAAGAAGAGGCAGCCTGGGCTGCAGAGATGAGACTCTGATCAGCATCCTGAATTCAATCCCAAAGGACAGAAAGTAGTCTCTACAAAGTTTTCCATTAACCTTCACACACACATTAGGGCAGACATACCCACACATTCACATACACACACACACACACACACACACACACACACACACCTGAGCACGGCTGAGCATACCTTTCATCCTATCATTCAGGAAACAGAGGCAGGCAGGCAAATCTCCAAGTTAAGAGGACAGTCTGGTCTACATACCAAGTTGTAGGACAGCCAGAGCTACAAAGTTAGAAATTGTAACAAAGGGGCTGGAGAGATAGCTCAGTGGTTAAGAGCACTGACTGCTCTTCCAGAGGTCCTGAGTTCAATTCCCATCAACCACATGGTAGCTCATACAACCATCTGTAATAGGATCTGATGCCCTCTTCTGGAGACAGCTACAGTGTTTACTCATATAAATAAAATAAATAAATCTTTTAAAAAAAAATGGGCTGGAGAGATGGCTCAGCAATTAAGAGCACTGACTACTCTTCCAAAGGTCCTGAGTTCAAATCCCAGCAACCACACAGTTGAGATCTGACGGCCTCTTCTGGTGTGTCTGAAGACAGCTACAGTGTACTTAGATATAATAATAAATAAATCTTCAGGCTGGTCAGAGCGAGTAGGGCTAACTGGAACAAGCAACCTTCAGTCCTAGCAACCACATGATGGCTCACAACCATCAGTACAGCTACAGTGTACCCATATACATTAAGTAAATAAATCTTAGAAAGAAAGAAAGAAAGAAAGAAAGAAAGAAAGAAAGAAAGAAAGAAAGAAAGAAAGGAAGAAAGGAAGGAAGGAAGAAAGAAAAAAGTAAATTGTAACAAAAAACAAAAAGATGCAGACTAGCTGACTGGATTTTAAAAGTCCATGTCAGCAGAAAGGAATTGCTCGGGGTGTCAAGGATCTGAGTCAATGGGAGAGTGCTTGCCTAAAAAGCACAAGGCCCTGAGTGTCAGTCTTTAGTCCTGGAAGATTAGAAAATAAAATTAAGAATATAAATTACAGAAACAGAGAGCAAACAAACCTCACCAGGACTACAAGCCCAGCATGGGCAATTTGGGGAGCCTCTGCCTCAGAATGCAAAGGTGACAGGACAACTGGGCACACAGCCCAGTGGCGCAGTACTTGCCCAACATGACTGAGCCCCTGAGTTTAGACCCTACTGCATATATAGGATTTAAATAAAACTTAGGTGACAAAAACATGCACCCCAATTGAAGGCAGTTCCCACAACTATAGGCTCCACATCAGTACACTGAAGGTGCCCCTAACACTACAAAGTATATGAACACAGGGAACAAAGCCCACATTCCTGACAGAGTAACAGGATACATAAAAAGAAAAAGATGTCAAAATGTCTTCAGACTCTTCCACATAACTCAAAACTAATGCCTACAAAACTCGGAAATAATGTGATGATAACCAAGCAGTTTCTGGGCAGCCAAGCATTCAGAGAGAATAAAGACATTTCACACAATGGGTACGAGCTCTCCCTAATTCGTGTTTGCAGGAAGCTACAGAAGGACCACCCCCAAAATGTACGAGTGAAGCATGATGGGACAACCCCAGGAGGACTGTTTATTTTTTAACATAAATTTTATGAGTTCTGTCCCATGTATTACATTTAATAAAAACAAATATTAAAACTTAACCAAATACATTAAGATGACATATAAAGAGGTTTTATCCTGTAAAACTGTACTTTAAATCTAAAAGAGTCTATTAGTGGAAGAAATAATTTATTGGCTAACAAAGCAATTTAAAGCGACTTTAATACAAGTAAAAGTTGAGAAATATTGATTAGTAACTTAATAAGCAAAAGAACTTCATAAATAAAATGAAAAAGTCAGAAATCTGCTTCTGTTAATTACACCTGAGAGAAAGAACAGTCTGTTATTGTTACAAGTCCTTGTGGACAACCCTAAGTATCCCAAAACAGAGAAGGCGCGTCTGTTAGAACCTTCTATGTCAAAACACTGCACAAAAATATAAACGCAACACAAGAAAAATACCCATGAAAATCCAGGGCAAGTAGCAAGTGTAGGGAGAACAGAGGGAGAGGGGAAAGGGAGATGGGGGGTGGGGGGAGCTGTACAGATGAGGCTTTGAGGGGCACACAGCTGAACTGCAAGGGGAAAACCACATGACTGTGGGGTAGTGTCCAGTTGTCCTTCCCAATTCATTAAAGAAAATCTAATTACATTATCCCTAAAATTACGTATGCAGAATCAAGCTCTAAGTTTTAGTAAGCATCACTCTCACTAATTTAGAGAATTAACAGCTACATGAAGTCTTAATGAGATACTTAATTTCAGGATAATCTTTCAGATGGTAATAGAATTAAGATATTTTATATCCTTATTTTAAAGAAACTTTAAAGTGTCCCATGTGATTAATATAATTATTTGCAACACATGTAAAATGTACTTTAGTGAAGATATGAAACAAGGAAAAATAACTTTCTCTGATCTCATAATATGAAAGACTCAGAAAATTAAATATGAACATACATTGGGACCTTTCTACATAAATACAGCATACGTAATATTTAGCAGTATTTGCAGGAAACATGGAGGGAGAATAGATTCAAAGAACACTGTATACACAAAGATGTCAAAAAGTTTCATTCTTTTCTACAATGACTATACACTAATATAATATTTTAAAGAAGCAGTTGCCATAAAAGCAAGAGTTACAAGGTTAAAAGCCCACAACACCTTTCTGCCACAGTGAAGGCTCTGACCCACAGCAGAGACAATACTGAAAAGCAAGCTCTCTGAGGCAGCAAGTCCAACTGAGAAGGGAGAGGCGTGCAGGGGAGACCTGGGGAATACCCACAGAAGGAAGGACGCCAGCAGCAGAACAAAGGCAGCCCAGAAGGATGCCCACAAAGCCAGGAGAGAAGACGGCTTGGAGAAATAGCTAGCAAAGGCACAGGCCAAATCGAGATCAAAGAGGATGGAGATAAATCAAAACCACAACAGAAAGTGAATAGCCATATTGAAATGGTTAAGATTACCTATTTCCCTGCAACTGAGAGCACTAAGGGTTTGTCTTGGGGGAGGAGAGAGGCAGAATGGACCTTTGCAGCAAAGCAGTCCTGGGTTATCATGCTTGCTGTCTGTGGTCCAAAACCAACAAAAAAGAAACCGTGTGACTTGCTTTTTCTTAAGGGCTACACTCACCCAACTGTGGAGCAGGCAAGATTCTAGCTGCTCGGACTGGACCATGTCGTACAGAGAAGAGCTCCTGGGCTTCCCCGCTGATCTGCATAAGGGAAAGCAGAAAATATCTCAGCATATTAAACTGTGGGTCACAACGCTATTAGGGAAAAACAACATCTACATTTTGTTGTGATTAGCTAGAAACACACATACAATACTTTAGGATTATAGGTTCCTCATGCACATCAAATACATCACTGTCTTAAATCATCATAAGCATTTTCAGGAAAACATTCGAATTCTTTCTTAGTATGAACTTGAAAAAAAGTCTGTTCTGTAAGTCTGTAAGTTCTCTCCATTAAGCCATGAGGAGTCCGTGCAGTCCCTGGGCTCACTCTCCATGTTAGGGCCAGGGAGCTACAAGACTGTTCTGCAATATTCAAGTTTGGTCATTACAGGCAATTATCTTTCCAGAACTGTTCGTCTCAGTAAATCATTCAAATCTATCAGCTACATTCTTTTGTGATTACAAAAATGGCTACTAAAAACAACAAAAACAAACAAACAAAAAACCAGGACCTCCCCGACTGCAATATTCTGTAAATAAGGGAATAATAAAGTTGTAAGCAACTTTGGAAGTCATCTCTTCTAATATAAACAAAGATCAACCACTTTGTCCATTCCCTTGGTAAGGTCAGATTCAATGCTTGGACATAAAGACAACAGTATTCTGTTTCTCCAGGGGTATGTTAGTGTGCATCAAGTTTTAAAAAAAATGCCTTTCAACTACTGGTTGATCTGCCGAGCAGATTAAAATAGAATTAGCAAGTAACAATTTTCTAGACTGACTGTGGGAGGTGTTATTAATAGGGTCTCTAACACACTGCAGTAACTACCCAATGTTTGATGGAAAAAATATACAGTATCATAAAAAACTGTACACATTATAAAACTGGTCCTAAAGACTCAAGAAATCTAATAGACATAAGAAGTATCTCATAGAGGATACACACTGTTGATTTTCTAATAGGCTTTCCTCAACAAGTGGCTTAGAATTCCAAGAATCTAACCATTATAAAGGGCTGGCCAACCTTCCAAAGTAAACATATATTCAGAGGAGCTCTTACAGAGAGAAAGAACTCACATCTTCCGAGGCTCTCCTATGTACCCTTTAGAGCTGTGAGCTGCAGGGTTTTCCTTTCCTGTAAATATTCCCATGAGGAACCCCAGCCCAGACAGTGCTACAACAGCACCACCTACCCAAAGGCTCTAAGAAGTCAGAAAGCAGGCCTGGGTTCCAGGGCTCCACAAGCCTTCCATTTCAGTAACAAAACCCATGAGCAAAACACAGTGGGGCTCAAGTCTCCATCTTATAACAACAGATGAGAAGGAAACTGTTTAATGAAAAACTGGAAGAAATTATTTGGTGAAATCTTCCACCCAATGCAGCAATCATACATTTTTCTGAAATCTTAAAATGTACCACTTCTTTGGTTTCTAGACACACATATATGAATGGACTAAGAAATGGTATTGTCTACTTCTATTAAAAATGTGTTAAGTTCTGAGTCTCCACCTCTTGAGAATAAACAAAGAAGGGCAAAGCAGAGAATGTTGAGTAAGCAATTAATTTTGAAAATACAGTAAAGATAAAAAATAATTAAGTCTATTTTCATATAATTAAAAATAAGGTAAAACTTAAAGTTATAATAATAAGGGTAATGAAAAATCCCACTTGTGAAATTTATACACATAACAAATTACAATGTGAACACGAAATCTCCTGTTCTGTACTATCATTTCCATGTGCCTGAGCAGGCATTTACTTTCTGGCTCGATCTAACAAAATTCTAATGTTAAAAAATATGATCTTATTTCCCTGAGCCTCTGTGCTCCAATATACTATTGTTTTAAAATCTCTCAACATAATTACAATATGTTTGTCCTCACTGAATTTAATACACTAGAGCAGAAAACAGAAAAAATCCAAACACATGAAGCTTTACAATAAAACAATTTTCAAAACGAAGCAACCTCCTTATTCTAACCTGAACACATCTTTACATGTACAGCAACAGGTGAGAACAAAAACCAGGAGGAGTAACAAAAATGCACCCCCACATTCACTGCCGGAGCCCACACTGAGTTGGGGAGCTGAGCTAGAATCCTCAGGTACCGAAAAGGAAAGGGAAAGGAGGAGGCACTGTGTCATATACAGAGACCTGGGGACATCCTAGACGCCTGACTCTCCTGCTGAAATCAGAAGCATAATTCTAACTGCGGAACATAAGTCACAAGTATCAGCCTCCCGGGAAAGAATCCTCCAAACCGTCCATGAAAATCCTCCATGAGAACAACACTGAGAGCAGACAGCACTACTCCGCATAGCCAGACACAGAGCCTTCACATCAGAAAGCACACAGACAGACGGGGATGGCTCCCAGCTGCCTCTAATACTTTCATCCAGCATGTTCATGGGTAACTTTGCTTTCAAATAAATACCAAAACAATGTTAACTAAGTCAAAACTACTTTTGGGCTTCCCAGAAAAAAAGATCTTAGAAAATGGCAAAGAATCTCAATGACGGAGAGCGTGTGGCCTGAAAAGTGAGCTGCAAGCTTACTTCTAAACTGAACAACAAGGGCAGGAGTGAATGGACCCAGGACTCTAGGCTGGAGAGGAGGGTACACAGGAGGCTGCTCCCTCCCAGAGTTCCTCCTGGTCTCCGCCTTTGTCCTGCTGGCATTTAATTTCTGATGACAGACTTTTGTTGTTTAGGGCATAAACCGGACGTACCAGTTTGAAGGCACAATAAGGAGAACAAAGAATGATTTGTTCACACTGTAGGAAAAAAAATCTTTTCCAACCATAGAAAATAGCTTTCGCATGGTGAAAATATGCAAATTACATACCAAACTGGAAGGGAGTAGGGGAATACAAGTTTAGAATCTCACAACTCAATCTAAGGAAAAAGAAATTACAGCGCAAAAGACAGCAATCCACACACAGAATGATCCAGGAGACCTTTGAGAGCCAGCCTGCTCTGAAATCCTGGTGTGTCATGGACAACAGAATGGCTCCCAGGTGAGCCCCAGGACACACACGGTGCTCTGCCCTGCAGAGACAGAGAACTAGAATCGAAAAGACTTTTTTGGCAAACTCCACTGACAGACAACTTTCTATTTAAAATGTACGTGTCATCAGTTATACATGTACAGGCTGATGAATAAAGCATCTATGCTACTGACATACACCTCAAAAAAATGAGTTAGGCTGGTAACAAATGCAGAGGCAGGAGAATCTTGACCACATCTTGGAAGCCAAGCTTGCCTATACAAGAAATTTCACACCAGCTCAGACTAAAAAGTGACACAAAAATTAATAAATAAACAACAAAAAGTTACAAGGCTTCAGAAGGCTTGTCACATCCCTCCCCAGTTATAACCACATCTTAACTTCCAAGAGTGGGCACACATTTTAATTACTGGACACAGTGTAACTGGGGTCATATACTATACTCTTGTAGAACCTCTCCCACATTACTATGATTATAAATTAATTCAATGAATGTGATTACAAGTCTTTCTTTCATTGGATGAAAACACTATGATTTTCCATATCCCACCACTGACAGGCCTCGAATACATTTCTAGTTTGGAACCAGCAGAGTTCCAGCCTCCTGGCCACCACAGTGACACGAGAGAAAGTTGGACATAATGGTTGGTACACACCTACAACCCAGCACCTGGATGCTGAAACCTTTGAAATTACAGTTTCAAGCGCAACCTAGGCTGTGGATCAAAATCTTGTCTCAAAAAACGAAAACCAAACAAAGGCAGCTGGGCTGATGAGCATTACTGTGATCTCACTCAGAAGACCCAGGTCTTGTGTTTCTTGGTCACAGGTTCAGGCTCTGCCTGCTGGACTATACAAAGTGGCGTCAAAAATCACCAAGGCGACTTAGTGAGAACCTATCTCAAAAACAACATTGTTTTTTTGTTTTTTTGTTTTTTTGTTTTTTTTTTTAGAATGAGGGTTTTGGGTTTCTTTTTTTTTTTTTTTTAGGATTTATTTATTTATTATATGTAAGTACACTGTAGCTGTCTTCAGACACTCCAGAAGAGGGCACCAGATCTCGTTACGGATGGTTGTGAGCCACCATGTGGTTGCTGGGATTTGAACTCTGGACCTTCGGAAGAGCAGTCGGGTGCTCTTACCCACTGAGCCATCTCACCAGCCCAAAAACAACATTGTTAATAAACAGTGAGAGGATACAGCGCAGTGTGGGGATGCTTATGTAACGTGAGGCCCTAGGATCAATATCCAATTCCACCAAACAATCGTACAAACAAATCAAGAAAAATTATATAAGAATTCACTAATTCTTCCAGTGGACTACCTGCCAGGCCACCATGATATCATCTAATTTACAGCAATCTATACCATTTTATTTGTGCTATTTTACAATACTGTACAATACTAAATATCAAAAACTGACAGTAATGGTTCTTTGAGTTTTTAGAAATTGAACCCAGGACCTTGTACACACCAAGAAGGACTCAACCATGAGCCACATCTCTCGCCCTGCAACTTCTTGCTAAACAGAAACGCAAATAAACTTTGGTAAAAAGACAACTGAATCTGCTCTGTAGAAAGTGGTTCCAAGCCAGGAGCAGTGCCTGCACCTGTAGCAATCGAGAGGCTGGAACAGGAGAATCTCTTACATATAAGCTAAAAAACATCTTTGGCGACACAGGAAGACCAGGGTACAAAAAGCTTACTGTTGTTAGTATTTTTTAGCCTGCTTTAACCTTTAACGGGGAAGGGAGGACACTGGAGACTGATCCCAGATAGGAAGGCAAGCCCACTGCTCCTGCCGGGCAGTCACTGTCCAGTGAGCTACTTTCCAGCCCAAACATGTGTTATTACAGAGGATATTAATGAGATTTGCATTTATTAGAGTGAATGCCTGCACCCCTAACTGCCTCCAGATCTTCACACTGTCCTCTATAACAAGTTCCCTCTATAACTATAACAAGTTCCCAATTTGTTCCTTAGTTACAGTTAAATAAGATCTAGGTCTTCTGTACTGTTTCACAGTCGTATCTAGTACACAGATTACACAACTGTGATATTACTGCAGATAGCTCCAGTGAATATGTGTATGTAGCCCTCTGCAGAGACCTATCAATATAGTTGCTTCCATTTTCAAGATGACCAAGGGGCTGGAGAGACCTCTCAGGAATTAAGACCACTTATTGCTCTTGCAGAAGACCAGAGTTTCATTCCCAGCACTCATACACAGTTCTTGTAATAGAATATCTGATGCCTTTTGTTGACTTTGTGGATATCACTATGTATATACAAATACAGAGATGCTCAAATAAAAATTAAAAATATGTCGGGCATGGTAAAACATGCCATTAATCTCAGCACTCAAGAGGCAGACGCAGGTGAACCATTGAGTTCCAGGCCAGCCAGGGTTACATAGTGAGCCCTGTCTCAATGTAAAAATAAAATAAAATAAAAAGGAGGGGCTGGAGAGATGGCTCAGCAGTTAAGAGTACTGACTACTCTTCCAGAGGTCCTGAGTTCAAATCCCAGCAACCACAGGGTGGCTCACAATCATCTGTAATGGGATCCGATGTCCTCTTCTGGTGTGTCTGAGGACAGCTACATACTCATATAAATAAAACAAATCTTTTGAAAATAAAGATCAGAGCACGGGACAAGGCTCCAGTTTAAAATCACTGACTGCTCTCAAAGAGGACCTAGGTTTGATCCCCAACACCAACATGATTTCTCACAACCATCTGTAATCTCAGTCCCGGGGATCCAATGCCCTCTATGAGCACGAGTTTGTACAAATGATGTATACACATACAAGCAGGCAGGATACACAACACAAATCAATAGTGTTTTTAAAACACAGAGGTAGGCATAAACACAGCTTTCATAGATTAGCAAGACTGTTTTCCAACGTTGTCACATCACTTCACAAGTCCACTAGCAAAGTATGAGGGTTCTTTTTGTTCCCACTCTGCTCAGCCACTGATGTGAGCCAATCTAATAGAGAGCTGAAATAAGAGATTTATGTAGCTCATGAATGAAAAGCATGAAGGCAACCTGTGCATATGCCAGTCAGCCCCAAACCAAGTATATAAGTTAACAGCATTTACTATGAGTTTGTGACGCCAGATGATTCTCAAGTGTGATCCTGAATGTGTCGTGTGCAGAGGCAGATTGACAGCACAGAACACCAATTAGATGCAGAGACTCATCTCAGCACCTCTGAGGAAGACAAATCCTTAACTTAATTCTAAATACAGTAAGAACCAATCTCCTGCCACCCTGACATTTGGTTTTGTGACACTGTGCTTGATAAAGAAACTGTGAAACCTGAGGTATTCACCTTATAGATGATAAATACACCTAAACAAGCTTAAAGGAACAGAAACCCTCTTACAACAATGGAACTACATAAGAAATTAGTAACAGCAGGACATCTGGAAAATAACAAAACACTAGTGAGATTAAGCAACCAAATTATAAACAACACAAAGTTCAAAGAAGAAAGTTTCAAATTTTTTAAAAAATATTTTGTTTATGGTTTATTTTCTCTGTTTTTATTTGAGCCAGAGTCTAATGTAACCCACACTGTCCTCGAACTCCTGACCCTCACAAGTGCTGGGATTATAAGCATGTGTCACCAAGCTGAGCTTGAAAACATTTTTAACTAAATGAAAATAAAAACCCAACTGAAGCTAGTGGTATGCAGTTCACAGAGTGAAATCCATACCACTAAATGCACAGAGCTGAAAAAGAGGCTCTAACTGTGAAACTTAAAACTACCTATGAAACGAGAAAAGAACCAAATCAAAGCAAGTAGGCACAAGTAAACATCAATTAGAAATGAAATCAATAAAACTGAAAAAAGGAAATCAATGGGGGGGGGGGAAATCAATGAAATCAAAAGCTGGTTCTGAGAAAAGATCGATAAAATCCTAAAGACTGTAGCAGGTATAAGAAACAGGCAAGGGTGTCACACAACTAAACCTAGCACGTGAGAGGCAGGTGGAGAAAGATGCAGAGCTCGGCGCCACCCAGGGATTCAGAATGGCTTCTGGCATGGTGACATATCATTATAACCCCAATACTGAGAAGGTGAGGTAGGAAGACTGACACAGTATTAAAACCAGATTGAGATACACAGAGAATCCAAGGTAATCCTAAACTGAGCTAGCGCCCAGGCCCCACCCTCTGATGGGTATGGGTTGGGGGAGAGTGTGGCTAGGCTGGCCACTGAGCCTAAGATCCAGGATCTGCCTTTCTCTGCCTACGCAACACAAGAACTACAAGTAGTTCAAGGCAGTTTTTCACATGGGTGCCTGGGATTTAACTCGGGGCCTCTTGCTTACATAGAAAATCCTGAGCTATTTTCCCAACATCCAAAATCTGAATTTTTATGTGAGCCATGAGACTTGGAACACAGAATTTCTAAGGTTATCTCAAGCACATTTTGCCTTTAAATCAAAAACTCCATTTGTCTCAGAGTGGTCTAGTGAAGTGAACAGCTCTAACTCCACCTGGGAAAGTCGTGGACAGCAAAACAGCGAACATCTGTGTTCCTTACAGAGTTTTACTCTTACTGCCCAAATCACACACAGCAAGGTCAGCACTCAAACAACTCGACTATGTTTATTAAATATATGAATTTGCTATCAGAATAGCCTTGAAGTAAGCAAAATAACATCTATAGCAATGTGACTATTATAAGACTGTGTGTTTAAAGCATATAGTACATAATTAATCCTAAATGAGACGTAACCAAGGATCTGGTTTTTGTGGGAATAAAAGACAAATGACTGCACTTATATATCTTAGTGTTTATCAGGTTGTGACTTTAAGTCGCTATTCTTAAATCTTGTCGTAAATATCTTATAGATGTATCCAAATATATGAAAGAACACATTATTAAGACCAACCTAATTCATGGAATCATAGGACTGTTATCACCTATACTTTATAGCCCTGGTTTTAAAAACATCCATACTAGGTCAGGTGTGGTAGTACATGCCTCTAATCTCAGGGGAGCCAAAGGCAGGAAGATCTGTCAGTTCCAGGTCAGCCTAGTCTACATGGCAAGTTCCAGCCAATCTTGTCTCAAAGAACAAAAGACCACTGCCAGAGAATTTACTCAGTGTTTAAAAGCATCAGCTGTTCTTCCAAAAGACCTGAGTTCATGTCCCATCACCTACATGGTGGCTCACAGCATTTTGTTAACATCAGTACAAGGGGACCCAAAACCCTTTTCTGGCCTCTAAAAGCACCAGGCACTCAGTGGTGCACAGACATACATTTGGCAAAACAGCCATACAAAATAAAAATATGAAAATTCTTTAAGAAAACAAAGTAAACATTGGCTCATCTACTGGAACAGGCACAGCACAGTCATTGGAGATGTTACTAACAGAAAGATGGAGTGAGGAATTAAACTCTTTCAGTTTAATTCCTGTGTAAACCTAAAACTACTTGAAAACTATAATTTAAATGTATATAGAATACATGAGAAATCATTATAAACCCCAAAATTAATGTTTCCCTAATAGCAAAGGGGGAAGGACATAAAAAAGCAAAAACTAGAGAGGAAAGGAAAGAGTGCAAAGAAAATTTGATATTTCAGAACTTCATTTCTGGGGCTGCAGAGATGAAGACCACTGGCTCTTCCAGGGGGCACAGGTTCAGTTCCCTGCATCCACATGGTGAGTCAACTCTGGTTCCAAAGGACTGGATGCCCTCTTCTCAACTCTATAGGCACACCAGGCATTTACATGGTGCATATAGAAACATGCAGGCAAAACAACCATAAACATAAAGTAAAAAATAAACCTAAAAATATTTTTACTTAAATCCATAAAGCAACAAAAAGTCTCATAAACTCCATATAGACTACTGTGCCATTATCAATTTACAAACTGCTAACAATGATGCACTGTTTGAACTGAATAAAATTGCTTAAAAGGAAAACTATAACATTATAGTTTACCTTGAAAAGTAACAACAAAAATCTTTTGCATTAAGGAGAAATGGTTACCAGGCAGTGGTGGCGCACGCCTATAATCCCAGCACTTGGGAGGCAGAGGCAGGCGGATTTCTGAGTTCAAGGCTTAGCCTGGTCTACAAAGTGAGTTCTAGGACAGCCAGGACTACACAGAGAAACCCTGTCTCCAAAAAAAAAATTTAAAAAAGGAAAAGTGGATTTATATCACGACGGGGCAAGGCAATGGTGGGCATCATCATAGCTCCATAACTCAGTAAAGAAGCCAAAATGGCCACGCATGAGCTAGCACATAGCTACAATGACAGCTCTAAGGAGTCGAGGCAGACTGACCAGTTATTCAGTACCACAGACGCAAGGAGATTTTAATTAGCTATTATGTAGCCAGAGCAATCACAAAGCAAATAATAGTAGCTCACAGACTCTGCTTGGAATACCCTGTGCCCCTTGCTGCTGTGCAGTCAGCCCTGTGTGGCCACAGCATCATCTGCATTCCAACACCATCCCAAAGCAGGTGTGGACACATCTGTACTGACCACAAATAACTTCTTTGTTATTACTGAAACATTACACCTAATAGCTGTTAATATAGGCTTGACATTGTACTAGGTATAAAAACATAGAAGTGACCTAAAGAACACAGGGTAATGTGGCTGAGCTATATGCACATGCCACAGTCTGCCAGACAGGGGTGGTGCAGGCCTTTAATCCCAGCTCTGGAGAGCAGACACAGATGAATTTCTGAGTTCAAGGCCTGCCTGCTCTACAGAATAAATTCTAGGACAGCCAGTGCTGCACGGAGAAACCCTGTCTCAAAGCAAACAAACAAACAAAACATATCCTGCACAGTTTTATAAAGAAGGCAGAGGTATCTACACATTTTATATATATTGGAAGGAGTGTGGATTCTTGCAACCAATCCTTGCATGGACCATGGGATCATACTTTTACTATAAAAATTAAGGGAAAAAAGAAGAAAAACTACCCAAAACTTTCAACCTCAAAAGACACCAGCATCTCCTACAGTTCTCAGCCAGGCATATACACATAACTGTAATACCCAGCTAGGGAGGCGGAGGCTGAGGCAGGAGGATCACCACAGCTGAAGAATTTATGATGCCTTGGCATCACAGTGAGAAACCACCTTGAAGGGAAACCTAATTGATAGCTTTTATTTGGGAGGCTTTCTGCTCTAACCAGGTGTGGCCAGTGTTCCATGTTACAGCTCTGCCTGACGATTTCAGAGCCTTAAGATGGCACGGTTGGGGAGCTGGTGAGATGGCTCAGTGGGTAAGAGCACCCGACTGCTCTTCCGAAGGTCCAGAGTTCAACTCCCAGCAACCACATGGTGGCTCACAACCATCCGTAACGAGATCTGGCGCCCTCTTCTGGACTGTCTGAAGACAGCTATAGTGTACTTACATATAATAAATAAATAAATCTTTAAAAAAAAAAAAAAAAAAAAAGATGGCACGGTTGAGGAATGCATCCCTGCAGGACAAGGGCAGTCCTTCAAGCTCCTACAATAGGGGACAAGAGGAGAATACATTTTCTATTTTATTTCTGCTGCCCAACCACAAATGATTTGGCTGATGCCAGAGTGTCAGTGTCTCCACAGCAGACTCTGTGCCAGTAAGAAAGAAAACACAAACCACAAAAACCACCTAAAATGTGTATTTGTGAGAACTTACAACTTAAAGAACAGATATTTGCTGACCACATGAAGGAGACAGCAAGCCAGTCTGTATTTTGGTCTTGACACTAACAACAAAACACAAAACTCGAAGCAAGAAGGAAGTGAGTCTCAGGAACAGTATGAAAACCACAGAACATAAATAATGAATGGAACGGTTACTCATACTTTCGTACTTCCAAATTTTCACACACACTGAGAAAGCACTGAGGCAGCTCTGACCTTGCCCCTCCAGCCTGCTTTTCCAGAGGAGGAAAGCAGAGCGGCATGTAGCCCTTGGCTAAGCACGCACGGCTGATCCAGACCTCACAGCCCCAGCCATGACTTCAGCACACACCAATCTAAGTATCGGGCCTTTGAAGCTGCTCTAATGGTATCTTCCATTTGCAACTAACACTTGTGTAGTCAAAAGATCTTCCTTGGGGTAGATGTTAATGCAAAAGCACTCAGACAGCCTGACATGTGTGCCAGGAGGCAGACTGGAAGGTGCTCAGAAGTCAATGTAACACCATTACAGAGGGTGTTGGCCTAAGCAGCTGTCATAAACACTTCACAGTCACTCAAGCACACAAACTTCATTGCCTCTAATTCATTCTTTGTACTACAGCTTGAATGGGTTGAATCTAAAATATACACTGAGCAAAAGACGACAGACAAGACAAGGAAGACTCCATACTGCATAAATTTAAATTGTTTAAAACTGCCAAGCTAATCTGTGGTCAGGACAATGACTGTTTTACCCATGGGGGGAGGGAACTACATGAGAAAGAAAAGGATCCTTAAATGTCATCCAGTGTGTTTGTTCCACTTACTTGTCTGTGTGCGTTCGTGCACACTCACACATACACAAGGAAAAAGTCAAACTATAAACATGAGCTTTATATAGCTTGTGGTATTATAAACTATATTTACAATGGTATATGACATCTATAAACTATCAATTCATGAAAGAAGAAACAGAGGATGCTTGCCTGCATATTCAATATAACAGAAACCAATCTGAAATAGTCACTCCAAGTATGGCAAATGACATTTGCCAAATACAATATCAAGTAATGAGAAAAATGATGGCCTCTATTCAAGGTGTGGGGAGATAAGTGAACAATGCTCAGTGACTCATGTCATGGCACATCTGTCAAAGCCCCTCATACAGCACTGAAATGAACCCTGACTATGGGTGGCAATAACATGTGAACCACATCACTCTGCTGTAGACTGTTGGTAAACAGGAGTCACGAGTACGCATGGGACATACAGCAACTCCGTCCTCCTCCTCCAGTCTACTTTTTCAAGACGTATTTACTTCTGCCCAACAGTGAGAGGCAGACACAGGCAGCTGTGGAGACCACCCTGGCCAGACAGTAGAGCTGAAACTGCAGTTTCTGGTTTAAAAAAGAGACCCTTTCTCAGGGCAATTAAGACAGAGAAACAACTGAGAAAAAGAGCCCATGCCTTTTTTCTCCTCATGGAAACACACACTCATGCACATTCAAGAACATGCACCACAGCCGGGAGTGGTGGCGCACGCCTTTAATCCCAGCACTTGGGAGCCAGAGGCAGGCGGATTTCTGAGTTCGAGGCCAGCCTGGTCTACAAAGTGAGTTCCAGGAGAGCCAGGGCTATACAGAGAAACCCTGTCTCGAAAAACCAAAAACAATAATCAACTATACATACATATTCTTAGAAAGCAAGAAAAGGGGGGGCTCTCATTTAAGAAAGATCCCAACTTAGGATAAACTTCAATTATGAAGTAACAACCAGCCTACAAATTAGCAACATTTGCATAATGCTATTAGAATACACAGGTGGGTTTGTCTAAAAGGCTGCCTTAGGAATCATACTACAGGGGAAGGAAGGAATGAGAGCAAGGACAAATATCTAAAGATGCCAGAAATGACATTCATTACTTTGTATGTTTATCTTAATGTCAATAAAAGAAACTAATAAAAATTTTAAGAATGTATTATAGAGTCAGACACAGTGACACACGCCTATAACCCCAGCTCTTGGGAGGCTACACAGGACGACTGCCAAAAGTTTGAGACCAGTATGGGTTAGAGGGAAAGTCTGACTCAAAAAAATAAAAGAAAGAAAAATATAGAAAAACTTTCAGTTCAATAATCTGGGCAGATTCAACATGTTCCTTAGTCTATGCTGTTATCCTATCTGACACCCAGTACAGACCTGCCCATCACTTCTCCTTCCTGTAAGGAAAGCAGAGAACAAACACAATAAGCCCTGTGCTCAACAACAGCATAGGCGGCCTGAATGGACTCCAAACCTCTGCTTACCAATGCACTCAAATCACCAACTTAATATTATTCCCAAATGAAACCTATAAAAACGTTTCCTGGCTAACAATCTCAATGTGGCAAGGTCTACTGGCATATAGCTTCTAATAAATAATGGACTAATTGCTTTCTACCTCAAATATGCCCTCATGTGTTTGCTCTGCAGGTTTTGGTATGCAAAGCTTAACGTGAGTTAAGCTTCAGGTCCTGCTTTCTGGAGATCGGTGTGGCAGTGCCACCTAGTGTCCAACATCGGAAGCACACGCAGACAGAACCAGGCACAGTGACACAAGGACAGCTATGCAGGACAACTGCCAAGTTTGAGAGTAGTTTCGGTTAAATGGAAACTCTGGCTCAAACCAAAAAAGAAAAGTTCAATAACATTTGCAAACCCAGAAGGTTTTATTTTTATAATGATTTATTTATTTTTTGTGTTATGTACATTGGTGTTTTACCTGCATGTATGTCTGTGTGAAGATGTCAGATCCCCTAAAATGCAGTTATAGACAGTTGTGAGCTGCCATGTGAGTGCTAGGAATTGAACCCCAGACCTCTGGAAAAGCAACCAGTGGTCTTAACCACAGAGGCATCTGTCTAGCCTCTTGTTGGCTTTCTTTTTTTTTTTTTTTTTTTTTTTTTTTTTTTTGGTGGTTTTTCGAGACAGGGTTTCTCTGTGTAGCTCTGGCTGTCCTGGAACTCACTTTGTAGACCAGGCTGGCCTCGAACTCAGAAATCCGCCTGCCTCTGTCTCCCGAGTGCTGGGATTAAAGGCGTGCGCCACCACGCCCGGCTTGTTGGCTTTCTTGTTTTGGTTTGTTTGTTTGTATTATAACAGGCTTGACAATCTAACTGTGGCTGGTCTTAAACTCACAATCCTCTGCCACACCACCATAAGTTGGGATCACCTGTGTATACCATACATCCCACCCTACATAGATTAAAAAAAAAAAAAAAAAAAAAAAAGAACAAAACTCTCAAACTCTGAGCCTTCCAGTCCTGGCTTCCTGAGTAGCTGGGATCACAGGCGCTCAAATTTTATTTCTTCAAAAGTGATGCAAAGACTAAGGAGATGGCCCAGAGTAGACAGGAACACTGGCTCTACAAGCATGAAGACCTGAGTTCAAATCCCCAGTACTCACTGGAAAAGCCAGGTATGATGTGTGACTGTATTGTAGGCCGAGAGCTCACTGACCAACAAGTCTATCCGAAATGTACAGTTCCAATTAGTGAGATATCCTGGCTAACACCAAAAGTCCTGCTCTGGCTTCTGAATGCAGACATGGATACGAGCACTTGCACACTCACTCACTCACTCACATGCACACTCATGTACACACACATGTACCCACAACACATGTGCATACTTAACACAACAAACACACACATACATGCACTTGCATGTACACATTATTTTTGGTATTATTATTGCTATTATCATTATTATCATGCCAACTCATATCACACAGCACCAATGCTAGCCAAGAAATTGGAGAAACTGACTTCTAAATCTCAGGGTTTTCATAATCCTCTCACAACAAACCCCCAACCAAATGTTTGGTCAATGAAAACTGTTGACAGACTACACAACACATTGAGCTATTGGGGTGGAGGCGTTCGGTTTAGTTTATTGAGGCACAGTCTCACCTGTAATCTAAGACAGCCTGGAACTTGCAGCACTCCTCCTTCCTCAGCCCCTCAATGCTGAGATTATAGGTCTGAGCCATGTGGCTCGGCTAGAATGATTTTAATTTTTCTTATTTTTTACTTTTGACACTACAAAATCATACTCTACTAATAACAGCATCTTAGTTACTTTTCTACTGCTGTGGCAAAATACCATGACCATGGCAACATATTTAAAAAAAAAAAAATTTAATTTTGAGTTTACAGTTCCATTGGTGAGCCCTTGAAAATTAGAGCAGAGAGCATGGAAGCAGGTAGGCAGGCAAGTGCTGGAGCAAAAGCTGAGAGCTTACATCTGATCCACAAATTCCCATTCCCACAATTAACTTTTAACTGCAAATATGTTTCAATAGACATAAGGGAGTTCTCTGCCTTAGACAAAATAAAACAAGAGCTAGAAATGTCCCTCCATGATATGCAAGGCATCCACCAGGTCCTGGATTCATATCCAAGAACACAAATGGGAACTGGGGTACAATTCAGTTGGTAGAATGTTGGCCTAGCATGCAAAAGCCCTAGTGGCATTCCCAATACTGCATAGTGATCAGACCTGCAATCTCAGTTCAAGGCCATCCACAGAAATAAAACCAGCCCGAGCTATATGTGGTCCTGTCTACCAATAAGTTCCCAATAAGAAAAAGAAACAAGGAGGCTGGAAAGGTGGCTCAGCGGTTAAGAGCACTGACTGCTCTTCCAAAGGTCCTGAGTTCATATCCCAGCAACCACATGGTGGCTCACAACATCAATAATGGGATCTGGTGCCCTCTTCTGTTGTGTCTGAAGACAGCTACAGTGTACTTAGACATAACAATAAATAAATCTTAAAAAAAAAAAACACTTAAATTATTCTAAGATGCCTACAACATATTCACAATCTCTTCACACCCTTTTTATAACGCAGAAATATGGAAATGCTTCCTCTCCTACCTAGCACAGACACTTCTAAAACCCACAAATAAAGTCAGATGCTGTGCAGCAGCAGAGATACAAGTCTCCAGATAGAGCAGGTACTGTTTTCTGCACTGTTGCGATCAATACCAAGCAAGTCACTCACCAGACTGTGGCCCACGCATTTAAATCAAACTCACTATCCTGTCCCTGAAATCTGCTCTGCCCATAGCTTTCTCACTCTTAGAATTAGCAGTGTCTTCCTCTCTTCAAAATCCTGCAATATCCTCTAAGACCCAGTGTGGATGGGGACCCTTAGGTCAGTAGTAAAAGGAAAACACATTTCTTTTTTTCTTTTTAATAATTTATGTTCACTGGTGTTTTGCCTGCATGGATGTCTGTGTGAGGGTGCCAGAAGCATTGGAACAGGATTACAGACAGGTGGGAGCCACCATTGGGTGTTGGGAATTGAATCCCAGTACTCTGGAAGAGGAGTCAGTTCTCTTAACCACTGAGCCATGTCTAGCCCCCCAAAAACATTTCTTGATGGGAAAATTTTGTGCAGAATATTACTAAAAGACACATGAGGAAAAACACACAAAAAGTGCTCATTATCAGTCATCAGGGAAACAGTAAATTAAATTCTCAAGTTTCCTCATCCGTCAGAATACTCACATTCTGAAGATAGATGACATCAAACATCGGGAGGATGTGGAACAATTCATACACTGTTATAAGAAGTGTAAAAATGGTAGCAACCACATTCCAAGCACATGACTCAGCAAACCCACACATAGGCAGTTTCAAAGAGAGATGGGTGCATACACGTAAGTCTAGGATTCCCCAAGACTTCATATATTCTTCATATATTCATAACAACCAGAAACTGAAAACCAGTAAGAGTGGGCAGGAGGTGTGGGCGGCGGGTGTGGCTCCGTGCTGTGGACTGGGGGCTGGAGAGGGTGCTAGGTGGTGGGTGCTGTGGTGGAGTACCTGGCATATGGTTCTAGGGTCAATGTCCAACATACAAATATTTTTTCTTTTTAGTAATCAGAGTGAGAAACTTTAATAGAATTAAAAGAAACAACATGACAGACTCTCAGAAACAACATGTAGAGAAAAAAAAAAACTCGCAGAGGAAATAATCCATAAGGGTGTAAGAATCTCTACAACAGGCAAAAGGAATCTACAGTGGGGTGCACTTGAGTACAGTAAGGACGAGCAGACAGAGTGGAACCTACGTTCATTGGGGACAGGTAATTTCCTTGAGCAATGTCATGGTCACCATCTTTTTCTTCCATGAAACAGTATCTCCTTATTAGTAGCCCAGAATAGGCTCAGATTTCCCGGGATCCTTCTGCCTCTGCCTCCCAAGTGCTGGATTAGAGATGAGCATCATCACCTGCCTCTGCCTCCCAAGTGCTGGATTGGAGATGAGCATCATCACCTGCCTCTGCCTCCCAAGTGCTGGATTAGAGATGAGCATCATCACCTGCCTCTGCCTCCGAAGTGCTGGATTAGAGATGAGCATCATCACCTGCCTCTGCCTCCCAAGTGCTGGATTAGAGATGAGCATCATCACCTGCCTCTGCCTCCCAAGTGCTGGATTAGAGATGAGCATCATCACCTGCCTCTGCCTCCCAAGTGCTGGATTACAGTTGAGCATCATCACCTGCCTCTGCCTCCCAAGTGCTGGATTGGAGATGAGCATCATCACCCAGCTTACTCTTCCTCTGGACAGAGACTTGGGATTCCTAGGTACGAGAACCTGTCAGAACTCAGAAAAAGTTGTACCTGAGTTGTGGAGAGAGCCAGGAAAAGTGTGTATTCCTGTAATCCCAACATGTGGCAGGTTTAGGCAAAGGGATCATAAGTTAGAAGGTAGCCTGTTAAGTCTAAGAAAACACTGTCTTTAAAAAAAAAAAAAAGGTGGGGAGGCAGGATTCATGTATTTATATGTAAATTTTACTTAAGAAACTTAAGCTAAATACTAAATACTGGAAAATACACAAGATCCCAATCCTATGGACTCAGCTGATGTCTTTCAGACACTGAGTAAGATAAATAAGAATAAACTAGGGCAGGAGGTGTGACTCAGTCATAAGAGAACTGACTTCCAGGACTTTGTAGCACCAGCACAGCAACTCACAGCCACCTGTGACCTCAGCCCCAGGGTCTCTGACACCCTCTCCTGGCCTCACAGACACACCTACAGACAAGAATTAGTAATATAAGCTAGAAAGCCTGGCAATTGGTTCAGCGGGTGAAGATACTCTTGCCACCAAGCCTGATGACTTGCGTTTCATCTCTGAGACCCACATTACAGGACAAAGCTCCTCCTACAAGCTATCTTCTGACCTCCACAGGCACACTGTAGTATATGCATACACACGTGTACAGACACACATAAGTAAATAAAACATAAGGTACAGAAAACATAGTAATTTGTTTAACTTGAATGTGTGTATATATGTTACCTGTGTGATATTATATGCACCATATGTGTGGAAGATTCCAACCCCCTTGGAATTGGAATTATAAGCAATTATGAGCAAGAGAACCAAAGGGGTTTTTCTGAAAGAACAGTAAGCACCTTTATGCCCTGAGCCATCTCTCTAGCCCCAGTATAGTAAAATTTCAGTGAGCTTATCCAGATGTTAGATATGCATCTTTCAACTTAGATCTATATGCAAATTTTTTGAAGTCCTTGCCAAAGCCCTAATCCACTATAACCACTTGGGTTTAACACCCTCTCTCAAAACAGAGTTTTGCTATATACAGCACAGGCTAGCTGGAACTCACTAGCTTCCTGCCTCCTACCTCATGGGTACCACCACTTCTTGCTCATGGCCTCCTCTTGACCTTCACATTGCCACAGAGCTCCAGATAAGACCACGCCTTACTGTTCTAATCTGAAGCATATTGCCAGCAGCTTGCACTGCCTTGGAATGACCCTTCTGCAAATACTCACCTTCGTCACTGTTCATGAGACTCCGAGAGCCTGTGCACACCTAGCATCACTCTGGTCAGCATCTACACAGAACGCACAATGGCTAACTCTCTTCCTCATTTTCCAGGTACCAAGAATAGAAATTCCAAAAACAGAACGACTTTGTTTTGCTCGTCTTGTTTTCCCAGCACCTTTTCAATGCAGTCTGGCATGTTATGGACAATCAATAAATCTTTGCTAAGTAAATGAGTTAATGAATGAGCAGGACATATAAATGGCATGGCTTTACAAGAATACAATTTGGCAAAACTAACAAGAGCCTTAGTTGTATTGATCTCCCAAAATTATATAAACATGGAGATATTTATCTCAATATTCCTGAAATTAAAATAACAAAATTAGAAATCTTAATCGATGTTTCATTATAAAGAGAAGTCTGTTTCTGGAGACGGGGCTATTTATAGCCCCTGGACCTTGAACTCCTGATTCTCCTGCTTCCTCCTGAGTGGTGGGATCACTGGCATGACCCACCAAACCTGAGGTTTTGGGCATATGGCTTTTTAAATAAGCTGGTTCACAGAACTCAAGAAGTAGCCAGGGATGACTTTAAATCCTGATATTACATCTCTATCTCCCAAGTGGTAAGATTACCGTACAAGTCACCTGACCCATCTCTCATCATATCTCAGCTCATTATAACTTTCAGGGGGCACCAGGCAAGTGTTAAACAACAGATCTGCGTCCCTGGCCGTTTCATAAATTTAATCTAGATACAGGGTCTCCTCATTTCCCACAGTTAACCTTGATCTCATGATCCTCCTGTCCCAGCCTCCTGAAACATCTGGAAATACGTTATCTGAGCCATCATGTACATCTTAACTGAAAAAACTCTATTTCTTTATATTATAAATTGTGTCAATTTGTGTTTATTAAAGTCTTTCTCCAAGCTCTGCAATTACAAAGACAAAAATTACATGTTCCTTTTTCTGCGTTGCTTTTGTTTTTAAAAGGCAGTACTCAATCTAGTAATGTAGCAAGGTAAAGAAGCCCTTCCTGATCTTCCTGCTTCTACCTCCCTCAGTGCCAAGTATGGCCACCATTTCTTCAGGTGTGGTGCACAATCATGCATGTAGGCAAAACACTCATATTCATAAAATAAATTCTGAAAAGTGAAGTTTAACCTGATGTTTGGTGATGGTCGACTCAGAGTAGACCCTGTGCCTGCCATGCTGCCCTCTCCCATCAGGCAGTCCTCAGTCCTACAGTCTCCATGGAGAGACTCACACTTAGAGAATGAAAAAGCCAGGCAGTGGTGGCACATGCCTTTAATCCCAGCACTTTGGGGGCAGATGCAGGCGGATTTCTGAGTTCGAGACCAGCCTGGTCTACAGAGTGAGTTCCTGGACAGCCAGAGCTACACAGAGAAACCCTGTCTAGAAAAACAAAGAGAAAAACAAAGAGAAAGAGAAAGAGAAAGAGAAAGAGAGAGAGAATGAAATAAAATCAGGCAACAGCTGCCAGAGACACAGGTCAGTGAGTGGGTCCCTACCAAGCATCCATGAGGCCCTGACAGTCATAAAATCATTGACTAAAATCAACAAACGGTAGTGGTGTGCACACAGTAGGCACAGTGACCCACAGTCTGGATGTAGTTTGAAAAGCATCAGCTGGTATCAGCTAAGATCTGTGAAAGCCACTTTCTGACCAACATAAGCTCCCCACTGTGTAGGTTAGGACTGTTGAACAAATAAGCTGTCTCCATGCTGAGACTGTGTAGTAACTGAAGGGACTGCGTGCTAGTCTAGCCCAGCCCTTCAGAGGTGGCACAAGATCATCAGTAGAGGCCTGCCTTGCAGACAGGAAGCCCTCATCAACCTCCAGTGCTGTCAAAAAATAAAAAGGTTTACAAATGAAAATAAGAACTACTTTATTGCCATGGTCTATTTTCTGCTGTCCTACTTGGGAAGTAATGACGGACAGCTGTTGGATTGGGCTAAACTAGATTAAAAACTATAATGTCCCACTCACAAGCAGAGGAACCTTCCCACTCAGATGAGAAACTAACCTCACCAGATTGGGATAATGCCTGAGAAGGCCCCAAAATCTCTGCACAAACCAAGTGAACGCTCTTCTTTCTCACCAGCATGCAACTGGTCAGGGGCAAGTCCATCAAGAAGACACTCTAGCCTCCCCAAATACAACTGGAGAAGTGGAGGATTAAATACTTTCAAGATATCCAGAGATGATACAAACTAGCTTTGAAACTATTCAGAGTAATACCTGTAATTATAACCAAAACAAGTGGGCGTCAAAGCCAACTAAGTCCCAACAAAAGAATGTGCTCCATCCAGTCAGCACCACTAAGCCGACTGGACCATCATGTCAATATGATGTCATCATGCATCATCAGCACCCCTCATTCTACCTGTAAACAAACAGCATGTGGAGCAGAATGCAGTCACTTCCCTACTAATACAGAAGGCACACTGATCTCCCTGTGTGTTTCCTCTTGACAGAGTTAAAAACAAGGCAAGACCTTGAACACGTGAACTAAAGACAAGACTGGAGCTGCTTTACACCCAGAACACCTGCCCCCCATGAAAGAGGCCCAGGATTTATCCACATCACACGGGAGCACACGAGGAAACTACTTGCTCCTGGCGGCAGCAGCATTCTCCTGCCCCACAAACTCTTCAACATGATACTCCTATAGCCAGAATGGTACATAAACAGTTCATGGAACAAGTTTTAAAATTGCTATTACATTTATTTATTTATTGCATTGGCATTTATGTGGGGTCAAGGACAACTAGCGGGAGGTGCTTCTCTCCTTCACCGTGAGGGGTGTGGCAGAAAGCACTTTTTCCTGATGCGCAATCTTACTGGCCCTTAAACAAATACTTTACATCAAAATATTAAAGAAATATGAGTGTAATGTGTTTGTTACCATAATGTTTTTGGGCCAAATTCTATACTCTAGAGCAGCAGTTCTCAGCCTTCCTAATACGGAGACCCTTTTATACAGTTCCTCATGTTGTGCTGACCCCCAAGCATTGAATTATTTTTGACCCCTGTGAAAAGGTTGTTCAACCCCAAAAGGGGTCACAACACACAGGCTGAGAACCGCTGCTCTAGAGTATTCCCACTTCCATTACATCTACAGTGAAAAAGTTATGGCTAATGAATGTTTTTATGAAAGATCATGTTACCTATGGGAACAATAGACAAAATAAAAATGCCAGGCCCAGTGGCATATGCCTTTGATCCCAGCACTTTTCTAAAAACCATCTGTTGGTGACAAAAAGCCCTTGGAGGTTGAGGACCAAACTTACTCAGTACTGGGCCATTTCCTGTCTTACTTTACATGTCATTTTCCCACCTACATTAGAGAGGTGACCATCATTACCCTCAAGAACCTCCGTATATTTAGCAAGAAAAGGAGTTAGAGAGCTGGAGATGTACAGTTCAGAGGTAGAATTGTTGCCTGCCCCGCATCCAAGTACAACCCTCACATCATAAAAAGCAACAACAAAAATATAAATATATCCTCCTGGTAGGGCTAGAGGGAGGGGCAGCTCAGGTTAAGAGTACTTGCTACTTGATATTCCTCCAGGACCCAAGTTCAAATACAGGCACCCTTCTGGGCAGCTCACAACCACCCGGAACTCCAGCTCCAATGGCTCCAACACCATTTTCTAGCCTCCAAGAACACGGACCCACACACAGCAGGCACCCATGCACAAGAGTGAAAAACAAAAAAGCAAAAAAAGTCTAAGCCACAAATGCATGCAGCATTGAGGCAGCAACTCCACATACAGAATTTACCTAAGCAAAGCAGGTCAATGTGTTTGCAGAGCAGTAACCAAAGCACTGAGCTGGCTGAGCAGGACTGCTGTGAGTTCAAAGCCAACCTAAGAGTCACAATAAAATCCTATTTCAAAGATGAGAAGGGACGTTTCTACAAAAATATGCAGGCATAAAATATAGTTTCGGGAGCCGGGTGTGGTGGTGCACACCTTTAATCCCAGCATTGGGGAGGCAGAGGCAGGCGGATTTCTGAGTTCGAGGCCAGCCTGGTCTACAAAGTGAGTTCCAGGACAGTCAGGGCTATACAGAGAAACCCTGTCTCAAAAAAAAAAAAAAAAAAAATATATATATATATATATATTATATATATATAGTTTTGGAGCCAGGCTGAGTGGCCCACATTAGAGATACAGAACTCCAAGCAAAGACAGAAAGAGCACCCACAAGCCTGAGCCAGGTGAGCCTCAACAAGATTGCCAAGATGATCAGCATCACAAAGGTAGTCTCAAAATACCAAAGCTACATATAGATAGGTAGACAGAAAGGCAAACACACACACACACATCTTCAAGTTCATTACAACACTGTGTTGTTTTGAGACACTATCTCACTAAGTTGCTTAGGTAGTCCCTGAACTTACCATCCATCTGCCTCAGACAAGTAAGTAACTGGGGTTACAAACCTGTAACATCTAGCCCCAACACTTTAATATCAAATTTATAGACATTTATGGTATTCGTACTATTCAAAAACACTGTTAATTTTTAAAAATCAGAATAATAGAGATACTAATATCAAAGTCCATCAAAAAGCTCATGAACAGCACCATATGAAATAAACAGCGAACCTCTCAGAAACAGTGACAGTGAGCGTTTTCATTCGTGTACATAAAATCCAGCCGCAAGAATACCCCACAAAACAAGTGATTTAAATTTAAAGATCATTACTTCCCATATATGAATATTTGCTTGCATGCATGTTTATCTGCACACTAGATGTGTGCCTGGTACCCTCAGAGGCCAGAAGAGAATGTCAGGGTCCCTGGAACTGGAATTACAGATGGTTGTGAACTGCCATGTGGGTGCTGGAACCCAGGTCCTCTGGAAGAGCAGCCTGTGCTCTTAACTGCTAAGCCATCTGTCCACCACCTAAAAGCTTTATTTTAATTCACTTGGTAAAAATTCAAGTGGTAACAGAGTAAGATTGCTGCGGTCTGCTGCTGACCTCTGTTCCTCCTACCTTGAGGAATCAGGTTTCTACTTTGGGGGGTGGTATTTCTTTAATCATTTATTTATATTTCTTTTGAGACAGGGTTTCTCTGTGTACCCCTAGCTGTCCAGGAACTATGTAGCCCAGGCTTGCCTTGAACCCAAAGAGATCCTCCTGACTCTGCCTGGGATTAAAGGCATAGAACACTATGTGGGGCTCTTTCTTTTAAACTATCTTCATTATTTTTATCTGTCTATGTTTGAAGGCAGGAGTGCATGTGTGCTAGCATGTGCATGTCACACTGTATAACTGTCAAAGGACAACTCTCGGGAGTTAACTAACTCTTCTGTAGGTATTAGGGCAGGGGCTGCACTCAAGTTTTGAGGCTTGCCAGTCAGTGGTGGTGCACACCTTTAATTCCAGTACTTAGGAGGTAGAGGCAGGTGGATTTCTGAGTTCGAGGCCAGCCAGGTCTACAGAGTGAGTTCCAGGACAGCCAGGGCTACACAGAGAAACACTGGCTCAAAAAAAACAAAACAAAAAAAAAAGTTGTGAGGCTTAACAACAACTTTACCTGCTGAGCCATCTTGTTGTTCCCAGTAGATTCTTTAACATACACAAAACAATTGATATATTGTTAACATTTGCTATGGTTGCACATGCCTTTAATCCCAGCACTCAGAAGGCAAAGGCAGGTGAATCTCTGTGAGTTTGAATATAGCCTGCCTTACAGAGTCCAGGATAGCCAAGGCTACAAAGAGAAATCCTGTCTCAAAAAAAAAAAAACCAAAAAAACAAAAAACCAACTTTTCTCCCAAGTCTCGGTTTACTCCTCTGTAAATTAGAAAACAGAGAAACAACCCCATTGAACAGGATCACGTTGAATAAAACTGAGGCCTGCTGCTTGAATCCCACAACTGCTGCTACTTGCCTCTCATTCTACCTAACTCTCAATAAGGCCGTAATAATGTGTAAAGATTACTAACCCCAGCACTGAGGAGGCAGAGACAGGTGGGTCTCTGTGAGTTTAAGGCCAGCTGATCTACATAGGGAGTTCCAGGACAGCCAGGGCTACAAAGAGAAACCCTGTCTCAAAAAACATAACAATAATAATAACAATAGTAGGAGGAGTAGAAGTGTATAAACACATCTGCAGAGCGCATGCTGGGCAGTAAGGTTGCCCCTTCTGTATACTCACAGGGATGCCCCAGACCTGCATTCCATCACTGTAGCCGATCATAACCAGCAGAGGAGGCTCATTTCCAGTGCTATGCAGTTCATGAAATTCTAGATTCCGTGATGTGTCTGCATTAGGATTAACAAAGAAACAAAATAAAAAGACAGCATGAACCAAGAAAACAATTTTTTAGCCCTACTCATGTTTAGCTTGGATTAAGAGAATAGAAAGCACGGACAGCACTGTGGTTAAGAGCACATGCTGCTCTTCCAGAGTTGGGGTCCCAGCACCCACATCAGCCAGCCAGTAACTGCACCCACAGAGCATCCAAAGCCTCTGAAAGGAGTAATTCACTTGTGATGTCTTCCCACCTTTCTAGTCTCTGTTCTGGCCACTTGAACATTTTTTACTTTATGAATGAAGAAATAAATCCTACTGAAACCTTTAATTGTATCTCATACATATTAATAAAATAAAAATAAGACAAAAATACTAGGAAAAAATACAGTAGACCAGCATGACAAAAAGAAAGTAAAACCACAGTGTCCTTTCAAAACTCAGATCAGGCCGGGCGTGGTGGCGCACGCCTTTAATCCCAGCACTTGGGAGGCAGAGGCAGGCGGATTTCTGAGTTCGAGGCCAGCCTGGTCTACAAAGTGAGTGCCAGGACAGCCAAGGCTACACAGAGAAACCCTGTCTCGAAAAACCAAAAAAAAAAAAAACTCAGATCAGGCCAGGCAGTGGTGGCACAGGCTTTTAATCCCAGCACTTGGGAGGCAGAGGCAGGCGGATTTCTAAGTTCGAGGCCAGCCTGGTCTACAAAGTGAGTTCCAGAACAGCCAGAGCTATACAGAGAAACCCTGTCTCAAAAAAAAACAAAAAAAAACACACAAAAAAGCCACTGAGCTCAGGGCTGTAACACCATTCCAGAGGACCTGCAGAGCTTGCTGATTCAGCTGCTAGGGGCAATGACTGCCCACACAGCAGCCCCCACACGGCAGTCCCCACATGGCAGCCCCCACATGGCAGCTCACAACCTTTTATAACTCCAGCCCCAGGGGATCCGATGCCCTCTTCTGGCCACTTGGCCTTTCGCGCTAGTGCTGCAGGGACAGAGATTCAGGCAACACTCATACACATAAATCTAAAGAAAACCTTTAGGAGGACAATCCAAAATCCTCACACAGGACCTGCACAGACAGTTCTCTAAAGACATCCATGAGACACCTCCTTTGATGTAGCCAAGCTCAGCACCAAACCCGTGACTGAATGTCTGTGAGCACATGTCACCAAGTCACAACTATGCAGCTTGAGGTGTTAGGGCGAATTTAGAACAATTCGGCAGAATTTCATGGGAATTTTAAGAATTTCACTTTTTTTTTTTTAAAGATTTATTTATTATATGTAAGTACACTGTAGCTGTCTTCAGACACACCAGAAGAGGGTGACAGATCTCATTTCAGGTGGTTGTGTGCCACCATGTGGTTGCTGGGATTTGAACTCTGGACCTTCGGAAGAGCAGTCGGGTGCTCTTACCCACTGAGCCATCTCACCAGCCCCTTTTTTGGTTTTTCGAGACAGGGTTTCTCTGTGTAGCCCTGGCTGTCCTGGAACTCACTCTGTAGATCAGGCTGGCCTCGAACTCAGAAATCTGCCTGCCTCTGCCTCCCTCTGGGATTAAAGGCCCTGCTTGGCAGCTGAGAGCAGCAGCACACTACCCTCCCTCTAGAGACCCCAAGGTTACTTGAACTCCAGCCCTGCAGTGCTCTACAGGGATCAGTGCACCAGGAAGCTACTGTGTGACTAACAGGCTGAGGCAAGCAGTGTGGATATGGAGACAACGGGTGACTCACAGCTCAGGCAGAAGAGAAAAGGCAAGATGGCACAAGATTCCATCAGCCTACTCAAACCAGCACACAATTGTAAAGGCTACACTTTTTGCTTCAGGAATACACTACTGAATACCTTTAGACCTTGGTAGCTGAAATCTTGGAGAGCAATGTCACACATAAGAGAAGGTGCTCTGCATACAAGTAAGCAGTATGCACTCGGTATTGTTCACAAAGGAAACAAATCAAAACTACAGCTCAAACCCTGTAAGATGGCTTCATTATAAAACAGCACATGTGAGGGGGCTGGAGAATTAGTACTGGCTGCTTTTCCAAAGGACCCAGGTTCAATTCCCAGCACCCACATGACAGCTCCCAACTGTCTATAACAGCAGTTCCAGGGGATCTGACACCCTCACACACACATACAAGAATAACAATGTATATAAAATAAATAGGTCATTTAAAATAAATAAATAAATAAAATAGTACATGCGGAATGTACTGAAATCTGAGGAGCTAGCAGTGCAGGGCACTTACATACCAGACTGTGCCTCTCTTACTTAATGACCTGGAGATTCAATCACCAATGTCAAGAAAATATCCTTGTGCACTGCCATTAGGAACCTACTATACTGGACAGGCACTATAGCATAGTGGTTCCTTTAAGAATTAACATTGGAATTACCACATGGATTCCAGCAATTTCCCTTCTAGTTATAAGCCAGACAGAAGCAGTCTTGAAACAGACACCAATGGCTATTCACATAATTACAAGCTGGGGAGAGCCTTGTGAACAAGTCTATTCCACTAGCTGCTCTGGGGATGGAGAATGGACGACTGTACCAGGTTAAAGGCCAGCCTGGACAACAATGTGAGTTATGGCCAATGGACAATTTAGTGAGACCTTTCCTCAAAATGAAAAATCAGTCCAGTGCTGAAGATGTACCTCAGTTGTTAAATGGTTGGCTGGCACAGAGACGTCTAACATCCATTCCTTGCACCCCAAGAAGGGGGCAGAAGAATCAAAAGTTCAAGGTAATCAACTACTTTTCTCCAGTTCCAGGATAGTCTGGGCCACACCTGTCTCAACAACAGTCTGTCCACTTGGAACACATGTTTACTTCCTGTACTAGAGAAGTACAGTTAGGTGAAACTCTGTGACTTGCTGGCCAGAACACACTACATACTGAGTCCCAAACCAACCAGCAAATTCAGTACTTGGGAAATAGAGGCTTGAGGAGCAGGAGGCCAAACCCAGGCTGATCCATATGAGACCCTGCCTCAAAAAATGAAGAAGTAAAAGGAAATCTGGGGCACAGTCAGTGTGGTCCACCACACAGCATGCACACTGCTCTTGGTTCACTGACCAACAGTTTTTAAAAAATGGCACGTAACTCAGGTTTCTGAGGAGGTCAGGGAAAGAGACTTGTTTGTTTGAGGTCAGGAGTCTAATATTATCCTGAGCAATCCCAGTTTACTATAATAAGTGGATGGTGGCATGCACACAGTGGGATATTAGTCAACCTTTAAAAAGAAACAAGGACATTCTGACATATGCTCCATTGTGGGTGAACAGTGAACATGAAACCATTTCTATGAGATGCCAGTCAGTCATAAAGAAAGTAGAAGGGCTGGAGAGATGGCTCAGGGTCTAATAGGACAGGCTGCTCTTTCAGGGAACTGAGGTCTTATTCCCAGCATTCACTTGGTAGCTGACAACATCTGTTACTCTACTTAGAGGGGATCACACTCCCTCTTCTAGCCTCCATGGTGCACAGACACACATGAAGGAAAACACACACCCACAGAAAATAACTTTCCTTAAAGAAGAAAATAGGATGGTGGTTAGAAGGACTGGGCATGAGGATCCAGAACACACTTTAAGAAATCTAGTTTAGGCCGGCGTGGTGGCGCACGCCTTTATTCCCAGCACTCTGGAGGCAGAGGCAGGCGGATTTCTGAGTCCGAGGCCAGCCTGGTCTACAAATTGAGTTCCAAGACAGCCAGGGCTATGCAGAGAAACCCTATCTCGCGGGGGGGGAAAAAAAAAAGGAAATCTAGTTTATTCCCCAGATGAAAATGCTCTAAGACTGATGACCAACGACTGCAATGGTTCTACACTATAGCACGGTTGGTTTCCAGACGGGTCCTACTATATGCCCCAGACTCACCTCCAACTAGGAATCCTCCTACCTCAGCCTTGTGAGCCCTGAGATTATAAGCATGTGCTCTATTCCCAACCAAAGATGAATTTATTTAGTATAAGCAAAATAGCCTGACTGAACTTGGGGTTCCCTTTCTAAAAATCAGGTCAGCCCCAAAAGAGCATTTAATATACACATCCCAGAAAAGTTAGTCATACCATTCAGATCTGCATTCTCAAATCTGACCCAGACTATCTTCTCCTTTTCTTCTGTCAGGGGAGACCCACTGTAAGCCTGCAAATTAAACAGAAATGTTTTCATTAAAATACAGTACATCTCTAAAACCACAGAAGTTCAAAGCAAAAGATGACATCAACTCAACTAATTCTATCCCTCTCTGTCCCTCCTTGATGCTGACCAGCACAGTCTGGAATGTCATTACTCCAAGAATGCCTGTCCAGGAATAATATCAAAGACAAGTTCTTAACCTCCACAGAATCACAGATGCCTAAATACACTGATCATAATAAGCCATCCATTACCATCTCTCCTCATCAATAAGGCTTACAGAGTAACCAAACTTTACCCAACACCTACACTTCTCAAGAATATGGCTTTTTTAGTCAGCTACCTGGCTTTCTCAACCAAAGAATCAGTTAATTCTTGTAAGCCTGCTAGAATCAGGAAGATAAGCATTCATGGATACAGAGTGGTGTCAATAACCATCAGTGTACCAAAGAACTCATCTCTCCACATACAGCACATTGCCATTTACAATGTTCAGGAGGGCTGGAGATGTAGGTGCTTATCTATCTTCCAGGAAGCTTGAAAGTCAAGCTGGGCTTGACTCCTGCTGCTACATAAAACAGGGCTGGGCAGGGGTGGCACACACCTTTAATCCCAGAACTCGGGAGGCAGAGGCAGGTGGATTTCTGAGTTCGAGGCCAGCCTGGTCTACAGTGAGTTCCAGGACAGCCTGGGCTACACAGAGAAACCCCATTTCAAAAAACAAAACAAAAACAAAATGAAAACTTGCCAGAGATAAACAAGACCCTAGGTTGATCCCTAGTACAAGAAAATAAACTGTGTGTCTGTGCATGTGGGTATGCATTCGTCTTCCTCGCGAGCCACCTTATTTGTTTTTTAAATTTTTTTAAATAATTAATTTTACACTCCATTATATTTTATCCCCCACCTCACCCCATCCACCCTCCCACTGTTCCACATCCCACACCTCCTCCCCACCCCCCTTGTCACCACATGGATGCCCCCACCCCCACCCCACCTGACCTCTAAACTCCCTGGGGCCTCCAGTCTCTTGAGTTAGGTGCATCATCGCTAAATGAACACAGAGCTCTGCTGTATATGTGTTGGGGGCCTCACATCAGCTGGTGTATGCTGCCTATTTGGTGGTCCAGTGTTTGAGAGATCTTGGGGGTCCAGATTAATTGAAACTGCTGGTTCTCCTACAGGGTGGCCCTTCTCCTCAGCTTCTTTCAGTCTTCCCTAATTCAACAACAGGGGTCAGCTGCTTCTGTCCATTGGTTGGGTGCAAATATCTGCATCTGACTCTTTCAGCTGCTTGTTCGGTCTTCCGGGGCGCAGTCATGCTAGGTCCCTGTGCGTATGTGCATGCGGGTGTGCATTTGTCTTCCTCAGGAGGCGCCTTAGTTGATTTTAGGTACAGGGCCTCTCACTAAGCTGGAGCTCACCAATCAGGGAAGGCTAGGCTATCAAACCCTTGATATCCTCAGTCTTCACTTCCCCATGCTGGGTCTAAAGTGCTTGCCCCCAAGCCTGCCATCATGCCTGTCCTTTTAACGTGGGTCCTGGGCCAAACTCAGGTTCTCATGCTTGCATGACAAGCACTTTACCAAGTGAGCTATCTCCCCAGATAATTTGGTTTGGAGCTCAGGCTGAAACAAATTTGAAAGCCTTAGATTCCCAGTGATGGGATTCCAGGCACAGCTGTGGTTGTCATCTTGACACCGGGGAAAAGGGAACTTCAGCTGAGCAATTGCCCTGGGAGACTGCCCAGTGAGCTTGCCTGAGAAGCAGTTTCGTGATGACTAGTTGATGTAAGAGGGTCCAGCCCACTGTGAGCAGGTGAGACTGGACTGCTTAAGAAAGGTAGCTGAACGGAAGCCAGGAAGCAAGCCAGTGAGCAGCCTTCCTCCACAGCTTCTGCCTCCAGTTTCCTGCCTTGGCTTCCCTCGATGGCAGACTTCAACCTGTAAGTCAAGTAAACCCTTCCTCCCCAAGTTGCCTTTGGTCGGTGTTCCGGTGTTCCACCACAGCAACAGAAAACACACTAGGAGCCGGGCGTGGTGGTGCACGCCTTTAATCCCAGCACTTGGGAGGCAGAGGCAGGCGGATTTCTGAGTTCGAGGCCAGCCTGGTCTACAGAGTGAGTTCCAGGACAGCCAGGGCTACACAGAGAAACCCTGTCTCGAAAAACCAAAAAAAAAAAAAAAAAAAAAAGAAAACACACTAGGACAGCAGTTTTCAGCTGAGGGGAGGGGTGTGGCTCAGGAAGAGAATGACCTCTGTGTGTAAGGCCTAGTGTAATGCCTAGCACTGAGGCACTAGAACTAAGCAAGGGTGTAGTGGCTCACAAATGTCGAGAGGGAGGACTGAGGCCACTGGGACACACAGCGACATTCAGGCCTGGTTGTGCAGGCCTGTAAACCCAGATGCTTACAAGACTGAGACAAATAGATCCCAAAGTTAAGGCTACAGAGTTCCTTCAAGTAAAGTAAAAAGAGGCCAGGGACATAGGTCAGGATAAACGAACCTGCAGGAGACACTTGACAGTCTGAGTCAAGGCTACTGCTCACTGACATTTGGCTGACTACAATTTTACATTGAAAATATGAAAAATTTTATTACACACAGAAGTAAAAGTGTAGCACATCTCTGAATTGCATTTAAAATAAGTATTCCTAACTGAAATGAGCAGATCAAGGGCACAGCAAAGGGCTCCTCCTAGTAAGCAACACAACTCCATGAGTGGTGACAACGGACCTAGTATGTAGTAACACACTGCCCTCTGTACAGGACATCTGCACATGCAAAGGCCTTTCTAGACTCTGCCTTTACTCCCCAGTATTCTGGAGATCCTTTCTCAAAATAAATAAATTTTAAAATCTCACAAAAAAAAAAAACTATTAGTATTCAAGGGACAGTAAGATCGATCACCTGGATCCTTGGGACGCACTGGTGGAAGGAGAAAAAAAACTCCTGAAAGTTCTTTTCTGACCTCTCTGCATGCCCTCTGAGCTCCCTGCAGACCCAAGCATAAACACACGATAAATACATGTAAAAAACTGTGATGCTCAGATCCTGTAACCAAGCCTCTAGGAGGCTAAGTGGGGAAGGGCTGAGAATTTGAAGCCAGCCGGGAATACAAAGACTCTATGTTAGGAACAGAAGAGGGAGAGGAAGGGAGGGAGAGGGAGGAGAAGGAAAGGGGGGAAATGAAGCAGAAGTGGGGAGAGGGGAGAGGGCTCTCCGGATTGGGCTCATCTGACTGCTGCAGCCACTTACATAAAACCATAAACCTCTATCTCCGACTTCAGATCCTCAGTCTCCTGAGGCTCCCTCAAAGAGAAACAACTTAATATTTGTTTTGATTTCTTTTATCCTATATGTACATAGCTTCCTTTAAACCTCACACAAGCCCACAGTGAACACAATGAGCTGTCGGACAAACTAGGACAGTGAGTTGAAAGAAGGCTCAATAACTTGCCCAGCGATAGGAACACACCCACCTGCGATGGAAAGCTGTCCACACCAGGGACAGCTCTTCAGTCACTAAGACACGCTCAGCCTGAAACAACCATACTGTCCCTATTTCCTACCCAAATTCACCAAGGCTGCAGTATGGTCTTCCTTATTCCTCAATTCAAACAACATCTGATTATTTAGACCTGGTTGTCTACTTGCTAGTTTCTCTCACTATGCAACCCAGGCTAGCCTTAAACTTTGTTTGTTTGTTTGTTTGTTTTTTGAGACAGGGTTCTCTGTATAGCCCTGGCTGTCCTTAAACTCACTGTAGACCGGCCTGGCCTCGAACTCAAAAATCCGCCTGCCTCTGCCGCCTAAATGCTAGGATTAAAGGCGTGTGCCACTAATGCCAGGCTAGCCTTAAACTCTTGGTCAGGGTGCCTGAGCCTCCCCAAGTACAAAAACAAAAGGCATGTGACCCACACCCAGCCTCCAGGCTCAGATGAACTGAATTCCTTCCCTCTGTGTTACAAGGGTGTAACCAGGCACTTTATCCTTTTACTACTGGCCATTTAACTCAGCTGGGGATTCTGTATTCTATGGAGACCCGGTAGAGGAATCAAAAACCACGCTGGTTCCTTTATACAGAGTGCTAAGTAGCTTGACGGGAAAACTTAGCTTTAGGGCTGGACAGATGGTTCAGCAGTTAAGAGCAGTGACTTAACTTCCACAGGTCCTAGGTTCAATTTCCAGCAACCACACGGTGACTCACAACTGTCTGTGATGGGATCTGATGGCCTATTCTGGTGTGTCTGAAGACAGCAACAGTGTACTCACTTATATAAAATAAATAAATAAGTAAATCTTTAAAAAGAAGAAAAACCTTAGCTTTAGTTTAGAGGAAAGAACAGAAATCTGAAGAACAGATTGAGATTCTTCACCTCAGCCCAGGGCCTGGCCTGAAAGCCCAGGTAAATGCTATCTGCTCAAGTTTCACCTTCAACATGGACAGAGCACAAACAACATAGAATTTCTGGCTGGATATTGTAATTAGATCAATGTCTTAGAGTTTCCTCTCATAGTGCAATGAGCCACATTTTTACAGCCAGCTTCACAGAATCTCCTTCCTAACATATGTTCAGAAAACCTAGAATTTTTGTCATTTTCTCCATCAGCTCAGCTTCCTATTTTCTCTGTTCCTGTCCCATTCCAACCGCTCACACGAGAAAAGAGTCCTCAAAGATTCTGATCACAGCATGTCCCCTCCAACCAAAAACATAAACCTACCTCCTTGTTACACAGGGCTCTTGACCACACATAAGACACCTGTATAATATTTGATAAATTTGACAAATGTTTGATAAATGCTGTAGAAATACCAAACAAAATGTAAAAATAAATAAATTCAGTCACTTTTTGTGATCTGAGCCTCACGCCAGGGCTCACCAGTCCCACTACCCGCCCTGTCCCTCAGCCTGGCCAACACAGGCACCAAACCCTCCACTGCCACGCTGACCAGGTGCCCCATTCCCTCACTGCCACTAGCAATGTTTCTACAGTGCTTCCAAAGCCCCTCCCTTCTCTCTGCATCCCCTCACCAATCCAACATTCCGTGTGCTCTAGCTACATGGCAACAGTGCTGATTTGTTGCTATGAATAATCTCTGCTTGGTTCAAGCAATTTGACTTACTAAGCAAGTGCCTTGGGAAAGGAGAGCACTTTTCCTCACATGCACCACAGACCTCAATACTGGGGCTTGTTTTCATTCAAATTAACTAAATATAATAAAGCAGTACCAACAGTCCTCACTTGAAGAATACATTTTGCAAACACAAAGAAAACTCTAGACTCTGGGCCTTTCTGGGGTATTCCTGTAAAACTGGTATAAGGGTCCATGAAAGGTCCTCTCCAAGCAGCTCAGGTGCAGGCGATGTGGCAGTCTGTCTGGGAGGACTGTCTGTCTGTCAGGGAGGACTGTCATCCACTTGGAAAAAAATAAGCAAGCTTGCCTTTAAGTCCCACCAGAACAGCATTGCCCACCCGTGTCCCACAGCAAACACCTCCTACAATACAGGTGCCATACAGGCAAGTCAAATAACACTTAGGTGAATTAAATGTGGGCGTTACTACATACTACGGAATACACTAGATTCCTGCGAGGCTACTTGCTGTCTTTAAAAGAGTATCATGGGAAAATGGCCTATCGTGAGCTACATTTCAAGCCCCAGAGTCTCTTATCTTACACAGGAACAATATTTAGGAAATGGAAAGGGTTGTGAGGTCACCCACTGGTGAGGTATGTGACCAGAACTTACGAAGCCACGGGTTTGATTCCTAGCACTGCCAGAAAAGTGAGTCACATCTCACAACCACAGCACAGCTCCACACTACTGACCCTCAGCATGCCAAAACAAAACTTCCAAAACCACTCACCCTTACTCAAGCGTAGGAACCAAGACTCCAGTGCTTCCTGACTCAAATGTGAAGCAACCATTTCTGTGCTCACACCTGCTTACCTGTGGCACAACATCCTGCAGAAAAGTCACGACGCTCTCCATGTAGGACTGCTCCCTGGCAAAGGACAGACAGACAAAAACAGTCAGGAGAGAAGCACAGCCTACAAAGTCTAATAAGTTCACTATCACAGAAAAATGATGGGGAAGATGCAGACGATCTTATGTATTGGCTGGGAGGCAGAACCAAGAATAACTTCAACAGGAAAAAAAAAAAGACACAAGGCCAGCTCTCATCCTGTGAGCTTGCTCACCCATTGTCTCATCCACCAGTCTGCACACATCCTATCTTCTGCAGTCTCCACATAAAACACCTCTTGCTAAAGGTTTGAATACAGGGAACTGTGGAGGACTGGTAGCAGAAGACCCAACTAAAGCAGGGCTGGATGATCATGCCCCAGCCAGAGAGAGTAAACTTGCTAACTCAAAATGTCCTGGCCTCTCTTTAAATTGGCTATGAACCTTGTCCCTTATCTCTGTGTGGCAAAGTGAATGGACTTCCCTACAGATGCAGACATTAGAACAAGCACTCAAAAGCCCATCATCTTAGAGCAGCTGGGGAGATGGCTTACTGCACTTAGACCTGTTCAAATCTTCAGAACCCACATTAAAAAAAAAAAGTTGGCAAGGTAGTGCAGGCATAGAATCCCAGACTGGAGGAGAGACAGGAGGGTCTCTAGAGCTCACCCGTCAGCCCCTGCAGCAGACTCAGGTAGGTCCAGGATAGTATAAGCCTGTCTCAAAACAGGAGGGCAGCAGGAAAGGGCAGGTAGCATGTCAGGTGCTGTAACCCTAGCACTTGGAAAGCTGGCACATGAGGATCATGAGTTCCAGGCTAGCCTGGCCTATATAACTAAACCTTGTATCAAAAACAAAAAGTCAGGAATGATAACACATGCCGTTAGTCCCAGCCCTGGGGAGGCAGAAGCAGGCAGATTTCTGTGAGTTCAAGGTAGCCTGGTCTATATTGTAAGCTCCAGGACAGCCAGGACTGTATAGAGAGACCCTGTCTCCAAAAAAAAGGCAAGCATAAGATGGTAGAGCTCTTCCCTAGCATGTATGAGGCCTTAGGGCTAACATCCAGCATTGGAGGGAGACAGGGGGAGGGAGGCAGGCAGACAGGCAAGGGGAAGGAAATAATCATGTTGGGCTGGAGAGATGGCTCAGCGGTTAAGAGTACTGACTGTTCTTCTAGAGGTCCTGAGTTCAATTCCTAGCAATCACATGGTGGCTCACAACCATCTGTAATGGGATTGATGCTTCTGGTGTGTCTGAGACAGCTACAATGTACTCACATACATTAAATAAGTAAATCTTAATAATAATACAGCCGGGCAGTAGTGGCACACGCCTTTAATCCCAGCACTTGGGAGGCAGAGGCAGGTCGATTTCTGAGTTCGAGGCCAGCCTGGTCTACAAAGTGAGTTCCAGGACAGCCAGGGCTATACAGAGAAACCCTGTCTCAAAAACCAAAAATAATAATAATAATAATAATAATACTGTTAAGGACACTAAATGATGATATTTTGTTTCCCTTTTTGCAGTCCTAGGGATGGACCCAGAGCCATCACAGCTAGGAAAATAGACAACAGACTATCACAAAATAAAACCCCCAGCTTTGAAGTTACTTGAAATAGTAAGTATATGGATGTAAGTAAAGAGAGAAAATGACTTCCTCAAAATACTAAAACTTTCTGAAAGACGTGAATAATTGTCACTGAAAAGGATAAGGCTCGGTTTAATGTAACGGCTTATGCCTACAATCTCAGCACTGAGGGAGGCTGGCCATTACTTTGCAGGCCAGTCTTGGCTACATAGTGAGATCCTGTTTCAAAGAACCAAATTTAAAAAAAAAAAAAAAATGGGGCTGGAGGGAGAACTCAAAGGTTAAGAGCACCCCGCACTCGGCAGGTAACGGCCATCTGTAACTTCAGCTCTGAGGAATCCCACACCCTCATACACACAGGCAAAGCACCAATGCATGTGGAATAAAAAAATAAAAAATGTTTACATGTCGGACATGTAGGTTAGGTGTCCATCCCGGCACTGTATAAAGCAAGCATGATGATTCACACTTGTTATGTCAGCACTCAGAGGTAGAAGCAGGGGTCAGAGGTTCAGGAAGGCCAGCCTGGGCTACAAGGCCTTACCTCAGAAAAAAAAAAAATAAGAATTTTTCCTAAACCCTTCAAAAACAAAACAAAATGCCCTCGAGACCTATAAAAGTAGGCCAAGAAAAAACAAAATAAAAAAAAATCACTGGGGGCTGGTGAGATGGCTCAGTTGGTAAGAGCACCCGACTGCTCTTCTGAAGGTCCGAAGTTCAAATCCCAGCAACCACATGGTGGCTCACAACCATCCATAACGAGATCTGACTCCCTCTTCTGGAGTGTCTGAAGACAGCTACAGTGTACTTACATATAATAATAAATAAATCTAAAAAAAAAAAAAAAAAAAAAAAATCACTGAGTCAACTCTGCCAGACGCATTCTTCATCACCACCCTCCTTGTCCTCAGTCACAGACAGCTCCAATTCCTACACCTTGCCACCCTCTGTGCCAAGTCAGGGTCTTATGCCATCCTTCGTCCTTCGTCCCATCCGCTCCTTTTCTTCTAACACCCTTCCTCCCACCCACATTTCCAGCTTCTGTGTGGCTTCCTCAAGTCACCCTTGCACATACATTCCCTTCCACCCTCCACCAAGGCTCAGACAGCATCCTTATCTATTTCCCCAAGCAGAGTATAGGCTCCCGTAAGGGAAGTAACCTATCTCTCATATTTACCTTTCACATCAGAACCTGCTAACCAGTACAAGTGAGAAATTGGTTTTCAAGCATTATTTTTCAAAAGAACACAGGATGCTGTACCCAAAATTATTTTTTCTAACCCTAAAAACATCTATGCAACAAAAATAATTACTATGGTGTAAACACCATACGGTGGGGTTGCAGAGAAAACCAAATGGGAATACAAGATGCTGCAGACCCACTAACTGGAATCCATCCTGGCTCCCACCCTGGCTATTCCCATGACAAGTTAACTCCTCTCTGCTTTGTTTCTCTCACCTATAAAGGCAGATAAAAATAGTAGCCTAACTCACAGCTAATAACATGTTTAACTTGATAACACAGCAAATGTCACAAAGAAACTCAGCTCTAGAGAATACAGAAGGGGGAAGGCAACACTGTGATATCACTGTGCACATTGCTGTTTTAGTCTGCAAAGACTGTCCCTAAGATATAAATACCAAAGGAAACCATCTAAAATATATTCCCTCCAAGCAACTTTTCTGAGGCAGCATCTTGCTGCATGGCTCAGACGGGCCTGGAACTCACTCTCTCTAGTCCAATATGTCCTCAAACTCACTACACAGCCTCCCAAGTACTAGAACTACAGGTCTGAGCCACTGTCCCTTGCTTGCTAAGAGAATTTTGAAACACACAAGATATGGCCTGCATTTGTAACCCCAGCTCTATAGATGCAGAAGACAGATACCTAGTGTGAGTTTGAAGACACTGTGGACTATATCCTAAAACAGTTAAAACGTAAAAGCCAAATGAACATAATGGCCCACGCCTTTAACCTCAGCACTCAGGAGGCAGAGGCAGGGGCATCGCTGCCAGCACGGTCTACATAGAGTTCTAGGACAGTCAGAGCTACATAGTGAGACGCTGGCTTGAAAAACACAAGATGAACAAATAACAACGACAACAAAAAGTCAGAAGGCACAGCACATGTCAATAATCCCAGCAGCACCTGGAAGGCCAAGCCAGGACTGCCACTGGTTCAAGGACAGCCTAGGCTAAGTCAGTGTCAGGTCAGCTAGGACCACACAGAAAACACCTCTCAAAAGAAAAAAAAAAAGGCCGGGCGTGGTAGTGCACGCCTTTAATCCCAGCACTTGGGAGGCAGAGGCAGGCGGATTTCTGAGTTCAAGGCCAGCCTGGTCTACAAAGTGAGTTCCAGGACAGCCAGGGCTATACAGAGAAACCCTGTCTGGAAAAACCAAGGAAAAAAAAAAAAAAAAGGTTGGACATGGCAATGCATGTCTTTAATCCCAGCAATTGGAGGTAGGGATAGGTGAACCTCTGTGAGACCAGCCTGAACAATACAGTGTGTTTCAGACTAACCAGAGCTACATAGAAAGAACCTGTCTCAAAAAAAAAAAAAAAAAATTTTGGGGAGTGAACCTGGGAGTGGGGATTGGCAGCACATACTTGGAATCTCAGCTTTGAAGGATGGAGGCAGGATCTGTTCTGCTATATAACAATTGTTAAAACAAATATGAACTTGTCTCAAAATCCCAAAGAAAAAGCAGTTTGCCTGTTTCTTATATTATTCTATTGTCTTTGCTGAGTCCAAATATCCAAAGTCTAGCCTTTAAAGATAAACTCAAAATGTAAACCTTCTTTTAAATTTTTTAAATTATACTATTTTTTTATTTATTTATCTACTTATTTAGTGGTGCATGTGTGTCTGGGGGGGCATGGGCCATGTACCTGGAGGTCAGAGGACAACTTGGAGTTGGTCCCCTCCTCCTAACATGTGGGACCCAGGGATCAAACTCAGCCCCTCAGGCTTACGGCAAGCTCAGACCCACTGAGATCGCTTAACAACCCCCTTCTTGTGTTCCCTTCTTGTGAAGCCTTCTTACTACTACTACATCCCTCGAAATACACAAAAAGTACAAAGTGTCTATAGAAGCAACCACTATCCAAATGGACATTCTGGGAGCTCTGGAGGACAGTCTGGTTGTTTTCAGACAGGGTTTCTTTATGTAGTCCCAGTGGTCCTAGAACTTGTTTTGTAGACCAAGCAGGCCTCAAACTCAGAGATCTGCTTCTGCCTCCAAAGTGCTGGGACTAAAGACGTGTGCTACTACCACCCAGCTCAAACAGATATTCTGAGTGGGAACTGTTTTCTAGAATACTGTTTTCTTCAGCTTACGTGACGGCCTGAGGGCGGACGACGACTCCACCAGTACAACGACTGGGTCTCCGAGGAGAATCTGTAGCCATTGTTTCATTCATGAGACCTGTTTCCAGAAGAAAAGAAAAGTGTCAGAAGGAGAGGTTTAGGATTATTCAGTAAATATCCCTTTGCCAAACTGTGACAAACCATGAATTTTCCCAGAAACTTTTGGCCTAGCTCTCTCAGAGACCTGCCAGCCCAACTGATAGGATCATAGGTGTGTACACACCACAACCAGGAAGTTACTTTTCTTTTTTTAAGATAGGGTCTTACCCGGTAATTGAGGCTGACCTTGAACTACGCAATATCTGAAAGTCAAGACAGTTCAGTCTTTGGCTGAATCTTCCTATAATTTATAACTAGAAGGAAAAGAGACAGAGAACTAAATGGGAACTATCTAACACAGAATCACTTAGAAAAACAAATACAGGGCTGAAGAGATGGTTCAGGGGTTAAGAGCACTGACTGCTCTTCCACAGGTCCTGAGTTCAATTCCCAGCAACCACATGGTGGCTCACAACCATCTGTAATGGGTTATGAAGCCCTCTTCTGGTATGTCTGAAGACAGCGACAGTGTACTTACATATATAAAAATAAATCTTTAAAAAAAGAAAGAGAAAGAAATGCAAGTATAAAGCTCAGTGGGACATAACATACCAGCAATCCCAGTACCCAGGAGGCTGAGGCAAGGAAATTGCCATGAGTTCAAGGGCAATGTAAGCCTGAGATTCTTAGTATTTTATTTTTAAAAATATAATAATAATAATAAAAGCTGGCCACAGGTGGTGATGCATATGCATGCCTGAGAGGCAGAGGCAGGAGGATCAGGAGTTCAAAGTCAACCTTAAGGGCACAGCCCATATAAAGACCAGATGGCCCATGTGAGCCTCAGAACAAATACGCGTAACACGATACCACTCTGCCTTCAGATAAATCTGTTGAGGACAGATAAAACTGTGTAGCCACATTTAAATAATAATTTAACCTCCAGCTATTGTAACATAACCAACAGTGTGTAAACAAATATGGAATATAAACTTGTAATATAAACTTGGAATATAAGGAGTAATATAAACTTGGAATATAAGGAGCCCCTGGATTTTCCCACGATCTAAGTGAGTCCCAGACCTTGACTATCTAATGAGTTTCTGAATCATAGAGGTGGTTTGGAGAGTACAGAGTATGCTTCATTAAGGTTAAAGGGGGACTGACAACAGAACTAAAGATGTCTTACAAGGCTCAGGAAAGCCCACAGCCTAAAAGCATCACTTTTAAGAAGGGTTCACTGTACCACCTCATTTGAAAAACCCCAAACAGTTGATCCCCACATTCCTATACAACCTAAACAACCCATTGTCCCAACTAGTCCAGCTACCCCTTTCTTAGGCAGTACCTTTCACCAGACCCCTCAGTACTCTCATCTTCATTCCACCCTCTATTACCCGAACCATTCTCCCCACCTCTGTCCTTTAAAGGCCTTGTCACTTGAGAACAGCTCCTCGAAAGCCCCTCGGGCCCCACTCTCCCCAAAGTCACGGGAACAACACTCCACACTTCACCTCCAAAGCCCTACCACCACTGCCCCCGGCCGCCCTCTGGCCTCTTGCCCAGCTCTCCTCCAGTTTCAGCACCTTTCCCCGTCAACTGGGGCTGGTCAAGGCCTGTTCCCTCATGCTGCCTGTCCCTTTCCCTCTCCAAACCTCCCCCTAAGCCAAAGCCCCGCCAGCCCTCTCACCGGCCGCTCCGCCGGTAAACGCTGTTCTCCAGCTCCAGGCTCACTGTTTGGAGTCTCCCTCGTGATTGACGGCTAGCACTTCCTACCACGCCTCGGCGGAACCACCGCATCAGCCAATCCCAGGAGCAAACTGGCCCCGGCGCGGCACCGCCCTTGGAGGTCAGCTTCGCCAACCAGCAAGTAGGAAAGAGGCGGGCCCGCCTTCAGAATCCATCCAATCCGCTGGGGCTGGAGGGAAAACACAACAGTATGGAAGTTCGGGTGAAGCGGGTGGGTCAGGTTCGGTTGTGAATGCAGGCGGCAGGGCAGAAAAGGCAGGCGTGTCTGCGGGCCTGGAAGAGGCACCTTGGTGGATTTTCTGTTTTAAGGAAACGCTACATGCACCAAATACCTGCGGATCTCAGCCAGAAGTCTCCAGCGAGGAGCCCGAAGCCAGGTACACTGGTGTGTTTACATCGAATTCTCGCGACAGCTGATTCGAAGCTAAAAGCACGTGGACGTGGCAGCTGCCAATCACTTTTACCTGACCACTCAGGCTGCCCGAGCCCGCCCTCCACCCCGCCCGCGGCGCTGTGTTTACCTTCCGGGAGTCTAGGCTTGCAGTCCGTGTTCAGTCCCCTGCTGAGTACCTCTTGCTCTGAATAAGGGAGCCTGTACGAAATTTTGTTGGGGCCCTTAATGGTTACTGTCATAGGAATGGATGTTCGTGAACATCTGGAAATGGAGGGACCCCAGACTTTGGAAGGGGGAACTTGTTGCACAATATAGGGATCCACAGAGAGTCTAAGAAGACTGACTACCTGGGGCATTGGAAACGGCTTAAGGGTTCATGGAGTCTCAAGTAGTCGTAGGCCGGGAGCTCTTGCTTAAAGAAACCCACACTCACACTCCTAGCTTTCCCATATATCTTTCTCCTGAGCACCTAGTAACCCTGTACCTAAATCACTTTTTATGGGATTCCGGTAGCACATGCCTATATTCCCAGCACTGGTGTACATAGCAAGTTCTAAGCCACTCCAGTGCCACCAAGTTTGAAAACACTGTCCCTTCCAAAATATCTTTTTTAATAAGATATAATTCTTTTAAAAATCATAAACGGGGGCTGGTGAGATGGCTCAGTGGGTAAGAGCACCCGACTGCTCTTCCGAAGGTCCAGAGTTCAAATCCCAGCCAACCACATGGTGGCTCACAACCATCCGTAACGAGATCTGGCGCCCTCTTCTGGAGTGTCTGAAGACAGCTACAGTGTACTTACATATAATAAATAAATAAATCTTTAAAAAATAATAATAAATAGCCGGGCGTGGTGGCGCACGCCTTTAAAAAAAAAAATCATAAACGGGCCTGGAATTTAGACATGATGCTCCTGCCTAGATGTGGACTAGGCGGCTAGGTATGACCAACAAGGAATGCGTAAAAGGACCTTTGCCTATCATACAGGTTAAAGTAGACTTTTTAGGCATGTCATGAGTGTCAAGAGTTGGGGGCTGGAGGTCGTGGTCAAGGCCAAAAAACTCATTTCCATGTCCATATGTCTTAGGGTTTCTATTGCTGTGATGAAACACCAAGGCCAAAAGAAACTCGCTGGGCTGGGCAATGGTGGGGCACTCCGAGCACTTGGGAGGCAGAGGCAGGCGGATTTTTGAGTTCGAGGCCAGCCTGGTCTACAGAGTGAGTTCCAGGACAGCCAGGGCTACAAAGAGAAATCCTGTCTCAAAAAAATAAGCAAACAAAAAACTTGTTGAAGAAAGGTTTTATTTGACATACAGATCCTAACTCCACTGAGGGAAGCCAAGACAGAAATTTAAACCAGGCAGAAACCTTGAGGCAGGAGCTGGAAAAAGGCCGAGAAAAAGTATTGCTTACTGGCTTACTGCTCATGGCTTGCTCAGCCTGATTTTTTATAGACTCCAGGACCACCACTCCAGATATAGCACTATCCACCATGGCCTCAATCACTAATTAAAATGCCCTACAGGCCCACCTAAGAGCCAGATCTCATCTTGTGGAAGCATTTTTTTCAACTGAGGTTACCTCCCCAAAAATGACCTTATCATTCACCCAAATGATAAGGGATGTTTTTCCTTATTGAGCTCTTCATAGCTTAGAATCAAAAGGAGAGGGGATGAATGGGAATGTTTATGAATAAGAATATTGCTTCTATCCATCTCCAACTTGCAGTGTGAACATGGAACCAAGGGAGACATACAGCCCAGTGGCTACGAACATTCCCGACTTAAATGTCTTAGTGGACCAAGGTAGCAACAGGAAAGGATTGATTTTTTTTTTTTCCTCTTCTGGTTCTCTCAGACAAATTGTCTCTGGACGAGGCTCTAGGGTTTCCTGAGATAGGCAGAAAATGGGCAGGTGCTGTAGCCATGTGTTGAACTGCTACAACTGTCTTCTAGTTTTAACCCTTTGTGGCCTCAAACCTCCTCTCAGGGCTTGTGAGATGGTTTAGCAGGTAGAGGTCCTTGCTGCCAAGCCTGACTATCCGAGTTCACTCCCCAGGACTTACATGGAAAAAGAAATTAAGTTGTCCTCTGACCCCACCCCCAAACATGTAACATAGCATCCCCCCACACCCACAAATAGTGATTTTAAAAAATTAAAGGCCTCTTAGTCGTTATTAGCAGATGGGAAAAAATAACCCATATGTTCAGGGCCATTCTTCCCTACATAGGGGATTCAAGACAATCTCTGCTATACAAGGAAGGCCTTAATATACATAACTATATATAAATGAAAAGGGCAATCATGTGCTTATAGCAGACAGGAGGAAAGGAACATGAGCCTAAGCGGTGCTCAGGTCTCCTGCAAAGGAACATCTTTTCCAAATGAAGATTGTGTCATTATCAGTACTCAGAGCTGGGAACAGAGGTACAGGCTAGAGAAGGGTAGCGGTGGAGAGGCTATAGTGGTGGAGAGGCTAGGTGTTGAACCCTGGGTTATGCAGGTTGGAAGCCAGCCTGGGCTACATGAGGTTCAATCTGAATAAACAAACGTCATAGCTTAGTCTTGGTAGTTCACTTGTATTTAACCACTGCACTTAGGTTGAGGTCTGAGTGAATCTGATGTCACAGTCAGATCCTCAGTGAATTTAAAGCCAGCCTGTGACATCTGGTGAGACATTAGCCCAAAAAAGAAAAGGGAAGGGAAAACCTAGAATAGACACTCACTCTTCATTTGCTTTGGTATTTGCTTTCATCACCAATCTGAGAAAACGCCCATCTTTGTCCTGTCCATCACAGGACAAAGAGCATTGTCCTATGATAGATAATGGTTGGTCCAACTAATCCACTTTGGTCCGTCCCAGTGAGCATGGTGACCTCACTGAAGGGCTGAGGATGAACTTGAACCCCTGACCTTGTCTCACCCCACATAGGTAAGCATTACACCATATCTAGATACTTCCTTCTTAACCTTGACTATGGTGTTCATTTTCAGTGGAAGAGTTCTTTGTTCTGATTGTTACCAAGTATTATTTTAACAAATTACTAGCTGACCATGTGTAAGATTTATTAGTGTGTTAGATTACCTTTCAAATGACTACAAATCAAAGCCCTAAAGTTCCCACCTGTTGTGGTAGTTCATGCCTATAACCCAGCATTCCAGGGACTGAGGCAGGTTGGTAGCAAGTCCAAGGTGAGTCTGGCCTACATACCAAGACTGTCTCAAAGAACAGAATAAGAAAATGAATTAAAAGCAGATGAAAATTTTAAACCTAAAAAAATATATCAAAGAAAAGTAAAGGAAAATTAAAACACAAAAATGTGGTATTAAATTGGAAGGTCAGAGGTGCACCTCACCTGGGCAACAGTGGAGCTGGCCCTGATGGTGAAGGCAGCGGTGAGCCAGCCCCAAGGGCATGAGAGCAGGAGAGCTGACCCTGCCTCCTACATAGCTCACCCTGGTGATACAGATAAGGGAAAGCCCACACACTAACCACCCCAGCTAATACCCAGGCCCAGATGCAGAGCCTTGAATTGGCCCATCCAAAATCCCAACCATCTGCAAACGGTTGGGATGTGTAAAAGGGCCAGTCCTGCTGATCTGAAGGGGCAGGATCTCCATAGCACAGACACAGGGTAGCAACAAGATAACCAGAAGGCCCAATGAGAATCCAATATCGATGGTGTCACAGAAGCCAGAGATCTTGAACCAGACCAATGGCTCATTGAACACTTGCAAGTGAAGATGTGGACAGAGTGGTATCCTGTGGGACACACTGACATACTACAGCTTCCACGGTGAGATGGTTTCTATGCTTTGGGGGGTTTGTTTGTTTTTTTATCTGTGGGGGAAGTTGTAAGTTTGAAGAGCAAACATGAGGGGCCTGGGAGATGAGCCAGACTGGGGTGCATGGTGTTCAACTGTAAAGAGTCAATAAAGAGGACGGTGTTAAAAAAAAGTTGATAATAGCTAAAAGACTCCTCAATTTGGTAAAGAATACAAACCTAAGCCGGGTGTGGTGGCACACGCCTTTAATCCCAGCACTCGGGAGGCAGAGGCAGGTAGATTTCTGAGTTTGAAGCCAGCCTGGTCTACAAAGTGAGTTCCAGGACAGCCAGGGGCTACACAGAGAAACCCTGTCTCAGGGGAAAAAAAAAAATACAAACCTACAGATCCAAGGCCAGGCAACCAAAAGAATTTAACTCAGGAACTATTCAGGACTGGGCAGAGGCAGATATGAGAAGGAAAGACAGTTGAAAGATAGACCTAAAGTTGCAGGGTAGCCTCATGAGACATGTCGATGAAACCAATTTATACAATTTACATATTTAATAATTATCAGAAGGGTCCTATAACTCCCTTTAAGTGCATTCCCAAAGTCATCCTAGTGGGTCCACTTCCTAAAAGTTTCAGTATTTCAACGGCGCCATCCCAGGAGTCAGTACTGAAATGTAGTAGGCCGCAGAGCATATCCAAATCAGTCTTTATTTTGCTAGTGTTACAGATCAAATACCAGGCATTATGGCCAGAGAGATGGCTCAGAAGAACACTAACTGGTCTTCCTGAAAGTCTCTTTTTGATTTCTAGTACCCACTTACTGGTTTACAACCTGCCTTTACAGGCTGGAGAGATATGGCTCAGTGGTTAAGAACACTGACTGCTCTACCAGAGATCCTGAGTTCAATTCCCAGCAACCACATGGTGGCTCACAACCATCTGTAATGGGTTCTGATGCCCTCTTCTGGAATGTCTAAAGACAGTGACTGTGTACTCATATATAAAATAAATCTTTAAAAATAATAAATAAAATAAGTACATGTAAAAAATTACTTAAAAAAAAAACCAAAAGCCTGGTGTGGTGGCACATGCCTTTAATCCCAGCACTTGGGAGGCAGAGGCAGGCAGATTTCTGAGTTCGAGGCCAGCCTGGTCTACAAAGTGAGTTCCAGGACAGCCAGGGCTATACAGAGAAACCCTGTCTCAAAAAACCAAAAGCCAAAAGCCAAAAAAAAAAAAAAAAAAAAAAAACTTGCCTTTAAATCCAGTTCCAGGAGATATGACACCCTCTTAGGCCTCTAAGTGCACTAAGTATATATGTAGTACATGTACTTACATGCAAGCAAAATGATCATACACATAAAATACTAATGAATTTCTCTTCCTTCACCTTACTTCACCAGAGCTGAGGACCAAACCCAGGGCCTTAAGCACTTTACCAACAAGCTAACTCCCTAACCCCTAACTATATTTTTAAATACAGGGCCTTGCACCTGTTGAGCAAACCCTCCCACTAAACCACTAGTCCTTCTCTTAGTTCTCCTGAGCCTCGTTTCTCTCTCTGGTTTTGTTTTATCCACTACAGTTTTGAGGCACTGTCTCATGATTCTCGGGTTGACCTAAAACTTTGTAACTGGGGATGACTTTGGATCCCTGATCCTCCTGCCTCTAGTTTATGCAATGCTGGGATCAAGCCTAGGGCTTCCTGTGTGTAAGGCACTCACTTTTCCAACTCAGGCACACCCAAAGCCCTCAATGAGACTGCTTGTTCCAAATCAAGAGCTTAGGATGTTTCTTAAGAGCACAATTGCACACATAGCACATTTATAGAATTTCAGAGATTCAGTATTTCCCTTCAGGTTTTATTGTATTACCAAGGAATGGAGCCAGAGCTTTACCGAACACTTAGAAGCTGTAACTGAATTGTGTTGTTAGATATTTAGTTTGTTTCTAGGTGTTCTGTATTAAAATAAAAAATGAGCACTGTATGTATTTCAAGTCAAGAAAGCACAGTTACATTACATATCTACCTGATGGTACCTACCATGAAGAGTCACCAACAAAACGCCAGCAACATAAGTTCAGTGATTTATTGTGTAGACATACTCAGATAACCAATGAAAACTGTATGATAGAAAATAATTTAGGAAATGTTGGGTGTTAGCAGCACCATTTGTTATTGAAATAGCAAGAAAAACTTCACATATTTTAAGCAAACACTAGAAGAGCGTATATGGTGTGTGAGGCAAACACACTTCCTTCTGTGCCAGAGATTTCAGTAAATACAGCACATGTACTGTTCTAGCAGAGTGCACTGAAGTTAGGAGATACTGCATAGTGTAAGTGGGACAAGGAGACTAAAATCAGCTACATTAGCACAGCTCAGTATTTCCCCTATGAAAGGTTTACTTCTGAATTATGAAATGTGAAATAAAATGTAATTTTAAAAAGACACTAATGGTCCCTAGGAAACATTAAGTGGAGCACAGATCACTATGAAAATACTTCACTTTTCCAGTTTGCTTAGTAATTTTCTTTAAAAAGTCATGTGTTCTCACAAGGGGTGTATACAAGTATGTAGTAAGCATTTTAAAAACTTTAAAGACATTTTTAAAATCTTAAAGATTCTTCTGACTTTTCTTCAACATTAGCCCTGTTGTCACAATTACTATGTGTCAGAGTAAGAGACTAAACTTGTGTAAAGGATACAAATTTACACACATTTTACAGCAACTTATTCCCTACATCTACAAAATTCACATTATAATACAGGCAAGTACAAGGCCAAAATAAAACTGTTAAATTCCAAAAAGTCAAACTGTATATTCTTTATTTTATCCCCTTAAAAAAGTTCAACTTCGCACCAAGTTTAAAAAGCCCTCAGTCGTAGGTAGGGAGATCCCCACTTCCCAGGCCCATCTCAGCACACACACACAGTTTTCCGGTGCTGGTGTAGAAGAGGATTTCCCATCTTCCTCTGGCCCCTGAGTCTGCGCCTCAGGGTCAGTTTGACAGAGTGCCTGCGCTGGGATGCTGTAGGGAGACTGGAAGCCTGGGCCCCGCTACTTCGACTTAAGCCATTCCGTCGGTGCTTCTTCATAAGGGGGCCAGAGTTGGATTCCTCTAATGTCCTCTTAAAATTGGCTGGAGGGGTTCTTTCAACTTCTTGAGCTTTCATTTGACCAGGAGTTGACATCTTTAAGTTTTTTTGGTCCATGATAGTATTTGTTGAATTGGTTGGAATGAGGCCGACTGACAGAGTATTATTCAAAGAATCATGAATCCTTAAAGCCAGGGCTTTGGGGCAATTTTCTTCAAGTGTCTCTGAGTCTTTTGAGGTCATCACTACAGTCTGGATACTCCCTCGAGCTATCTCAGCTGGGACCTCTAAAAGCTTCTCTGAGAAGGCATTACTACGAACAAGGGCAGGGATATGGTCCTTAGAGCTCAGCCTTGGCCATGCATCTTCTTCCGGTGACTGGGGGGTGGGAGGGAAGGAAAAATAAATGTTTATCCTATGCACAATAAACTGACACTGACAGTAAGTTCTTTTTAAGACATTGTTAAGATAGTAAAACCAGCTGGGCAGCGGTGGCACACACCTTTAGTCCCAGCACTCAGGAGACAGAGGCAAGTGGATCTCTGTGAGTCTGAGGCCAGCCTGGTATGCAAAGCAAATTCAGGACAGCCAGGGCTCCAGAGAGAAACCTTATCTCAAACACAAACAAACAGATGGCAAAAGCATGGCACGCATTCACTTCCTCACCCTAAGTTGGGGGTGGGGGAATTGCAAAGAAGGCAGTCGATACAAAGGATTCACAGAAGGAACCCATCTCATCACAAGAGAGGGCATCACGCACCCAAGGGGAGAAGACCATGGGCTCACAGGCATTTCCCAACCACAGCTGGGACCAAGGAAAATACTTTAAGGCTTCAAAAAAGACCCATTAAAATAGCCACAAGCACACACTCCATCAAGACATTCACTCTGTGCCCAGATGCAGAAAAGGGCAAAATTACTGCTTTTGATATTTTAATTTCTTTATCAAAACTCTACATTACTTTGTTTTTTTACTCATTGTTTGTTTTTAATGAGACAGAATTTTTCACTATAGCCCTGGCTGTCCTGAATCTGGCTATGTAGACCAGGCTGGTTTCAAACTCTAAGATCTGCCTGCTTCTGTCTCCCCAGTGCTAAAATTAAAGTTATATATAACCACTGCCAGCTGAAACTCTGTGTTTTAATTTTATGTGGAATAATATACTACTGATGAACTAGCACTAATTATTTTACATAAAATCCCTATTTTTTGACATAAGCCCATGAAAAACATAAGCTGACATACCAACTTTATGGTAAATCAAATAATGCCTACCTACATAAACTCGTTTTCAATTTTAACTGAAATATGACATATGTGACAAAATGATGACATAATTAGGGTGAAAAAGAGTAAATTCCTCTTCAATGCATTAAGAACCACAGGCTTATATTATTGTCCTGCCACGGCATGTGTGTGGGAAATACAAACACACAAAATAAATGCAATTCAAAATTGTTAATTAACAATTTTCAAAAACGTCTATATGTGAGAGTGCACACACAACAATATGCATATGCAGAGGTCAGGGGGCAAGTTACATATGACCTCTCCTAACATCATGAAGATCCTAGGAATGAATCAGGCAGCAAACAAACTATCTCGATGCCTCTCAATGGCCTTTTTAGAAAAACATTTGATCATGTAACCCAGTCTGGCTTTGAACTTGCTATATAACTAGGGATGATCACAGCTTTGACTCTCCTGCCTCTACTTTATAGTGCTAGATTACAGACAGAGGCCGATACTCAGCTTATATAGTACAGGGAATCAAGCCCAGGGCTTCGTGCATGCTGGGCAAGCAAGCTCTCTATCACCTGAACTCTAGATCTCCAGTCCTATAAATGGCTTCTTGACAAAAACTAATTAAAACTATAAGTGAAGATTTTTCAGAGTGTTCTTTTAAAAATTGTCACTTTCCTAAATTCTAATTTGTGACTATTATCCATCTAGGAACTGTGAAGTACAACAGTAAAGCAATCATGTCATAATGGAAAGATAGATGTAATTCCCCACCCCATGAACATTAGACACCAGACATCACCTGAGAAAACAGGTTACTAAGGACTTCCATAAGAACAGTAATAGATCCCCTTCTTTTTTTAGAGACAGGGTTTCACTATGTAGCCTACAATTATCTCAGACTCTCCATATTACCCTTGAATTTGAGATTTCCACTATCTCAGCTTCCCAAGCACTAGGATTACAGGTGCACAACACTTCTGAGTGGGTATGTGTGTATATAACAAGTATGTTGTGAAAGCAGGTATTAGAATGCCATAACATGGATGAAGGTCAGAGGATAATCTTGGGTGTTAGTCCTAGTCTTGTTTGAGATAAGGTCACTTTGTTTTTGTTGTCTGTGGTGTATGCCGGCTAAACTGCCCATGATCTTCCATGAATTCCCTCCCTGTACTGGCTATTTTTGTGTCAACTTGACACAGCTGGAGTTATCACAGAGAAAGGAGCTTCAGTTGAGGAAATGCCTCCATGAGATCCAACTGTAAGGCATTTTCTCAATTTGTGATCAAGGGGGAAAGGCCCCTTGTGAGTGAGACCATCTCTGGGCTGGTAGTCTTGGGCTCTATTAGAGAGCAGGCTGAGCAAGCCAGGGGAGGCAAGCCAGTAAAGAACATCCCTCCATGGCCTCTGCATCAGCTCCTGCTTTCTGACCTGCTTGAGTTCCAGTCCTGACTTCCTTTGGTGATGAACAGCAGTATGGAAGTGTAAGCTGAATAAACCCTTTCCTCCCCAACTTGCTTCTTGGTCATGATGTTTGTGCAGGAATAGAAACCCTGACTAAGACACTCCCCTTTCTCTAGATGCCATCTCCCACAGGTGTGCTAGGATTACAAATGCTTCTGCTGTATGCCCGGCTCACACATGGATTCTGGGGATTAGGAGATGAGTGATCCTGCTTGCACATCACCCATTACCCATTAGACATATCTGCAGCCCCTCCCTTCTCTTTCTAGGACAGGGTCTTGATAATATTACCCAGTATCTCACTCTGTAGTCCAGGCTGCTCTAAGACTTGCAGTGATCCTCCTGTCTAAGCCTCCCAGATCTTGAGATTACAGTAGGAATCACTTTGTGCCTGGATCCCTAACCCTAAGAGATCCTCTCTATTTGCCTAAATGGCAACTCCATAAGCACATTAGGGAACAAGTAAGTAATTAACATAGTCACTAGTCACAAATAGGTACAAAGCTTCGAAACCTTAAATAAATGAAACTGTAACAGTTACCATTCTGTACTATTATTTTATTTTATTTTTTTTTTTTTTTTTGGTTTTTCAAGACAGGGTTTCTCTGTGTAGCCCTGGCTGTCCTGGCACTCACTTTGTAGACCAGGCTGGCCTCGAACTCAGAAATCCGCCTGCCTCTGCCTCCCGAGTGCTGGGATTAAAGGCGTGCGCCACCACGCCCGGCGTATTATTTTAAACTTTTCAATGAAAAGTCTTTTTTTTTTTTCTTTCTGAGCTATAACTTCAATATGTAGCTACCCATATTAATCTGTTAGCTCTGCATGCTCTAATTAAGCCAGGCTCATGGCAGTCTTCCTGAGGAAGAGTCTTGCTATTAGCTCAAGGTAGCCTTGAATCCAGGATCCTTCTACCCCAGCTGTCAGAGAGGCACACACAACCATACCTGGCTTGAAAAGAAACCTCTAACATTAAGTTTCTTTTAAGAAAGCCATGTGTACAAGTGCATACCTGTAACTTCAGCACTTGGAAGATGAAGGCAAAACAATCATGAGGTCACGGCCAGCTTCGGATATATAAAGAGTTTGAAGCCAGCCTGTGGTACAGAAGACCCTATTTCAAAACACTAACATCAAATAAACACAAATTTTATTTTAAGTACTGTGGGCTGTTGAGACGTTCAATCTGTAAGATAAAGATGCTTCCAACATGAGTCTGGCAAACTGAGCTCAATCCCCAGCACCCACATAAAAGCAAGAGGAGAAAACGGCCTAACGTTGTCCTCTGACATCCACATGAACGCTGTGGCATACACACCCACACTCACATAGCAGGGAATTCAAAAGAAGCTGGGCATGGTGTTACACATGTTTAATCAACATTTGGAGGCAGAGGCAGAGAGATCTCTGTGAGTTCAAGGCCAGCTTGGTCCACATTGTAAATTTCAGGACAGCCAGAACTATATATAGAAAGTCACTGTCTCAAAAAACCAAAAAGAAAATAAAATTAGAATGGGGAACAAGGGTGTGACTCTGTGGCTTGATAACCAACACAGAAAACTTTATGCTATGAATCAGCTCTAACTATGAAACAAACCTGTGATCATAGCTACTCAGGCGTCTAAGGCAAGAGGACCACAAAGTCAAGGTGAACCTAGGCTATACATTAAGTTCAAGGCTAACCAAAAGTAATGAACTAGTATATAACTTATTAGTAGAGTGCTTATGCTTCATTCATTAGACCCCGAGGTCTATCCCAGTACAAAATCAAGCAAACTAAACCAAGAGGTGAAGAAAGGAAAAAAAAAAAAAACCTCACTGTCAATTACTGCTGACAGACTACACTTCTTCTCCTTGCATGTATATTTTTGCCATCTGTGTGAACTAAGAGATAGCATAGTAATGATAAATTCCAGTCATTGCCTTACACAACCACAGTATCCAAATTAAAAGTCCTTCCAAATCCTTTATCTAGAACAGGCCTGTAATCCCCGGAGTTCAAGGCTTGCCTGGGCTACATGACGCCTGTCTAAAAGCAAAACAGTTCACTGGCCCTTTGAAAATTTACTTAATTGATGATGTAGCATAATGCTTTATTTCCTACTTTAATTGCCAGTCTCCTAAAAAATAAACTCTTAACAAAGCCAGGTTAACTGAGTTCTAAATAAATCAGGAAACAGAAATGCTGTACTCACTTAAGTGTGCTCCTCAGCTTACATTTTTTATTAAAAGATTTAATTTGTTTGTATTTATGTGTGTCTATGTGTGTGGGGATACCCTAGGAATCCACAAGAGGGAATCAGACCCACTTGTGCTAGAGTCACACATGGTTTTGTGCGGCCTGGTATGGATGCTGGGAACCAGACTCAAGTCCTCTGAAGCTTTTCAGATAAGTACGTGTAACCAGTGAGCTGTTTCTCTCTAGCCTCCGCTCAGCACAACTCAAACACATTCCATTTTCATTTACACTAAGAAATTGAATAGTCAGCCATGGTGGCATACTTCTGTAATCCTGGCACTCTGATAGGAGAATCAGGTTGGAGGCCTGAAATTGTGTGTCAAATAAGAAGATAATGCTGTTTCTTACCCATGCTAATTTAAAAAACAACAACAACAAAAAAACATGTCTACGGTCCAATATCCTAAGGGCCAGTTCAATCTTAATTCTGTATGACTTGGCTCAAAATATTTAATCTCTCAGTGTCGTTACTGATAACATGGATCCTATCAGGATAGCTCTGTTTTATAGGTTTAAATTAACTATTATGTATATACATGGCTCACAGACTTATAAATGTTTTACAAATGTCCATAGATTCATAAAAGGGATCAATAAGTTTCCCATATTAATAGTTTTCAGTGGCCAAAATAATTTTTCTATTAAGTTATATCCATACACCTGACTTCAGAGTGGTCCTGTGTGAAGATGGAGCTTTGAAGAACTGAGACTATGGTTTATCTGGGCAGAGGGGAAAAGGATTCTTTCCAGCAACGAATTAGAGAGCAAAGATCCATCATTTTCTCGAACTTAATTCAAATCCAAAATTCTGTCTTAATTAACCAATTATGACTGTAAATACTGTAATCTCAACATGTGGGAGATAAAAGTAGAAAGATCAGGAATTCAAGATCATCCTTGTCACCATGGGCCATACCATGAGACCTCATCTCAAAAGCAAACAAGATGTGCTGGAATGAATGAGAACAACCCTGCTCCCAGACATCTGAACACTTGCTCCCTAACTGGTACAACTGTTGGCAAAGAATTAGGAGGAGTGGCCTTTGTTGAGGGAGGTGTGTGTCTGAGAGTAGGCTTTGCCGTTTCAAAAGACTTGAGACTCCCAGTGCATGCTCGCTCTCTCGCGCTCTCTCTCTCTCTCTCTCTCTCTCTCTCTCTCTCTCTCTCTCTCTCTCTCTCTCTCTCTCTCTCTCTCTCTCAGTTTTGGATCAAGATATGAGCTGTCAGGGCTGGCAAAACGGCTCAGCAGTTAAGAGTACTTGTGCTTGCAGAGGAGCCAGGTTCACGACCCAATACCACACGGCAGCTCACAACTGTCCATATGTCCAGCTCCAGGGGATTTACTCCTTACCTCAACCAGCACCAGACATGCACATGGTAAGCAGACTTACATTCCAGCAAAACACTCATACACATAAAATGAAATCTTAGAGAGAGAGATCTCAGCTGTTTTTTCATTGTCCTCAGACTCCAACCCTCTGAAACCACAAGCCAGATTAACAAAGTAAACACTTTCTTGTATACGTTAGTCTTGGTCATGGTGCTTTATCACACACACACACACACACACACACACACACACGCACACACACACACACCCCTACCCCTGTAGTACTGTATACCTTGATTGGGGGTGTAGAACTTGGAGAAGGAGTCATCACACAGGTCTCCTGGCTGTTGTAAGTAGGGCTATCAGTCAGGTTCAGAAAGAGCTCATCTTCATTGGTGAAGTTCCCTTGGTTGTCTACTTCTGGAGAGATGCAGATTACGATGGCACTTGTGTTATCTGCCCGAAGCATACGCTGCCTCCAGCGGCCAAGTGCTCGATTCACAAGCATTTTGGCACAGGACTGTCCTTGCTCACCCTATATTTAAAAGAACAAGAAGGAAGAACATTAACTCTCAATTACTTACCATTGCATATGATTCAAATTAAAGACCTGGTGGATCTGGTGAGATGGCTCAGTAGGTAAGGGTGCTGCCAAGCCTGATGACTCAAGGTTTCCAGTTCAATCCACTAGACTTACATGATAGGAGTCACCAGCTCCTCTTCAAACTGCCCTCTGACCAACACACATGCATACACACCACATGCATGCAGAAACACAATAAAACAAAAATTTAAAAATAAAAAGGCTACAGTGTGGCCAAAGAAGTTAATAAAACTCAGATTCTCAAGCATGATCTAAAATTTTTATAATCACGTTAAACTAATGCACCTCTAAATTTATTTTAAAAATACAGTTTGGGGCAGGGCATGGTGGTGCAAGCCTTTAATTTAAGCATTCCAAGACAGAGAGAGATGCATCTCTGTGAGTTCAAAGCCTACATCTCGAGTTCCAGCACAGCCAGCACTTACAGTCCCTGCCTCAGGAGGGAGGGAGGGAAGGAGGGAGGAAGGGAGGGAGGGAGGGAGGGAGGGAGGGAGGGAGGGAGGGAGGGAGCAGAAGGAAGGAAGGAAGGAAGGAAGGAAGGAAGGAAGGAAGGAAGGAAGGAAGGAAGGAAGGAAGGTAGGTAGATAGAGGCTGAAGCAGGAGGATCAACCAGTATGGAATATAAAGAATGTGTTTTTATCTCTTAATCAAGAAATTTGGTCTACTCTAAAGAAAGGTACAGAGAAGTCTTTTTTTTTTTTTTTGGTAACTCTGAAGCCAGGCCTGAGTGAGGCCCCTTCTCAAACACCTCTCCTAAAGGGGAGGAGGCCTGGCCCCTTTATTCTAGGCTCTGCTGAGGGGAAGGAGAAGTCTTCTTTAAGAGGAAGTAAATTATTATAAATATAATTAACAAATAAGACAATTAGTCATGGTAGGAAAAAAAACCCCTGCAGGGCTGACTTCCACACAACTGAGGCCCCCACCACAGTGACCTGGCCCAGTAGTGCCAGCTACCCGGGAAACCATAAGGAAGATCACTGGTGCCCAAGAACAGGGAACCACACTGACAATACAGAGATAGCCCAGAACAGCCTAGTGCTCACTGTGTAGCCCAGGCTGGTCTGGAACTGGTGGTCCTCCTGCCTCACATCCTAGGTACTATAATTTCAGATACGGACTATCATGAGCTCTGAGTTATAGAAATAACATTTTGTGTGCCATAAAAGAAAAATCACTGTCAAATTATAATACACCATTTGGAAAAAGGATTCTGATTTTAGTGACGTTAAAAGAAGAGCCATACATGAGGATGCACACCTATAATCTACCACTTGTGAAGTTTAGACACAAGGATCAAGAGTTCAAGGCTAGCCTCAGCTGCCTAAGTGTAAAACCAGAGGGCTCCAGGAGAGCCTGTCTCAAAAAGCCCAAACATAACAAAAAGTGGAAAGTATGCATCGAAACTGACTGAGTGCACTGTCCATGTTTCCTGCTAATTACTGACTCTCTCTCGCAACCTCTTCTGGGCACATGGTTCACACAGCAGCACCAGCCATCAGGACTCAGTGTGAAGCACTCCTTTGGCCTTCTCTTTTTCAGCATATCTGCTTTGTTTCTCAGCAAAGCTCCATGGAGAAAAATAATTCCATACAAGCTATTTCTTTCATCTGTTCTTTTTGTCTTTGTTTCTGGAGACAGAGTCTTACTATATACATATATAGCTCTGGTTCTCCTGAAATTCACTATGTAGATCAGGCTGGTCTCCAACTCAGAGATCTACCTCTCTCTGCCTCCCGAGTGCTGGGATCAAAGGTATGCGCCACCACCACCCAGCACGTTATTTCATCTCTGTTATTATCTGATAATCACTAACTACAAAACATTAAGTCTGGGTAATAAGACTGAATGTTGAAATAACAACTCTTAGCCGGGCATGGTGGTGCACGCCTTTAATCCCAGCACTCGGGAGGCAGAGGCAGGCGGATTTCTGAGTTCGAGGCCAGCCTGGTCTACAAAGTGAGCTCCAGGACAGCCAGAGCTATAAAGAGAAACCCTGTCTCGAAAAACAAAAAAAAAAAAAACAAAAAAAAAAAAAAAAAAAAACAACTCTTAGCTTTAACACACTCGGAGTTTGATGGGATTGACATTGATAGTCTTGCTTTCAGATTAGGTGCTGAGGACTGAGCAGGAGGCAAGGTGATACATGTCTGTCATCTCTACTATCAGGAAGTAAGACAGGAGAATGAATTCCAAAATTTAGGTCAGCCTATGCAATCTAGAAGACATGCAATCTTAAAGGGAGGAAAAAGAAAAGACTGAAGGTATATATAGCTCAGAGCTTATGTATTTGCCTAGCATCTGTTAAATTCTGAGTTCAATGCTCAGTGCCAGAAAACAAACATTACTTCACATGTTATGCTAAGTGAATGCTAGATTTAAAAGGCCATTTGGTATATGATCATATGTATAGGAAAAATCCAAAGTAGGCAAGTCCATAGAAACAGAAAAGTCCAGAGGTTGCAAGGCATATGGGAAAGGAGAAAAGTCACTGGGAATGGTTATGAGTTTGTTCAGAGCAATGATACGACACAAGACAAACCTCCTTAGCTAGACTCACAGCCATGGACAACAAGACCGCAACACTCCAGACAACGTCAAACCACTTCTCACCATCAAGTATTTTTTCTCCTCTTGGTCTTGGCACATGGAGATGGCATCTTGAGGTGGAACCATATTCCAAAGTCCATCACTTCCCAGGATAATATACTTGTGCTTCCGGGGGTCAAGAGTGTGGACGCTGGTGTCTGGTTCAGGTGACACCACAAACTTACCACTGAAGAAATCATAGCTCCACAAGTCACCTGGGGAAAGGGGGCAGAAGAAGCACTAACTATTACTTGCAAGAGAGGCACATCGCTGACTAAAGGACAGAGTCCCTAGTCTGTTCCTATAGGTGCACAACAGCTGACAATACTTAAAACCCATACAATCACACTAGGGACAAGAGAATTCCCTCGACATGCTCAAGAACCAGCATGGGGATTTGCAGCAAACGCCCTCCATAACCTTCAAGTAGGGCTAAAGAAAACTGCAAAGCGAACTAAGCACTCTCAGAATACCCGTGCTTTCTCTCATTTGTGGTTCTGAGATTTTAGGCAGATATGTAAGTTCATGTATTTATAGAATGAAATTAGAAATGAAACTATCTAGGGGAAACACTGGGGACTAGTGAAAGAGGGATGTCAGGAATAAGACAGGAGGACATGCTGGACAATATACCCATACACTTAAATAAAAATGATCTTCTGTAAGTTAGGGTCAGGGCTTGTCACCTAGCACCATGTACAATTTAAATACCAATGAAAAAATATAAATCAAAACTATGCCGTGGGGTAGAGCTATGCATGAGAAATAAGAGTGCTTGCATAGAACGTACAAAGGCATAGGTGTGAGCCCCAGACTCAGGGAAACAATTGAGGACATAACTCTTCTTGAACAACAACAGAAGAATACCATGTCGTGACTGCCACTCTTCTTCCAATGCTAAGCTGGAGTTCTTTCTCAGCCCAGTAGGATGATTAAAAATACAGATGAATTGACCAGGAGGAAATTATTCATGGGTAATTTCATTGCACAAAGAAAACCAAGTACGTTATTAAAGCTAAGTATAGTAGCACACACTCGGCACCCCACTCTTCTGAGGAATGGGGGAGGAGGGTTGGTTCCAAGTTTGAGCCAGCCATGGCAACTCAGTAGGACCCTATTATGAAATTAAAAAGGACTCACAGTGCAGCTCAGCAGCGGAATGCTTGCTAGCATATGAGGACCTGGGTTCAAACCCCACAAACAGTCCTGCAAGCTTGTTAAACCCAAGAGAGAAGTCAATATATACATGTATACATATATGTTTTTCGAGACAGGGTCTCTCTGTATAGCCTGGCTGTCCTGGCACTCACTTTGCAGACCAAGATGGCATCAAACTCAGAGATTTGCCTTGCCTCTCCCTCCCAAGTACACACACCAACAAGTTTAGAATAAATATTTTTAAAATGAAGCACGGTTGAAATTTGCTTTTGAATGACTATCTTCTTCTCAGCCCACTTCCATCCCTAGAGAATGCCTTTTTCTTTCTTAATTAAATATAGAGAATATAGATTTAATAGGCACTGGGCCAGTGAGAAGGTTCAGTAGCTAAGGGTGACTGATGCTAAGCCTGACATCCTGAGCTTGATCCTCTGGACCCACATACTAGAAGGATAGAACTGTCTCTCAGAAGTTGTCCTCTGACCTCTGCATGTATGCGGTGGCATGAATGCATACACACAAATGCATAAGTAAATGAAAAAATGATAAAGAACAGGCATTAAGAAGACAGAAAGAGGGGTTGGAGAGTAGGCTCAGTAGTCAAGAACACACTGGCTGTTCTTCCAGAGGATCATAGTTCAAGTCCCAGTATCCACATGATGGCTCACAACCAACAATAACTCTAGTCTCATGGGATCTGAAACCCTCTTCTGGCCTCTAAGGGCACACTGCACATATACATGTTGCAGAGACGTATGTGTAAGGAAAATACCCATACACATAAAATTTTTTAAAAAGAAAGAAATTTAAAGCAGACTAAAGAAGAGGCACTTAGGAAAAGGGCAGAACACACATTCCCAAGACACAGATGACAAGCTAAGAGAGTTATCTGAAAAGTACTTGAGATGGGGTTTGAAATTGCTTTGAATTTATTAGTAAAAATCCCTAGAGTCTAAAATTTTAAATTCATCACGACATACTTATAGCCAGCTCCCTAACAGCATCACAGGATGTCTTTTCTGTAGATCAAAGGGGGAGCCTTGGGGACTGGCAGCTGCTTGCCTGCTGGCGGTCATGCCCCTTTGCATCAGTAGAGGGTGCTGAAAGGACACCAGGAGCAGTTCCTCTGGTTCCAGGGCTTGCTCCCAGAACACCTGACAGCTCGCTCACAAGTCCAAGTATCAGCAACTGTCAGACCACTAACCAACTTCCCCAAAACGGTCATCAATTCTGTGGCCACTGGCCTCCCCCTGTGGCTGACCTACCACAAGGATTCCCAATACCTGCTTCAGTGATCTAGTATCAAAACTATAATCAAAATAACCTTTTAAGACATAAATCTTGAGGTGGGTCATGGTGAATAGTCACTGACTATAATAGCAGCACTTGTGAGGTAGAGGCAGGAGAATCAGGAGTTTAAAGACAGCTCAGGGGCTGGAGAAATGGCTCAGTGGTTAAGAGCACCGACTGTTCTTCCAGGGGTTCGGAGTTCAAATTCCAGCAACCAGAGGGTGGCTCACAACCATCTGTAATGGGATCCAATGCCCTCTTCTGGTATATATGAAGAGAGCAATGGTGTACTCATATACAAGAAACGAAGAAAGAAATAAGAGAGGAGAGAGTGAGCTCAGCTACATACCCAATTCTTCACATCAGCCTGTGCTATAAGAGACCCCATCTAAAATTTTTTTTTTAATTTTTTATAAAATGACTTGAGAGAATGGGTCGGTGAGTGATTTGGTGGTAAAAGGACTTGCACCAAGCCTGACATCCTAAAATAAATCCCCAGCACACAAATGATGGGAAAGAATTCTTGAAGATGGCCTCACACCTCCTTAAGAGCACTGTGGCATGCGTACAGCTGCATAATTGTCATTCCCAGACTAAAGACCAGGATACTCTTAGTACACCTGTGTCTTGAAACTCATCATGGCTACCTAACCAACTCAAGCCTTTTTGCTTATTTTTGAGACAGGGTATCTTGTATGCCAAGAGATCTTGACTCAGAGTCATTATGTAGTTGAAGAAGACCTTAAACTTCTGATCCTTCTGCCTCCACCTCCCAAGTCCTGGGATTGCATGTGTGCACTATGACAGCTAGTTTATTCAGTACTGGGATGTAACACAGGCTATGTGATGCTGGGCAGGTACTCTAGCATCTGAGCCACATGCCCAGCCTAATTCCAGCAATGTGATAATTTCTGATAACACTATATGATCTTTCCCACATTGGGATCCACTTCTGAAATATTTCTCACAAAACTAGTCCACTCTCCACTTTCCAGATGCAGCTAACACAATACTCTCTAAAAGTGGCATTTCTATCACAATGTATAAAGTATTTTTTTTTCTTTCTAAAAAAATTTTTTTTGAAAATCAGCACTGTCTCTTTCTTTCAAGGGATTTCCTGATGTAAAATTACTTCATGTACTTCTTCCCTGCCTACTGCTCCCAGCTGCAAGGCATTATTCCATGACAGCAGTCTTCTGCATTACACAGCCAAGGCTTACCAAAACACCTGACACCAGGAGACTCAGCTATCTACCTAAAGAAAACAAACTTATCTCCTCAGAGAATTTTTTTATTCATTTTTATTTTATGTGCATTGGTGTTTTGCCTCCATATATATCTGTATGAGGATGTAATATCCCCTGAAACTGGAGTTACAGACAGTTGTGAGCTGTCGTATGGATTCTGGGAATTGAAATAGGGTTTTTGGAAGAGCAGGCAATGCTCTTAACTGCTAAGCCGTATCCCAGCCCCAAGAGTTTTCTTTAGAAAAACTACCCCTATGGAGAAGGGGCAAAGCAGGTATTTCATTAGTTCTGACTCAGGAGTATCAGCTACACATCGTGATCACACCTGTAGTCCCAGGCAGTTGGGAAAGAGACACAGGATGTTCATTATGAGGACAAGGCTACCGGGGCTGTACATTTATATCAGGCCAGCCTGGGCTACAATGAGATCTCAAGAATAAAACAAAACAAGAATATTTCTCCCATGGAGTCCCCCCTACTCTTAGGAGTTCTCTCTCAATTTTCCATAATAAATCAATGTTCATTCTGTTCAAAAAAAAATTCTAGTCATTCTAAAACCAGAAGACTAGGAAAAAAATTATTTTCATTTTGGCATGAACAATTTATTTTGCTAAAGAAAAACAAACAAACAACAAACAAACAAAAAACTTCTGAAGCTTAAGAATACTAAGGGCAGCCGGGCGTGGTGGCGCACGCCTTTAGTCCCAGCACTCGGGAGGCAGAGGCAGGCGGATTTCTGAGTTCGAGGCCAGCCTGGTCTACAAAGTGAGTGCCAGGACAGCCAGGGCTACACAGAGAAACCCTGTCTCGAAAAACCAAAAAAAAAAAAAAAAAAAAAAAAAGAATACTAAGGGCTAGCCAGGCAGTGGTGGCACAAGCCTTTAATCCCAGCACTTGGGGGGCAGAGGCAGGTGGATTTCTGAGTTCGAGGCCAGCCTGGTCTACAGAGTGAGTTCCAGGACAGTCAGGGAAACACAGAGAAACCCTGTCTCAGAAAAGAAAAAAGAAAAAGAAACAAAAAAGGAATACTAAGGGCTGACATAAACAAGAATATTGAAACTGGTTTATAACCATAGCATGAAGCCTGGACAGGCATAAAGGTATGTATGTGTCTGATGAGTACTGGCAGACTCTGAGATCTCTGAGTATTCCTAAGCACAGAGGAAAACGAGTAAGACCGCAGACAGTAATCATAAGAAAGAGCAAGTGGTGCTGAAGTACAGGCTTTACCTCTTCCCTCGCATTTAAAATACTGTCATGCAGTTTCATCATCTCTAATCTCACCATGTAAGGTCTCATCTCTCCATAGCATCTTTTCTCTCACCACTGTATAGAGCAGAAATAAATACAACATGATTTTACCAAATGTAAGTCCATCTTACCAAGCGCTCTCGCTACAGCCAGAAAAGGAATCTGGTCAATGACTGTGCTCCTTCTGACAGGTCCACTGTGAGTGAGCCGGGGCCTTTTCCAAACTACACGGTTTACTCCAGACTTGTTCATCACACTAGAAAGTGAATAGAGTGCGTAAGCAGTGGAAGTGATTAAAATACAACTAAACCTGACATGTTAGGAATTCATACAATGATACTATAGTATCACAAAATAATGACACATATTCAAGTACAAAGATATAATAAGCCAAGGTTCTTGCTATAAAAAGACAGACAAAGCAGGGTAAGATTTACATGAGAGGAATTTGACTAGCTTAGGCCAAACAGAACCAACTGCAAATAACATGAAAATAAAGAGACAGGTCAAAGAAAAGCACAGGACGACAGGACTCAGACAATAAGGCAGGTGAAAGAGCCTTGATAAGTGGACAACACTTATATACAACAAATTTAAAAGGGTTTTCTGGTTTCGTTGGGGGATGAGGGAAACAGAAGAAGTCAGCTGCACTGTTTCTGGTTTGAAGCAACAGGAGCCGGGCGTGCAGAATCTGACATCTGGGCCCCTGGAAGGTTGTGGCAGAAGGCTCAGCGCCTCTTTGGAGTACAGATTCCTATTTATGTAGATGGTTCTGTAATTCAAAGCATGAAACTAGACGTGGAGAACACAACAACTGTATAGATACATATCTGGGAGTTACAGGATAGGAAAATTCTCCTACAACTTTGCCAAAGAAGCAATAAAAATCTTTATAAAGGAGTTAGTCACCTCAGAGTACCTAAAACTTTTGTAAATATGGTTAATTATTTTTTTAAAAATCAAAGTAAAATGAAGATGATTGCTAATTCTGTGTTTGGTGTGACTGAATGGGACTTACTTAAAAGAAACTGACCCTTATTTCAAAGTAACCATGGTTTCTCTGTGTCATGCCCTCCAACACACACACACACATACACACACACACACACATACACACACACACACACACACACACACACATACACACACACATACACACACACACACATACACACACACACACATACACACACACACACACACACACATACACACACATACACACACACACACATACACACACACATACACACACACATACACACACACACATACACACACACACACATACACACACACACACACATACACACACACACACATACACACACACACACACATACACACACACACATACACACACACACACATACACACACACACACATACACACACACACACACATACACACACACACACACATACACACACACACACACATACACACACACACACACATATACACACACACACATACACACACACACATACACACACACATACACACACATACACACACACACACACACATACACACACACACACACACACACACACAGCTGCTTCTCTGGTATTTTTTTTTTAATGTCAATAGAGGTGCTAGAGAGATGGCTGAGTCTGTACAGTGCCTGCCCTGAAAACAGGGGATCTTTAGGTATGCTGGGGCTGCTGGTGCATGCTAAGATGAATGCAGGCTGAGGAGGCAGGCACAAGGGTCCCTGGAGCTCAGCCTACACAAGGCAGCAAGGCCAGGCCAAAGAAAGAGACATCTCAAACACCAGGTGAACAAACCAGTTCCCGAGGTGTGGTGACATAGGTGCCTGTAATCACACCTACTAAGAAGCCTGGGTGGGAGGATCATGAAATTTCAGGTCACCTGGACAACATAATGAGAACCCCATCTCCAACTCTAACCAAAGGGAGCAGCAAGATATTCTGCTTGCCACCAAGCCTGAAGACTTAAGCTCAATCCACTGGGCCCACATATTAGAAGGAAAAGGCTGGTTCTGCAAGGTGTTCTCTGACCTTTATGCATGCCTAAACACACAAATAAATAAATGTAATAAAAAAAATTAGACGTAGACAGAAGATATGCAAACCAGATGATATGAAGCCTTTCCAGTCCCCATTGCTGAGAACTGAACACTGAGCCTTGGGCATGGCATCCACCAGATTTGCCTCTTGCCCAACATACAGATTTGCCAGATAGTCTCACTATTCATAAGAAATCTGACAAACTGCTACATGTGTCACCTTCTTATTAGTTTACTGTATGTGAGCAGCAGGACTCTATCTCCCTAAACAAAATGAACATTAACTGGCTTCACAGCCTGGAAAACTAGATTAGGGATACAGCTCAGTTGTAGAACACTTGGCTAGCATACATGAGCCCTTAGGTTCAATATCCAGTACTACAGAATAAAAGAAAAAAAAAAAGAACCTATCCCGAGGACAGGATAGTAGTGACGGCTGGACACACTGAAGCACTTGACGATGCAAACCTGTCAACCTGAACTCAGATCTCCAGGACTTATGTAAAGCCAGACATAAATGCAGGGACATCTGTAATGCCAGCACTCCTCCTCCAGGGAGATAGAAGACAGAGAAGGGAGAATCCTTGGAAGCTTTCTGGTCATCTAGCGCGGAGAATTCAGCAGGAAAACAGCAAAGAAACCCTGTGTTACACGGGAGAAGGCAGGGGCAATGGCCTAGTTGTCCTTTGACCTCCACACGTAGCCGGGCACACACACTCCCAGACAAGACTGACAGGGAGAGAATACGCAGACAAGGTCACCTAAAGCGAGAAAGCAATAAGAACAAAGGCCACACCAGGAGAGCCGAGCAGCTGTAGGAAATGGTCAATCTGCCCTGTCCTCCATTAACACAGGGCTAGGAAACTGGTTCTATGGCTTAATTAAACTTAAGCAGTCACATGTGGCCAGTGGTTATCACTGATACGGTGACAGTTGAGTTGAAACACATTAAAACAGAGTATCCAAAAATGTCAATATAGAGCAGAATTGCACAAAGTCCCTTGTTCACCTTCCTTTTGGAGAATAAGTTCATCTTTCAGTACTAACACCAAGGAGAGGTGGAAGACAAATGGCGGTTGCTTTCTTACTTTTCTTCAAAGCTGAAGCTCAGTGGGTAGAATGAAGTCAACTGGCCATTCACAAGAACATCGTCACACAGGAGAAACGCATAGAGGATGAATGCCAGCATTCTGTCTTCCAACCACCTTAAAGCCCAAGTGTTCTCTCTAAACAACTAACATGACAGGTGAGCCTCAGCACAGAGCAATTCCAGTAGCTGTCCCCAATACAAATGTACTGAGAGGTCCCCTGATATTTTATTGGCAAGGATATTATGGTCTTTGTGTGTCTGAGAAACAAGACAAATAATGGTACTGTTTACTTAAGAAAAGAAGTCTAAAACCAAAGCAATGTTACAAGACACTACTTTTCCTGCACACTCTGTTGTTGTTCTGTATTAAAAGGCAAATGGAGAGGAACAGCCTGCCATGCAGAGAGCTGACTGCGCATCAACAGAAGGCTACAAAAACAAGAGTGCTGGCCAACAGCCTAGGCTGGGTCTGAGGGAAGACAGGAAATAACTTATCATAAAATGGCTCAATTTTTGCAAAAATACACCTGCTCCCAAATGGCAAAAGGCATGTGTCCAACTGTCCAGATGGTATTTTTAAGTGAAAAGGCAAAAACTATAAACTCTTTCTTTTTAATGAGATTAAAAATCAAAGAAAAAAGAAAAAAATCAAATAAAATAACTTTAAAAATTCAAGTTAAAAAGATAAGAAACTACTCAAGAAAAAAAATCTTAAGAATATAATGAAAAAGCAAAAGGCCTTCCAATATTAAACATGTACAGGAAGAGACCAGTGGCACAATTAAATGGCAGAGATTGCCTACACATGCAAGGACTGGGTCTTATCTCCAGAAATGTCGAAAAAGAAAATAATGCCTCAATTTAAAAGATTGTGAGGGCCAGGTATGGAGGCCCAATCAGGAAGCATTCACATACAATCTCTGTAAGATCGGAGCCAACCTGGTCTACAGCCAGAGCTACATAGTGAGACCCTGTCTCAAAAAATAATCAGCAGAGCCGGGCGTGGTGGCGCACGCCTTTAATCCCAGCACTCGGGAGGCAGAGGCAGGCGGATTTCTGAGTTCGAGGCCAGCCTGGGCTACAGAGTGAGTTCCAGGACAGCCACAACTACAGAGAAACCCTGTCTCGAAAAACAAAAAACAAAAAAAAAACAAAAACAAAAAAATAATAATAAGCAGGCTGGAGAGATGGCTCACTGACTGCTCTTTTGAAGGTGCTGAGTTCAAATCCCAGCAACCACATGGTGGCTCACAACCATCCATAATGAGATCTGACACCCTCTTCTGGTGCATCTGAAAACAGCTACAGTATATTTACATATGATTGACTGATAGATAGATAGATAGATAGATAGATAGATAGATAGATAGATAGATTATGGGGAACTGGGAATCCAAGTCAGCAGGAGGTGCTTGCTTAGCATGCATTAGACTCTCAGTTCAATCCCAAGTAACACACACAATCTACCACAAAGAAAGAGAGAGGGAGGGGCTTGGTGGCACATACTTTGTCCCAGTACAAGTAGGAGGACCTCTATGAGTTTGAGGCTGGCCCACACTTTGTCTCAAAATAAATAAATAAATAAATAAATAAATAAATAAATAAACAAACAATTACATTAAAATGTGTGTATAACCAGCTATTGCAACCAAAGGTAACATTCCATGACAGTCTAAAGACAGAAGATATGAGAGACTAGCTGTCACCTACTAAACACTGCTAGTTCTGCAAAAATGCCAAAGCATACCAGTTCTGTCAATGAAGAATTTTCTCTCACTGTAGACACATACATACATACATACATACATACATGTCCCAAGAGACTTAAAAATGAGAATGCTTTTCTAAATATTTAGGATTATGATAAACTGTAAGAACATGCCAGGCACATGGCATAGTCTAACTGTTCTGCTCCATCCAGATTCTGAAGGTCTTACGTCAGTATTTATTTGAAAGGCTTTCAATAAAATTTTACCTATTGTTACTTGAGATATTACTTCTCATTTAGAGCCATTTTCATCAATAAAGCAATTCAAAATAATAATGTAAATATGATATTTTTATAACAAGCAAATAAAAACTCATAATACTAGAAGATTAACTGCTTTAAAAAGGAAAACAGAACAAGTATAGTTGCCCATGCATGTAATCCCAGCAAAGCACTTGGGAGGAAGAGGCAGGAAGATCAGAGTTCCAGGTGTCAGGCTCAGCTATATAAGATTCTATCTCAAAAAGAGAGTGGAAGGCAAGAGGAAGGATTCATGTATAATCCCAGACCTGTGGAAACTACAGCAGAGGATAACAAGCTGAAGACCAGCCTAGGCTACACAGTGAGTTACAGACCAGGCTGGCCTACACAACTAAACCTTGCCTCAATGAAAAGGGAGTAGGGGGGAGATGTACAAAGACAGAGTAGACACAGTTAGCTACACAGAACCTAAATCAGACAGACAAAACAAATGATCACCTGCCGCCAAGTCCTTCGATTCTTTCTCTTTCCTTGGGAAGTTCTGGCTTGTGATCTTGTGTCACCTCCACAGCTCTCACAAAATCATCCTTTGGGTCATCCTGAATTCCAAGGACCACCCCAGAGTCACCTACATGAGCTACATACATCTTCATGCCCCGTATTATAACCACACTGGCAGTTGTCCCGGACGTGCTGGGAAGACCTGTCATAGTCTTTGGCCATTCTGCTGTAATGAGGAAGAAAACATTTTATATTTTACTTCTCCACATTAGAACAGTTATCAGAATATAAAAAGCAACCTATCTTGAATTAGCATGTTAACACTTGAGTTTGAACAGCAAAAAATTTAAGAAAAAAATCTTGAACTGGAGGGAGGGGAAAGGAGGGAAGGAGAAGAAGGTTTAGAATCGATTTGGCTGAGGTAGGGTTTCTGTTGCTATGATAAAACACCATGACCAGCGGTGGCGCACGCCTATAATCCTAGCACTTGGGAGGCAGAGGCAGGCAGATTTCTGAGTGCAAGGCCAGCCTAGTCTACAGAGTGAGTTCCAGGACAGCCAGGATGACATACAGAGAAACTGTCTCAAGGGAAAAACAAAAACAAAAACAACAACAAAAAACCACCATGACCAAAACAAGCATTGGGAGAAAAGAAAGGGCTTTAAAAAAATGATTTATTTATTTATTGTGTACAGTGTTCTGTCTGCACACCAGAAGAGGGCATCAGATCTCATTACGGATGGTTGTGAGCCACCATGTGGTTGCTGGGAATTGACCTCAGAACCTTTGGAAGAGCAGTCAGTGCTCTCAACCTCTGAGCCATCTCTCCAGCCCCAAGAGAGGGCTTATTTCATCTTACATTTCCACATTATATTCTATCATCAAAGCCAGGGCAGGTAAGAACTGATGGCAGAGACCATGGAGGAGGTCTTGCTCCTCATGGCTTTCCCACCCTACCTTCTTAGATAACCCTGGACTACCAGTGCCCTCTGAACTTCCTAAGCTGCTGTACCACATGTATCCATACACGTACACAAAATACATACACAGATAAATGTAAAAGAACCCCATGGAGCCGGGTGTGGTGGCGCACGCCTTTAATCCCAGCACTCGGAAGGCAGAGGCAGGCGGATTTCTGAGTTCGAGGCCAGCCTGGTCTACAAAGTGAATGCCAGGACAGCCAGGGCTACACAGAGAAACCCTGTCTCGAAAAAACCAAAAAAAAAAAAAAGAACCCCATGAGCAAATTGGATGAACAAATAGATATTCTGCAATGGACTAAAAATAATGAAATTCACTTGAAATGCCACTTTTATCATGTTATAATTTGTCTCAGATGTAGTACTGAATTTAAACTAATCTACTTATAGCATTTGATAACTGAGTTAAAGCAATCCTACACCTGTTTGTTAATATTCTCTTACATATGTTTAAAACAAACAAACAAACCTATAAACTTGTTTTTTAGTGTTTTGTGAAGGTTTTGTTGTTTGTAAGGTGAAGTTCCTCACTGTTTTCCAGATTACAGGGAACACACAATCGTTCTACCTCATCCAAACAAATGAAATCGGATCATGGGCTATGCACCACTGCACCAGACCCAGGATAAATATTGAACATAACTAGCTTCACACCTATATGGGTGACTAAGGCAGGAAGATCACCAGAGTCCCTGAGTTCAAGGCTGTACTATGCTATGCTGACCAAGTGTGTGCACTTGCAAAGAAGCCTGTCCTTCAGTTCGAGTATCCCAGCAGTGAGGCATGGGGGTGGGGGTGGGGGGGGTTATTATTGCTGTTGTTTTATTAACCAGACTGGGAACCACCACCAAATCATCTTGCCTCAACCTCCCTGCAAACCGGAACTTCAGTCTTACCCTGAACCAGGTAAGACTCCTTACCTCGCTTGTTTTTATTCATTTATTTTTAAACATTTGTTTGTTTTGGTGGTGCTGGAGAATGAACCCGAGATCTTACGCATCCTAGGCAAGCGAGCCACCTCCAGTGTCTTTTTATTTGTTTTCTAAGGGTTTTTCATTTTTATGTATGTGTGGGTGTCTGCATGCATGTCTGTGAATTACATATATGCCCCATGCCTGTGCGGGCAGAAAAAAAGGGCCTTTGGATTCCCTAGAACTGGAAACCTGGGTCCCTTGCAGGAGCAGTGAATACCCTTAACTGCTGAACCATCATTATAGCCCCAATTTTTGAGATAGGACTTCATTATATAGCACTGGCTGGCTATGCAACTCATAGCAATCCTACTGTCTCAGCCTTTGGAGTTTCGGGGATTACATTCCCAAGCCATCTTGCTCAGCTAAAACTCAGTCTTCTAAAAAAATTAATAATTTTTTGAATTTGGAATGGTGACATACACCTGTAATCTAAGCTCCTGGGAAGTAGAGTCAGGGAATCATTCATGTTCAAGCAGGGTCTGAGTTATGTGAGATAAATGAAAGGAAGCGAGCAAGAGAGGAAAGGGGGAAGAGAATGATTTTAATAAAGAAAAAATTAGCAGGACATGGTGGTGCATGCCTTTAATCCCAACACTCGGGAGGCAGAGGCAGGCGGATTTCTGAGTTCGAGGCAAGCCTGGTCTACAGAGTGAGTTCGAGGACAGCCTGGGCTATACAGAGAAACCCTGTCTCAAAAAACCACACAAAAAAAAAAAAATACAAATAAGCAAAAATTGTATGTGTACTTTGTGGCAAATATAAAACTTGGGGCACACATTGTATACCTGCTGCCAATATACTCATTCAATCTTAGGAGGTGGACAGTACTGTCATCAGCTCCACCTTACAGATAAGGACACTCTGGCACAATAGTCATATGCAAATTCACAGCACAAGTGAGAAAAGCTTGGATTAAGAACAAGCCAAAAATCCCTCCCTAGCTCTTGCCATGCTTGGAAGCCTATTATGGGGAGAATAGATTGTGCATAGGTCTTTGGGGTGTGGTGAAAGTAATACTCACCTCCACAAAACATACTGGAAGCAATTATCGCAATTTCTCTAGAAATCATAAAGACTGGCACAGATAGTAAAACACAAAAGAGCAGAGCAGATGAGCATATATATTTGTATAAAGTTTATTCATTGCAACAATATGAGAGAGGTAGCCAAGCATAGCAGCTCAACTGTGTAGTCCAGCACTTGGGAGTCTGAGGCAGAAAGGTGACCATGTGAATTCAAGGCTAGCCTAGGATGTATAGTGAGGTCCAGGCCAGCCCAAACTCCAGAGTGAATGCTTGTCTCCAAAAGAAAAAAGAAAGTTTGAAAACCCTTGGAAAATGACACAATTATAAATGAAATGATTCTTAGAAAATGAAATGAGGCTGCAATTTCTGATTCATATTCTTTATTGAAATAAATATAGACTGTTACAGCAAAAAGACCTTAACAAAACTATCCTAGAATCTGGCCAAGTCCCTGGGTTTTTGACCTTTCTGAGATCTGTTGCTTGGTTTTGCATTTTCCTTTCTGCTCTGGCAAAGAGCTGACTTATTTTCTTGAACGAATACTGAGCTATTACTCAGAGTACCTAATTCCTACGAACAGGGGACTTCTACATCATTAATCCTAAACTGGTTTCCACTGCTATAAAAATACTTAATTAAGATTGGGTAATTTGTTATTTATTGCATTTTGAAACAAGGTGTCACTCCTTACCCCAAAAGTGGCTCAAACTTCTAGTGACCCTTGAGCTAGGATTACAGGCATTAACCAACAAACACAGCCACACAGTGAGACGCTATTTAAAAAATAAATCCACTTTAAAAAATTTAAACCACTGCTATATTTGATAACTTAAGAGGTATTTGTCAGGTTTTCCATTGAGGTCTATTTCCTTTGGAATTAACTATTTGGGGGGAAGGTATCTGAGGAGATAGAAATACATTTTTAGTGGGCTGTTATCCTTCGGAAACCAGTGACAACGGCTTTTTTTTTTTTTTCCAGAAAGGGGTCTTTGCAAATGAATGTAGGTTAAGATCCTTAAAAAGAGATCATCCTGGATTAGAGTGGGCACTTAGAGAAGGGAAGACAATGCAGAGAAGGGAATAGAAAAAGAAGAGGCTGAGATACAGAGATGCATCCATCTTCAAGCCAAAAAACAGCAAAAGATGGCTGACAGCTACCAGAGGCAGGTGCAGAACAGATTCTCCCCAAGGAACCCACTCTCATGACTGCTTGATTTCCAACTTTTGACATCCAAAGCCATAAAAGCCTAAGTCTCTATTGTTTCAAATCACCCAGTTATTGGTTGACAGAGCATTCCTAGGAAGCTAACATAACTCTGTTGCATAAATTTTCATTAATGAGTTTTGTTTTTTATGCTTGCTTATTTATTTTGTGGGCAGGAGGAGATGTGAGCCACAGTTTACAGGAGTCCGTTCTCTCATTCCACCAAGTGTTTGATTCCTAGAAAGGGATCAAACCCAAGCAATGAGGTTTCCCAGCAAGCGTCGCTATCCACTGAGTCATCTTGCTGTCCCAATTCACAACTAGTTTTGTATGTCTAGGTACACATGTGCAGTACACAGGCATGTGTGTGTACACACGAACATATGTAGGAGACAGGTCTGGTCCCTAGCAGCCTAGGAAGGCGCTGCTAACACTCCCCGGCTTTCCTCCCCAGCACAGTGCACCTGTTCCACAGGCAGAGGTGCCGACAGCCCTGACAACCTGAACTGTCGTCAGGGCTCAGATACCACAGAGGATCAAGAACCCATTCCTACCAATTGTCTGTCCTCTGACCTATGCCACACCCCACACATAATAGTGAAGTAACAACGGGTCCATGTGTTTATTAAGATATAAAGGAGCTGACTCATTTCATCACTGTACTGGACAGAAATTCAACTATTCTGCTGACTGTTGAGTGGCTGCATTACTTCAGGGCGACATGGACAACCCTAGTCTTAGTTACAAGTAAGGCAATTGCAGCCAAAAACCTCAAGCTTCAGCTAAGAGGCAGACAGAAGGACATGCTGGTCTCTCAGTGGCCAACATGATCTTTCCAGCAGCTCCTCCTAATAATTCTAAGAGCTCAGCTGCCCTCTGGGCTGTGTTGACTCATGCACTGGTGGTACAAAGCAATGCTTGGTAAAACTTGGAGTGCCTGATCAGTGGTCATGGCAGAGCCTCAAAGTAAGCTAGTTGCCACTGTATTCTTCATAGCTACACCCTTATAAGCTGGGCTCAGGAGAAGACTTGGTAAGGCATACCTGTAAACCTAGCATAGAAAAGGTAAAACAACAGTATGAAAATTTCATAACCAGGGGGCTGAGATGGCTCGGAGGTTAAGAGCACCGACTGATCTTCCAAAAGCCCTGAGTTCAAATCCCAGCAACACATGGTGGCTCACAACCATCCGTAACAAAAATCTGATGCCCTCTTCTGGAGTGTCTGAAGACAGCTACAGTGTACACACATATAATAAGTAAATAAATAAATAAATAAATAAATCTTTAAAAAAAAATGTCATAACCAAGGGACTGGGAAGATAGTCAGTTGGTAAAGTAATGCAAGACCTACATAAAAAGTCAGGTGCAGAAGGAAGCTAGAGAGATGGCTCAGCAGGTAAGGGGATTGGCTGTTCTTCCAGAGGTCCTGAGTTCAATTCCCAGCAACCACATGGTGGCTCACAACCATCTGTAATGGGATCTGATGTCCTCTTCTACCATACAGGCACATACACAGATAGAGTGCTCCTAAACATGAAAATAAATAAACCTTTTCATTAAAAAAAAAAAAGAAGAAAAGAAAAGTCGCCGGGCAGTGGTGGCACACGCCTTTAGTCCAAGCACTTGGGAGGCAGAGGCAGGCAGATTTCCGAGTTCGAGACCAGCCTGGTCTACAAAGTGAAACCCTGTCTCAAAAAAAAAAAAAAAGTCAGGTGTGGGGCTAGAGAGATGGCTCAGTGGTTAAGAACACTGACTACTCTTCCAAGGTCCTGAGTTCAAATCCCAGCAACCACATGGTGGCTCACAACCATCCATAATGAGATCTGACACCTTCTTCTGGTGCATCTGGAAACAGCTACAGTGTACTTAGATATAATAAATAAATCTTTAGAACAGAGTGAGCAGGATCCAATGGGGCCAACTGGAATGAGAAGAGGTCCTGAATTCAAATTCCCATCAAGCACATGATGGCTCACAACCATCAGTACAGCTACATTGTACTCATATATACATAAAATAAGTAAATAAATTAAAAAAAAAAGTCAGGTGCACTAAGAGCTTGTGATCCCATTCCTAGAGAGACAGAAAAAGATGCCTAGGGTCTATGGTAGCTCTAGCCTAGTTAGTGAGCTTTACCTTAGCAAGAAACCCTGTCTTTAAAAAAAAAAAAAAAAGGAACAGTGGGCAGACAGTACACCTGAGGAATGATACCAAAGGTTATCCTCTAGTCCACACATGCACAGAGATTTCAAAGGTAGCCTAGGCTACATACTGTAGCCCTATCTCTTTTTACTTTGTTTAAAAAAAAAAAAAAAAAAGTCGGGCGTGGTGGCACACGCATTTAATCCCAGCACTTGAGAAGCAGAGACAGACAAAATTCTGAGTTCGAGGCCAGCCTGGTCTACAGAGTGAGTTCTGGGACAGCCAGGGCTACACAGAAAAACCCTGTCTTGAAAAACCAAGAAAAAAAAAAACAAAAAACTTATGTGGTAGCACAGGGCTGTAATCCCAACTTTGGGAAGTGAATACAAGAGGACCAGAAATTCATGTGCAGCAAAATTGAGATACCCACCACCCCCTCCCCCAACTATTTGAAACCATGGCTCAGGAGGAAAAAGGAAACAAGACAGAAAAGATGAACAGACCAATGGTGGTGGAGATTCATGCCTGAAATCCCAGCACCCCAGAGCCTTAGAAAGGAAGAGCAAGGCTCCTGGGCTGTGTGGCAGATAAGATCCTAGCAGAGAACAGAAAGCTTGGTTATTTGATATGTGCTGTCCTCAAAGAAAAGCATGATGGATTTCTAATTGCCATTTAGAAGGCTCAAATGCCTATCTAGCAGGGTAGTAGCCTTCAGCTTCCCAATAAAATCTTTTCTCATGACATCAATAAAAATAGTCTACTTATTTTTTGTATCACATGCTGAAATGTACCAATATTCAGAAGATATTAACTCACGGTACCATTACACCGTGTCAAAATCACACATAGGCAAAAACTGATTCAAACCCCAGGAGAAGGCTGGGCCTCGAACCCAGTAGCAGACTTGCCTACCATATACAAGACCCCAAGTCTGGTAAGGGGAAAGAATGTTTTGTTTATTTTGGTTTTAGAAGATGGGACAGATGATTTCCAGGGGTCACTTCATGAGGAGCTATAAACAAGACATGTTGGAGGAGGAGTCATTCTTTCAGTAACTTTTTTATTTTCATTTTTAGATTATAGTTTAATTACATCATCTCTCCCTTCCCTTCCTTCCTCCAAAACCTCCCATGGACGCACACCCTCAAACTCATGGGGCTAGGATCTTAATACAAGACTACAAAGCTTTCATTACTGAGGTTTCAGACCACAATTCAACTGAACTTAAAATGCAACGACTTGACACAGACTACTCAATGATCTGAAAACACTAATACAATATTCCTTTTCCTACTACACCTGTATATAAAAGGCCCTTTTTTTTTTTTAATCTACTTCAACCAACTAGTAGAAGAAACTAAGTGCAGAAACAGATGGGAACTAAGATGTCTTCTATTAAGCCATACATTAAGAGATTTGCAAAAAAAAAAAATTATATATATGTGTGTGTGTGTGTGTGTGTGTGCAATGCCATTCTTTACATTAGGAATTCTTATTTGGAAATAATATATACTTTGGAATGATATTGTTCTTATTTTTTTACTTTTTAAAGAAGACTGAATTAGCCGTAACTAAGTACATATGTGTCTAGGCTGTGTGGATGTGTACATACGAGTACTGGTGCCTGTGAGGGTTGGAGGTATTGGATCCTCCCGGAGCTGAAGTAACAAGTGGTTGGCCTGGTTAGTATCACTTTACTTAGACAGGTTCTCACTGTGTAACCTGGAGTGGCCCAGAACTAGTAAGGAAGACCAGGCTGCCTCAAACTGACAAAGATCCAACTGCATCCCGAGCACTGGAAGTAACAACCTTTTTAAGTAGGACTTTTATCTACACTGATAGATGCTGCCCACATAAACAGTAGCTCTTGGGTCACTAGTGACTTAACAGTACAGGAGCCTGGAGTAATAGCTCAGCACTAGAGCCATACATAACGAATGAGGCTCTAAGTTTAATCTCCAGCACAAAGAAATAGCTGTCTAAAAAGCAAATAGTTGCTGGGGGGGGGGGGGGGGTGCACGCCTTTAATCCCAGCACTTGGGAGGCAGAGGCAGGCGGATTTCTGAGTTTGAGGCCAGCCTGGTCTACAGAGTGAGTTCCAGGACAGTCAGGGCTACACAGAGAAACCCTATCTCTCGAAAAACCAAAAAAAAAAAAAAAAAAGTTAAGAACTGATATTAACCCAGTGAGTATAACAGAGAAACGTGAATGCTCGATTTCAAAAGAAACTGTAGTGTCACATAAGAAAATACTGTCTGGCAGTCTATATGATCAATATAGTTTTAGCTTAGGGGGGCAATAAGCCTAAAAATGAAAAATGTTTTAGTTATTTGTTTGAGTTTTCTTTGCATGTACATTTGTGCATCGTGTGTGCCTGGTGCCCAGGAAGATCAGAAGAGGGTGCTGAATCCACTGTAAATGAAGTTTCAGATGGCTGGGGGTGCTATGTGGGTGCTGGGAACAGAACCCAGGTCTTCTGAAGCAGTAGCAAGCGCTTTTAACCACTGACCCATCTGTGCAGTTGCCCTAATCCCTGAAATATATGTGTGTTGTTTTCTAGATGTGCATATATGTCTTGTTTTGTTTTGCTTTGCTTTGCTTTGTTTTACACACGTCTCATTATGAAACCCCAACTGACCAGAAACTCGCTCTGTACACCAGACTGGCCTTGAACTCAGAGATTCGCCAGTTTCTGCCTCCCATTGGTTAGTATTAAAGACATGAGCCACCATGCCAATCAAAAGTGAAATATTTTAATGTGCCTTGGAAAAGGTGTCTTGTCAAAGATGACAGGAAAAAAATGCTAATTAACACAAGTGCAGAGGGAGGGTGAACAGGGACTGAAAGGACCTTGGCCTGAGGATGGATGACAGGCTGCAAACACTAACTCTGTTTAATTGGTAGAAAACCAAGAGCTGAACAAAAATTAAGAACTGTAATTTTTTTAATTTGTATTTCCTATATCATGGTTCTCAAAATACTTTAATTCTTTTAAATCTAAGTTTTGAATATGGAGTTCATTTAAGGTTTCACCCAGTAAAAAAAAAAAGCATGACTCAAAAAGTATTTGTATGTAGGGCTGGAGAGGTGGCACACAGGGTTAGAGCATGGTTTCTTCTTCTAAAATACCCAAGTGCCCGAGAGCTCATTCCCCAGACGCCACAGCCCACATCCCACAACCACCTGTATTGTAACCTTAGCCCTCAGGAGAGCTCATGTCTCTGACTTTTTTTTTCAGGCATGTGCACTCACATGCATACATCCACACATAATTTAAAAATACAAAATGTCTTTGGAAGCTTTTGAAGTATGTGCATGTATAAAAACACATTTACAATTAACAGCGTGACCCCTGCTTTATTAAAGGGACGCTCAGGCATCACAGAGGTAGGGCTTGTGCTTATGTGAGAGACCCTGAGTTCAATTCAACACCAGCACAAGTCAGATTAAAATAAACCAAATATAAAGTTCAAGTTGCTGCTTCCCTTTGTGATAGTCTTGCTGTCCTGGCCCTAAACTTGCACCGATCCTCCTGGCCTGCCACCCAAGTGCTAGGATGACCAGCATTAGCTACCATTCTCCAATATGAAGTGTCAATCTTTTTTTTTTTATTCTTTTTTTTTCCGTTTAAAGAAAGGGTCTCTTTACTAGGCATGGCTGTCCTGAAACTCTCTCTGTAGAATAGACCAGGCTGGCCTCAAACTCAGAGATATCCGCCTACCTTGGCCTCTCAAGGACTAGTATTAAAGGCATGTACCACCACACCTAGTTAAAGTTCAAATATTAAAGGCTTTTGATTTTTAAAGCATATGGGAAATTCATATGCCCCAAGTGTACTGCAAAATAAATGAACTCTGTAATAGGTCTTTGTGTCTAACCTTAATCCTCTTTGTCTCCCTATCCACTTTTCCTTCCTCTCCAGCCAATAATATAGTGCATTTCTAGAGCAAACTACAATGCTTTCAGCTCTACTCTGCCCACACGAAAACAAAATAAATCCATGATAGGGGCCCAAGGGATTTGCTGGGACCTGCCTCCAAAACCCTCAGTGGCTGGTCTTCAAGTCAATCAAATACTTGGCAAAAGGCCCAACAGATGGAAAACAGATTTGAAACCAGCTAGCCTATACTGTATGACAATGCCTTTCTAAAAATACTGTGTATTTTACAAATCTGTAACAGCACTGAGTCTCTGTCTCTTTAATGAAAATAGAGTGACTTTCTTACACCACTATAAACAAAGGGTTTTTAGTGGCAGGAGCATAAATTCTTTTCTGTAACAAAGATATGCACCATATACCCAGGGCAAAATAAGCAGCCATATAACCCTCGGGCATTTCTGTTATCTACAGAAGTATTGTCTGTCTCGCAGAGATTCAAAATTTAGATGGGCGACAATCACACTTAACTTTTAGGAACTAAGATACCTGTTACCAAAATCTACTTTGATGAGTAGTTACACAAGTGCTTTTCACTATGAACTTTTGGAAAACTGAATGCAATTCTAAGTATCTGACACACACACACACACACACCAAGAAGTTAACACATGCCCCTAACATGGAGCCAATTTAATATTTAACACGTTGCACACCTCTCTCATAAACAATTCAAGGGATTACCCCAAAACACTATCACAAAAGTAAGTTGCCTATGTTAAGCCCTTCTAAATTGACTTACATAGAGCCATTCGGGTCAATCTGAAGAAGTGACACCACCGGTAGGAGGCAACCAAGAGGGAGGGACAAGCCCAACAAGAATAAAATTATGACAGATGCTAGGGGAACGCTCCAATTCTTGCCACCTCCTGCTTCCTTCACCTGGCCTGCGTAGAAACGTTTCTTAAATGTATCCCTCAGTTACAATCTGGCGCCGGCATTCAAACACTTCTGAGCGTGCTGCTACCAAAGTGAATTAGTGAAGGGAGAGGGGACTGTTGCCCCCTGATCGTAGGAGGGAGGAGATAATGCAAGGAGCGGTTGCTGGGAGACAAGCCATCCTAGCGTTTCCGAGGCCACTCGGTGTGCCTAGAACTCCAACCATGACAGTCTTCACTCGCATCCCTTGTTGGACAGCGTCGCTTGATGGATAGCGCTCTTGGTACCGGGGAGGCCCACGCGGTGCTGATGCTATAAAAAGCCCAGGGGGGTAAGGGGAGAAAAGAAAAAAAAGAGGCGGGCGGGGAACTTACCCAGTTTCTTCCACATGGCGAGGTGACAGGCGAGGAAACCTTTGCGGATGGCAGCGCACACCTTGGCGGGCTCGGACGAGGTGAAGCCTTTCTGCTTCTTGATGAAACCCCACAAGTGCTCCCGGGCAAACTGTGCCGCCTCCCGCCCGCCGTGCCCGTCGCACACTGCAAAGAAGGCCACCGAAGAGCGGCGGCGACAGCAGCGGCCAGCGGGTAGCGAGGCCACGGCGTCCGGGGCAGGGTCGCGGGCCGCCGCCGGGCCTTTTCCCGATGGCCCGACGCCGGCGAGAGTGGGGGTCGCCGGCAACCCGAGCGCCCGCCGCGGTACCGGCGCCGGCTTGTCCTCCGCAGCCGGCTCGGGCTCCACCACGATCTGAGTTACGTCCTCCATGTACTTCCTCCCGCCCTGGTCCGAGAAGACGCTCACTCCCAGCGAGTACAACCCCGCCATGGCTGGCTGCCCGGGATCCCGCCGTTCCCACGCAGCCCGCCGAATTCCGAGGCGGGAGACACACTCGCCGCTCGCCGGCCAACTATTGTTTATCTTCGACGAAGCCGAGAGTGAGGAGGAGGCGGTCCCCGCGGCGGGGGGGGGCGCGTGATGTCGGGACTTGTCCGCGAGAGCTGGGCCGGTCGAGTCGCGGGCGAGAGGAGCCGAGCAGCTGCGCCTGCGCACTGAACTCGCTCCCCGCCCGCCCGCGCCCACCAAACAAATCAGACGTTCTTTTTCCCCCCCTTCGCCTGCTGACGTCACTCGGCTCGCTGAGACAGACCAATCAGGAGTCGAGAAGAGCAAACTCGCCCCCGCCCTCCTCCCACCCCCGCATCTCTCTGCAACTGCTGCTCTCGCTCGGCCCGCCGCTCCGGTGAGCGCGCTTCTGGCCGGGTTTGTTTTCTCCAGCCTAGGGCTTCTGTACCCTGGGGGTTTTCCGCTGTTACTAAGCGGCTGAAGCCTCAACCTGTCACCTTTTTTTTCCCCTTAAATCCCTAACGTGAGACTTCTGGCTTCTCCCCTTTGATCCTTTTGCAGAGCCAGCTTTGCCTCTCGCGATTGTGGAAAATTTGCAGAGGTCAGGGTAGACTTGACCTTCCACTTACTTCAAGTGAAATGGCGCGAAAATGCCCTGCAAAGTCGTTGGTCCGTGCGCTGGACCAGCGTAGCACTGGCTTAGGTGGGACTAGTCCGGCTGGGAGTTAAGGGAAGCAGTCAGGTTTACTTAAGAAGACTTGGAATTTTCCACCGCCAGTTGCGCAGCCCTGTTTTCCGCGATAACGTTAGGTCAGAGACCAGTCGGCGAGTTTAATTCCTAACCCTTTACAGCACTTTTTTAAAAAGTATTTTTGCGTATTTCTTCCTCTTTTTCAGCGTCGTTAATACATTTTCGGACTAGTCTTGAATACAGCTATTACTGCAGAATCTAAGTTACCGTTTGGAAAAGGAGCATACAACACCATGCCCTAAAGACGCAGGTTATTTCCCTCCGTTCACAGAAGTTGACAGTCCCAACAACAAAATGCTTGCTTTTAGACTGATTTCCACGAAATTGAAATAAGTTCTCGAGTGATCAACTTAATAGTTTCTTAGCACCATATTCTTTTGAAGGAGTCAACTTAAAGTTAACGTGTTCATTTATTATTTTCTGTACAGCCTTTGAGATTTCACAAAAAGCGTGATGGAAACTTATTTACAGCAGCATGGGAAATGAAAACACAAGGAAAGTCTTTACGCTGGCCTGCCTTTGAACAAGTTTCTATACCTTCCAAGACAATTCCTTTTAAGATTTTCATTAAATATTTATTTCATTTTCATTATGTGTGTATCTCTGTGGATGTTGTGTGGAAGCCCAATGCTCCGCCTACAACTGGAGTTACAGGTGGTTGTGAGCCAGATGATAGTCAGGTGCTCCAAACCAAAAAGCAGTGCAGGCCCTTAACCACTGAGCCATCTCTCCACTCCCCTAAAACAGCATTCTGAAATAATTGGGCCTTAACTTTTTCTAATTACTTTTTTTTTTTTTAATGTACATTGGTGTTTTGCCTGTATGTGTGAGGGAGTCAGATTCCCTGGAACAGAAGTTACATACAGTTGTGAGCTGCCATTGTAGGTGCTGAAAATTGAACCTGGGTCCTCTGGAAAACCAGCCAGTGCTTCCAACCACCATCTAATTCCCCGGTCCCTTTAACAGTTTTTAATTCATTTATTTGTTAGAATGAACAGAACCCTTAACATGTTTAACAATTATTGGAGCAATTTTGTGTGTTGGGGGGTCGGGGAGATGTTGAGACAGGGATTCTCTGTGTAGCCCTGGCTGTCCTGGACCACACTCTGTAGACCAGGATGGCCTCGAAGTCAGATTTGCCTACTCAGCCCCTGGAGTACTAGAATTAAAAGCCTGTGCCAACACTGACCAGCAGGGGCAACTAACTATTTTAAACTACAATTTTAAGACATCTCACAGTGTAGCCCTGGCAACGATAGAGGCCTGGCAGGTTTCAAACTCATTGCTTCCCGAGTGCAGGGAATAAAAGGGTATGACACACCTAATTAAAGACTGGGGCAATTTTTTTTTTTAAACCAGGAGTAAAGCTGGGAACCAGCAAAGTGGCTCAGCTAGTAAAGACGCTTGGTGACAAACCTGGCCACCTAAGTGTTGTCCCCACAACACACACAGTAGAAGAGAATAGCACATGTAAGTTGTCCTCAGACATCCAGATTCAGAACAGGGCATTCTCAAGCCTACATACATACAATAAAATTATTGGGAAGCAGAGGCAGGAGGATCTCTGGGAGGCCAGCTTGGTCTACAGAGAAAGTTTCAGAGCAGTCAGGGATACACAGAACCCCTGTCTCAAAAAAAAAGAAAAAAAAAAAGAGGAGGAAGAGGAGGAGGAGGAAAGAAAGAAAGAGTATATATACACATACTGACATCGTTTATTGTTTTTAAATTAAATATAATTACATCATTTTCCTCTTCTTTTCTTCCCTTTAACCCCTCCTATGTGTCACATCCACTAACTTATGGCCTCTGGCTGCATATATATATATATATATATATATATATATATGTACATGTATATATATGTACATATACATATATATTCATATGCAAGATCAGTTTAAGAACATACAGAAAAAGGTCTAAGTAGATAGTCTAGGCATGGCCATACAGATCTATAATTATAGTATTTGGAAAGCAGAGGCAAGAGAATCAAGAGTTCAAGATCAGGCTTGGAGAGATGGCTCAGTGCTGACTGACTGCTCTTCCAGAGATCCTGAGTTCAATTCCCAGCAACCACATAGTGACTCACAACCATCTGTAATGGGATCTGATGTCCTCTTCTGGTGTGTCTGAAGACAGTGACAGTGTACTTACATAAAACAAATAAATAGAGGCAGGCAGTGTTGGCACACACCTTTAATTCCAGTGCTTGTTTTTTGGGGGTTTTGTTTTGTTTTGTTTTTTCAAGACAGGGTTTCTCTGTGTAGCCCTGGCTGTCCTGGAACTCACTTTGTAGACCAGGCTGGCCTCGAACTCAGAAATTCGCCTGCCTCTGCCTCCCAAGTGCTGGGATTAAAGGAGTGTGCCACCAGCCCGGCTAATTCCAGTGCTTGGGAGGCAGAGGCAGGCAGATTTTGAGTTCGAGGCTAGCCTGGTCTACAGAGTGAGTTCCAGGACAGCCAGGGCTATGCAGAGAAACCCTGTATTTAAAAAAAATTATATATATATATATATATATATATATATATATATATATATATATATAGAGAGAGAGAGAGAGAGAGAGAGAGAGAGAAGAGAGAAGAGAGAGAGTTCAAGGTATCTTCCTCTTCAGTTACTTCAGAAAAAGCCCTTTTCACCAACTCTCTAAATTCAATCCCTGGAATCCACTCACAGAGTGGTAGAGGAGAACCAACCCTGCACATTTCTCCTCAGGAGAAATGTGGACCATCACAGGAGGCCCTGACCATCCATACACACACTCGGGATTCTAATACACCAAAATAAAATTAAAATGCCATCCAAAATAACACCTGGTAACAAAGTGGCTGGGGTGGGGGACCCTTCAATCCCAGCATTCAGAAGAGGCTTGTGGGTGGATCTCCTGGTCAGAAGCTAGTGTACTCTACATAGTGAGTTCCAGGCCAGCCCCTCCCTCTGTAGTGAGACCTTGTTTTAAAGAAGTAAACAAAACACTTGGGTCCAAGAAGGAATCTCATCTTCTTTCAATCAGTAATCATAACATTATCATAACCTTAGCATAACCTAATCTGGCCAATGTATAGGCCAGATTTTATAACTGAATTATTTAAATTCCAAATGAGATGGTGGCAGTGATCCTTCAGCAGCTTCTATCCCACAAGACCTACAAAAAAAGAACTGTGTATTTACTCCCCCTTAGATTAGTCACCTTAGTTCACCTACCTTTGCCCTAAGAGAACACCAAAAGGCAATTCCCTCACGAACCTTGACGCATTTCCTCCCAGGCTCAGCCCACCGGCTCCAGTCAACCATTATCTCTAGACTAAACTCCAACTCCACGGCTTTCATTCCACAGTCTGCCTAAGTGTTCAACTTCTGTTGCCAAAGATTTCCACGTTATTCAAGCCTCATCTGGAAACGTTTGAATCAACTAACTTCCTGTCCCAGACACTTTTCAAGTATGGGATGGTGTTTTCTTCCATCACAGTAGACTGCTATCTCCTTCTCCTCTTAGCGCCTCCCCATCCCCACCTCCTTTGTAAATCACTGAAGCTCTGACTCAGTCTTCATCCCTCCTAGCTCTTTTACTCATGGCCTCCTATCTGTCTCAGGCTGCCTCTCTGTTGCTGTGATAAAACACTGACTGACCAACCTGAGGAGGAAACAGGCAGGTCAGAACTCAAGGCAGGAACTGAAGGGCTGGACTGAAGCGACCACTGAGGAGTACTGCTTATTGGCTTGCTCAGATATTTTTTTTTTATTTAATTTTTTTAATTTACTCATTTTATGTGTATGAGTTTCATGGTATGTCTATGTACCATGTGTGTGCCTGGTACCAGAGGAAGCCAGAAGAGGACATTGGATCCCTTGAGAATGGAGTCATAAATGGTTATGAGCCTCCACGTGGATACTGGAAATGGAAGAGCAGCCAGTGCTCTTAACTTCTGAATCAACACTCCAGCCCCATTCTCTTCTTAATCTCTGCCTGAGGAATGTATCTTAGTTAGTAGGGTGTTACTCTAGCATAAATGAAGCCCCGGGCTTGATCCCCAGCACCTACTAAACTAGTTGTAATCCCAACACTTGGAAGATAGAGGCTGGACGATCAGAAAGTCTAGGTCATCCTTTGTACATCCTGGGATACAGGAAACTCTACCTCAGAAACCATCAACTGTTAAGTCATTCTTGTTCCTGCCATTTATGTTCTCCAGTTTATCAGTTTTGGTGGGTTGGTTGGGTTTGATGTTGGTTTGGTTTGATTTTGTTTTTTTTTTTTTTTTTAAGAAAGGATTTCTCTGTCTATCTCTGGCTGTCTTGGAAGTCACTCTTTAGACTGGGCTGACCTCAGACTTGGAGATGCATGCCTCTGCCTCCCAAGTCCTGAGACTAAAGATGCGTGCCACCACTGCCCAGCAATTTCTTGTTTTGTTTTTTGTTTTGTTTTTAAATAAATCTTCTCCATTTGTTTTTTTTTTTTTTTGTTATGTTTTTTTGTTTTTCGAGACAGGGTTTCTCTGTGTAGCCTTGGCTGTCCTGGAACTCACTTTGTAGACCAGGCTGGCCTCGAACTCAGAAATCCGCCTGCCTCTGCCTCCCGAGTGCTGGGATTAAAGGCGTGCGCCACCACGCCCGGCTCAATCTTCTCCATTTGTATGCAAGCATGGTTTCAGCCTAGTATGGTGGCACACACCTGAAGACCTAATACTCAAGAGATTGAAGCAAGAGAATTGCCACAAGTTCAAGTCCAGCCTGGACTATACAGTGAGATTGAGAGCAGCCTGTACAACAGAGTGAGGTCTGCGTTAAAAAGATCAACAATAAATAAATACCACCATGTTTTGTTTTATATAACACACACACACACAAATACTTTAACATACCCTGCACACTCTCTTTCTCCCACAAGCTCTTTCTCTGTGGACCTGATTGGCCTAGAGCTCTCTGTAGTCCAAGTTGGCTCAAACTCATTGAGACCTATCTTGTGTCTCTCGAGTGCTGAGTTCAAAGGCCTGTGCCACAATGCCTGACTTACTTCTCTTTCTTAAAAGACAGTGTCTTTCTGTGTAGCCCAGGCTGGCCTTAAACTCAGGACCTTCCTGCTCAAGCTCAGCTCCTGGGATTACAAGTTGCACCACCACCCAGACTTACCTCTTTTTTAAAAAAAGATTTATTTATTTTTATTTATATGAGTACACTGTAGCTGTCTTCAGGCACATCAGAAGAGGACATCAGATCCCATTACAGATGGTTTTGAGGCACCATGTGGTTGCTGGGAATTGAACTCAGGATCTCTGGAAGAGCAGTCAGTGCTCTTAACTGCTGAGCCATCTCTACAGCCTCCTAGACTTACCTCTCTATATCAGCTCATTTTTTGTGTTCCTCTTTAGAGGTAAAAAGAGGAATTTTAAAAAAAGTCTTGTATCTAATTGTCCTTTCCAATGACAAAGTCATAGCTGACTCCACACTACTTCCAATCAAGCAACCACTGCATTAAACCACGAAGGTTGCTTTTATGACAGCCAGATCTGCCTGGCTCCATAACTAATCATAGTGTTTATGGTTTGGTTTGGCTTGCCTTGGATTTTTGTTTCTTCTTGTTTTGTATTCAAGTTCTGGGCGTGAGAAGTGGGCGTGGCTGTGGATGTCGCTGTGCACTCTAGTGCTCTAGTGCAGAGATCAAAAGAGAAAGTCTGGCATCCTTCTCCAGCATTCTCCACCATATTCCTTAGAAACAGGGTCTTATCCACTGGTTGTGACATTTTTTCTATTGGGATCTACTTCAGGATTAGGTGCCTCATTCTATTGGTTGGGTGATTTTGAAGTCATATCTTGCGTTTAATGACCTGTTAGTATGTTCCTATTAGCATACAAAATTGGCAAACATGCTTTCTCTCTCTCTCTCTCTCTTTCTTTTTTCTTTCCTTTTTTTAACTTGTTGCTAGCCAGGTGAGAGGTTCTCACTGCTTGCAGGCAGGTGGTGTGGGGGCCATGGAAGGAGCGTACCCGCCACAGAATTTTTGTTTGTTTTTAAACACACTTTTCTTAAACATGTACTTTAAGAATCAATTTTAATATAAGAATCTAATCAAAGCTGCCATAGCAGCATAAACCTTTAATGCCAGCACTTGGGAAGCAGAGATGGACCTCTTATGAGTTCAAGATCAGTCTATTCTACATATTGAGTTTCAGGACAACCAGAACTACATACAGAGAGACCCTGTCTCAAAACAAAAACAAAACATTCTAATCTGTTTGCTACTATTGATTTCTGTAAGTCTATAGTCTAGTTCATCTACTAGAGCCACCTGCATATTAAGAAGGGCAGATAAGTGAGATAAATGTGTCTCGAGACGCTAAGTTCTGTATGTCTGCCTTTACTGTAACACTGCTGTGTCTGTAACTCAGGGTTTAACAAAATAGTCTAATATGGTCACTGCTGTCACGTGCCTAAACCAGTGGGAGACACAGAACTGCTGTGGCCAGACTGGCAAAGGTGCCAGCCCTGTATGTGCTCCTAATTAGGGAAAATCAATGTCGTGTGTCCTACAGATAGCCGGGTTGAGTCAAGAATATGAGAACATTCATGCCTTCTCTCTTCTGATAGCTTGAGTTACACACCTGCGAATTAAAGGCTTGTTCTCCTATGCCTTACTTGATTGGTTTTTTGTTTGTTTGTTTGTTTATTTTTGTTTTTGTTTTTCTCAAAGTAGTATAGGTTAGACTGTAGCCCAGGATGGCCTTGAACCCACAGCAATCCTCCTGCATCTTCCTCCAAAGAGCTAGGATTACAGGCCTGGCTAAATTTATTGTTTTTCCTTAGTGATATGTTTTTTGTTTTTTCATTTCCTAAGAAGTTAAACAAAAGTTTTATTTTCTAATGGGCAGCTGAGATAAGAGATTCTGCAAACAACTCAGGGAACACAGTGGGAACCCCAAATCTCAAGCCAAGTGTAGTGTGGGGCAGGCCTGTAATCCCAGCATGTAGCCAGTGAAAAACAGTTTTCAGTTGGCATTGGCTACCTGTGACCCATGGGAGTAACTCGGTGGTAGTGCACTTGACAAGTGTGTGCTGGGTTCCAGCTTTAGTCTCCAGCACTGGGATACTGAAAGGTTGGTTGGTTGGTTGGTTTTTAATAATTTGAAAGTAAGACTTGGTGGTAGGAACCTGCAATCAGGAAAAGTGGAGACAGGAACTCCTAGAATTCAAGGCCATCCTTGACTACATATTGAGCTTGCTTAGGCTGTGTGAGAACCTGTCTCAAAAGGGAAAAACAAATCCAAAACCAAAAACCAAACAAACAAAAACCAGAAACAAGTGAGAAGTATTTTCTTAAAGTAATTACTACATTTCTTTTTTTTAATTTTTTAAAGATTTATTTATTTATTATATGTAAGTACACTGTAGCTGTCTTTAGATACACCAGAAGAGGGGGTCAGATCTCATTACGGGTGGTTGTGAGCCACCATGTGGTTGCTGGGATTTGAACTCAGGACCTTCAGAAGAGCAGTCAGTGCTCTTAACCTCTGAGCCATCTCTCCAGCCCTACATTTCTTTTTTTAAAAAGTTTATACATATGAAGTTTGTGTACATTAAATGTAGGCACCAGAGGAGTTCAGAAAAGGGAGCCCGATCCCCTGGAAATGAATTTACAGGAGATGGTAAGCTGCCTGTTACACGTGATGGGACCCCAAAACGAGTCTTCTACAGGAGCAGAAAATGCTCTTGACAGTTGAGCTGTCTCTCCAGCTGTACTATTATGTAGCATTTTAACTCAGCAGTATAATTCATTAAACAAGACATCTTAACACAGAAGAGGTAGTGAGTAGTCGGAAATGACCTGTTTCTATAGTAGTTCAGAAACAGACTTGCAGAGTTGACACCTTAAAGCAAATGCTAGCCTAAATTTGACAACAGCTGGGTGTGGCTGGTACACCTGCAGTCACCTTGAAGGAGGATGTAGGAAGACCACCCAACCACAAAAGCTGACTTATGCAACCCAGGGAGCCTTTTCTGCTCCCATCCAATTTGTGAGACCTGGGTGAACTTAAGAATGGACTTCCCCAGCTACAGTGTACTTACATATAATAAATAAATAAATCTTTTAAAAAAAAAAAAAAAAAAAAAAAAAAGAATGGACTTCCCTAAGCCGGGCATGGTGATGAACACCTTTAATCCCAGCACTCAGGAGGCAGAGGCAGGCAGATTTCTGAGTTCGAGGCCAGCCTGGTCTACAAAGTGAGTTCCAGGACAGCCAGGGCTATACAGAGAAACCCTGTCTTGGGGGGGAAAAAAAAAAAGAATGGACTTCCCTGAGGGTGTGATGCTCCACAGGTAAAGGCTTGATACACCTGAGTCTGGTAACAAGTTCAAAACCCAGAACCCACCTAAAGGTTGAAGGCGAGAACCAGTTCCAAAGTATGTTTTCCTTTGATGGCCCGGGTGCTCCTCTCTCTCTCTGTCTCTCTGTCTCTCTGTCTCTCTGTCTCTCTGTCTCTCTGTCTCTCTGTCTCTCTGTCTCTCTGTCTCTCTGTCTCTCTGTCTCTGTCTCTGTCTCTGTCTCTCTCTCTCTCTCTCTCTCACACACACACACATACACACACACACTTTTATTTTTTTTTAAAGAAGGAACTTCAAGTTGGGTGATGGTGTGCAGAAAAGGAACTTGCTATTTAGCCCAGGCTGGCCCTAAACTCGTGGTCTTCCTGCCTCCTCCTCCCAAATGCTGAGATTAGTGTCACTGAGCTCATCTGCCCTTCACCTTCTAAATCTGGCCTAGGTAAATGCAGGGAGGATGGAACTATCCATGGTGCTGCATGCTTTAACCTCCACACTCGGGAAAAAGAGGCAGACAAAATGTCTGTCAGCTGGAGGCTAACCTGGGCTACAGAGTGAGACCTTGTCTAGAAACAAACAAACAAACAAACAAAAGAAAACTCAGCCTACCATAGTGCCCATATACAATAAGCTGCGTCAGCTTGTCTCATTTTTTTATGAGTGTTTTGCCCGCCTGTATATCTGTGTACTCAGCTCTGCTGAGACTGGAGTGGAGACACTTATGAACCACCATGTGGGTGTTGGCAACTAAACCCAGGTTCTCCAGAAAAGCAGCCAGTTCTCTGAACCACAGAGCCACCTCTCAGCCCCAGCTCTTATCATTAGTAATAGCTTTTTTCTACTACCTTTTTAAATTAAATTTTCTCAAGAGCTTTATTTTTTTTATTCCCCTATGATAGGACCTCCACATCCTCTGTTCTAATTTGACAGATGCTATCTCCTGATTTTTTGAACTTACCTCCTATGTCCTAACCCTTTGCCATCTGTTTTTCATTTGACAGTTCTCGAAATACAGATTTTTTTTTTTTTTTTTTTTTTTTTTTTTTTTGGTTTTCCGAGACAGGGTTTCTCTGTGTAGCCCTGGCTGGCCTGGAACTCAGAAATCCTCCTGCCTCTGCCTCCCGAGTGCTGGGATCAAAGGCGTGCGCCACCACACCCGGATGTCATACAGATTTTTAGGTGTCTCATTTTATTTTAACTAACAGTACCAACACATGGACTTGCCAATCTCCTGCTGTTGACCAACACCTTTGCTTCAGATGCGTCTCCTGTTAGGTGTTCAGCAACCCCTTCCTGCTGTAAACTGTGCCAGTAGAGAGTTGTCTACATCTTTCAGCTTTGATCTCTTTAAATTAGAATAAGAGCTTTAAAAACACCATGTGCTTCCAACACAAACTCACTCAATGGATTTTATGGTTCCCTTATTCTTTTAAAAATATTATATATATATTATAATATATATAATATATATTATACATTATATATATATATTTTAAAAGATTATATATATATATGTATGTATATATATATATATATATATATATATATATATATATGCAGGAAATTGAACTCAGGACCCAGGACCTCTGGAAGAGCACTTAGAGCTCTTAACCACTGAGCCAAGTCTTCAGCCCCCTGATTTCCCTATTCTACCAACAATGACTTATAGGTAGCCTCAGCTGAACCTAAGCAGCTGCACTCGAGTGTGTGTGTGTGTGTGTGTGTGTGTGTGTGTGTGTGTGTGTGTGTGTGTTACATGTGTGCAGTATATGCACAGGGATGTGGGCTGCAGAGGAGGTGCTGAGTGTCTTGCTAAGTTGAGGTCCTTCCCTATCACTCTTCTCCTCACTCCCCTGAGGCATGCTCTCTCCTGGAGGAGCCTGGAACTAGGCCAGTGGCAAGCAAGCTCCGTCAGTCCTCTACTCTCTGCCTCTTCTATAGTGCTGGGGCTACAGGTGGAGGTGCCATGCATGGCCTTTTTACAAGTCTGAGAAATTGAATTTAGGTCTTCCCGATTTCAAAACAAACTCTCCCCTGCTGAGCTATCAGATCAGTGCTTCTTTTATTTTTCTATTAAACGGCAAGTGGATTAGGAATTCAGTTATTCTTAGTTCCATAATAATCTCAAGGTCAACCTAGACTTGATTGAAAAAAATGGGGGAGATAGATAGGGTCTTGCTACGTTGCCTATATTGGCCTTGAACTTACTCTGTAACCCAGACAGGCTTTGAACTTTCAATTATCATGTCTCCACCTCCTGAAGAGCTGGGACTACAGGCTTGTACCACCAACCCTGACTCTCAATTGCATTTAAAAAAAAAAAAATTGAGCCGGGTGGTGGTGGCATATGCCTTTAATCCCAGCACTTGGGAGGCAGAGGCAGGCAGATTTCTGAGTTCAAGGCCAGCCTGGTCTACAGAGTGAGTTCCAGGACAGCCAGGGCTACACAGAGAAACCTTGTCTTGAAAAAAAAAATTGATTTGCCTTGGGTCTTTTTTTTTGTTTTGTTTTTTTTGTTTTTGTTTTTTCGAGACAGGGTTTCTCTGTGTAGCCCTGGCTGTCCTGGAACTCACTTTGTAGACCAGGCTGGCCTCGAACTCAGAAATCCGCCTGCCTCTGCCTCCCGAGTGCTGGGACTAAAGGCGTGCGCCACCACGCCCGGCTGCCTTGGGTCTTAAAGATGACTTACCAGTGAAGAGAACTTGTTACTCTTTCAGAGGACCCAGTTCAGCTCCCAGCATCAACATGGTGGCTCACAACCATCCATTACTCCAGTTCCAGGGATCAATTGGCCTCTTCTGACCTTCAAAGGCATGCACACACATAAGGAAATCTAAACTTTTTTGAATAAAAAGACTGCTTTGGCTTTATGGAGTCTCTCTAAAATATTCAATTTATTTTTTCATAAAGAGAAATAATTTTCCTATATTCATATTGTACATGTTATGTAACATTTAATTAAATATCCACTTAAAACAAGAATAACTAGAATAAACCGGTTTGTGCACAAGCACTGACGGAGCACGTGGGATAGTATGTAGGTTTATCTCAGCTAAAGTCTGTTCCCAGGGGTTCAGCGTGTTCTGGGGTTCAGTGTCACCTTTGAGGCAGTGAAGAGAGAGCATTGTTGAGTCAGGTATATCATCCAAGTAGTGACTCGTTAAAGGAGCTTCGATTGGATTGCTTCCAGATGGGCTTCAAATACTAATGAGGTGCAGCAGTCAAGATCACTGCAAGTTCTAAGCCAACCTGGTCTACACAGCTGGAAGTTCCAGAACAGTCAGGACCACACAGAGAGACCCTATGTGGGTCTTAACATCCCCATGAGCCCTCCCCAAGCTCCCCAAAAGAATTCCAGAAAATATAAGACAATATGTCTTAAAACAAAGATTAGGGGGCTGGTGAGATGGCTCAGCAGGCAAGAGCACTGACTGCTCTTCCAGAGGTCCTGAGTTCAAATCCCAGAAACCACATGGTGGCTCACAACTACCTATAATGAAATCTGACGCCCTCTTTTGGTGTGTCTGAAGACAGCTACAGTGTGTTTGTGTATAATAATAAACAAATATTTAAAAAAAAGATTAGAGAAAAGGAAGGAAGGAAGACAGAGAAAAAGAGAGAGAGAAAAAGAGAAAGAGGGGAGAGAGGGAGACAGAGAGGGGGGAGAGGGAAAGAGAGAGAGAGAGAGACTGAAAAGAAAAAAGATAGCATCTTTTTCCTCCATGAAGCTCTGAGGGGAGACCGAGAAGCATCTCTCCCCTGCCGAGCCCAGTAACAAATAGAGAAGGCCCAGGCTGAGAACCAAGATAAGGAAAATACCCCGTTCAGTCAGAAGCCTCTGAAGTCAAGGCAAACAGCTTCAGGGCGCAGGCACTCTGTCCTCCTACGTCATCCAGAAAGAGTTTACACCGCCTGCACCTGGTGCTGTGCCTGCATAATGGCGCCACCCAGTCGCCCTTCCTCCACCTCGACCAGAACAAGTGACAAAAGTGGCCTTCTGCAAAATTTACAGGCGCCTGCATTCCTGAGCTGTGAAGCCACACAAGGAACGAGGGTGCACACAATCTCCAAGAATAGGGTCGAAGCAGAGAACTGCCTGCAGGCCCATGACCCTGGAGCCTTTAAACAAAAAAGAGCCAGAAGTAGGCCTAAACTTGCAAGTCCAGCATTCAAGATCTGGATCAAGTGGATCTGGAGTTGAAAGCCATCCTTAGTTAGCTACACAACTGGTTCAAAACCAGCCTGTAATCTGTAAGATTCTTTTTCAAACAACACATGTGTGAGGGCAATCTGGAGTGCCAACCCCATTCATTGGCAGAGCTGATCTGGCAGCTGATCGGGCTGGCTAGGCGGGTATCCCCCCTCTTCCCTCACCACTGTCTTACACACACACACACACACACACACACACACACCCCAGAATGCCGGGCTGCATCCAAGACAGCCATCTTCCCTGAACAGAAGAGGACCAGTCTTCAGTGAGGATATCCTGGTGTCTGTGCTTCCTGTAGAACCTGTAAAGTCCCATAAAACAAACACCAGCTGAGCATGGTGGCACATGCCTTTGGTTCCAGCACTTGGGAGGCAGAGGCCCTGATTTACAAAGGTTCCAGGACAACCAGGGCTGTTACACAGAGAAAGCCTGTGTCAAACAGACAAACAAAAGCAAAAGACAAACACAGCACCACCACCAGCAGCAGCACAAATCAGAAGATTCACAGATAGCGACTAACAATGCATTTGTAATGAGAATACTATGCTTTCCTCTGCCTACTTACATAAATTAAAACTTAACATAAAGTATGTTCTACTCTGATGGCCCCTTTTATTCTCCTGTATGGTGTCTAGTCATCTATTTTCTTCTAGGTGAGCATTCCCTGTCCCACTCTGAGGCCAAGAGGCTGAGGAGTAATGGGCCCACATCCAGCTTTGGAAAACAGCTCAGTCTTGGGTCAGTCCACACTTCCATCTCCGTGGTTTTAGAGATCGGTTCACTAATGAACCAGAAGCCGTTGAGGCGTAAGAGCTGTGCTCGAGGGAACAGGGGACTCATTCCTACCAGCAGAGCTACTGACAGAGAAATAGGCTTCTCAGGACTCTGGGATCCAGGGTTGTAAAACTGACCCCTGCCACCATCCTGCTACCAGAGGTGAGAGGTGAACCTGTGTCAGGAGGAAGCCCTGTGTCCCCCGTGGCCCAGGCTGGCCTCAGACTTGTCGTGGTTCTGCTGCTGTCTTCCTAGTTGGTGTGTGTGTGTGCGTGTGTGTGTGTGTGTGTGTGTGTGTGTGCGCGCGTGTGTTACAGGAATTTGCCTCCTCCAGTGTTGCTTGCATTCCGCTTGGCCTCTCTGATCTGTTCTAGCCTTGCTTACTTGTGCAACATCAGCATAAAGTTATTTTTGTTTGCTTACTGCTGCTACTGTTTTTTGTTACTGAAAAATATCTCCTGTCTCCTACAGTGATCTGGAACTCATGGAATCCAGGCTGATCTCAAACGAGTGGCACTCCTCCTGCCTCAGCCTCCTCGGTGCTAAGGTTGCAGGCATGAGGAAACACGCCCAGCCTCTTAAACTCTTAAGTGTTCGTTACTGCTTTCGCTCTTTTTCTTGGGCTTACCAGTTTGCACACTCGGACTGTCTACCGCCCTGTGACTCTTCTCTCTCTTGCTTGTGTTTAGGCCCCAGGAGAATAAGGATGTTAAATGTTCAGCTTTTTGTTTCAAAACTCTTGATCTCACCGTTAGCCCACCAGGCAAATGCAAATAAAAACTCCAATGAGATTCTATTTCATGTATTCTGTCGGAATAACTATTACAAACAAATAAATGCTAGCACAGATCTGGGGAGAAGGGGAAAACCTTATTACTGTTGGTGAGAATGTTATAGAGTAAAACAGGATAGGAGATTCATTAAATAAATAAATAATAAATGTCGTAGGATCCATACAGTGGTTTGAATATGGCTGACCCAAGGAGTGGCACTGTTAGGAGATGTGGCCTTTTTAGAGGAAGCATGTCATTGTGGGAGTGGGCAATGAGAGCCTCCTCCTAACCACGTGAGAGCCAGTCTTCTCCTATTGCCTTCAGATGAAGATGTAGAACTCTCAGCAGCTCCTGCACCATGCCTGCCTGGATGCTGCCATACTCCTGCCTTGATATTAATGGACTGAACCTCTGAACCTGTCAGGCAGCCCCAGTTAAATGCTGTCCTTTATGACACCATGGTCACAACAGTAAAATCCTAAAACAATCCAGCTATATCAATCACACACACACACACACACACACACACACACAGAGGAAATCAGCATACATAAAAACATGCACATGTTCACTGCAATGGCGATCACAACAACCAAGTAGGAGTCCAACCTCAGATGAACAGATTAGGAGAATTTGGTGTGCACCCACAAAGGAAAATCTTGAGCCATAAAGAAGAAGAAAGTTCCTTTAATCCCAGCACTTGGGAGGCAGAGGCAGGTGGATTTCTGAGTTCGAGGCCAGCCTGGTCTACAAAAAAAACAAAAAAAGAAGAAGAAGAAGAAGAAGAAGAAGAAGAAGAAGAAGAAGAAGAAGAAGAAGAAGAAGAAGAAGAAGAAGAAGAAGGGAGAAGAAGAAAGGAGAAGGAGAAGAAGAAGAAGAAGGTTACTTGCAAGAAAATATTGGAATATATATATGTGTGGTAGAGTTTACCTCAAATGTGCCAGGCCCTGGATTCAATACCTAGTACCATTTTTAAAAATAATCAGCCGGGCATGGTGGCTCATGCCTTTAATCCCAGCACTTGGGAGGCAGAGGCAGGCGGATTTCTGAGTTCGAGGCCAGCCTGGTCTACAAAGTGAGCTCCAGGACAGCCAGGGCTATACAGAGAAACCCTGTCTCGAAAAACCAAAATAAAAAAAAATAATAATAATCAATAAGCTGCAGGTTATTTTAAAAAGTTCTCAGTGCCAGCAATTTGCCAAGGAGACCCCAAAGCCTCCAATATAATACAGGCAACTGCCACCGGTTTAGGTTGCCCACCAGAACCCAGAACCAGCTAGTAAGATCTTATTGCCTTGTTTGAAGGATGTGGTGGTTTGACTGACTGAGAGTGGCCCCACAGGTGCACATTGTCGTGCCTGTTTGAAAGCCCCAAAAGACCATAAAGGAGCCAATAGCCAACGCCGATGTAACCTCATTGGAGCCAACACCGATGTAACGTGTAAGGTGAGCGCCACCACTGCCCGGCAGGTGGGTGCTTTGAAACAAAACCATGAACAATCACAAACAGGCTGAAAGTAAATCTGAAACAATGTACTTTGATTGACTGTTAGCTAGGGAGTAACTCTGGCAAAGGACAAGCAGTGGAGTCCTTCCTGGTAGCTTGGAGCTCAGCTGCAGGTCAAATTCTCAGGCTCTTTTTTTTAAATGAATATTGGTGTCCACATGGAGTAGGTTTGGCTTCTCAATATACCTGAGTGCTGAATCACCAGAGAGTGGAATTCTTTGAAATGCTTAGAAGGATTGGAGGTGTGGCCTTGTTAGAGGAAGTGTGTCACTAGGGTGCACTTTGAGGTTTCAAAAGCCCATAGCAGGCCTGGCCTGTCTATTTTCCTTTCTGTTCCTCTCCCCATCCTCTGCTTACAGATTAGGATATGTAGCTCTCAGCCACCTCTCCAACATCATGCTTGCCTGCAACTGTGCTCCTCGCCATGATGATAAAGGACTAAGCGTCTGAACCTGAAAGCCAGCCTCCAGTTACATGATTTCTTTTATAAGAGTTTCCTTTGTTAAGGGAAAATCAGGGAGAAGGGCTGAAAGGGGAAAAGGGTGATAAAGGAATAAGATAAAGGGTGGGTTATTGAATCTACTTTTAGACCAAAGAGCATTAATAAGATAAATATTTTACATTTGGTATGGGCTTTGTATACTGATACAGATTTAAGATGATATTTTGTTACTACATACTGTATTTATGTTTCAACTCTTGTATAATCTACTTAATGCAACTCATTGATAAATACAATGTGAAGTTCTGGTCCTTTTGAAAGTTGCTATTACAAACTGTTTTAGGATAATTAAGAGATTCAAGTTAGGGCTGGTGAGATGATTCAGTGGGTAAGAGTACCGACTGCTCTTCCAAAGGTACTGGGTTCAAATCCCAGCAACCACATGGTGGCTCACAACCCCCCATAATGAGATCTGATACCCTCTTCTGGTGCGTTTGAAGACAGCTACAGTGAACTTATACTAATAAATAAATCTTTGAAAAAAAAAAGAGAATCAAGTTAGTAGTCAATCAAACTCACGATCATATTAGATACTAGTTTAGTTAATTACAGAAATATGTTTTCCTAGAAACAAGCAATGTTTATCTTTTCAGATATACTATGTATAGACAGATGGTCTTCAACAAACCTCACAGATCTACAGAATATGGCATTTAAAGATGTTTTATTAATAAAAAGACTTTTCATGACAGAGATATGTCAGCTCCTAGAAGCACCCCTATTCTACTTCAAAGATGATAAGCATCAAAGAACCTCTTTTTGGAGTTAGCTTCAAATGTAGCAAGCTAGCTGACAGGCAAAAAACTACCCTTGCCTCAACCACAGACAGAATGCTATCCAAGCTGTGGACAAACATGGTCACAAGGAAGTCTATTGTCGAGATTTGCCAAGACAAGGTAAGTAGTCCATCTTAATTCCTGCTTCACAAAATAGTCTGTCAAATATTCTGAGCAAGAAGGCTAAAGATGATGCTCTGATGACACAGAGAAATTTTGGGGGACTGTCCAGGCAGCCTGCACCTCTGTTATTGCTGTAGTTTTGGAAGCTGCTTGCTCTGCACTTCCTGCACACTCAGGTAATATTTATTCCTTCTCCGGTCTCTAATGGGGGCTCATAATTATTCTTAATGTATATAATTCATTAATATAAGAAAAAGAACATTTTAGCCAGGCATGGTGGTGCACGCCTTTAATCCCAGCACTCGGGAGGCAGAGGCAGGCGGATTTCTGAGTTCGAGGCCAGCCTGGTCTACAGAGTGAGTTCCAGACAGCCAGGGCTATACAGAGAAACCCTGTCTCGAAAAAAAAAAAGAAAAAAGAAAAAAAAAAGAAAAAAGAAAGGAAAAAAAGAAAAGAAAAGAAAAGAAAAGAAAAAGGAAAAAGAACCTTTTATTGGACTAAAAGGGGGGAATTGGGGAATGGTTTTTTGAGCCCTGTGTATTCAAATGCTGATTTCTATGCCCAGACATCTGTTTGCAGTCCAGATGATGGCATGATCAAACATCTCTGATCTCAGTGTTAGGTAAAAATGATCAGTCAATTAACTGGGCAGAAGAGCATAGGGCAGGACTTCCAATCACAGAGAGGGGGTCTCAGAGAGACCAGAGTAGAGGGGGAGAAGAGGAAGAGAGGAAAAAGGTGTGGAGAGATCTTATGGATGAACCAGAAGGTTTTGCCATGCAGTCTCGATGAGAGAGCAGCCATGAGGACACACATGGGATCAGGGCAAGCCACAGCAAGATTCAGATCACAGATTAAGGACTATGTGGCCAGGTAGTAGCAGCCTAGATGAGTTAGAATAGCTCAGAACCTGCTCAGCTAGTGCTTGAAGCTTGTTAATAAAACCACCAGGTCTCCATGTCTTTATTCAGGAGCTAGAATGGAATAGAGCAGGCATAGAAACATCCTGCCGTCATTTGAGAGCAAAGGGGGCTTAAGAAAACCCCCAAGAATTACCCCCCACGTGCCTTGGTCATGGTGTCACTTCACAGAAACAGAACAGTGACTAATACACAAGACACAGAAAAAAAAACAAGCTGAGATAAAAGTCTCCTCCCTGCCTCCCCTCTCATAGTGCTGCATGGATCTCAGAAGGAGAGATGTGTCATCCATTAACAGTCTTACTTAGCTGTGGGCCCTGCCGGCAGCAAGACAGCAATACCAACTGACGAAGCAAGATGCGAGCCTTACCAGTGGCCACACTGACTTCCAGGATGACCAGGTCATTGTGCTCTGGAGCTCAGAGAAGCTGCACAAGATATTGCTAATATTGCCCGTTAATATTGTGCCAGGGAAGGGGGAAGGGCCATGGGACCCCACACTTTCCTGAAGCGTTATATGCAGATAATGGTTGCTCAAGGAAAGGACTTTTTCCTCACTAGTGTAGGCACTGGAAAGGAACTCATGTCCTATAAACAAATTCCTTCCCACGTACCTGTAAACAACTCTAGTGAAGCTATTGAGTCACAAAAAAAGTGTGGGTACATCAAAGTAGAAGAGGGGGGCTGGTAACTGGGAAGAGGAAAGGGTAACAGTGGGAGGGAGACAAGGTGAGGGTTAGGGGGGTTGAATATGTTCTAAATATATCATGTACATGTATGAAAATGTCATAATAAAACTTACTATCATGTATCATTAACTTGATAGTTTCCTTCACACATGTGATCTAGGGGGGAAATGGCAATGATCTGAAGGCAGAGGAAGGAAAGGAAGGAGAGGGGATGGAAGTGGGGCGGGAAGGAAGAGAGGAGGAAGAAAGTATGATTCATAGATGTATAAAATTAGCACTGAGGAAACCCATTATTCTATACAACTGATAAGAGTTAATTTGAAAAATAAAAGTTTGTTCTTATTATTCAAAAACAGCAACTCATGAGGCTGGAGAGATGGCTCAGGAGTTAGTAGCACTGACTGCTCTTCCAGAGGTCCCAGGTTCAATACCAGCAACCACACAGCAGCTTACAACTGTCTGTAACGCCAATTCTAGGGCATCTAATGATCTCTTTCACTCTGTAGGATCCTGCATGCATAAGCTCACACACACACCAAAGATAAATAAATGTTTAAAAATTTAAAGTGAAGCTGAGTGGTGGTGGCGGCAGAGGAGCACGCTTTTGATCCCAGCTCTTGAGAGGCAGCAGCAGGCAAATCTTTGAGTTTGAGGCCAGCCTGGATTACAGAGTGAGTTTCAGGGCAGCCAGAGCCACTCAGAGAAACCCTGTCTTGAGAAATCAAACTAAATTACTAACTGAAAGAAAAAGGCAGTCCACGAGAAGGTTCAGATGGTAATGTGCTTGCCTTGCCAGCATGAGAATCTAAGTTCAGTCCTCAGAACGAATGTAAAAAACCAAGGTACTTCAGCATCCATAGCACTGTGGTGAGGGCTGGGAGGAAGAGACAGGAGGATCCCAGAGACTCTCCAGCCTAACAGACAGTCTAACGTAATTAATCTGCAAGCTCCCAGTTCAGGGAGAATCCCTGTCTCAAAAAATTATGTGGGAAACTACTGAGATCACCTGATGTCAAGTACTGGCTTCCACTCATACACATGAACACACACACACACACACACACACACACACACGAGTTTCAAAAGTTAATAGGCAGGTGGTGGTATGGCTCAGTGGTTAAGAGCACATACTGCTCTTACAGAGAACCCAAGTTCAGTTCCCAGCACTAACAGGTGGCTCACAACCATATATAATTGGAGCTCAATGAGATCCAGTAATACCTTCTGTACTCCACGCTCCGCCTCATATAAATAATAAAAATAAAACCCCTAAAACAGTGGAACCAATAGGAGAGTATGGCACACACACACACTGTGAGAGAGGCCAAGCAATAAAATGCTCAGCACTTCAATAAACCCACTATCATGTTCTTCCTGCTTTGAGGAGACAGGGCACACAGAGATGGGGACTGAGCAGTAACTCCTATTTTAAATGTCCTTTTCTTTTTTTTGGTTTTCAGAAATTTTTAAGACAGGGTCTCACTATGTAGCCCAGGCTATCCTCAAACTCTCCCCAATCCTCCTGCCTCAGCCTCTCCAGTTCTAAGATTACAGGTAGTGCCCTTTCCTTGTATTTTCTTGTGCTGGAGAGTCTTGGTGGTGGTTGTCATGGATGCCTATAGTTTATCCAGATTCTGAGTAAGGTTTCTAGAGATGATTTAAATGATACTGAGAATATAGACAAATAACAAGATTGAAAAGTAATAATGCTGAACAAGGCATCATTCCTCAAGGAGGATAGTCATTTGCTAACCATAAATTCTCTATAGGCAGCAAGGATGGGTGTTGTAGTCTCAGCAGGAAGTGTACGGCTTGGGCATCTTTGATTATCCATGTCACGTGGCAGGTGGGCCAATGCAATTCTGTGGCTGGAGAGCAATGGCCTTAGAGAGTCTTCAGGAAGAAAGTCCTGTCATGCATACAGGTTCAGGAAACTGCTAAAGACATGAAACACCAGGCAAAGCGTACTGAGAAAGTTTAGAAGAAAAACATCAGCAGAATGGTCACAGCCCGCCAAGCTCCTAACCCTACGCAGAGGCAAGCCCGAGTCAGACACAGCCAGGGGTTGGACGGACAGTACTGCGGAAAAGAATCTGACCTCAGGCTGCCCCGTGTGTGTGTGTGTGTGTGTGTGTGTGTGTGTGTGTGTGCGCGCGCGTGTGTGTGTGTGTGTGTGTGTGTGCGCGCGTGTGTGTGTGTGTGTGTGTGTGTGTGTGTGAAACACTCATCAATCCGTTTTCTGGTGTGTGGATTGGCATGGATATGAGGGACTTGTGGGGACCAAGGGACTCAAATCCTAAAGCTTTATCAGTTAGTGACCCTTCTTCTATGAGTTCTCTATGAGTTCGCTCTTTGTTAAACTACTCAGAGACAGAAGAGCCCACCCTAGCCACCCAGTGCCCCACACCTTTGTTTTTCTTTGGTGGTGCTGAGGTTCAAGCCTCTTTGTCTTTGTTACTGAGCTGCACCGACCCCAGCCCCTCTCCCTCTTCTCTTTTCTCCTCTTCTATTTGCTTGTTTGTTTTTTCATTTGTTTTATCGAGATCCCATCTCCCTCACTCTCATGTGAGTCTCTGAGCCTGGCCTTTACCCTTTTCTGTTTTTGAGGCAGGGTCTTCATACTGAGCTCAAGCTGGCTTTGGACTCACAGCAATCCTCCTGCTTCAGCTTCCCAAGCACTGCACCACACCAACTTCTTTCCTCCCTCCCTCCCTCCCTCCCTCCCTCCCTCTCTCCCTTCCTTCCTTCCTTCCTTCCTTCCTTCCTTCCTTCCTCCCTCCCTCCCTCCCTCCCTCCCTCCCTCCCTCCCTCCCTTCCTTCCTTCCTTCCTTCCTTCCTTCCTTCCGGGGATAACCTCAGATCTCAGATCCTTCAGCTTCCAAGGTGCTGGGATTACAAGTGTGAGTCTCTGTGCCTGTCTTCCTTCAGTTTAGACGGAGTTTAAATGGAAGCAATGGTTAGAAAGCAATGGACCACACACATGGCAGTGGCTTGGCAGTGATTGGTGAGGGACAGATGAGGTCAGGAATTAAAATGTGCACTGCAAGGACAACATGAGAAACATAGGGGTGTGTGGCCTCTGAGGATTCTAAGGATCTTTGGCTCCCAGTTTCTTCGTCTTTGAGAACCAGGGATCCCCAGGTGTCTTGGTTACTTTTCTGGTGCCATGGTAAAATGAAGGGTTTATTTTGACTCACAATTCAAAACTCTCTAGTCTGTCTCTGGGAAAGTGACACTGGCAGGAGCTTGTGGTAGCTGGTCACACTGCTTCCGAAGCCAAGAGGCAGAGAGGGATGAGAACACGCCTTCGGCTTTCTCCTTTGTCTACCCAGGAAGGGCACTGCCTAGTTTTAGATTTCTGTCCTCCCACCTCAAGGATCCTAGTCAGCACACACTCTCATAGGCGCCCAAAGAGGCTAAATAGTTCCTTGAAGGGATGCTTCTAGGCTTTACTTCTGGAGAGGGGTTGGGGATTCCAGACCAATCAAGTTGCTAGTTAACACTAGCCACCCTGCCAGGTTGATCTTTAAGCCATGTGCAGCTATTCGAGTGGCGTCTAACATATGTACGACTTGTAGAACCAGCCCAGAAAACTTCTGCTTAGATTCTGTTGACCAGATCTTAATCACATGACCATATCTAATTTACAGAAAGCTAAGAAATTAATTCATTTGTGCAAGTGGGCCATATGCTCAGATTAAGACCTTTGTTGCTCTCTGAAAAGACTGGCAATGTATGCTAAACCTCTCAGATAGTACAAACAAAATGGAACCTGTTATTCTGATTCCTGAGTGTCCCATGGAACTTAGTGGTCAGGAAGCCAGCCATGCTCAATGAGAACCTTGACAGGACTGGTCAGGGACTAAGGAAGTTACTCTCCTCATCTCTTTAGGCACATGGAAAGGCTCAACTATGCCATCCTTGGCAGACTAGGTTTTGCTTGCCCGTTGGCTCACATCCATCCACTCAGCAAGTATTTACTGACCACCTCCTGTGGGCTAGGACTTTTCCAGGCACTGGGAGCAGAGAAGGGAGGGAATCAGACAAAAATTACATGTCTGAGTCCCTGGAGCCTTCCGGTCCTTTCAATTCCAAAGACTTGTCCCGTCTGAATTTCCTATTTCTGCTTCTCAATCTAGTTCCTCAACAGGAGAGTCTGGTGCTACAGCCAGCTACAAGGTTTAGGTTGGGATTATTCCAGCTCCTGACCTAAAAACAGCTCCAGGGACCACTGTGCCACAGGTGACGGGACTGTACCCCAGCAAAATAGTGTCTCTTCTTCTGTGCTCCAGGGACCCCTCAGCTGTGCAGAGATGTTTGTAAGATATCAGGTGGACACAGAGAGCTGGGCTATCCTGACAGTGGTGACAGTCCTGGCCCCCATGCTGAATTTGGAGAAGGAAAGAGTTAAAGTCAGTATCCTCTGGGGAAACTAAGGCAGAAAGCCAAGGAGTATGAGTGCAACATCCCTCTAAAAAGAGGGACACAGGAGAACACAAGGCACCCGGAAACAAGGAGACAAGTCAGGAAGGTGGATTAGTGAAGATGGAATCCAGAGAAAGCCCAGCAGTGGGGCTGGTAGGGCCATTGATCCAGTGACACTATCAGAATGCATCCAGTGTCAAATGTCAAATGTCACCTATAGCACCACCACTAGGTGCCTCTCCAGGTGGGGTGAGAGAAACAGCCCCTCAGCTTCGGTTTTTTTGAGGCCCTGGCTATCCTAGAACTCTCTCTCTCTCTGTAGAGCAAGATGGCCTCGAACTCACAGACATCCACCTACCTCTGCCTCTGCCTCCCAAGTGCTGGAATTAAAGGCATGCACCACCACCTCCTGGCCCCCCAGCTCTTTCTAAAGTAAAGAACTTTCTTAGAAACCCTTGCCAAGCCTGTGTGTCTGTCAAGCTAGTCAAATGGATTCTTTCTTTCTGTTTTTCTGCAGTACTGGGGAGAGAATCCCGGGTCTCACACATGGACAGCAAGGGCTCTGCCACTAAGCTACAATCTCAAGCCACATCTTTTGTTTGTTTGCTTCTCCCTCTCCCTCTCCCTCTCCCTCTCCCTCTCCCTCTCCCTCTCCCTCTCCCTCTCCCTCTCCCTCTCTCCCCCCCCCCTCTCTCTCTCTCTCTCTCTCTCTCACACACACACACACACACACACACACACACACACACACTCTATAGATCTGGATGTCCTCAAACTCAGAGATTCACCTACCTAGTGGTGGGATCAAAGGCATGCACCACCACTGCCTGCCTTCAACCCACATCTTTTTTGTTTTGTTTTGGTTTGGTTTTTTGTTTTTTGGTTTTTTGTTTGTTTGTTTGTTTGTTTGTTTTTTCGAGACAGGGTTTCTCTGTATAGCCCTGGCTGTCCTGGAACTCACTTTGTAGACCAGGCTGGCCTAGAACTCAGAAATCCGCCTACCTCTGCCTCCCAAGTGCTGGGATTAAAGATGTACGCCACCACGCCCAGCTTTCAACCCACATCTTAAAGCAAACAGTTCTCAACTACAGGCAGTGTTTCCCCCAAAGGGACAATTAGCAACATCTAGAGACAGCAGTGGCTGTCAAAATTGGGAGAAACAGCTACTGACTGGCATCTAGTGGGTAGATGCTGGAGTAACTGCTAACCATGGTTGAGTGCAGGGGCAATCTCCCACAGTGGAGAGAGGATGGATACTGAGACTAGAAAATGGATCTTGACAGTAAACCTTCTCTCTGCTGTGGCCTTCCACAGGATGAGACCCTGGGTGAAACCAGAAGTTGGTCATGAGTGTCTAGAAAGGCAGAAAAAAAAAGTCCTTCTCAAAGCCAGAGGAAGATTCTCAGAAGCACACGTGATCGAGAGTGTCAAGTGATACAAAGAGAACTCATCAAATCAAATCACCTGTTATGGGGCCGTGGCTCAGCGGTAGAGGGCTTATCTAGCATGCACTAAGGCCCGGGGTTCAGCTCCAGAGCCACAGCACTGCAGAAGGCAGCAATATCATCCAGTGAATGTATGCAAAGGGGATACAACTTATCTTTTACCCAGGATGTTCCAGGAGAGCAGTGTGGATGAATCATAGGTGAGGAAGTGAGGTCTGTGGGAAGTGACAAGGAACAGGCTGTGATTCCAACACAGGCAGGTCCTGTGGGACCCGTGTCTGTGAACAGGAGAAGGGCAGTAAAGGGCTGTTCCAGGAGAGCAGTGCAGATGAGTCATAGGTGAGGAAGTGAGGTCTGTGGGAAGTGACAAGGAACAGGCTGTGATTCCAACACAGGCAGGTCCTGTGGGACCTGTGTCTGTGGACAGGAGAAGGGCAGTAAAGGGCGACCAGAACAGAGACTGATCTTAATTATGTGCATGTGTGCACTTGTGTGCTGGTATGTGAAGGTGAGGGTGCCCATGTTCTCGGAGCACAGATAAAGGTGGCAGATCACCCTGGAGTTGGACTTAGTGCTACTTGTGAGCTACCCAATGTGGTTACAGGGAACCCATTTGGGTCCCACGAGTCCTCTTAATCCCTGAGCTGTCTCTCCAGCCCAGCGGCCATCTTTTAAAATTGCTGAAATACAGAGAAGATGGAGAACGATAAAAAAAAAACAGAGAAGGGAAGTATGGGGTGGACCCCGAGAAAAGCCTTTTATATAAAATGCTATAAAGCATCTGGGAACCTTGACCCCATCAAGGACCCCCCCTGAGTGCAGATTCTGACTTTTTAGGTCTGGAGGAAGAGTACCCAAGACCTGCTGTGTCGTTCCACTTGAAAGGGAGCCTTGTGGTGCTGCTCAGCCTGCGCTCAAACTCACTGCGCTCCCATGATCTTGCTTTAACTCACCCCCCAGCTGGAGCCTTCAGGAATGCGGCACCATTCTCACCACCACAACGACATTCCTGTCTGTATGTTATCTGATAAGAGTTTGCTGTGGAGCTTAGGCCTTGAGCTCACAATGCCCCTGTCTCAGCCTCCTGAGTACTGAGATTGTAGGTATGCACCACCGTATCTGGCTCACAGTCTTTGTTGCTTTGTTTTGGAGGCAGGGTCTCCTATAGCCCAGGCTGGTCTCAAACTGTTCAAACTTACTGCGGAGCCAAGGCCAGCCTTGAAATCATGGTAGTTTTCCTTCTAAGTGGTAGAAATATTCCAGTGAGCCTCCACCATGCCAGCTGTGTCTACGCTATGTATATGTTATTACCCTCCTCCCCCCCCCTCCTCCTCTTCTTCCTCCCTCCTTCCTCTTCCTGAAAGAGGGAGTAGAAATCTTCTTTCATGTTAGGGACCTGCCCTTGGAGCCTTATACATGCTATGCAAGGCCCCAACCATTCATCTACATCTCCAGTCCTGTATTTTTTCTTTCTGTCTCAGAATCACAGACCCCTTGTAGCCTCATTATTTGTGTCTGTCTGGAAGGACAAAGCTACAATGAGTCAACAAACAGCATCCCAGAAGGCAAACCCGGCCTAGCAGCTGCAGGTTATGTTTTTATTTTTTTAATTTTACTTTCTGTGCCTACAAGTTAAGAACAGTTTTTATATCTTTAACATATTACATTTTAAAACAGGTGGATAGCTACACAGGAACCCTGTTTGTGCCTGTTGACCCACAAAACCTAAGCTATTCACCTATTTTTCTTTATAAAAATTATGTTTCCATTTCCTGATTAGATTGGTATGATAGCTATAAACACTCTGGATCTGTTTTCCAGGGCCTCGCACGCTGACCTGAATGAGGATGGAGTCTTTCATTACATGGCCTGTAATAACCAGTTCACCAATTCACCATCCTACACAGAGTTCAAAGGAAACCAGAGGCATGGGTCACTACCTCTGGAAGTTTGCCAGTGTGGGCTTCTTCCGATTGTTTGTTCAAATCGCTGGTCTATTTGTGCGGAGTGGAGAGACTCACACACCTGTAATCCCAGCACTTAGGTAGTGGAGACAGAAAGAGCACATGAGTTCAACTCCAGTTCCCGGACTGCCGGAGCTACCGAAAAACTTGTTTCTTTTTGGGGGGGTGGGGTGGGGTTGAGACAGGGTTTCTCTGTAAAGCCCTGGCTATCCTAGAACTCACTTTGTAGACCAGGCTGGCCTTGAACTCAGAAATCCGCCTGCCTCTGCCTCCCAAGTGCTGGGATCTTTCTTTCTTTCTTTCTTTCTTTCTTTCTTTCTTTCTTTCTTTCTTTCTTTCTTTCTTTCTCTTTCTTTCTTTCTTTCTTTCTTTCTTTCTCCCTCTCTCTCTTTCTTTCTCTCTCTCTTTTCTCTCTTTCTTTCTTTCTTTCTTTCTTTCTTTCTTTCTTTCTTTCTATGATTGATTGATTATATGTAAGTACACTGTAGCTGTCTTCAGCTACACACCAAAAGAGGGCATCCAATCTCATTACAAATGGTTGTGAGCCACCATGTGGTTGCTGGGATTTGAACTCAGGACCTCCAGAAGAGCAATCAGTGCTCTTATCTGTTAAGCCATCTCTCTAGCCTGGAGAACTTGTTTTGATAAATAAATGAATAAAGAAATGCCAACTTGGGCTGGGGAGGTGGCTCAGCAGGTAAAGCTCTTGGTGGGGGAAAGGATATGCGTTCGGATTTCTAGAATGCACAGACAGCCAACCCCAGTGAATGCATTCCTAAGTCCAGCATATGAGGCAGAGGGGAGGATTCCTGGAGGCTTGTGGGCCAGCCAGCTTTGGAAGCAAGGACCAACACGTAGGGCCTCTGACATCACAGATTGCTGTGTATTTATGCATGAACACACATATACATGTCTTTGTTAAAACAAGGCTAAATTGTTGTGATACTGTGAATACATTTTCTTGTTGGGATTTTCTGGTGTGTGCTTCAGCATCGTGAGCATCCCTGAGTCATTACTGGTGTTGTAAGCCGAGTTGCGGGAAACTACCCTTGAGATAAGGAGTCTTCTCAGAGTGTTGCAATGAGCTCCCGGCTCTAATGAGATGTTTCATCAGGGAAGGACTTTACCATAAATATTTCTGCTTTCGTGGCCTCCATGTCTTCTGTCCTCAACTCCATAATTATTTACCTTCAGGAGCGATCAGTTGCAGCATCAAGAGAGATCATAGGGGTGGAAGAGATGGCTTAGTGGTTAAGAGCCCTGGCTGCTCTTCAGAGGACTCGGGTTCAATTCCCAGTACTCACACGGTGGCTCACAACCATCCTAACTTCAGTTCCAGTGCATCTGATGCCCTTTTCTGACTTTTGGGGGCACCAGACACATACAAGGTGCACACACACCTATATGCAGGCAAACATTCATACCCATCAAATAAATCAAAGAGAAGCATTTTAATTTAAGAGAAATCCCAGGGACTGGAGAAATAGCTCAGCAGTTAGGATCACGGCCTACTCCTCTAGAGGAGCCAGGTTCAATTCCCAGCACCCATGTAATGGATCATTACTGTCATAACTGTCTATGATTCCTGTCCCAGGGGATCTATGGCACTAGGCATGTGCATGGTGCACATATATATGCATGCAGGCAAAATATCCACACACATAAAATGTATCATTAAAAAAAACAGGGGGGGGGGTGAGAGAGAGAGAGAGAGAGAGAGAGAGGAGATAAAATGGCCATGCACCCCTTCAAATAATAGCTGCTTCTTCTTCTTCTTCTTCTTCTTCTTCTTCTTCTTCTTCTTCTTCTTCTTCTTCTTCTTCTCCTTTTCTGGAAGACCTTGCTCCTGTGATTGGTACACATTGGCAGGGCATGTGCCAGGGTTTCCTGCACTCAGTTCTCAAGAAAGCACACCCCACTCTTAGGAACAGGTACAGAGTCACGTGGTGTTAATGAGAGGCTGTGAGAACTACATTGTTGGGCGACTCTGTCATGTGAACATCGTGGAGTGGGACTGTACAGACTCAGAAGGTACCTGTCAGCCCTGGGTGATTCAGCCTCTCGACGCAATCCACAGATGAGGTGTAACCCGAGAGATGAGGCTGCTCTTGGTTTCCTGTGGCGTACTACTCCATGATAAACATTTTTCTACAAGGGGAGTGCACCCTAAAATAAAGATGCTGATGAAAATAACCAAACTAACACTTGCCAAGTCTGTGTGGGGCTCGAGGTTTAATCTCCAACCTGGGTAAAAGTTTAAAGTGTACAAACTAATAAAGCTAGCAGGAGTCATTGGTTACCACCATCGGGTATCAGGTATGGTGCATGCCTGTGCCTGCTATACTTGTGTATGACTAGCAGTCCAGCAGGTTTATTCATACCAGCGTCACTTCATATGCAAGAGCGATGCACACTGCAAATAAATAGCTTGACAGGGATATTATTTGGAGAGTGGGGCCCTTTCAGCTCAGTCACAATCTTACAGAGTCGCCATTGTACAGTGGTCTGTCTTTGTCTAAAGTGTTAGCTAGTGCATGACTGTATATCAGGTTTGCTGTAGCATTTGACATAGGATGACAGTTATCAAGCAAAAGTTCCCACTGCGATCTACACCCTGCCCCCACATCATCTCTGATGCTTATTCTCATGGATTTTAGTTTTCCTTTGATCGTTTTAACTTCGGAGAGGCGGAGTCTTTTTCCTCATCTCTGCTCAACCCGTAGAGGATAACAAAACATATTAAATATCATAGAAGGGGGCTGGAGAAATAGTTCAGTGGTTAGAACACTTGTTGCTCTTCCAAAGGACCGAGATTTGTCTCCCAGCACCTACAGCTCACAAGCTCACAATGATCTGTAACTCCAGTTCCAGAGGATCTGATGCCCTCTTCTGGCCTCCGTGGGCACTTGATGCCCATGATGCAGAGACATACACGTGCACATAATACTCATACACATAAAATAAAAATAGATAAATAAACAGATATTATAGAAAGTATATTTCGAGCTGAATGGATATGATACTGTATACCTGTAATCCCAGCAAGGGGATGGAGGCAGAAAGATCAAGAGTTCAAGGTTAGACTTAATGTAAGTGAGACCTGTCTCAATAGCTCAAAAAGGATGGGGTGGGGAACAGACTTCATGTTAGATTCCACCTGGACCCCAAATAGGAACAGTACAAGTCTCAGTGGTAAAGCCATGAAATGACTGGACAGTGTAAACTGGTTCTCGGAGTACAGAGGACAAGCATTATTGACTGACTCCACTAAATGCAGGGAAGAATGAAAGGCAAGAGCCAGGCATGGTGTTGCTGGCCTTTAATCCCAGCACTCTGGAAGCAGAGGCAGGCAGATGTCTGTGAGTTCAAGGCCAGTCTTGTCTACAAATGGAGTTCCAGGGTACATCCAGGGCTACCCAGAGAAATCTTGTCTCAAGAATTTAAAAACAAAACAACAGCCAAAAAGGCAAGAACTAAGTTGAATACATTAGCATTTCACCCAAGTGAAAAAAGCCCACAATGCTTTTTTTTTTCTTCCTAACACTAATGATGGTTTAAGAAGTAATACACCCTGGGGCTGGGATGTAGCTCAACGATGCTTGAAATGCACAAAGCACTGGGCTCCATCCCTAGCACTGAAACCAACCAACCAAGCAAAAACTAAATAAACCCAGAGCCAATGGGGCAAGAATCTCATCTATTTTGAATGTTGAAGCTGGAGGAATACAAGTTCAATGCTAGCCTGGAATATATAGATCAGCCACTTACCATATTCTTCCTCGACATTTAAAAAGGGTGAAGGCATTGGCTGAGGTTAGTGGTTGAGTACTTACCTAGCAAGAGTGAGACTCTGGGCTCAGTTCCCAGTACAATATATAATTTTTAAATTGAGGACTAAGAATATAGACTCGTTGGTAGAATGGTTGCCTTGCATGCATTGAGGCCCTGGGCTTGATTCTCAGTACTGCTTAGACCCAGGCAGGGTAATACATACCTGTAATACAAGACCTGTAATCTGGGTCATCCTCAGATTCGCCAGAACTTGAAAGTTAGCCTGGGCTACATAGACTCAGTTTCAAAAACAAACAACACCTCCCACCCATCCACCCAGTAGTATCGCTATGGTTTGTTTCAGATAACCCTGTTGTACAGAGAACTTGACAGTACTTAGGACCATGGATTCTGTTCTGGGATTGATTTTAAGTTACCTGCCTTGTGCAACAAGGATGTTTTCCAGCTGGGTCAGCACATGTGCACACACACACACACATACACAAATACACACACATATTTACACAGAGAAACACACACAAATAAAGAGATAAATGTAATCACTTTTTTTCAAAGATTCATCATGGTCTTTGGCAAAGCCTTTTGGGGTTACCTCCTTGCTTTGGGGAGCTGTTCCTCTAACCTTTCAAACCATGTTGCTTATAGCCTGAGTCAAGTTAGATACAAACTGGACAAGCTTTAGGTCAGACCTTTCTCTGGAGCTCTAGGAAAACCAGGAGATTAATTTCCATCAGAGCCCAGTGGGATCCTTGGTGGAAACACACTCTCCCACAAAAACAATAAAACTACCCACAAGGCCTTTGACATCTGCTTGGGAACTTTGAAAATCAACCAAAGCCAAAGAACAAACTGAAAACTGTCTGACCTTGGTAATTTTTGACCTTTGGTAACCCAGGGAGTCTGCGCTGTGTTAGCTTTTGGGGGGTGCTGAGGTCCAGCACCTCCTCCTCAGCAGCTCTGCAGGGACAGCCTCAAAGCCACAGGGGCTGGGCCAGACATCTTGTGACTTACTTAAAAGAAAAAAATGTGAGCACAGTCAATATTTTGTTCAAACTTGCAGCTGCTTGGAACTTTTCTATTCCTTGGGAGTTGTAACTATTTGATTTGACTCAGAACTCAGCTGAACTGGAGAAAGGGCAGGGGAAGGGGAATGGTAGTGTATGCCTTCAGTGCCATCACTTAAGAGGCAAAGTCAGGTGGGTCTCTGTGAGTTTGAGGCCAGCCTGGTCTACAGAGAGACTTTCAGGACGGCCAGGGAAGTTATACAGAGAAACCCTGTCTCGAAAAAAACAAACAAAACAACACAAACAAAAAAGTTTTCCTTAGCTGGGCAGTGGTGGCGCAGGCCTTTAATCCCAGCATTTGGGAGGCAGAGGCAGGTGGATTTCTGAGTTCGAGGCCCGCCTGGTCTACAGAGTGAGTTACAGGACAGGCAGGGCTACACAGAGAAACCCTGTCTCGAAAAACAAAAACAAAAACAAAAAGTTTTCCTTGAGTCATTGAGACTGGGAAGATGAACCACACATTTCAAAACCTGACAACCAGGAGCTTTCAAAAGCCTCGGCATGGATTCTGGAACTTGGCTGGTCTTCCAGGGAATCCATGTTTCATCCCTAGCACACACACATGAAGGCTTTCAATGTAACCTTACTCCAGTCCCGAGGAGATATGATGCCCTCTTCTGGCCTTTTATGGTACTGCATGCTTCTGATACATAAGACAGGAAAAACACAGCCATATACATATAAAGTAATTAAAAATTAAAAGCAAAGATACTGGAGAGATGGCTCAGCATTTAAGAGCACTGACTGCTCTTCCAGAGGTCCTGAGTTCAATTCCCAGCAACCACATGGTGGCTCACAACCATCTGTAATGGAATCTGAAGCCCTTTTTTAGTGTGTCTGAAGACAGTGACAGTGTACTCATATACATAAAATAAATAAATAAATCTTTGGGCTGGAGCAAGAGGGGTGGAGAGAGAAGAAAAAGTGTCTGAAGAAAGCTACAGTGTACTTACATATAATAAATAAATAAATCTTTTTTAAAAAGAAAAAATAAGGGGCTGGTGAGATGGCTCAACAGGTAAGAGCACCTGACTGCTCTTCCAAAGGTCCTGAGTTCAAATCCCAGCAACCACATGGTGGCTCACAACCATCCGTAACAAGAGCTGACTCCCTCTTCTGGAGTGTCTGAAGACAGCTACAGTGTACTTACATATAATAAATAAATAAATCTTTAAAAACGATAAATAAAAAAATAAAAAATAAGATGCTGAGAATAAAAGTTATTTTTAAAATGAAAAAAATAATAAAAATGAATGGTCACAGAGAACTCAGTTGCCACAGAATTAGTTCAAGGAAACCATCAAACAAAAAATACAAGAAACAAAAACACATCTTGGAAAGCATGTCGCACGCATAGGGCCAAAAACTAGATGGAAAGTGTCCGAGAGGGCTCTAGATTTTGGGCCCACAAACTTCAGCTGTTCCAAAACCATTCAGAGAACACAAAGGAACTGCAGTGACAGAGGTACAGGAGCACAGGACACATGTCACTGGAGAGACCCAGCTCACAGGGCTGGAGAGATGCTAAGGACCTGAGTTCCGTTCCCAGCACCCACCTGGTGGCTTGAAAACATCCATAGCTCCAGGTCTAAGGGATCTAACACCCTCTTCTGGCCTCTGTGGACTCCTTCATGAAAGTGATGCACACACACACACACACACACACACACACAGAGAGAGAGAGAGAGAGAAATCTGCTCACAATAGAACTTTCAGAATTCATATAATTACAAACATGAAAGGTCACTAAAGGTAGGCAACAGGTTTGAACTGTCAGAAGAAACAGCAAGCTTACCTTGCATTTAGAATAATCTACCCAGCAGCCAGGAGAGGCAGGAAAGGTGGAAGGGGTAGAAAAGGGTATTGGGAGGAGCTGAAGTTACTGCCCAAATTCCAAGAATTTGTCTCTCACAAAGTCTCTTTATGCAGCCCAGACTAGCCTGAACTCAAAATCCTGGCCAGGCTACAATTCCTGGCTTTGCTCTTTAACTATGTTTTGGACATAATATTCCTGTATAGGGATTAGAAGCTCCAAAAGCATGCAAAGACACATAAGGAAAGGTTTAGTGTAACTTTCATTTTTTTCAAACCTTATTTTAAAAAAAATGATTTATAGGGGTTGGGGATTTAGCTCAGTGGTAGAGCGCTTGCCTAGCAAGTGCAAGGCCCTGGGTTCAGTCCTCAGCTCTGGAAAAAAAAAAAGATTTATTTATTGAGTTTATATATGTGAGCACACTGTCACTCTCTTCAGACACCCCTGAAGAGGGCATCAGATCGCATTGCAGATGGCTGTGAGCCACCATGTGGTTGCTGGGAACTGAACTCAGGACCTCTGGAAAAGCAATCAATGCTCTTAACCACTGAGCCATCTCTCCAGTCCTCAAACTTTATTTTTAATGATGGTTCTTAAACGCTTTAACCTCCTTTGCAGCCCACCACCCACCAGAGGTAGTAGAAAAGGATGGGGGCGGCGGTGGAAGGGAGTGGACCTGTTTAGTAAGGTTCTTTGGAGCAACTCCCATCTCTGTTGTCTGGAAATCGGCAGTTTGGTTCACAAGTTAGCAGACAGTGGCAGCTCGATCTGCTCGCAACACTGCACGGATACACCAGCTGTCCAGTTCGGTCGAGTCAGGATAGCAGCGGTGACTCAGTCAAGCAGAGACAGCTCGGCCTCAGCCTAGGGCAGCAGGAGGAACCAACAGGAACACCAGGAAAAGTTCTCGGCTGTGCGTCTCTCAGGGAAGCGAAGATCATCAAAGACACGAGACCCACAAGTGTTGCACAGCTAGCTGTACCAGCAAGGCAAACTCTAGCTCTGTTGGGTCCTATTTATACCCCGCAAACATCACGCGTCCTCCACAGGCCTTGCCTCAGCACAGGTCTGGCCTCAGCACACGCATCTGAGTCTGAGGAAGCACAAAGAAACTGCAGTCCACCACCAGACAGTTTTTGGTGTGTTTCTCTCTGTGGAGTCCGAAAAAAATGCAGCTCAACTACAAAATGTAAGGCAGACCAATTCATGCATGTCACTAGCAAAGAGTCCTTCATGATGTGTCCTTTCACGTGTTTGTTTTAGCAGAACATCCTCTCCTGTGTCTGCTTCAGTGACACGTTCCTTCCCGAGTCTGCCTCTCATACCTGTGCCCACTTTAAGGTGACGTTCCTTCACATGGTTTCCCTAGCAAAACACCAGCCGACCGACTTTCCAAAGAACTCCACTCCAGTTTCAGTGTCTCCTCGCATCTCCACCATTCAGTCATTCAGTTCCCCTCCCTACAGGCCACGGTAATGAATTGTTTTATGTGTCCTTTCCAGAATATTTTAATTTACAAAAAACAAAAACAAAAACCCTCTTCAATATGGGCCAGGAAGATGCTTCAGTGGGTAAAGACACTTTGCTGTGTGAGGCTGACCACCAGAGTTTGATTCTCGGAACATAAGGGTGGAAGGGGTGAACTGGTTCTATGAAAGTTTAGATCTCATGGGGGCGCTGTAGCAAGCTCCCACACTCCCACCCCATCCATCCATCCATCCATCCATCCATCCATCTTTCTGTCTTTCTATCCATCTATCTACTGTTAAACCTGAAAGCCCCGATGAGAAAGACCAGTTCCACAACTGTTCAATTAAAGCAAGCTGTATTCTGAGACACACCCAGGACTGGACAGATGGCTACCTTAACCCTAAATCCAGCCTTAAGAGAGCAACCTGTCCTGGTCTCCTGAAGCCATTTTCTAGGAGCTGTAAAGGCCAGAGACTTGGCTGTTATACACTGTGAGAAAGATACAATAAAAGGGGAGGAACAAAGCAAGGATTACATCATGCGAATGGGGTTGCAAGCAGTTTACATCAGCTCTAACTTATTCTTAATTACAAACAGAAACCTTATTTTGCAAGGTTTTAACACAAGACAAACAAGGACTTATTCTTTAACTAGAACTTGGGACAGGACAAACAGGAACTTCTTAATTACAAATATAAACCTTAACTTGCAAGGACTTAACATAGGACAAGCAGGGATTTGTTTTGTTTTGTTTTGTTTTCTGAGACAGGGTTTCTCTGTATCGCCCTGGCAGTCCAGGAACTCACTCTGTAGACCAGGCTGGCCTTGAATTCAGAACTCTGCCTGCTTCTGCCTCCCAAATGCTGGGATTAAAGCCGTGTGCTACCACGCCCAGCTAGGGATTTATTTTTAACTGTCTTAACTGCAAGCAGAACTCTTAACATTGCAAGATATATTTTTTTCTTGTTTTGGTCTCCTGTTAATTTGCAAAGTATACAGCTCCTGTTCCCCCCACCACCACCACACACACACCAACATACACACACACACACCAACATACACATGCTCAAATAACACAGCATCTCCATATGGCTCTTTGAGGAAGCTGTGTTACAGATGCTGTGGGACTCTGTCTGTCTACTCTTGCCCCTGGAACCACTGTTGGCCACTGCTGAGGAACAGGTTGGTCACAAAGCCACAGCTCAGTCATGGCTCTTTCTTTAGAAGACACTCCTGGGTCTAGAGGCTGTTATTTTAGCTTATTAGCGTTACCCTAAACTGAGTGTGGTATCTCATGCCTTTAATCCCAGTACTTGGGAGGCAGAGGCAGGTGGATCTCTGAGTTTGAGGCCAGCCTGGTCTCGGGAATGAATTCCAGGACAGCCAGGTCCAGACAAAGAAACCCCGTTTTGCAAAACACAATTAACAAACCAAAAAAAAGCTACCCTATCAAGGTGTGGTAACCTGATCAGAGGCACAAAGGAAATTATCTCTGAGTGAACCAGGGCAGCTCACATCAGACTCAAATAAAAATAGTGACCTTGCTGAGGACAAACCAAAAACAAACCCCAAAACCCCAAACAGCAAAAACTCAGAACCAAACCTAGCAAGTTCTCCAACCCTAAAGCCACAAAGCTCCTCTGTCAACAACGTACGGAATGGGCATGCACCTGTCCCTTATCACCAGAGGAGGAAAAAATCCACCAGGTGCAAGACAGGGCCAGGAAGTCTCCAAAAGCAATCTGCTCACTGATTGCATGGGAGAACCTCCTCTAACTATGAGGAAGAAGTGCCTTAAAAATACCATCCTCATGATTCACATAATGACCTCTCTGACAACCAGATGCAAGGACTGCTCTGTCCCTGTGAGGGACAGCTGCACCTCCCCTGCTGGTGCTGTCCCGATCCCATGACCCTTTTTCCTTACAATTACGTCTTCCCCTCAAAGTTTGTTATCTACTTTCCAGACTCTTTCTTTGTCTCATTTCTCTCTCTCTCTCTCTCTCTCTCTCTCTCTCTCTCTCTCTCTCTCTCTCTCTCTCTCTCTGTGTGTGTGTGTGTGTGTGTATGTATGTTTCACACATGATCTCCAACCTGGAGTCCTCCTGTTTCAAGACTGGGGTTGGAGGCATCACCACCATGCCCATCTTAGGAAGGGCAAAGCACTTTTCTCTTTTCTTTAAAAAACTAAGTTCATTTTTCATTGTGTATGTTTGTGCACCTAAGTGCTGGTGCCCTGGGAGGTAGATTCCCCTGGAGCTAGAGCTACAGCTGCCTGCTCAACACCCAACAGGAGGGCTGGAAATTGAACTCCAGTCCCCTGGAAGAGCGGCATTCTTAAGCAATGAGCCCCCAAGGGCACAGATCTTAACCCTCCCCCAACAGTTGTTTTTCCATTCATAACCACACACAGGCTCGTGCACACACACACACACACACACACACCGAGCAGTCACACAGGGAACAAACACTCTGCTCCACCCTGAACCAGACATCTTTCTAGCTCCTCATCTGAAAACAGGCACATTTGTAGAATGTATCTCACCTCAGCCATAAATTACAGGTTGCCATCCTGTAACCTGGAACACCCTGTACACTGGATAGTTATCACATTTGTCTTTGAGGTACTAGTTCTTCAGACAGAAGGTGGCTCACACCTTTAAAATCTTAGCACTGAGGCTGGACAGTGGTGGCACACGCCTGTAGTCCCAGCACTTGGGAGGCAGAGGCAGGCAGTTCGAGGCCAACCTGGTCTACAGAGTGAATTCCAGGACATCCAGGGCTACACAGAGAAAGCCTGTCTCGAAAAAAAAAAAAAAATCTTATCACTGAGAAGCAGAGGCAGTCAGATCTCTGAGTTCGAGACCAGCCTGGACTACAGAGTTCCAGGACAGGCGGGGCTACACAGAGAAAAACCTGTCTCAAAAATACAAAAAAGCAAAGCCAAACAAACAAATAAAAACCCCCACAAGCAACCCAACAGAAGAGCTATGGAACACAGTCCAGATTCACTCATCTGAGCAGCCAGGGATGGACCATTTCTAGTGGAGGGGAATCCAAGAATGAGAGGCCACTGGCCGGTACAACCATGACCACTGAACTGGTGTGGTGAGAGAATGGATTCTGGTAAGAGGAAAGAAATTCCTACATAGACTGGAACCATGGGTGTCAGAGGTCGAGCTGAGTTCTCAACTGCCAGGACCAGGCCTCCACAGCCTTAGCCACAGACAGACGGAGATGACAGACCAGGCAGCTTGCCGGCCCCACCCTTCCCCCTTCCTTCCCCTCCTTCTTCCTTGTGTGTAACCCAGGAACAGCACACTCTCTCAGTAACCCTCCCACCCTGCCTGTCAGCAGCCTGAAAGTCCACAGAACTACCCAGGCATTCATGCATGCTGGGGAATGGCTGTCTTTAGTCAATATTCAAAATGAGTCATGGTTGGACAGACAAACTTTTCCCACGTATCAAGATTATGTTATTTAAAAATAATTTTTTAAGCTGTGTGCAAAAGAGTTGGAGAGGCACCAGTGGAGGCCAGAAGAGGGCGTTGGACCCCTGTGGAGAGGAGTTACAAGCAGTTGAAAGTGCTCTTAACAACTGGGCTGGTTTTTTCTGCCCCAAATATTTGGGGCAGGGGTTCTTTGTTTGTTTGGTTTTCTTTTTTTTTCTTTTTTTTTTTTTCAGTTTTTTTCCTCTTTGGCCTGGAACTACCTATGTAAACTAATCTGGCCTTTTAAAAAATTAATTAATTAATTATATATAAGCACACTATAGCTGTCATCCAGAAGAGGGTGTCAGATCCCATTACAGATGGTTTTGAGCCACCACTTGGTTGCTGGGATTTGAACTCAGGACCTTTGGAAAAGCAGTCAGTGCCCTTAACCGCTGAGCCATCTCTGCAGCCCTAAACTCTTAAAGATCATCCTGACTCTACCTTTCAAGTATATTATAAAAGTTGTGCACCATCATGCCGAGGTCAAGTTATTGGTCTTTAAAAAGTTCTTTAATTGTTTCAGGATGTGCCACAGGGTCAGAAGCGACAAAATAACTTAAGTAAACCAGCACTCCAAAATGTAGCACTTCCTCCATCAACATCACTGGTCATTCAACCCCACAACAAAGCAAGATTCGTATTTGGACAGTTTCCATTTAATTTACAGGAGCAGACTGGAATTGATAACGTCATCCCGCGCAGGAGACACGGACAAGAGTGAAGAGTGCAGGCTGCTTTTCCAGAGGGCCTGCGTTCAGATGCCGCCCTCAGGTGTGGGAGCACACACCTGTAATGTAAGCAGAAGGACATGAAGGTCAACGTCGGCGTTGATGACATGGTAAGTTACAGGCCAGCCTGGGCTACAAAAGACCCTGCCACAAGTAAAAACAAAACAGACACACAAAACCAAAACAACAACAAGGAAAAAAACAAAACCAAGGCCCCAGCAGGGTGGCTCATAAGGTACCTGGTACCCACTATCAAGCCTGATGGCCGGAGTGTCATCCCTGGGTCACACAGAATAGGAGAGAACCAACTCCCAAAAGTTGTTCTCTGACCTTCACATTCACATCCCACACCCCACATAACAAATTAATTCTAGGTGCTGGGCAGTGGTGGCACACGCCTTTAATCCCAGCACTTGGGAGGCAGAGGCAAGCGGATTTATGAGTTCGAGGCCAGCCTGGTCTACAAAGTGAGTTCCAGGACAGCCAGAAACCCTGTCTCGAAAAACAAAAAAAGAAAGAAAGAAAAAAGAATTTTAGATAGATAGATAGATAGATAGATAGATAGATAGATAGATAGGATTACAAAATATAGACGGGGCTGATTGTTTGGGGAATTGGCCTAGCATGTTTCTGATCCTGTATTTAATCTCCAATATGACAACCCCCTTCCCCACTGTGCTAGCTAGTTTTATATCAACTTGACACAAGCTAAAAAACTCTGAAAGGAGGAAACCTCAGTAGAGAAAATGCTTGTATACATCAGGCTGCGGGTAGGCCTGTAGAGCATTTTCCTAACTACTGACTGATGGAGGAGGGCCAGCTCATTGATGGATGGTGCCATCCTTGGGCTGGTGGTGATCCTGGATTCTATAAGAAAGCAGGCTGAGCATGCCATGAGACACAAGCCAGTAAGCACCCCACCCCCACCATGATACTTGCATCAGCTCCTATCCCCAGGTTCCTGCCCTGCTTGGGTTCCAGTCCTGACTTCCTTCAATGATGGACTATAATGTCAAAGTAGAGTCCGGTACTGGTGAGATGGCTCAGCGGTTAAGAGCACCAACTGCTCTTCCTAAGGTCCTGAGTTCAAATCCCAGCAACCACATGGTGGCTGACGACCATCTGTAATGAGATCTGACTCCCTCTTCTGGAGTGTCTGAAGACAGTTACAGTGTAATAAATAAATATTTTTTTAAAAAGTATAAGCCAAATAAGTTCTTTCCTCCCCTACTTGCTTTTGGTCATGACATTTCTTCATAGCAGTAGTGACCCTAGCTAAAGCACCCACCTAATGAGAGGGCTGGTGTGCAGCCAAGTGGTACAGTACTTGTCTAAGAACCACAGGTTCTGGATTTGATCCCCAGCAAGCAAATGAAAACAACTTTCTCACTGGAAATCATTGTCTATGAAATAACTTTTTCTTTTTCTCCTTCTCCTTCATCTTCTTGATGGGATTTGAACCTAGGACTTCATGAATAATAGGCATGTGCTCTATCATTAAGCTACCACAACCCCACCAGATAAATTCTGGTATCTGTCTATCTGTGTTCCTTCCATAAGCTGACATTCAATGTACATCTCGTGGGTAGACAAGAAAGGGAGATGTGGTATTTCACCAAACCACAGACAGAACAAGAAGGGAAGAATGACAAAGTCTATACTATGCCCCATGGCTCAGTAGAGGTGATAATTCAAAATTCCAATATTTGAACATTACTTTCGGTCTAAACTCAGAAATGGGGATTTCAGTTTAGCTCTCACATTTCTCAAGACAAGAGTTCATGTGTGGGAATGAAAGGATGGTTCAGCTCGGCAGTGGTGGCGCACGCCTTTAATCCTAGCACTTGGGAGGCAGAGGCAGGCAGATTTCTGAGTTCGAGGCCAGCCTGGTCTACAGAGTGAATTCCAGGACAGCCAGGGCTACACAGAGAAACCCTGTCTCAGAAAACAAACAAACAAACAAAAACCAACCAAACAAAAAAGAATCCTTCTGCAGTGTGGGGCTACCACTTAATTAGGGGACCATGACTTCAAAAGTAACCCCACAGTCACCTAAAAAGAAACAACAAATCAGCCATTACCTGGCTTACCTGCATTAACATCTGTGAAGTCTCCCTTCTTTGAGACATACACACAGCCAGGGAGCCTGACGTTGGCCCTGGATAGGGCCTGTCACATGCTCATTGTCCTATAGCTTAGTTCAGATGTCTCAGATGACATGGTCATATGAGATGTGAACAGCAGTCACCATGCCCTCGGCTTTCCCAAAGGCACCCTGCATTCCTGAATGGAGCCACGATTAGGAAAGGCACCTATATGTAGCTTACTACGTAGCTTAGGATAGCCTTGACTTCCTGATTCTCCTGCTCCCACCTGTAAGTGTTGGGATTACAGGCATTTGCCACCACGACCAATGATCCCTGGAATATCATCACACAAGGAAAGCAGCAAAGAACATGGGTAGCAAAATAAGAAGAACTGGAGGGATGAACACTTTTTTTTTTAAGTTAATGATTGTATCGTGATTAAAATTTGTAGGTAAGGAAGCAAGAAAAGACATGGTGGCATTAAGACAGTAGATTACGGCTGGTTTGCTTAACAAAGTGAACCTTGCTGGAGGGTCTGTTAACCCCTGAGCTCCCTTGTGACTTCCTTGGTTAACATTAGAAGCAACACTGAATGTGTCCACCAGGGGGCGCTTCCAGAGTACAATACATAAAGTTATGCAGCTAGATGTATTCTTTGGAAAATGAGCCAAAGGTTGAGTGCTCGTTTTAGAAACCTTCACGAAAAAACCATCCTTTTAAGACTTGTTACAGAGTGTCAGTAAAGTGCTTACTTCGGTTTCCCAATCCTGGGTGTGGTAGTTAAACTCGACTGTGAAGTAGATGGGATTTAGAGTCACCATGGAGACAGGTCCATGAACGAAGCTGCAGGGAGGGGATTTCAAGAGTAGGTTAAGTGAGGTGGGAAGACCCATCCTAAATGTGGGTAGCACTACTCCATGGGCTAGGGGCCTGGAGTACATTCAAATGAGGGTCTCTACCTGGTAGAGGACACAATGTGAGCCGCCAGCTCACACTTCTGCTGTCAAACCTTTCCCTCCCATGGTAGACTGGCTTCCCTGAAACTGTGAGCCAAAATGACCTTCCTTAAGCTGCTTCTGTCGGGTATTTTGTTACAGTAACGAGACAAGTAACTAGCACACCATCGTGATGTTAATAATAACTAATACACTGGCTGCTGGAGAGATGGCTCAGCGGTTAAGAGCACTGACTGCTCTTCCAGAGGTCCTGAGTTCAATTCCCAGCAACCACATGGTGGCTCACAACCATCTGTAATAGAATCGGATCCCTCTTCTGGTGTGTCTGAAGACAGCTACAGTGTACTTACATACATAATTAAATAAATTAAAAAAAATAACTAATACACCATGGTGATATTAATGGTAACAGGGACTTTCTGGCCAGGCAGTACTTATCTGGTTAATGAACTCTGGGCCAGTGAGAGACCTTGTCTCAAAGGAAATAGATGGTGTTTCTGAAGACCACACCCAAGGCTGTATACACACACACACACACACACACACATGCACATACACACACACAGGCACATACACACATACACACACTACTTGCAAGTATACACACATGCACACGTTGTTTGAATGAAAGGGGTTTTTGTTACCAGCCATCAAAGAGAAAGGGATGTAAGAAGAAATGTCCACTTGGATCTAACAGCCATGAAAATAGCCAACAGAGAGGCTTCCAGGGACCTAGACAGGAACTCACAGAGTAGGTCAGGTCGTTTGTGATGAAGCTGGATGTCCCTGAGGAAAAGCCAAAGGGAATGTTGAAAGGTTCCCTGTGTAAACAGCAAATAAAGATGGAGATGAGGGAGACCTAGGAAGAGCAGTGTTACAGAGCTAGAGGCCAGCAGGATGGCTCAGTGTCGAGGGCACTTGCCTCTAAGTGAGGTGGGTTCAATCCCGAGGCTGCACATGGGAGGTCTAAAGAAAACATGTTTCCTGAACAGTCTCCTCTCACCTTGACATGTGCATAGTGACCCACACACAATAAAAAAAAGCAGATACAATGTAATATAAAGTGTTTTAAAGGGGAGAGGGCAAGAAAGCACAAGAGGTAAAGGCACTGCTGCCAAGCCTGAAGACCCGAGTTCAATCCCCAGGATTCTTCACGTGGTGGAAGGAGAAACACACACACACAAGCTAACTAATTGAAGTTTAATGTATTTTTTAAAGTCCCCATTCAAGGGTCTGCAAGGGCCAGCATCTACACAATGTAACTTTTCTAACAATTTAATCTTATATTTTTGTTCTTGAGTCCCATGTTGATACAGAAAACAATCTCACTAATTTATTACAAATTCAACTCCATCCCAAACCAGGCTGAAAATGCATTGTGAACCCAGCAGTAGTGGCATATGACTTTAATCTCAGCACTTCCAGGAGGCAGAGGCAGGCAAAGCAGGAGTTTGAGGCCGGCCTGGTCTGCAGAGTGAGTTCTAGGACAATCAAGGCCACACAGAGAAACCCTGCCTTGAAAAACCAACCAACCAACCAACTAACCAAATAAAACAAAACAAAGACAGACAGACAGACAGACAGGGCATTGTGTTTAGGTTTGGTGCCTTTTCACTTGGGTTGGGGAAGTAGGGGGGAGAGAGATCAAATTCTTAATCTCCTTTTCTGAAGATAAGAACCAAAATTTGGGGGGCTGGTGAGATGGCTCAGTGGGTAAGAGCACCCGACTGCTCTTCCAAAGGTCCAGAGTTCAAATCCCAGCAACCACATGGTGGCTCACAACCATCTGTAATGAGATCTGACGCCCTCTTCTGGTGTGTTTGAGGACAGCTACAGTGTACTTACATATAATAAATAGATAAATCTTTAAAAAAAAAAAAAAAAAAAGAACCAAAATTTGTTCTCTTTCATTCCAGACATTCCCAAAACAATGGGAAATTCAGAATTCTGAGTTTTGGGAGAGTTCTGCAAAGAGACAAACAACCGCCTATGGAGAAGGAAAGGAACTATGCATTCATGTTGAAAATTGAGTATGGCCCCTCCCTCCACACACAAAGGCCAGCTCTTCTCTGTGTGCAGTCTTCCTTGGCTGGAGCTGAAAAGCAAGCTCTTCCTTAGCTCCAGTTCCTAGTGTTTGCTGAAGTCCTTGGCTTGCCTTGTTTTAGATGGAAAACTCCAGTATCGGTCTTTGTCAGCACATGGTGTTCTTGTTGGCCTGTCTCTCTGCCTAATTTCCAGGCACAAATGACTTGTCTCTAGAGGAGGGCCTCCACTAAGCCATTGTGACCTTGGCTTGGCTTGATTGCTTCTGTTCCTAAGTTAGATCACATTCTGAAATACTGGTGGAAAGAATTGCAACATACGCGAGGACTGCGGAGAGAATAGTCCTTGGACTTCCAGCCAAAGATCCACAGCATTGCCACAGGCTGCCCTTTCATAGGTCTGTGCGCTGAGCTCTGTAGTTCAGCAACATAGAGCTGTCCTTTGCAACGGTCTCATCGTCACTTCCAAGACCTTCAAACCTTCGGATTTCTAAGTGTTATTTATTACAGGAGACAGGACATAAACATGCCCCAGCCCACATGTGGACGTCAGAGTTGGTTCTGTCACTATCATCAGTTGACAGGGATCCACCTCAGGTGGTCAGATTTGCTGGCTATGTTGACTAGTTTTGGGGGGTTTTTTGGTTTTGTTTTCTCAGCCTGATGAAAGAAAAGGACATTTGATGAGAGGGAACCTCAACTGAGAAAACGTGCTCATCAGTCTAGCCTGAGGGGCATTTTTTTCTTAATATCTGATGCAGGAGGGCCCAGCACACTGTGAGTCAAGCAAACTCCAAGCAGGTGGTCCTGAGGAGCACAAGAAAGCAGGCTGAGGAAGCAGTGAGGAGCAAGACAATAAGCAGCTCTCTTCTATGGCTCTGTATCTTGCTTCCAGGTTTCTGCCTTGAGCTCCTGGCCTGGCTTCTCTCAGTGATGGAGTGTGACCACAGTTGTAAACTGAAATAAACCCTTTGGTTCCCAAGGAACACTAAGGAAGACACTGGGCAAGCTCTGACTCCCCAGAGCTACCTCACAACCTTCCAGATTTCTGATAAGGACAAGAAAGGTCAGACACAAACATATAGGTTGTCTTGAATTTTGGTTTTTCTTCTGGGCATCATAAATTTAGAACTTTGTAAGATAAGAACTTGCAATGAGCTGTGGTGGTTTACATTTCTACTCCTAGGACTTTGGGAGTTTGAGGCAAAAGAATTGCCATGATTTTCAGGCCAATCTAGGCTATGCAATAAGTTCCAGGCCACCTTGAAATTAGAAGGTGAGATTATAAGCTGTTGCAAAAATACAAACTACATGGGGCTGGAGAGGTGGCTCAGCAGTTAAGAATATTGGCAGCTCGGGGCTGGTGAGATGGCTCAGTGGGTAAGAGCACCTAACTGCTCTTCCGAAGGTCCAGAGTTCAAATCCCAGCAACCACATGGTGGCTCACAACCATCCACAACGAGATCTGGCGCCCTCTTCTGGAGTGTCTGAAGACAGCTACAGTGTACTTATATATAATAAATAAATCTTTAAAAAAAAAAAAAAAGAATATTGGCAGCTCTTCCGAAGGACCAAGATTCAAATCCCAGCACTCACATGGCAGTTCACAACTGTCTGTAATTCCAGTTCCAGGGCATCCAACCCTCACACAGACATACCTGGAAGCAGAGTATAATGTAAATAAAAATTTAAGGGGGCTGGAGAGATGGCTCAGTGGTTAAGAGCAGTGACTGCTCTTTTGAAGGCCTTGAGTTCAAATCCCAGCAAACACATGGTGACTCACAACCATCCATAATGAGATATCTGCGATATAATAATAAATAAAGCTTTTAAAAAATTTAAAATACAAATTACAGGGTAAAGAGATGGCTGTTAAAGCACATGGTAGTTGTTTGTTTGTTTGTTTTTAATTTTCCGAGGCAGGGTTTCTCTGTGTAGCCCTAGCTGTCCTGGAACTCACTCTGTAGACCAGGCTGGCTTTGAACTCAGGGGTCCACCTGCCTTGTTTCCCAGGTGCTGGGATTAAAGGTGTGGCCCATCATGGCTGGCTTTCATCTCTGATTTTTTAAATTTGAGTCTTCTTTCTTTTGTTGGTTCGTTTGGCTAAGGTTTTGAGTGTCTTCTTTATATTTTCACAGAACTAAGTCTGCATTTTATTGATTCTTTGTATTGCTTCTTTTGTTTCCATTTCATCAATTTCTGCCCTAATCTTAATGATTCCTTTGCATCTTGTGATTTGACTTTGGCTTTGTTCTTCCTTGTCTAGAGCTCTGAGGTGTATCATTAAGTTACTTACTGATTTGAGCTTTCTTTCCGACTCCCCTGACTGACTGGAACCACCACCAAAAATGACTGTTTGCATTTGTGTTTCATAGAGTCTGCTTGGTGTGTTGTTATTTTTAGTTGGTTTTAGTGTTTTTATTATTTCAAGGATCCACTCATTGCTGAATAGTGTGTTGTTTAATCTCCATGAGTTTGTGTGTGGTCCAGGGCTTTTCTTGCTATTGATTTGTAGTCTGATTCCATTGCGATCAGAGAGAATAGAGGAAATTATTTTATGTTGTTGAATTCCTCTTTCAGATCATTTATCATTTTCCTTCTTTCGGGCAGCTCTGTGTCTTTGACATACTTATAACTATTATAAATTCTCTTTTGGGGATTTAATGTAACTCATTTTCACTAGATGCCATTACTGTAGGGTTATTGATTTTTTTAAAGGGCATATATATAATGTCTTGATTTTTTTTTCATGTTTCCTATGTTACTGTATTGGGATTTAAACATGTTACTTTGTTGCTCAACTTTTTTCTTCTCTGCCATATTCTTTTAGCTGAAACATTTGCAGTGTTTAAGGGAGACTTGAATATGTAGTCTTGCGTGTGTAATCAGAGAACGATCCCTCAGCTCAGGAACTTGAGAGTGCCTGGGTTAGTTCTACAGTATCCCTGAGATGGCTATCAAGTGGAAGAACAACCACGGCTGCTTGCTATCACTGCTCTGCAAACGTACTAACCCAGCAACAACAGTGGCCCTTTCAGCCTCAGTAACTGTCAGAGGTTAAATAATCAAGGAGACTATGGGGTTTGCGTACATTTCAGTTAATAAGATTAGAAGTGGGAAGAAAGCAGGGTGGGTAAAGCTAAGGATTAAATATTAATCAACTTTGAAAAGAAAAGAAAAAAAAATCAAGGTGGGTAAAGTATTTGGTAAGGGAGTTGGGATGCCCATAGGGCCAACAGGTTTTAAAGATTGTGAACTCTGTGGAAGATTTAATTACGAAGTAAAATGAGCACAGCTGGGGGTAGGTGCACGCTTTGAATCCTAGCACTGGGGAAGCAGAGGCAGGTTGATCTCTGAGTTCCAGGCCAGCCTGGTCTATTACCGTATGAGTTTCAGAACAGTTAGGGCTGCACAGAGAAACCCTGTCTTGGAGAAAAAAATAAAATAAAATAGAGATAAGGATAAGAGAAAGAAGAAAGATTGGGGAAAAGAGCATATGAGATGTGGCTGAAGAGGGACGAATGCTATATGGTAAACAAGATGGAGAAAAGAACCAGCCCTAACATCTTAAAGAGGCCAGAAACACGTGTGCAGGGTTGGAATCTAAATAGTAGGAACTGTGAGATAAAACAGATCCCCAGGTATTGACCTGCTGCTGCACTGAGCCGAAAGGTTAAATTCTCAGATCCCCCTGGTACTAGCAAATTCCATGTTGGGGGCAGGGGACCCTGTGACCTCTGTAGCCTCAGGGTTCTTAGGCATCTGGTGTTTGAGGGAGAGGTGGTTGCAAGTCCTTTTCTGGTAGTTCCCAGAGCGCCTGTTTGCTCTGGTCCTACAGGTCTGGTGTGTGTGAGGACCAGCCACCACTCCTGCAGATTCCACAGCTATCTTTTAGCAAGAGGTATTTCCCCTTCATTCCCTCGTGTGAATGGATCCTGACCTGCAGTTCGTCTCCACAACACTCTTGCAACAGGATGATTCCAGTGGAGGACCCTGTGTTTGGTCTTGTGAAGTTCTGGCTGCTGGGGCGGGGTGGGGTTGGGTGAGGGGTGGCTTTGCTGGGTTTTTGTTGTTGTTGTTGGATTTTGTTTTTGTAGTGTGTGCTGAACACTCCCCATGGAAAAGGTTGGATGATAAGAATTTAACAAAAACTTATATTATTTTTGTCTGTATGCACAAGTGGTACAGTGTATGTTTGTACACACACACACACACACACACACACACAGATCAGAGAACAACTTTCAGGAGTCAAGATTCTCTTCTACCATGAGGGTCTTGGAGATGGAAAGTTGTCAGGTTTAACCACAAGAGCCTTTACACTAAACCATCTTTACCGGCTGACGGTGGGTTGTTTAAACACACAGCAGACCATGGGTGAGAGAGTTTTAGGAATAAATGTTTTCAATTTCTTTAATTTTTTTTTCTTTTTCGATTTTGATTTTTCAACACAGGGTTTCTCTGATTAACTCATTTTTGCAAAGACACAAAAGTTGAGTCTAGGAATGTAGTTTAGTGACAGACAACTTGCCTGATACTCACAGGGTCCTGTGTTCTACCCCTGCATTTTATTTTATTTTGTTTTTAAGATGTATTTATTTATATTTAAGTACAGTGTAGCTATCTTCAGACACACCAGAAGAGGGCATCAGATCTCATTACAGATGGTTGTGAGCCACCATGTGGTTGCTGGAAATTTAACTCAGAACTCTGAAAGAACTCTGGAAGAACAGTCAGTGCTCTTAACCACTGAGTCATCTCTCCACCCCAACCCCCGAATTTTAAAAGAAAACTCCAAGTGCCACTGTGAAAGAAGTAGAGGTTTACTGTCAGTATAAACTAAACGCTGCGTCTGCACTTTACTGTTTAGGAACGCTACACTGCACTGTTACGCCTCCTCTCTCCCATGAGGAGCACTGTGTCTGCACTTTACTGTTTAGGAACGCTACACTGTACTGTTACGCTTCCTCTCTCCCATGAGGAGCACTGCGCTGCACATGTGATTGTGGATATCCTCTCTCCAGTTGACTTATTTTTATTTATTTGTCCATTAATTTTGTGGTGTTGTGATTGAACCCAGAACTCTGCCCAAGCCAGAGCTCTACAATCAAGCACTATATATATTCAATATGTTATATAAGTTAATATATTAAATGCAAAATATAATTTATCAATATATAAATTACATTAGTATATTTATACAGTACTATATGTTATATATATATATATATCTGTTGTTATTTTGTGTTATTTTTTTTGAGATAGGGTTTCTCTATGTAGCCCTGGCTGTCCTGCAACTTGCTCTATAGACCGGGCTGGCCTTGAACTCTGAAAGGTGTGCTCCAATACTGCTTCACTCTAAATATTCTTTTTCCCTCTCAATGGAACTGTTTCGGAGCAGCGTCTCAGTAGCCTAAGCAGGCCTGAAACTTGCCACGTAGCCTAGGTTGACTTCTGCCTCCTGATTCTCCTATCTCCACCTCTGAGGTTCTGGGATAACAGGCAGGTACCGGGTCTCAGTTGAATTTTAACTTCTTGTGTGGCAAGCTCTCACAAGCCACAAGGAACAGACACCACTCCCTGCAAATCTAAAACAAAGACCATTTGTCTCTTTGTCTCTTTTCTCCCTCCAACAACATGGCTTCTACTGATGAACAATGATTGGCATCTCGCCCGTGGACTCGATGGTCCTACTTGGTTACAGAAAATCAGGACTGCTTGGGAAAGGAAGCTTTGTGGGCGAGGATGTTTTGCTAGCTCGCTGTCCTGACTCCTTTTAGAATTCAGAAAAGTGCAGAATTGGGATGGAACATCCCACGGAAAGATGGAGGAACCATCTACATTGGTCAGGAGATAGACAAAGGCACTACTATCTAGAAGGAAGGACCACCTCCAGCTATCCTCCCGTGAAAGAAGAGCTGAGAATGTGGAAGCTGACAGATTATAATGTTTCTTTGAGGGGGGAAAAAAAGTAGAGAGGTAGATCAATTGGGAAACATAAATTTTCCTTTAAACATAAAGGGGAAAAACATGCTATTGAATTTCAAATGTTAACGTTTCACAAAACGGGCGTTGTGTCACCCCAGTGGCAGCCAATAAATTAAATGTGAAAAATGTGGCTGAGAAAAAGAAGTGGTGAGTGCCCACTCTGGGCAGAACGAGGTTAATGAATACAACAGAAGTGAGTGTTCTCCTGGATTGTCTGCAAAGTTTTGTGTCAAAGCAGCATTCACGACAGGCCTGAGAAGCTAGTGTGCTCATCTTAGTGTCCCTGGCCAGAGCCAGGAAGGCTGACCCAAGGAGTGTGGGAAGGGCTTGTCTGATATGACCCTGATCATCTCCTCCCCAGGATCCTCGCTGAGTACACAGTGTTCCTGGGAGAACCGATACACAAGTTCTGAAAATGTTGCCTATTGATTCAAGTCTAAAAAGATAGCAGGAAACATTAGAAACAAGACTGTAACATACATTTTTAAACATTTTTTAAGATCCCCTCCCCCCAATTAGCCACAAAATAAAGATAAGTTCCGAAGAATAACCCAGGGAAAATACATGGGAGTAGGGGGGACAAACCCAAAGAAGGAGGCCATCAAGGGCCACGTGTGGTGGCGCACAACTTTATTTCCAGCACTGGACGGCAGAGGCAGGTGGATCACTGTGAGTTTGAGGTTGGGATGGTCTACAGAGTGAGTTCCAGGACAGCCAAGGCTACACAGAGAATCCCTGTCTTGAAGAAACAAACCAAACAGCAACAAGAGGTTGACAAGATGAGTCGGAAGTTAAAAGCATTTGTTGCTCTTGCAGAGAAGACCCAGGTTTAGTTCCCAGCATCTGTATATGATCTCAAAACTGTCCATAAACTCCAGTTGCAAAGGATCTGACATTCACTTCTGACCTCCTTGTGCACAAAGCATGTATGTGATACATTCATACATACATACATGCATGCATGCATGTAAACACACACACACAACCAAACAACCACCACCAGCAACAACCAAAAACAGCGGATACACAAGATTCTCAAATTCATTCATGGTTTAAAAACATGAATGAAAGCCGGGCGGTGGTGGCACAAGCCTTTAATCCCAGCACTTGGGAGGCAGAGGCAGGCAGATTTCTGAGTTTGAGGCCAGCCTGGTCTACAAAGTGAGTTCCAGGACAGCCAGGACTATACAGAGAAACCCTGTCTCGAAAAACCAAAAAAAAAAAAAAAAAAAGTTATTCTTGAGATAGAGCTTCCTATGGTGCCTTTGTTGGCCTGGAGTTTTTAAAGAGTTTTTAAGGGGGCTGGTGAGATGGCTCAGAGGGTAAGAGCACTGACTGCTCTTCCGAAGGTCCTGAGTTCAAATCCCAGCAACCACATGGTGGCTCACAACCACCCGTAGTGAGATCTTACGCCCTCTTCTGGTGTGTCTGAAGACAGCTACAGTGTACTTATTTATAATAAATAAATGTTTCTAAAAAAACCTCACTGTCAATTTACAGATTTGTTTCCCTTTTTAATTATTTGTAGGTGTTTGCTGCATGTGAATGGAGGTGCCCATGGAGACCAGAGGTGTCAGATCCTGTGGAGCTGGAGTCACAAATGCCTGTAAGCCACCTGATGAGGGCTCTTCCAGTACAGTACACTGTAGCTGTCATCAGACACTCCAGAAAGAAGAAGTCAGATCTCCTTATGGTTGTAAGCCACCATGTGGTTGCTGGGATTTGAACTCGGGACTTTGGGAAGAGCAGTTGGGTGCTCTTACCCACTGAGCCATCTCACCAGCCCCTCACCTCCTCCTTCTTTAACCTCCTAATTGCTGGGACTACCGTTGTGTGCTACCACACCTGGCTGTCATTAAGCATTAATTTTAAAAATTTTAGATAAAAATAATTTTTGTTCAATTGTGGTTTTGTTTTAGACAGGCTCTATGTAACCCATACCTACTTCTGATTTGCTAGGTAGCTAAGGATAACTTGGAACTCCTGATTCTCCCTTCCAAGGGATTACAGGCATTTGCCATTTTGTCCAGCAAAACTCATTCTGTAGACCAGGCTGGCTTCAAACTCAGAAATCCGCCTGCCTCTGCCTCCCAAGTGCTGGGATTACAGGCGTGCACCACCACTGCCCGGCTTAAATTCCTTTTTCTTTCTTCCTTCCTTCCTTCCTTCCTTCCTTCCTTCCTTCCTTCCTTCCTTTCTTTCTTTCTTTCTTTCTTTCTTTCTTTCTTTCTTTCTTTCTCTCTCTCTCTCTCTCTCTCTCTCTCTTTCTTTCTTTCTCTTTCTTTTTTCTTGAGGCATGGCTTCATTGACATGTATCCTTGTGTGGCCTTGGCCTGGGACTCGTCATACAACTCTGAAGGTCTCAAACTTGCTTCAGTTCAAAGAAATGGAAGAAGATAAAAATTCGGCGAGTAAGAATGACTACACAACAAGCATGAGCTTGGGTTACCTAGTAACCCGGGCAGGACACACCCTGAGTAATTCAGGGTACAAAGGACTTGTCAGTATTGATAACAAGTGTGGAGAGTGGAGGGAGATGATTTGTGCCGAGAGCTGTGTGGTTAGGCAGTGACTAGGCATGTGTGTTTAATATAGTTGGACAGGTTACAAAAAAAAAAAAAAAGCTACTGTTGCAAGATGCAAACACTGCAATTTGGGCATCAATGAATCACCCACCAGACATCTTTAAGCAGGGAAGTAAACTGGTTTAGAAGTACTGCTTCCTCTCCTGTGTCCAGATCTTGAACTCCCAATGCGGCTGAAGATGACTGCGGTTTTCTGATTTCCTTGCTTCTGCTTCTCCAGCATTAGAGTTGCAGACCTGAGCCACCACAGTTGATTTACCGTGTCCTGGGAACTGAACCTATGGTTTCATGCTTGAGAGGCAAGCACTCTAACTACTGAACCACACTCCCACCCCCTCACTAGTGTTTGTAGATTTCAAAGTTTAAGATATTCTCCAGAAAGGTGAAAAGAACTAAAGTCTAAAAGAAGAGGGAATAAAGGACCAGGCTGGGAGAGATAATGTTTTCTTTTCTTTTTTTTTTCTTGTTTGTTTTTTGAGACAGGGTTTCTCTGTGTAGCCCTGACTGTCCTGGAGCTCACTCTATAGACCAGGCTGGCCTCGAACTCAGAAATCTGCCTGCCTCTGCCTCCCGAGTGCTGGGATTAAAGGCTTGTGCCACCACACCCAGCTTAACATTTTCAAATATGATCCCTAAAAGGCAAAGCATGGTAGAGTATATCTTCCATCTTACCACACAAGAGGCTAGACGATCTCTGGGGGTTCAAAGCCATGAACTATGTAGGGAGTTCCAGATCAGCTATGTCTTCCTAGGGAGACCCTGCTCAAAACAAACCAAACCCAAGAAACAAGAAAGGATTAGTCCCTAAGACATCAAACTTCATAGAAGGACATCTGCTAGTAGAAGTGTTAATGTATAGACTCCAGAAGTCAAGTTAAGAAAACATTATTTACACCTTTTGTGGGTGGGGATGATGTTCAGTCGATGGCCAAGCAAGCACAAAACCCTGGTACAACAACTGAATGGCATCTCCAGACCTCTGATCATATTCTAAGTTCCAAGAATGCCTTTGCTCTCCAAGTTTAAGTATTTCCTTATAAAACAACTTCTCTTCTTCCTCTTCCTCCTTTAGTTGAAGAAATATCTCTGAACGTGTCTCACTGGGAGTTACTATTCTTGTGATGAAACACCATGACCAAAAGCAAGTTGAGGAGGAAAGGGTGTGTTTGGATTACACATCATTGGAGGAAGTCAGGACAGGAACTCAAGCAGGGACAGAATCTGGAGGCGAGAGCTGATGCAGAGGCCATGGAAGGGTGCTGCTTACTGGCTTGTTTGTCATGGCTTGCCCAGCTTGCGTTCATATAGAACCTAGGACTACCAGCCTAGTGGTGGCCCCCACACTGGGCTAGGCCCTTCCATGTCAATCACTAGTTAAGAAAATGTCCATCTGTGTGTGGTGGTCCACAGAGGCAAGAGGATCTCTGAAAATTCCAAGACAGCCGGGACTATACAGAGAAACCCTATCTTTAAAAGAAAAAGAAAAGAAAAGAAAAAAAAAAAAGGAAAAAGAAAATGGCCACAGGCTTGCCCATAGCTCCATCCTTTAGAGGCATTTTCTCAACTGAAACCCCCTTTTCTCTGCTAACTCTAGCTTGTGTGTGTCAAATTGACATAAAATTCAGCCAGAAAGTATGAGTGATATTTGCTTGCTGTCTTCACTCTTGGGATACAGACTCCTTACCTTTGCTTCTTCTGGTTTTGTTTGTTTGTTGTTGTTTTGTTTGCTTCTTATATCCCGGGACCCTTCATGCATGTGAGATGGCACCTGGCCAAGTGCTCCCATATAATCCCAAGATGTCTGTAGGGTCCACATGCTGACAAAGTGGGGAAGCTAAAGACATCCCTTTCTTTAGCTCTTATTGGCTGCTCAGACTCCGTCAGGAAGCTGCTTCCTGGAGCATGCAAGTCTGGTTGTTACCATTTTAGGAGCTGAGGCAGGAAGGTTTCAGGAGTGGAACATCTCAGCACTAGAGCCAAGATACATACTGTCACCAGTCCCTCGGGCGTTTTTAAAAATAAGCTTAGTAAGGTCTTTATGTGTTTAGTAATACATATCAACTCTATCCTTTCCATTATTGTCTTAAATGTGTGTGTGTGTGTGTGACCAAGGCAGCTCTTATAAGGATGACTTTAATTGGGGCTGGCTTACAGGCTCAGAGGTTCAGTCCATTATCATCAAGGAAGGAGCATGGCAGTGTCCAGGTAGACGTGGAGCTGGAGGAGCAGAGAGTTCCACCTCTTGTTCTGAAGGCAGCTAGGAGAAGACTGGCTTCCAGGCAGCTAGGACACACACTTCCTCCGGCAAGGCCACACCTTTCCAACAAAGCCACATCTCCAAATTGTGCCACTCCCTGGGTTACGCATATTCAAACCACCACAGTAAGTCTGTCTATAATACACAGTCTGTGTGCAGAAGCCAGACATCAACACTGGGTATCCTCTTCACCTGAGACACACAGGTTCTCTCACTGGACATGAGCACACTGATTCAGCTAGAATGGCTAGTGGTCCTCTGTTGTCTCCACCTCCCCAGTGCTGGGATCGCAGGTGCCTGTTTCTATGCCCAACTTTTTAAGTGGGTAAGGGAACTGAGCTCATGGTCTTCAAGCACTTCACCAACTGAGCCTTCTCCCCAGGCCCAAGTCTGTGCTTTTCTAGGTCTATTAAGACAGTTGAGACTGGGGCTAGGGCGATGGCTCAGCAGTCAGAAGCATCTGCCATCCTTTCAGAGGAGTAAGACTCAGTTCCCTGCACCTACGTGGGGCAGCTCACAGTCACCTCTGGTAACTCCAGTTCCAGAGGATCAGACATCCCCTTGTGGCCTATCTATACAAATACATATAATATACATACAATACAAACACATACAATACATATAATCCAAACACACATATAAAAGAAATACATAATTAAATTTAAAGGACCAGTTAATGGGGCCAGAGAATTGGATCAGTGGTTAAGAGTCCCCATTGCTCTTATAGAGGACCTAGGCTTGATTCCCAGCACCCACATGGCACCCGCATGGCAGCACATACACGCATACATGCAGGTAAGACACTCAAACACATAAAATAAATTTAACAGTTTTCTAAAATAAATAAGAGTTAATATCCAGCCATCCACATTCCAACTGGGGACAGTTTGTTACTTTGTTTTCATTCCTTCTTTTCTTTATCTTATCAATTCATATAAGAAAACAAAAACCTTGACTGTTGTTATTCTGTAGTTTGGCAAGGAAGGACATTTTTGGCAGTAAAACACAGTGGTTGAAACTACCTTTTTTATTGTTGTTTGTTTTTAACTAAAAGCCAGGACTATTTTAAATACTATTTTGTACGAAATAAAAAAAACAGCACAAGTTGGTCACAGCAGGGAAAGCATTGCTCAGCTCCACTTCCTGTCTCCCCAAAGTCTCCATGAAGTCCTTGTAAAAAGAAAAGATTTCCCTTGCAGCTAAAAACTGAAGAGGAGGGCTGGAGAGATGGCTCAGCGGTTAAGAGCACCAAGGTCTTCTGAAGGTATTGAATTCAAATCCCAGCAACCACATGGTGGCTCACAACCATCAGTAATGAGATCTGATACCCTCTTCTGGGGTGTCTGAAGACAGCTACAGTGTATATACATATAATAAATTAATAAATCTTTTCTTTCTCGCTCTCTTTTTTTTTTTTTTTTTCGAGACAGGGTTTCTCTGTATAGCTCTGGCTGTCCTGGAACTCACTTTGTAGACCAGGCTGCCCTCGAACTCAGGAATCCACCTGCCTCTGCCTCCCAAGTGCTGAGATTAAAGGCATTCGCCACCACACCCAGCTAAATTAATAAATCTTAAGGGAAAAAAAAAATGAAGAAGAACCCATCTCACAGTTTCAGGGTCAAAAAATTTCCATGAAGCTGGGTCAGATAAAAGGCTTAGACGGGAGAACCCCCTGACAAGGTCCCTCTTTTCTCTTTCTCTTTTTTTCTTTCTTTCTTTTCTTTCTTTCTTTCTTTCTTTCAAGACAGGGCCTCTTTACATAGCCCTAGCTGTCCGCAAACTCACTCTGTAGACGAGGCTGGCCTCAAATTCACAGAGATCTGCCTGCCTCTGCCTCCTGAGTGCTGAGATTAAAGGTGTGCATCACCACATTCAGTTTATTTTTACTATTTCATTTATTGTTTTATTTAGTGAAGCAGTTTCTTAGTTTGACATAATTATATTTGGAGGCTGCTCACTAATACCTTTTGCACAGTTGACCTCTACTTGGGGAAAAACAAAAGAATGACACCGTATAAATTTTGGGTACCCAAACAGAGAAGCCAGGAAGTTAAATAGCATTAGTAGCCCTGATATTAGTGTCAGAGGCACCTGTATGCCCTGTTGACTCAGTTTGGCACACACTTACTGAGCCGCCCCATACTGGGACTCTTCTACTCACAGGATCCTGAGAAGTAAATCAAAAAGGGCAAAACTCCCTACTGTTGGGGAACCTCTGTAAGAGCTGTAGAGAGGCAGTAAAAAGTAAATGTAATAGCTGGGGGTGTAGCTCAGTAGGAGAGTGCCTGGCTACCAGGTATGAAGTCCTGGGTTCAAGTCTTCTCAGTACTGCAGTAACAACAACAACAACCACAACCACACTACAACAACTAGTTTATTTGAAATGTTAGAAAGTGTATGTGAAGCCAGGCGGTGGTAGCGCACGCCTTTAATCCCAGCACTCAGGAGGCAGAGGCAAGCGGATTTCTGAGTTCGAGGCCAGCCTGGTCTACAGAGTGAGTCCCAGGACAGAAAAGACTACACAGAGAAACCCTGTCTCAAAAAGAAAGAAAGAAAAGAAAAAAGAGAAAATAAAAAGCGGGGGCCGTGGAGGAGGGTTTAAAACAGCGGCATTTGAAACACTGAGGAAACTGATGTGTGAGGACTTGGAGCTAGACAGGAAGAGGGACAGGGCTCTGAGGCAGCTACAGCAGGCTGTCCGGCCTCCTGAAGCCCTGGAGGAATAAGCCTAAGGTACTTTCGGATAGCACTGACTCGAATACAGTAAACAGGCAGACTAGATTGTAAGTAAAGATATAAGTAAAGATGGCTTCTAATAAGTTTCCATTTAGGAGACCACCCTATGAACACAGAGCCACAAGTGAAGTAACTCCTTAGCCACCTCTTGGCATCTGAGATAGAGTTAACTATCAGCTACAAACTGTCCTGTAGATATGAGAACGGAGAACTTAGTGTAATAGCCAGCACACCTGTCCTCCACACAATGGTTCCCTCCTTTTTCTCAGAAACCCCTTCCCAACTCGCAGGAATTCCTTTCGCTTTTCCTTAATTTCTCACTTTTCCTCAGTTTCTATTCTGTTAAATATACACATTTCCATGTTATTGTTCATCATCACAGGGTAAAGGACCTATCAGCAGGGGCTGATGCAGAGGCCATGGAGGGGTGCTGCTTACTGGCTTGCTCCTCATAGCTTGCTCAGCCTGCTTTCCTGTAGAATCCAAGACCAGCAGCTGCCCAGGCATGGCATCACTCACAGCGTACTGCGCCCTTCTCCACCAATCATTAATTAGGAAAATGTCCTACAGCATTGCCTTCAGCCTGATCTTATGGAAACACTTTTTTTTTTTTGGTTTTTGAGACAGGGTTTCTCTGTGTAGCCCTGGCTGTCCTGGCACTCACTTTGTAGACCAGGCTGGCCTCGAACTCAGAAATCCGCCTGCCTCTGCCTCCCGAGTGCTGGGATTAAAGGCGTGCGCCACCACGCCCGGCCACTTTTTTTTTTTTTAAATTGAGCTTCCCTCCACTCAGATAACTTTAGCTTGTGTCAAGTTGGCATAAAACTACCCAGCATGATAGACCCCTCTGTCGACTTGACACAAACATATCACAATAAAGGTACAACATTTCCATCCCATCATCCCCAAGACTCCCCATTAAAACATAAATAACATTAAAAGTCCCAAGATAGCCCTGGGCTAATTATATTTGATGTTAATTCCGTTCTCCAGTGTGGGGCTGCAAACAAGACATGAGTCAGCACTCAGGTGATTTCCTGTAAACCTGCTTCCCACCTTAATGTATAAAATAAAGGCTAGAGCCGGTGATTGAACGGAGAAAAAGGGGAAGGTGGAGATGAAGGTTTTGGGAGAGAAAGAGAAAGGGAGTGAGGACTACGGAGGACAGAGGAGGAGGAAGGAAAGCGGAGCAGAAGCACATGGCCTGGAGAAACCGAAAGTTATAAGGGGTCTCACAGATGGGGAAGATGGCAGTGTAGTGGTAGATCTGCCCAATCTAGGCGTACAGCTTGTATTCATATTAATTGAGTTGTGTTTCATTGCCGGGGCATATTTCTGCTGCAGATTTACTGCGACAGTTTAGTTTCTTTAAAATACCAGTCTCTTAAAATCTAAATTCTCCATAAAACTCCAAAATCGCTCAACTGTGGGCTCCTATAAAATAAAAAATAAATTAAGCACCTTTTTACTTCAAAATGGAAGACCTGATCTGTACTGGCTGGTTTTGTGTGTCAACTTGTCACAGCTGGAGTTATCACAGAGAAAGGAGCCTCCCTTGAGGAAATGACTCCATGAGATCCAGCTGTAAGGCATTTTCTCAATTAGTGATCAAGAGTGGGAAGGCCCCTTGTGGGTGATGCCAACCCTGGGCTGGAAGTCTTGGGTTCTATAAGAGAGCAGGCTGAGCAAGCCAGGGGAAGCAAGCCAGTAAGAAACATCCCTCCATGGCCCCTGCATCAGTTCCTGATTCCTGACTTCCTTGGTGATGAACAGCAGTATGGATGTGTAAGCTGAATAAACCCTTCCCTCCCCAACTTACTTCTTGGTCATGATGTTTGTGCAGGAATAGAAGCCCTGACTAAGACATGATCTCTTCTTAATCACTGCTAATCTCTCAGCTCCAGCAAAGAGAAGGTTTCCTTGTAGTAGTTCTGGTATCTTGTTATTAACAGATGATTATTCAGCCCCAGTTATCCAGAACCACCAAGTTATCCAGAACCACAGAATCTTAATTCAAAATAACGAAAGGCCCCAAGGAGTCTTTACTCTTCCCTCTGAGACTTCTCAGGTGAGGCCTTCACGGTCTTCACTGCTCTCAACTTCTCTTCCAAGCTCACTGAGCTCTCAAACACTCAATGGCCTTGCTAGCCCAAAGTTCCAAAGTCTTTCCTCTATCTCATCCAGAACAACATGCTTAGACCTGCCACAGCAATACCCTGTATCAACTTGCCTTAGTTAGGGTTACTACTGCTGTGATGAAAGACCACGACCAACGAAACTTGGGGAGAAGAGGGTTTATTCAGCTTTGCTTCTTCATCACTGTCTACTAAAGGAAGTCAGAACAGGAACTCAAGCAGGGCAGGAGGAGGAGTGCTGCCTACTGGTTCGCTCCCCCTGCTTTCTTATGGAGATTTCCTCCCTCCTCTCTCATGGGCCCTCTCTGACACTGCAACATTATCAGACTTTGTGGTGACAGAGTGCCAATCTAAAGTCCTTCGACATAGAAATTATTCTGAAAACTCTGAGGAGGTCACAGAAATGTCACAGAGGCTGGTTACCTGCCAGTCTCCAATAGTCTATGCACCATGTTAGCAGAATGCTGTGGAGTCTGGGGTGTTGTCTAAGGCCCTATGCCCTCCTGTCTCACTAGCTCTGCTCTGTGGTCTGATTTCATACCACACTATCTGAGTTATGAGTGTTCCCTGTGTGTGCAAGCTTCTTGCAAATCTCTATCTTCCTCAGCTTCACTCTCTGCCCCTCAGGACTGAGACAGTGTGGCAATGAGGGAATAGGATGAATGTGTGCACTTCCTCTACAGTTTTCAGTTTTCCTGTGCGAGCTTTGCTCCATCTTCCTTCTCTGCAGGGAAACTGGCTGCTCTCAAAATCTGGGAAACCTCTATTTCAGTCCTGGGTCTACTGTGCTGTGCTGTTTGTGCCCTCAGACTGTTATTCCTTCAGAACAAAGTTTTGAATGCAAAAGCAAGAAAAAAAATCTAAATTTCTTTCACTTAAAACATGTTTTCACATAGAACCAGGCTGTGGTTGGATGTGAGTCCAAGGTCTGGAGCTTATTATGTAGATCAGGCTGGTTTTGAACTCAGAAATCTGCTTGCCTCTGCCTCTTGAGTGCTTGGAATAAAGGCATGTGCCACCATGTCCAGATCCTCTAAGGTAAATTTTTATGACATATCAAAATATTTCCAAAGCCCTTCACACACATTAGAATGGCTATAATATTTTTTTCAAAAATGGAAAATAACTAGTACTGACCAGGCTGTAGAGAGCCTGGGACCCTCCTGCATGGCCTGCGTGGATGGAATGTGGACGTGCACATGCGTGGAAAATAGTTTGGCAGTTCTTCAAAAACTTACACATAGCCAGGTGGTGGTGGCACACACCTTTAATCCCAGCACTTGGGAGGCAGAGGCAGGGGGATTTCTGAATTCGAGGCCAGCCTGGTCTACAAAGTGAGTTCCAGGACAGCCAAGGCTACACAGAGAAACCCTGTCTCGAAAAACCAAAAAAAAAAAAAAAAAAAAAAAAAAAAAAAGTTACACATAGAATTAGCATATGGTCTAGCAGTTCTACTTCTGAGTATATTCTCCAGACATCTGAAAGTAAGGGTGCAAACAGATCAATGAGCTTTTTGCTCATAGCAATGGTAGTCTCACTTGCCAAAAGGTAGAACAACCCAAATGTTCATCAAGACAGGAATATTCAAAATAAACAAAATAAGCAAAACCAGGGAATGCATACACAGTGGAATATTAGTAAGTCTTAAAAAATAATCTGGGTTGGTGAGATGGCTCAGTGGGTAAGAGCACTGAGTGCTCTTCCGAAGGTCCTGAGTTCAAATCCCAGCAACCACATGATGGCTCACAACCATCTATACAGCTATAGTGTACTCATATACATAAAATAAATAAATCTTTAAAAAAAAAAAGAATCTGAGCTGGAGACGTGGCTCAGTTACATGCTTACAGTGGAAGCATAAGGACCTGACCACGCCTGCTCAGTCAGTCAACAGGTTCTCCATCATGGGAGTGAGGATTAAAAAGAAAAAAAAGACGGTTACGACAACATTGTAGTATGACCCCAGTCAATTCTGAGACTGAAGGCAGGTTTAATTTTTTCCAATCCACTTTTTATACCATTTTAATTACATGGAAGTATTAAGGGTGAGTAGCACAATGAGGAATCCAGCAAGACAATAGTCAAGGAACAAGCAAGACAATAAATACAAAGCCCCATGATCACTCTGGTGATAGCAGTTTCTAAGGATGATCAAGATATCTGAGCCTACTTTGTTCTACCTAAAATCAGATTCTTACTTCCTTGTCCTTGGCCAATGTCAGGTCCCTGCCTGAACTTACTTCACTGTCATGCCCTAATGTCAGATTCCTGTCAAGCTGCACCCCAAAAGGCTCTCCACAAGAACCTGAGTCTTCTGAACACAGGTTAAAAACAAGACAAACAAACAGCAAGAACAATGACCAGGTGCGGTAGCACATGCCTTCAAGCCCAGCACTGGGGAGGCAGGCATACCTGAGGCTCATGAGCCAGCAAGCCTTGGTTACTTGGAAAGCTCCAGGCCAACAAGACACTCTGCCTCAGAAAATAACAGAAAAATGAGGCTGATGTGTTCCTGAGAATAACACATGAAGTTGCTTTCTGGCCTCCAAATGCATGGGCACAGATTCAGGTTCACATACATACACCCACACACAACAATGCAAGTCTGATGATAACATGGATGTTACTTGAAAACATCTTAACAATCCCCCTGCTTTACACCCCTGGGTTGAGACTGAAGGCTCCAGTCACACAGCCAGCTATATTAGGTATCTAGAACAGGCAAAGTCAGAGACAGACAGTAGGAGAATGTGGAGTTAGAAGCTTAGCTTCCGAATGTTTTATTAGGATGATGATAAAATTCTGGAAACATATCTGATAATGATTGCACAACACCAACCATGTAATCTATGCTAATGTTGTAGTAATTATTTAATCTCAACTGGGGCTTTCTTCTCTACCTTAGACCATTCAGTTCCCAGATAAAAGATACAAAACCTTTATATTTATGATAAGCCTTTAAAGCACTAGAGCTGGGCAGATATCAACCCTCTAAGCTATTAGTATCTACTTCCCTATCAATAACCCTGAGTTATAACGCGTCGTATTCCACCTGGGCCGCTCTTCACTCTAATTGGCCAGTCCTCAAGGCCAAGCTTTCAAGATCCGCCTATCCCATTATGTCGGTTCCTCTCTCTTCCTTCTTTCTTGGAAGGTTCTCCTGCCTCAGACCCCAAGCCTGGGAACTAAAACTCCACCTATCTATCTCTCTCTGCCCAGCTATAGGCTACAGGCATCTTTATTGACCAATCAGGGATAACTTCGGGGGCAAGGTTACCTAGCATCACTCAGGGTATCTGAGGATCTTCTCAAAGGCAGGCAACCAGGACTAGTATTTAGCATTACAATACCTCAACAGTTTTAAATTAAGGAGCAAGGTTTGCCCAACAGAGTCTGGTAGATGTGTGAATTCACCTTTGGGTACAGAATTCAGTATTACAATACACAGCAACAGACCAAGCCTCAATAACCTGTCCATTTAAAAACAGTGAAAGATGGCTCAGCAGGTAAAGATGCTAACACTCAAGTCAGCCAAGCAGCCTTGGTTCCCAGGTGATAACACTGGCTGTTAGGTTCTCAAGATGCTTATGGAGGAAAAGATGTGAAAGAACAGAGCAGACACAGCGGCAGACAGACTTGAAACATCTGGCTTGCTTTGTTTCTCTAAGTATTAACTCAAGGAACAGAGATATGGGTCCATATACTGAAATTTAATCTTATTCTAGACAACAGACCTTCTCAGCCCACCCTTCCTTGTTCTCTCCAGATGACATAGGATCAATGTTAAGAAACAAACGGGGCTGGAGAGATGGATGCCTCAGTGGTTACGAGAACTGACTGCTTTTCAGAGGACCCAGGTTTGAGTGCCCTTAGCTTTAATGTTAACTGTTACTCACTGGCCAGTGTTTCTACCCCACACCAGGCAGTTCTCAACTTCCTGTAACTCTAGCTGCAGGAGGATCCAACGAAGGTACCAAAGGTACTGCACTTAGGTACATGGGCATACCCAGATCTTGAATTTCTGACCTACTGTAGAACAACCATTTTAAGCTTATCCCTGACTGCTGGCTTACAAATAAATGAGATTCAGACTATGGTTATTTTATTTGACTTTGACAAATTACTGGTGGAAGGGGGTTAGCCCCTAATATACTCTTCTCCTTCCTTCTCTTTCTCCTTCTCCTTTTTTTTTTCAAGACAGGGTTTCTCTGTATGATTCTGGCTGTCCTGGAACTCACTTTATAGACCAGGCTGGCCTCGAATTCAGAAATCTGCCTGCCTCTGCCTCCCAAGTGCAGATCAAAGGCGTGCACCACCACGGCCTGGCTTAATTTACTTTTCTCACGGTGGACCTGGTCACCTCCCCAATGGTATACCCCAGATACTTGCTGTTTCTCCTGGCCTCATGCTCATGGACCAACTCCACTCATGGTGGCTTCCTCTGCTCCTCTCACTCTCCTCCTTCTTTCCTGTTCCTCTCTCTTCTCGACCTCCCAAAAGCTTGTAAATGTGAGAATTGGCTTGTAGGCCTAGGCCTTTGGGTACAGAGTTTAGCACTACAACACCTAACAACAGACCAAGCCTCAGCACCTTCCTCCCTCTCCAGTGCCACCACGTTACATTCATTTGGTTCCTACCATATTTATGTGGTTCTGGGAATTAAACCCAAGGCTTCATAAATAAGTACTCTATTAAATGAGCTGGAGTGCTAGCCCAATAGGTCTTGATTAATAGAATGTTATGTGTATTAATCAGGGAGAATATAAAGAAGAAAAAAAAATCTATGGGACAGTAGTTGTAAACATGTCCAGAAATTTCATTTTCTGTAGACGTAGGTGAGAGGTAAGAATGAGACTTTTCTATATGCAGCTTTCCCTAGTGGGTAGAACTTGAGCCCCATTGGTCACTTATGGTGTAGCTTCTATGATGTGATGACATGTGGCACCCTAGCTATGTCTTGAAAACTCAGCTTTCGGATCCATGCAGCCATTTCTCCATGGTGGATCAGTCTTGAATATGTGGATTTAGACTTGGTCTTCAGGAAAATACTTCAGATTTAAGACAAAAACGGTCACTGTGACCATTTCAATATTCCTGCGTGTAACAGAGGCAAGGATGGAAGTGCAGGGCTGGAGTGGCAATAACTGTGAGGCCAGGGCAGGAAGATGTGATTTCAAGGCCAGCATATGCTACAAAGCAACATCCCTATCACAAAAGAATAAGGTCAATAGCAGAAAATTGTCCTGCTCAGGCCACCATATTGTATGTACCACTTTAATTTTCATTAATTTTGATATATTGGGGATTGAGTCCAAGACCTCTCAGCTGCGAGGCACTAGAACTCCGCAACTGAGCCCATTCCCATCTCTACTTCTATCGGTTTGTTTTGTTAAAATTTAAGACAGTCTAAGTTGCTCACTGCATGGCTCTGGCAGGTCTGAATCTGTGATGCTCATGCTTCATCCTCAGTAGCTGGGATGACAGGCCTGTGCCGCTCGTTCCAGCATGTCTCCTTCTCCTGAGGAAATTCACACGTTTATTACATGTAGCCATGAGAGACATGAGGGTCATTACGGAGTCTAAAGCGATAAGTACCTGGCAACCCTAGGGGGCTGAAGTGGGGTTTTCCTTTTCTTTTTCTTTTTTTTTTTTTTTTAAGATTTATTTATTTTATGTATGTGAGTACACTGTAGCTGTCCTCAGACACACTAGAAGAAGGCATCAGATCCCATTACAGATGGTTGTGAGCCACCATGTGGTTTCTGGGAATCGAACTCAGGACCTCTGGAAGAGCAGTCAGTGCTCTTAACCTCTGAGCCACCTCTCCAGCCCCTGGGGTTTTCTAGTTATCTATGGTATGTGTATAATAAACCACTTCGACCCTAGTGATTGTAATATGTGGTGAGAATTTGGTTTCTTTATAAACATAGAAATAGTAATTGAGGAAAATACGTAATAAAATATATTAAAAAAATAGAAATATTATAAGAATGTGTTTTCATTTTAATCCCCAGTGTGGTATGTGGGGTTGCCCACCGCAGCTGGCTATGATTTGCCTCATGCTCTAGCCAGGGTGCCATTTTGCCAGCTGCAGGTAGTCTTGGCAAGTGTGTGCTGTTTGGAATTCTAGGGACTTTTCTGAGCGTGTATAAATGCTATGGCCCCGAGAGGGAGAGGTGGAGTTGGTGGTGGTGGGTTGCTGTTTGCTAGGTAGTTGTGGGAAGAGAAGAAACAACAAGAAGAAATCAGATATCCTGGTGGCAAAGATCAAACTTGTCCCAAGGAACTTGATGCTCCTACTACTCACCCCGCCTGTGACCCAGGCTGTGTCCTCTTGACCAAGGCTCCCAAGGACATCTTTCATATTTTAATAACTTCTTCTGTTTCAAAGCCATAAAGGAATCAAGAGGTCTGTTCCCAAATTAAAGACAGAGTTCAAATGCAGGGCTTCTGTATGCCCATGCTTCTCTGCCAAGCTGCTCCCAGCCCTCTTTTTAAATCTCTAACTTTGACTATCAGCATCTAAGATTTTACCGCGATGGATATGTTTGTCTGACACCTTTCATCTACTCACAGAATCTGCATCCCAGTTCTGATTCTGATGAAATATCCTAAGAGATCTGCATTCTTTCATGTATCCCTTGAATATAGATGCTGGATAAAATATAGGTATTCATTTAAACTGGAATTGAGAAAGATAATAATGTTTTAATAGGTCACAATGAATAGTTATATAGTTTTATAACTATATCGTTTTATATATTGGAAAGGGCTCCAAAAATATATTTGAGCCCGAAAACTAATGTAGGACTTGCTAAAGGAACTATGTTTTTTTCTTTTTCTTTCCTTTGTTGTTGTTTTGTTTTGTTTTGTTTTTTTCAGGACAGAATTTTTCTGTGTAACCCTGGCTGTGCTGGAACTCCCTTTGGAGACCAGGCTGGCCTTGATATCTGCCTGCCTCTGCCTCTCTATGCTGGGATTAAAGGTGAGTGGCACCACAGCCCAGCAGGAACTATGTTCTTTATGATCTTAAAGGGATAGGTAGAGCTGGTGAGATGGCTCAGTGGTTAAGAGTGCCGACTGCTCTTCCGAAGGTCCTGAGTTCAAATCCCAGCAACTATATGGTGGCTCACAACCATCCGTAACAAAATCTGATGCCTTCTTCTGGAGTGTCTGAAGACAGCTACAGTGTACTTACATATAATAAATAAATAAATAAATAAATAAATAAATCTTTAAAAAAAAAGGGATAGGTAAAACCTCGTCATGGCTCATACATTTTAAAAACTTTCAACAGAGCATGGCTGCAGGGGCCTGTAATCCTAGCTCTCAGTAGACTGAGTCAAGATTCCCTGTTCCATGTCAGTTTGGACTCAAAAGCAAAACTCCAGTTCTACTTCTAAAAAACAAACAAATAACGCGCCCCAAATCGTTCCCCAATACAAAAACAACCAAACAACAGAAATTTGAGTTCACTGATACCCACCAGCCCCCACCCCCATCCCCTGTCTTGGGAGATAGAGAATCAGTGCAAGTTTAAATCCAAAGCTAACAAGTTATTGTTCCAGGCCAGCCATGCCCATAAGTGGAACCCTGACTCAAAATCAATCATCAATCAATCAATCAATCAATCAAAGGGTGTTTTAGAGGTTTCTATGTATTTTTTTTTAACTTGATAAATCTGTCAACCCTATTTTTGAGGCTGACTACAGCTCTCCCAGGTTTGTCAATTACAGCCTAAGAAATCACAGGACTGAAGATGTTTAAATGTGTGTACAGTTAATCAGTTTTGCTGGATTTAAAGTGCATCCCTCCATTTGTTTGACATTCTCAGACTACTAGAAGAATTTGGTAGGCAAGCCAAAACATTTAGTAGAGTCTTTTTTTTTTTTTCACTGCAAAATGGGGAAACGGGGCTCGAGTGATTGCTCAGTGGTTAAAAAAGTGCTGGCAACTACCTTTGATCCCAGCACTAGTGAGGCAGAGGCAGCAGATCTCTGTGACTTGAGGCTAGCCTGGTCTACAGATAAAGTTCTAGGAGAGCCAAGGCATGTTAGACAAATTTTACTTCTTTTTTTTTTTTTTTTTTTTTTTTGGTTTTTCGAGACAGGGTTTCTCTGTGTAGCCCTGGCTGTCCTGGCACTCACTTTGTAGACCAGGCTGGCCTCGAACTCAGAAATCCGCCTGCCTCTGCCTCCCAAGAGCTGGGATTAAAGGCGTGCGCCACCACGCCCGGCTCAAATTTTACTTCTTAAAAAAAAAAAAAAATTGGGCTGGAGAGATGGCTCAGCGGGTAAGAGCATTGACTGCTCTTCCGAAGGTCCTGAGTTCAAATCCCAGCAACCACATGGTGGCTCACAACCATCCGTAATGAGATCTGATGCCCTCTTTTGGTGTGTCTGAAAACAGCTATAGTGTACGTATTTATAATAATAAGTCTTTGGGCTGGAGCGAACAGGGCCAGAGCAAGTGGGATTGACCAGATCGAACGGGACTGGAGCAAGCAGAGGTCCTAACTTTAATTCCCAGCAACCACATGAAGGCTCACAACCATCTGTACAGTTACAGTGTACTTATATACATAAAATAAATAAATAAATCTTAAAAAAAAAAATTGTCCCAGAACTGGGGAAGCAGATTTCTGAGTTCGAGGCCAGCCTGGTCTACAAAGTGAGTTCCAAGACAGCCAGGGCTATACAGAGAAACCCTGTCTCGAAAAACCAAAAAAAATAAAATAAAATAAAATTGGATAGGGTCTGGTGAGATGGCTCAGTAGGTTAAGAGCACTGACCGCTCTTCCAGAGGTCATGAGTTCAAATCCCAGCAACCACATGGTGGCTCACAACCATCCCCAATGAAAAAGAATCTATGAGCCAGGGCTGAGCGAGTAGTGCAGGAGAGAGCAAGGTCAGAGCAAGAGGGAGAAAGGGAAGGGGAGAAAAATTGGATAAATGAACATACTAAAAAGTTACAATGTAAATGGTTTTACAATGAAATCCAAACTTTCCCTCCTTAGTGAGGGGCCAGAACAAGGGGCTTAATAAAACTTAAGTGGGGGGGGGGGGGTTGGGGCTGGAGGGACTGGGCCTAACAAAGGATTTATAGCGTTAAGTGAATTCCTTGAATATGTAATTTTTCAATATTCAGACTACCATGCATTTTTCTTTTCTTTCTTTCTTTCTTTCTTTTTTGAGACCCGGTCTCCCTATCGTCCTGACAGGCCTGGAACTCACACTGTAGACCAGGCTGGCCTGGAGCTCACAGAAATCCACCTGCCTCTGCCTCTGCAGTGCTGGGATAAAAGTGATGGGCTACCACATCCCTCATATAGGTTTTCTTTGTTTGCGACAGGGTCTCACTCCATAGACCTTGACCTCAGGAGATACCCCTGCCTCTGCCTCCCAAGCGATCCATTCCAAGTGCACCATGCCCTGGCCCTGCTGTGCACTTTTGTGAAAAACAGATCAGTCCTAAAGTTCGTTGATCTAAAAGATCAATTCTTAAAGTTCAAGAGGGCTGTCGTCGAAAAACTCACTGAAACGAGACTGTGCTGGAGAGCCACAGCACGCTGGATAAAACACCACTCCAACTACCGCCCAGCCTCCCCGGTGTCTCGTCCTTTAGGAACAAGCACCCAGCGGCCCTCAGACGCTCCGCGCTCTTTCTCCGCAAGTTTTCCGCCTGCCGCATTCCTTCCCGGGCGCGTCGGCGCATCGCGCGTTGACGTCATGACGCCACACACGCAGCCCCGCCCATGCAGAGCTGAGAGCCTGGACGGAACTGGGCTCGCTCTCCTGTTGGGAATGTGAGGCTCTCAGTACGGTCCTGCTCTGCGTTCGTCCGGATCTTCCGTGGCGGCCTCTACCTCCGCCGCCGCCGCCGCTATCGCCAGCACCATCTGCCCTCAGGCCCCGCGCGCACGCAGAGGCCCGGCAGCCCGGTACGAGAGGCGCGCGCCGGCCCGCTCGCCCGCGTGGTCGCCGCCCCTCGGAAGCCTCCGGAGCCTCACACGGGTTCGCTACGGAGGGAGGCGGAGGCCTGCGGGAGGAGGCGGAGGAGGAGCGAGGGAAGATGGCGGCCGTGGAGCTCGAGTGGATCCCGGAGACGCTCTACAACACCGCCATCTCCGCTGTCGTGGACAACTACATCCGCTCGCGCCGCGACATCCGCTCCTTGCCGGAGAATATCCAGTTCGACGTTTACTACAAGGTACAGCGGATCTGCTCTATCCGATCCCGCCGCTGCTCCCGGGCCGCACCCCCTTCCACGTCCACGGCCCGGCCCGTAGCTCTCCAGGCAGCGTCGGCTGCGGTGGCCGCTTTCCGATACGCCGCCACCCCCGCGTCTGCCTCCCGGTCTGTGCGGCCCGGGGGGGTTCTTGTGTGAGAGCTATCCGCCATCCCCTTAGGGGCCCCAGGGTAGGCCTGCGGGAATGCCTGGCCCAGCGGAGTCCCACCCGGTCCTCTAATCGCTGGGGTATTTTCTGCCTTCTCTAGTGTTTGTATCAGCTGGACTTTTTTGTTCCGCTCCACCCCTAATTCTCCCTACTTTGTCATCTCGTCGATCCTCTTTACCCGAGTAACTGCTTTCTTTCTTTCTTTCTTTTTCTTTTTTTTTTTTTTCTTTTTTCCCCCTCCCTTCGCCGGTCCGAGTTTCGTCTCTTTCCTTTCTTTCAATCCGAAATGATTTAGTTAGGGCTTATTGAAAATGATCTGTGGGCTTCATTTGCATATCCTTGAAAGCTTTTTTGTGTGGTTTCTGGGTTTGTTTTGGTTTTTCGGTTTACACTTTGGGTTAAATTGGGAATTTTATTAATAGATTAGTAATAGACTGGATCTTTAGAAAGGACGCAGTGAAATTCCCTGAAAGCAAGAAGTAGAAATCTGAATTATACCAATGTGTATGAAAAGTGCGATTTTGCAGCATTCTTGCGTCGCTCCCTCTCAAAAATCTGCATAGAAAGTCCCAAGTTGCTCTCCAAGGAGTTTCAAGGGTAAGTGTTCTTAGATGTGGACAATTTTTGCAGTGTTCTGAGAGGGAGGAGAACTTTATGGACTCGGAGCCTCCCTTTTCCTCTCCCCCACATTTGAGTGTGAACACTGGCCTTATTCAGGGATCCTTGCTTTGAGTCAGCGAGAACTTCAGTTTCCAGTAGCCACTTTTGCAAAATATGACCAGTAGAGCTTTTATTTTTAGATCTTTAGTATTACTTCATTAGTTAGTTGTCTCCCAGCAGTGTAATTTGATGTTTACCAGATTTGTATATTCTTATATTTGTTCGGTGTTTTAGGGCGTTTGTTTTATAAGAGAGATTGTCTGCTTTTTCCAGCTTGAGAACATTCTTTCAGAATTAGCAACTGACATGCTGCAGTCTATAAACCCTGCTGCTGCTTTGCACCAACCCTTACTTAACAGGTAAACTCATTTCCCTCCTAAATATCTGGAGAAGATTCATCTTGACAGCACGTGTTAAATTTTTTAGATTTAGAAGGAGACCTCCCTCCATTCCAGACGGTTTTGATACATTGATTACTTGTGTGTGACTAATGTTAGTTTTATGCATTTAGGCTACATCTGTACCAAGGACAAATTAATTGGCTTTGCTCAACCTGGAAAACTGCTGCAGTATGTGCTATTTCTGTTGATTTTATTAAGTCATATGTATAGTGTACACCTTCTAGAGGAAGTCCCTGGGAATCTAACCAGTAAAAATACCCTTAATCTCTGAATTCTGTCAAAATGCTTTTAGTATCTTTTAGTACCTTCCACTAAAATTAAAGCCTTTCCTTTGAAGGTTATTGTTAGTGAGTGTGCTTTTGGCCTGTGTCCTGTCTCTGTGTAGGTCAGAGTTTTCATATTGCTTTTTTGGGAACATTTTATTTTTTAGTAAGATAACTTGATGTGGACCTTGGTGCAGGGCTTGGAGCTGGGTTAAATACGGTCATCTGTTACTTTGTTTACGTCTTATAACTAAATTCACCTGTATAGTAGAGTATAAACCTGGTAAAACTTGCTTCCTTTTTTTTTTTTTTTAATAAGAATTACTTGTTTTATTTATGAGTACACACTGTAGCTATCTTCAGACACACCGGAAGAGGGCATCAGATCCAATTACAGATGGTTGTGAGCCACCATGTGGTTGCTGGGATTTGAACTCAGGACCTGGAAGAACAGTCCGTGTTCTTAACTGCTCAGCTATCTCTCCAGCCCTTCTTTGTCTTATTTATGCATTTACTGTTCTGGAAGTTGAATCTAGTGTCTAGTTCATGCTACACAAGCAGTCTACTACACTACATCCCCAGATTTCTCTTAACTTTTTTTTTTAAGAGATGTATTTATTTATTTATTTTATGTATGTGAATACATTGTAGCTGAACAGATGGCTGTAAGCCTTCATGTGGTTGTTGAGAATTGAATTTTTAGGACCTCTGCCTGCTCCGGTTGGCCCCGCCATTCTGGTCAACTCTGCTCGCTCAGTCCCTGCTGGCTCCGGCCCAAAGATTTATTATTATACATGAGTACACTGTAGCTGACTTCAGATGCACCAGAAGAGGAGGGGGTCAGATCTCATTATGGGTGGTTGTGAACCACCATGTGGTTGCTGGGATTTGAACTCAGGACCTTCGAAAGAGCAGTCAGTGCTCTTACCCGCTGAGCCATCTCACCAGCCCTTCTCTTAACTTTTTATGTATTTCTTTTTTTTTTTTTTTTTTTTTTAGGTTTTTCGAGACAGGGTTTCTCTGTATAGCCCTGGCTGTCCTGGCACTCACTTTGTAGACCAGGCTGGCCTCGAACTCAGAAATCCGCCTGCCTCTGCCTCCCGAGTGCTGGGATTAAAGGCGTGCGCCACCACGCCCGGCTTTGTATTTCTTTTAAGACAGAATTTTTTTTGGCTGGCCTGGAACTCTATGAAGACCAGACTGGTTTCTTGACTCAGAGATAGACACCTGCCTTTGCCTCCTGGTGCTGAGATTTAAGGGCCTTAGTGCCAGACAAATCTCTGTGAGTTGAGGCCAGCCTGGTCTATATATATGTGAGGAGTTCCAAGCTAGTCAGAACTATGCAGAGAGACCTTGTCTTAAAACATAAAGTAAATAAAAATAAAGGCCTAAGCCACTACCATGGCAACTTTTTATTTTGATATAGTGTTTCATTAAGTTGCTTGGTATGGCCTTGAATTAACTCAGTAGCCCTACCATGGCTTGAAATGCTTCAGCCTCCCAAGTCGCTAGGCTTACAGGTATATACCACCATGCCCAGTTCAGGTTGCTTTTTAAAATAGTGTGTATTCTGGCTTTAGAGATGGCGAAGTGGTTAAGAGCCCTTGGTGGGAACCAGCTATGGTGTTGTCTTTAATCCTAGCACCTGGACTGGGGAAGCAGTCAGATCTCTGCCAGTCTGATCTAGACAGCAAGTTCTAGGACAGTCAAAGTTACACAGAAAAACCCTGTTTCAAAACAAACAAAAAAACCCAATCCAACCAACCAAAGATTTTACTTAGTATAAGACACATTAAATTATCTTGGGAACATGGGAACATGAGCCAAGAAACATTTGAGGCACAGTGGCTTAGAGAAGTGCACTTTAGGATCCCTGGGTATATTGGAAAGCTACACGTTAATACTTGATGACACTACTGGCCCAGTAACAGCAGAGTGAGAGGTTGAGTACAGGACAGCCCAAAAGAAATGAAAACAGTTTGAAGTTTCATAACATAAGGAAGTTAAGAGACAGTGCTGTATTTCACATCAAATGGGAAAAGAGTTTTTGAGATGCTTTATTTAGATGACTGGCTGTTTGGTAAGTTAGACCACTACCTCAGATCATGTACCAAAATGAACTCCATGAGGTTATATATATATTTTAAAGATTTTATTTAAAGATTTTATTTATTTTATGTATATGAGAACACTATAGCTGCCTTCAGACACAGCAGAAGAGGGCATCAGATCCCAGTACAGATGGTTGTGAGCCACCATGTGGTTGCTGGGATTTGAACTCAGGACCTTTGGAGAGCATCAGTGCTCTTAACCACTGAGCCATCTCTCCAGCCCGAGGTTATACTTTTAAATATACCTATTAGAATCGACTGAATAAGTTATCAGGTCAATATCTTACTAAAATTTATTACTTAAAAATAATTTTAAAGGTAATTTACAAATTACAAAAGTATTGCATAAAAATAAATGAGAGGTAATGGTTGCTTTTCTTGCCAACAAAGCCATCTTGGCATGGAGAAGAACTTTTTTTTTTTCCCCTGAGACAGGGTTTCTCTGTATAGCCTTGGGTGTCCTGGAACTCACTCTGCAGACCAGGCTGGCCTCGAACTCAGAAATTCACCTGCCTCTGTCAACTCAGAAATTCACCTGCCTCTGCCTCCCAAGTGCTGGGATTAAAGGCTTGCACCACCACTGCCTGGTGAGAAGACTTTTCTAAGTGTGAAGCCAGAAGCCATATGACCCTGCTTCAAGAGAATGAGGTGGTCAGTGTCCTGAGGAACAACACTCAATATTGTCCTCTGTGTCCCTTGTGCCCAGTCAAAATACAACCTGAGAGAAAAAAAAGAATATTAATTAATAGAAGCTTCTACCGTGCTTATAGAGTACAAACTGACATATCTTTGTTGTTGTTTTTGTTTTGTTTTTTTTGGTTTTTTTTTTTTTTTTTTGGTTTTTTCGAGACAGGGTTTCTCTGTGTAGCCCTGGCTGTCCTGGAGCTCACTTTGTAGACCAGGCTGGCCTCGAACTCAGAAATCCGCCTGCCTCTGCCTCCCGAGTGCTGGGATTAAAGGCGTGGGCCACCACGCCCGGCTGTTTTTGTTTTTTTGAGACATGGTTTCATTGTATAGTCCTGGCTGTCCTGGAATTCAAAACTCTGCCTGCCTCTGCCTCCTGAGTGCTGGGATTAAAGGCATGCACTACCACTGCCTAGCTGGCAACATATCTTTTTGGTTTTTCAAGGCAGGGTTTCTCTGCTGTCTTGGAACTCTGCAGACCAGGTTGGCCTTGAACTCAGAAATCCGCCTGTCTCTGCTTCCCAAGTGCTGGGATTAAAGGCATGTGCCATCACTACCCGGCTAACATATCATTTTTAATGTTTAAAGTTTATACTTGTGTGTGTTCCATGTATCCATATATACACCTGAGTATGGAGGCCAGAGAACAACCTAGGGTATCATCCTCAAGATGACCACCCATCTCTTTGGACACAGTGTCTCATTGGCTAGACTAGCTGACTACAGTGTCTCAGGGATCTTACTGTCTCCACCTTCAAGTGCTTTGATTATTCAGCAGAGTGCCTTACTTGGATGCTAGGGTTTAACTCTGGTCTTCATGCTTACAAGCAAGCAAGCACTTCATTGATGAAGCTAATTCCCTTGCCTCCATTTCCTTCCTCCCTCTGCTTCCCTACCTACCTTTCCCTTCTCTTCCCAGCCTCTGATGTTGTTGATTCATAGTCTCCTGTAGCCAGTGCTGCCATAAAACTCATGAGCTTCTAGCCCAGTGGTTCTCAACCTGTGTGTTGAAATCCTTTTTTGATTTCATATCAGATATCCTATATATTATATTAGACAGTAGCAAAATAACAGTTATGAAGTAACAGTAACTTATTGGTTGGAGTCACTACAAGATGAGGGATTAAAGGGTTATTATTATTAAAGGGTTTAGCATTAGGAAGGTTGAGAACTGCTGATTTAGCCTCTTCATCCTAAGTGGTAGGATTGTGATTGTGTGTACATACTACCATGTTTAGTTTTGTTTTGGGTTTTTTGGTTTTGGTTTTTTTGTTTGTTTGTTTGTTGTTATTGTTGTTTTTTCCGAGACAGGGTTTCTCTGAATAGCCCCAGCTGTCCTGGAACTTACTCTGTAGGTCAGGCTGGCCTGATCTACTCAGAAATCTTACTGCCACTGCCTGGCTTCTCTTCCATTTGTGAGCCTCAGAGAGCAAATTCAGGTCAGGCTTGGTGGCGAGAATCTTCAGCTGCTGAGCTGCATTGCCTGCCACTCTTTATTCCTATTTTACTTTTTTTTTTTTTAAAGATTTATTTATTTATTATATGTAAGTACACTGTAGCTGTCTTCTGACACTCCAGAAGAGGGTGTCAGAGCTCATTAGGGATGGTTGTGAGCCACCATGTGGTTGCTAGTATTTGAACTCAGGACCTCTGGAAGAGCAGTCGGTGCTTTTAACCACTGAGCCATCTCTCTACCCCTGCCCCCCCATTTTACTTTTTAAATGATGCAGATGATACAGGTAAACTTGGAGAGCAGAAGTGTGGCATCCCCTGAAGCTGGGAGTTAGGTGTGGTTATAAATGAACTTGTGTCCTCTGTAAGAACAGTGTGTGCGTCTAACTACTAAGCCATCTTCAGCTTCTCTTCCCTGCTAGAAGTAGAGTGCTTGCCAGCATGTTGAGGTCTTCTCTAGCCTGATCCGTACCACCATAAAATAAACTTTTCATGTTAAATTAAACACATACATAGAATAGGGTGATGGATGGACCTGCATGTGTCTTGTACACAGCGCTAAAAGTGACCATTTCATTCATATATGTGTGTGTGTTTGTGTGTATGTATACATACATACATAGGTATATGTTAGCATGGTAGCATATGCCAAACTTCCAGCAGTCAGTAGGCTAAGACGGGGTGGGAGTCAAGAAATTAAAGGCCTACCTTGTAGCCTGATGTAAATAGTGAGATCCTGGTATTATTGTCATGTCCTCATTTTTATTATAGAATCTAATTTCTCACCCATTTTATCCCGTCTTGTATTTGGATACAAATCTAGATATTATTTCACCTATGATATTTTAATAACTAATACTTGAGCATAATGCGTGTCTGATTTCAAATTGCTTGTTTCAATTAGGACCTTGAGTTCTACTACTTAGTAATGGACCTTATTTGGAGATAGAATCTCATATATCATATAGCCTATGGTTGCCTTGAACTTCATATGTGGCTAATAATGGTCCTGTTCTGGGCTGGAGAGATGGCTCAGTGGTTAAGAGCACTGACTGCTCTTCCAGAGGTCCTGAGTTCAAATCCCAGTAACCACATGGTGCCTCACAACCATCCATAACAACATCTGATGCTCTCTTACGGGGTGTCTGAAGACAGCTACAGTGTACTTACATATAATAAATAAGTAAATCTTAAAATAAAAAAGAATGGTCCTGTTTTGATCCTTCTGCATCTTACGTAGTGGGATTACAGACATGTACCATCATACACAGTTCTGCCAAACACACTATTGAGCAGGTCTGTCAAACACACTATTGAGCTACAGCCCCAGTGGTCCTGGAATATATCTTTTGTGTGCTTGTATTGAATGTATGTAACATGTAGTGATATGTAATATATGTGCACACATGTGTACACCAAGACACTGGAGGTCCTACTTTGTTACTATGCCTTATTATCTTTAGAGTTTGTCACTAGACCCGGAGCCAGGCTATTAGCCAGCAAGTTGCAGTGGTACAACTGTCTACACTCCCACAGTGATGGTGTTATACTCACATGTGCCAAGTCTTATATTAGAGATGGCAATCTGAATTTAGGTCCTCTTGCTTGGGCAGTAGGTACTCTTACCCACTGAGCAGTCTCCTCAGACCAGATCTCTCTCTTAAGTCTCTTTTTAGCTGTAAGTTCATTTTCTTTTTTTTTCTTTTCATTTCTTTTTTCCTTTTTTAGAAATGGGTTATTTTGTTCTGTGAACAGAATTTTATGTATTCTGGAGGGTTTTTTGTTTTTGTGTTTTTGTTTTTTATTCTGGAGTTTTGATGGTTACTATATGATAAATGTCATCTCCCCACCTGGGTGCTTTTACATTTGTCTCTGAGAACTTCATGAGTTTCAATGGTTCATAACAGATTTGTTTGGTTTTGTGTGGAAGTGTGGTTGTAGGTATGCAGTTAAGGTGTGGTGTATATGTGGAGGCCAGAGGTATGTATGGTAGTCCTCAGGCCTTGTGGTCCTTGGTCCTTTTGTTTGTTTCAGACAGGGTCTTACTATTTAGACCAGTCTGGCCTTGAACTCAGAGATATGCCTGCCTCTGCCTCCCACATGCTTGGTTTAAAGATGTGGGCCACCATGCCCGCTCCACCTTGGTTTTTGAGAATGGGTCTCTCATAGCCATGTGCACAAATGCATGGGTGTGTGCTTGCCTGAGTGTGTGCTTGTATGAATGTGTATGTGTGCATTTCAGACCAGCCAGCTAGGGCTTTGAAATCTTGTTTCAAGAAAGGGGTGTGGGGGCACTGGGGGAAGTGGGACTAGCTGGCCAGGAGCTCCAGCTGCCCCCACCGCCCCCAGCCTCCCCAGTGCTGGGATTAGAGGAGATGTTGGGCATTGAACTCAGGGCGACATGCTTGCTCTGCAACTGTTTTTGATGACTGAGCTATCTCTTGAGCTCCTTTTTCTTTTTTTTTTTTTTTAAAGATTTATTTATTTATTATATGTAAGTACACTGTAGCTGTCTTCAGACACTCCAGAAGAGGGCGCCAGATCTCGTTACGGATGGTTGTGAGCCACCATGTGGTTGCTGGGATTTGAACTCTGGACCTTCGGAAGAGCAGTCGGGTGCTCTTACCCACTGAGCCATCTCACCAGCCCCTTGAGCTCCTTTTTCAATTTTTTGTTTATGTTTTTCTGTGACAGCGTCATTAATTCAGAGTGTCCTGGAATTGGAATCTTCCCATCTCAGCCTCCGGTCTGATACCGGAGTTACAGATGTGTACTACTGCACTTTGCTTGTAGGCCAGGTTTTTGTTTTGTAGCCCCGACTCTCCTGGAACTTACTATGTAAAACTCAAGAGATCCATCTGCTTCTGTTTCCCATGTGCTGGGCTTAACCACCACCAGCTCAAGTTTTATCTTCTTAATTTTTGGCAACTGTAGATTTTCTGTGTTCAAAAGCTTCAAACCAGCCAGCCAGTGGTGGTTCAACACCTTTAATTTCAGTGCTCAGGAGTCAGATCTCTATGAGTTTGAGGCCAACCTAGTCTACAGAGTGAGTTTTAGACAGCCAGGGCTACAAAGAGAGACCCTGTCTTAGGAGGGGAAAAAAGAAACATATTTTTGTCTATAAATTAAAGCAGCCATATTCAGAATTTGTTTTCAAGTTTTCCATCTTTGTTATATTCTCTATATTCTATAGTAGAAACCTGAGGCTGCTGTTCACCAGCTACTAGCACCTTGCTCTAAAAAGGTTAGATCACATATGGCAAATAACACAGAGACCCACAACTGGTTAAGGTGTAGAGACTAAGGCTATGGGATACTTAGTCCCCTCTTCCCAAAAAGTGGAGTAAGGAACTGAAGCCTGTGAGAGTCAGAGGGAGGAGATGGCCACAGTGAGACAGCAGGGCAGCTGCACGTGTGAACTTGCAGCATCTGTGACAGCATGCACAAGTCCTGCATCCAGCCAGATGGGAGCCACTGGGAGAGGAAGAGTCACTTCTCTTTGAGGATGTGGCCCTTGGAGAGCAACCCAAGCACCAGTGGATGGCCTACAATCAAGAGGGTGTGGACACCGCAAACTGAATTCTGTGTTTTGTTTTGTTTTCAGTTTTCTTTGAAGAGGGCACAGAATTGGTGTTGACAAGTAAGGAAGCTGGATCTGAAAGGAACTGGGCGAGGAAGAATTGAATATGATCAAAATACATTGTATAATAATGTCAAAGAATTAATAAACATTTTTAAGGGGGATGGAGAGATGGCTCAGTGGTTAGGTTAAGAGAATTTACTGTTTTTGCAGAGGACCAAGGCTCAGTTCCCAGAATCCACTTGATGGCTCAGAATGGCCTGTAACTCCAGTTCCAGGGGCTGTGATGCCGCCTTCTAAGCTCTGTGGGCTCCTGTATGGATGTGGTTCATGCACACACATGCGCACACACACCACATTAAGGCCCATACACATAGTCACATAATATAGTATTTTAAAATACTTTTTAAAAAAAAGAAAACAATAAAGCCAAGTACTTAGAAAAATTTTGGAAGTTACTGTGAAAACTTGAGCATGTGAGATTCACTGTTAGATCTTTCTTATAAATTGTTCATAACATGGTTGGGATGACATATCTATGTGTAAAAATTGGGGTTTTCCTTAGGATCATATTTACCAACTTCTGAACTATTTCAAAAAATAATAGAATAACAGTACTGAATACTTGGTTGCTAATTATAAACTATAGAATAGAGACCATCTTGAGTTTGTCTCTTCTGAGTTTCAAGTTCATCCAAAGTTGGGAACTACCAAAATTATTCATTCCAAAAATTTAAATGCATATCTAGTACCAGGAATCATGCTAAAGATTGGGAATATAGTAGTGACTGAAGCCACTTCATAGGTTATAGGATGTCATAAAGTAATGGTTAACAAATACCTTCTCCTCATTTCTTCTTTGAAATATAAATATACTTTTTTTTTCATTTTTTCTCCTCACTTCCCCTCTCTCCCAGATCAACTCCTCCTCTGTTTCCCTTAAAAAAAAAAAAAAAAAAGAACAGAAAGAAACAGTGGGCCTGCAGGGATATCCACCACACAAGGCCTAAAAAGATACAACGAGGGGCTGGCGAGATGGCTCAGTGGGTAAGAGCACCCGACTGCTCTTCCGAAGGTCCAGAGTTCAAATCCCAGCAACCACATGGTGGCTCACAACCATCCGTAACGAGATCTGACTCCCTCTTCTAGAGTGTCTGAAGACAGCTACAGTGTACTTACATATAATAAATAAATAAAAATTAAATAAATAAATAAATAAATCTTAAAAAAAAAGATACGACTGGGCTCAAACCCATATCACAGCTGGATGAGGCGACCTAGGAGGAAAAGGGTCCCAAGCACAGGCAAAAGAGCCAGAGACACCCTCACTCTCATTGTCGGGAGTCCCACAGGAACACCAAGCTACATAGCTAGAGGGTATATACGGAAGACCCGGTTCAGACCCATACAGAGCCCCTGTTTGTTACTTCATTTTCCGTGAGCCCCATGACCCCTGATTAGTTGCTTCAGTGGTGTGTGTTCTTGTAGTATCCTCTGGCTCCGCCAAGCCTTCCTCCCCCTCTTCTGAGCCTGCTTGAAAGAAAGCACACTGTATCATAGGGAGAATATAATGAATGGAATTTGAATTGAGAACTCTGAAAGAGCTCCATGAGGAAGTAACATGTTAGTAGAGACAACTTAAGTTATAAATTAACCAAAGAATTCTGGCCAACCACAGGATTGGCGGCTAGAAGATCACTGCACAGTGAGTTCAAGGCCAGTCTGGGTTATATGAGACTTAGTCTCAAAAGACAACAAAACCCAAAAATCACCTCTTAATCAGGCATGTTTTTTTAGACTGATAATTTATCAAGCAATTATCTATATATAGGCATACCCTACTTTGGAAACTAAAACATCAGGGATGTTGTTTATTCCTGGGATCTTGGATGAGAAGAAAGAGAGGAAACTTGGGAAAAACAGGCCAGGAACAGGATACACCCAGTGAAGGAACAGATTGGATAGTGCAAACTTACGTAGGTAGGTAGAGATAGATTTTGTTCTACTTACATGTATGTCTATGAGGGAGTCAGATCCCTGGAATTGGAATTACAAAAGTTGTGAGCTGTCACATGGGTGCCGGGAACTGAGCCCAGGTCCTTTGGAAGAGTTTTCTTTATAATTTTCTTTAAAGAGAAAAGAGCTCATTTATAAGGGCTTTAGGGCAGCTGGAGGAGATGAAGGCCTTGGGAGAAAAGGAGGAGTCGAGTAGAAGGTTCTTGTATTTCTATCCCCCGTCCTCCTTTCTCTTCCCTCCTCACATCTCGTTAGAGTCTGTTTAAAAGTCCACTACAGCATTGAGATTGGTAATGGAGTGCCTAGAGGTTGGAGGTAAGGATTCATTACCTCTGCCCTTTGTTCCTGGGGTCTATCTGCAGCAAAAGCTTAATGGGCTATAGCCCCATTTCCAGCTCCACTTGGGACTCTGGATGGATGTGGAGGGTGGTTGGGGGCCTCAGAAAAGTGACATCAGGCACCTGCCGATGGGGATAATGAGGCTCACAGTCATGTTGTGTGTTATTGTGCCCATATCCCCCCAGGACCTCAAGTGAGGAAGGTGCTTTGCTGAAGTGTTAGATGATAAGGTCACCAGGATTGAAACTGAAGAGGGGTCAGAGAAGTGAGCATTTGCTGAGGAGCTGAGACTCTACAGTTTATCAAAGAAGCTGTTGACCTGGGCTTCTAGTAAGGAGAGCCTTGAGTCAGCTATGGGCTCCAGAAGAGCCAGGTGGCTTTGTACAGGCATGACCCTTGATGTTGGAGAACTTAAAATCTGTGTAGTTGGAGTTCATCTTCCAGATTTATTCTTGGGTTGGTGTTCCTAGTACCATCATCTCTATGAGAAATAGTTTACATACTGTCCCCAGGGAGCATGAGCTGTCCAAGTAGAGGGCAGTCAGTGTTTAGCCAGTATTCAGCCTCTGACCACATAATAGAGACAAGGCTTAATCATTGACCCCAAAGATGAGCTCTGGAGAGCAGTAGTACCAAAAACAAATGCAGGAAACCCCGGACTTCACAGGGAGACAGTAGTGTTGAGATCCACCAGTATGTTCTGGACTGATAGGTGACATGTACCGTGTGAATTGATGTAGCCAATTTCGAAAACTGGTAAACTGTAAACCTTAACCTGGTATAAGGATAATCAGCTCAGCCTTTGGCCCTCCTCTGAACTCTCTCAGCCATGTGACCCCATACCAGATTAAAGTACAGCTCATCTTTTTGGAGAGCAAAGATGTCTTGATTAGGGTTTTATTGCTATGAAGAGACACCATGACCAAGGCAACTTTTTATAAAGGACAACATTTAGTTGGGGCTGGCTTACAGTTTCAGAGGTTCAGTCCATTATCACTCTGGTGAGAAGCATGGCAGCAGCTAGGCAGACATGATGCAGCCAGGAAGGAGGACTGGTCTCTGTGCTTGGCAGAAAGCCTGAGCATAGGACTTTAAAACCCACCCCCCACAGTGACAGGACTTTCTCCCAACAAGGCCACACCTCCTAATAGTGCCACTTCCTATGGGCCAAGCATATTCAAACTACCACAAAAAGGAGAGATGTGAGAAAAAAGCAAGGCAGAGGCTGGGAAGGTGTGTAGAGAATAGTGAGAGAGGAACTGGGCCTTATTGGAAAGGCAGGCAAGAAAACATGGGATTAGAGTGGAGCAGTCTACACATCCCTGGGTACCCTAAGGACTTAACGCCTTCCCACTGGAGTGGAAAAAGTGCCATGGCCTCACAGTGTGGCAGTGGTTCATCTTGAACATAACCATAAACTTGTTGATGGGGACCAGTTCCCTTGTGCCTAGTATATTCCAAATGAGCCATGTCACTTTGATATCTGAGCCACCTCTTAGGAGTGCTTTAGGTTTTGGTCTAGGGTGAATACCACTGTGGTCACCTTTCCACTGTCACAGGCAGCCCTACTCTGACAGGAAATTGGTAGGTTTAAGGTTTTCATGCCTGCAGCCATGTCCCTCAGCTAATGCTTCTGCCACCTAGCTCTGCTAGTGGCTCAACCCACCCTCCCCCCAAACACACCACACATGCACACCCCTATGACCTACCAACACCTTGGCTACAGGGCTTAGCTGCTAGGCTCGTGCTTCTTCCAGGTTCCCCCTGTCAGGCTCCCCAGTTCATCTTTTTATTGGCTCTCCATGTAACTAATTCTCATGTCTGTTACTCATTAGTGTTATGGGTTTTTTTTTTTTTTTTTTTGGTAGTATTGTAGTGTTTTATATTCATGAATATTTTAGGTTTTTGGTTTTTGAGATAAAAGAGTCTTAGACTGTAGCCCAGATTGACCCAGAACTTACTAACTTGCTTTGACTAGCTTTGAACTTGTGACAGTTGTCCTGCCTCAGCTTTTTGAGTGCTGAGATTACAGGTATAAGCTACCACGCCTGTTACATTTTAGAATTTTATGTGATCATTTAACTCCTTGATATTTTTGACTGGGATATAATGGTTGCAAAGTCAATGTTGCTAGGTTGCTTTTAATATCCTGATGTGTTTATATGTTCATATATATAGGTTGCATGTATCTGCACAAAGTGGAAACCAGAGGTCTGTTTCAACTTTCTAACCTTGGTTTTGTATTTTTTGTTTTGGTTTTGGTTTGATTTTTCCAGACAGGGTTTCTCTGTATAGCCCTGGCTGTCCTGGAACTCACTGTGTAGACCAGGCTGGCCTTGAACTCAGAAATTTTCCTGCCTTTGCCTCCCAAGTGCTGGGATTAAAGGTGTGCGCCACCACTGCCCAGCCCCTAACTTTGGGGTTTTGTTCTTTGTTGAGACAGGGTTTCTTCACTGGCCTGGAGCTCACTAAGCAGGTCAGATAGACTGGCTAGCCTGTGAGTCCCAAAGTATCCTCCAGTCCCCGTCTGTCCCGTGCTGGGATTACAGGCACTTATCCCCACCCTTGTCTTTCTCAGGGCTTCTGAAGTTAGAGCTCAGGCTCTCGTGCTTGCACTAGCTACCACCACTCTACAGTGGAGCTCACCCCCCAGGCCTAATTTAATTTTTAACATTTAAAAATTTGGAGTTGTTGAGTTAGCCCAGTGGATAAAAGCCTTCCGTGCAAGCCTGGTGTTCAGTCTCCAGAACCTGTAGTGGAAGGAGAAAATGTTCAAGAAAGAAGAAAATCTTCCTAGAAGATGTTCTTGCAATCACACCAGTAATTATGAATAAGATTAAGAAGTAAAAACATTTTTTAGGGATCAGATAATATTTTTATCAAAAGTTCATATCTCTAACAATCTTTTGGTCTGCCAACTGCATTAATTTTTACTTTGGGATAAACTTAAGGGTGAAACAGAATGCAACTGTTAAGTCATTACCCTGTCTGATAATTTAAATATGAATCACTGAGACAGGTTTTCAAACTCATAGAAGCAGCTCCTTAAATTGGTTTCAAATCCTACATAGTAGGTTAGACCAATTTTCAGTTAAAGGATATTGAGAACTGCACAATCTATACAATTGAGATTGTTTTTATTTAACTGCCAAGTACAGGCAAAATGGTTATATAACTAGTTTTCATTTTCTCTATTTTATAAAAGAAAGTCTAAGTGATAATGATGAGTCAGTTGTTTTGGCGAGGGTTAAGGGGGAACATGTTAATATATGACAAGCATGTATGAACGTTCATTTGTGTGTGAATGTGCATATGTGCAGTGGGACACTTGTTGCAGAGTGTATATGGAAGTCTGAGGATAACCTTGGGTGTCAGTCCTTCCTCACCATCCTTCTTGCTTTCCTGCTGTGTGCTATTCTCCTGTCTCCACCTCCTATCTTCCCCATAGGGTTGTTGTAATTACAGTCTGGGGATTCAAACTCACCTTCACGCTTGTGTGGCAAATGCTTTAGCCATGGAGCCATTGGAAAAAGATTTTTGTCGTAGTGTTTGTTTGTTTGTTTCTTGTGGGGAAATGTCTGAGTATCTTGGTTAGTAGTTTTGTTTTTTTGTTTTTTTTTAAAGATTTATTTATTATTATATGTAAGTACACTATAGCTGTCTTCACACACTCCAGAAGAGGGAGTCAGATCTCATTACTGATGGTTGTGAGCCACCATGTGGTTGCTGGGATTTGAACTCTGGACCTTCGGAAGAGCAGTCGGGTGCTCTTACCCACTGAGCCATCTCACCAGCCCCAGTTAGTAGTTTTTTGGTTCTGCTTTACATTATTTTGCCCATAAAATTGTAATTTGGTTATAAATTCTCAGCTTTATTTCTCCTTAATTATTCTATAATTCTTAATTGACAAGTAAGTATAACTGATTATTGGTACTAGCTCTGAGTACAAAAGTCATTTCCAAGATTAGCAGTTTTCTACTTATGAGACAGGTTTTTTTTTTGTTGGTTTTTTTGTTTTTGTTTTTAAAAGACTTATTTATTTGTATGTGAGTACACTGTTATCTTCAGACACACCAGAAGAGGGCAGCAGATCCCATTATAGATGGTTGTGAGCCACCATGTGGTTGCTGGGATTTGAACTCAGGACCTCTGGAAGAGCAGTCCTCTGAGCCATCTCTGCAGCACATGATCCAGGTTTTAATGGTAACTTGAAAGCTCATCATTCCACAGGCATCACAGTCTGCTCCCCGTCCTGAGCATGTGCTCCCTCCCCTCCCCAGCGCTGGCTGGGTCTGCAGAAATATGCACCTGTTTCTCTTCCCTCTCTCATGGTGGAAATGGAACCTAGGGCTTAATCTGGCCTTTTTGTGTTACTGATAATCTTAAGTCCAAGAGTATGCTTAATTTGTAGTTTGCTTTCCTGAGCAGAGTAAACTGCCTTCCTTATTTATTTATTTATTTATTTGCAACTAATGTTCTCATCAATTGAGTTAAATATTAAGGAGCTGTAAATACAAAATGAACTATTCTGTTTTTGTTTTTATTTTGCTTTTGTATGAATGTTTTGACTGCTTATATATCTGTGTATCATGTGTTTGGCTGGTGCCAAGGAAGCCAGAAGAATGAGTTATATTCTACTACGCCGTTGGAGTTACAGACAGTTGAGAGCCACCATATGGGTGCTAGGACTCAAACCTGGGTCCCCTGAAGAACAGTCAGTCTTTTAAGCCATCTCTCCAGCCCTTTTTCATATGTGTTTCTCTTTAAAGGAATTACTAGTTATTTTTACTGTTTTTACATTTGTGCACATATGTGGAGCTCAGAAGACAGTTGAAGGAGTCCGATCTCTCCTTCCACCCTGTGGGTCCCTGTGACTGAGTTCCCATTATCAGATTTAGGTACAAAGCTCCTCACCCACTAAGCCATCTTGGCAGTTCCTAAATTGTTCTTTTAAAAAACCAGTTCTAACAAGGCAGACTCTATGAATCCTGTCATCCCTGGATCTATAGATAGATGTACTATATAAAGCTAGTGCTTGTGAAACTTATGCAGAACTAAACTGAGGATTTGAAATGGGCTGAAGGGCCCAGTGTATCTTCTCGACAGGCTGTTTTCTAGATGCTGGCCTTGCTGTTAGTGACTTAAAATTATCTAGTTTTGGTTAAAGAAAAAAAGAGGCAGATTTAAGTTTCTCAAATTATAGGTTTACTTAGGCTAGTACTTATATACCACTTCCTGGTACTTTACCATGTTCCAGGTGCTTCTGTTTCACAGTAGTAATCCTGAGCAGTTATGTGCAATTGTTAACGTTGTTGATATGTCACAGAAATTTATTCATTATATACTTCTTTATGGAGCTGGGCAGTAGTTACGCATTGCGAATATCTTTAATCCTGGCATAGGCAGATGGATCTGTGACTTCAAGGCCCAGTTGGTCTAGACTTGAGTTCTAGGACACCCAGGACTACAGACAGACCCTGTCTAAAGTAGTAATAGTAATAATAATTCCTTTATTATGATCCAGTTTTTTTTTATCACAAAGTTGAAAGTTAAAACGTTTGAAATAATTTTTTCTTTTTTACTATTATTGCAGCTTTACCAACAGGGACGCTTATGTCAGCTGGGCAGTGAATTCTGTGAATTGGAAGTTTTTGCTAAAGTTTTGAGAGCTTTGGATAAAAGGTAAATTTGTGTTTATGTGTATAAGCTTTCTTGCTTGTTTGCTTGCTTCCTTCCTTGTCTCATGTGGATCAAGATGGCCTTGAACTTGTTAGACTTCTGGTCCTCCTGCCTCTGTTTGAATGCTTGGATTATAGATAATGGACAGGGTCACCCCCTTGCTCCCAAAATATCTACCACCACTACAACAAAAACCTACTAAAATGTATATAACATAAAATTTGCCACTTACATCATTTAAAAATGTATAATTGTCTTAGTGGTTAGGAGCACTGGCTGTTCTTCCTGCAGACCTGGATTCAATCCCCAGTATCACTTGTCAGCTCACACCTCTCTGCAGTTCCAGTTCCAGGGCTTCTGACACCCTTATGCAGATATACATGCAGGCAAAACACCAATGGACATAAAAATAAATTATTAAAAATACATACAATTCAATAATATTAAATATACTTCCCTTGTTTGACCATTAGTAATAGACATTGCCAGAATGTTTTCACTGTCAAGACAAAAGTTATGAGTAGACAAGCCCACCACTGAATGCTATGACAGCAAATGCCATGGCATGGGAAGTAGAGCTCAATGATAAGTCTTGAAGAACAGAATGATGATAGCCACACTTTCTCTATAGTGGGAGTGAGTCAGAGAGCATGCTTTACTTTATAAATGCACAGAACACTTGCTGAGGGATCAGGCAGTTTTGCTTTGTTCTGAAGCAAGGGGCTCATGTGTGGGCATTGGTCCTCGCCTTACACCTTACTTGAGCCAATATTTCTCTTCGTGTTCTCTGCTGCATTTGCCAGGCTGGCTGACCTGTGAGCCTCTAGGAAGTCTGTTGTTCAAGCCTCCCATGTTCTTCTAGGGTACACTGGGATTACTGCTGCTTGTGCTGCTGTGTCCAGCTCTGTGTGCTCTGCAGTGAGGACTCAGGTTGTCAGGCTTGTGAGGCAAGGATGAGCCATTTCCCTAGCCCATTGTCTTTTTATTTTGGAATGTATGTGAGGAGGAGCAGCTAGCTCTAAAGGGATACATACCATCAGTGACTTCTCAAGAACTGCTTTTCTTTTTTCTGCAGACATTTGCTCCACCACTGTTTTCAGGCTCTGATGGACCATGGCGTTAAGGTAGCTTCCGTCTTGGCCTACTCCTTCAGTAGACGGTGCTCTTACATAGCAGAGTCTGACGCTGCAGTAAAGGAGAAGGCCATCCAGGTTGGCTTTGTCTTAGGTGAGTAATGGCAAAGGAGAGGGCATTTGACTCTGCAGTGGGCCTGTAGTTAAACCTTCTAAGCAGAAGGCTTCTTCCAAGAGTTCCCAGGCTGTACAGGCAGGTTGTGAGCAGCGTCATACCTGTGGCCTACTCACGGTCAGTCTAAGTCCTAAACCTTTCTGGCATTCTATCCTAGGGAGAAAACGTAACAGCATTTACATATGAGGAAGTAGATGTAGAGAAGCTGAATAAGTGAAGCTTTGAGTGAGCTTTGAGTGAGCTATGTTTAGCATGAGTTATGTCTGTGATCCCAAGCATGCCATTCAGCAGTGTCAGGGCAGCACCATCCTAAACTCCTTAGCTACTGACTACTTACTGTATGCTGTGGCGTGAGGCATACATTTTCTCAGGGACCGGTTTTGGTTTTCATTTCTAAAAGTAGTTATTTTTAATTTTGGGCGAGCTACTGCAAGGATAGCAGAAACATCACTTTATAATATCCTAGAAAGATTTTTACATATAGAAAAATACTGTTTCATAACTTTGTAGTGAGTAGTTTCACAACTGTACAGAGTTAAAAAGTATGTTTTAGGCAATTATTTATTCAAATTATTATTTCCTCCTTCTGTCCAGATCATACTTTTTAAAAGTTAACTATATATGATGTAAATATTACGGAGTTTTTAGCTCAGTGATTTAGTGTAAGCGTGTCTCTAACTTTCAGGCAGTTTACTGAGTCATTTAATGCTGCTGCTTTTGTTCTTCAGGTGGCTTTCTTTCTGATGCAGGCTGGTACAGTGATGCTGAAAAGGTTTTTCTGTCCTGCCTTCAGTTGTGTACGCTACATGATGAGATGCTCCACTGGTTCCGAGCAGTGGAGTGTTGTGTGAGGTAAGCTGAGCAAATCCTGTGATTAAGTGCTACTTAGTTATAGAGGTACTTAGTGCTAGTGATGCTTAGTTATAGTGGTACTTAGTTATAGTGGTACTTAGTGCTAGTGCTTTGGGCTTAGAATTCTGCCCTTGTTTCCAACAGTTGATTACATCTTTACATCATGGTCTCATTAGTCTAATCTCGCATCTCCAAAACACACACACACACACACACAAAACGTGTCACCTACACACATGCATAGTCCAGGCTGCCCTCGAACTCTGCCTCCCAAGTACTGGAATTAAAGTGTGCAACACCATGCCTAGCCTATTTTGTTTTTTATTAAAGTAAAAACTTCCTTGAATGTTGGGCAAGAAACTTTTTTTTTTTTTTTTTTTTTTTTTGGGTTTTCAAGACAGGGTTTCTCTGTATAGTCCTGGCTGTCCTGGAACTCACTTTGTAGACTAGGCTGGCCTCGAACTCAGAAATCCGCCTGCTTCTGCCTCCCGAGTGCTGGAATTAAAGGCGTGCACCACCACGCCTGGCTAGGAAACAATTTTGACATGGATTTAAAGAGAATCAGAATTTCATATCTGAATTTCCTGAAGTTCAAAGGTAAATAGAAATGAGAAGCTAAAAGAAAATAGTGGTATCTCAGTGTTTGAAAGAAAATAGTATATATACCTCACTGAATTTTTAGGACAAAGGAAAATATTTTTAAATCCAAGATCCAGCAGGTCCTAGTGTGTACAGGTAGATACCCCGTGAGTCTTAGAAGGCAAACCCTCTGAGTCAGTCACGAGCACGGCGCGTGGCATCCTTACTGTGATACTGCTTAAGGTTAATCCCGGCTTACCTACCCCTCAGTCCTGTGCAGTTGTTAGTGCCTCCGCTCAGGCTCTCTCATCAAGCAGGAGGAATAGGAATGGCTGACAGAGAGCTGACTGTGTGCTACATCGCACAGTGGTTTCTTTATTAGCTTAAATCCAACTAAGTGAAACAGGGACAGAATCAGAATTGAGCCATGGCTGCTGACCTAGAGGTTAAAGTCTCATATGGGAATCTTATGAAAAGTTGTACATTATCAGTCGGAAATTTAGAATAAAGGAACAAATTTCTAGAAATGTACAAACTATCCAAATGATGATAGGAAAAAAATTGAACGTCTCAACAGACCCATAACAGGTAGAGATTGCAAGTTTGTATTAACAAGTAGAAATTGCAAATTTTCTTATATCAAAGTCAATCCAGGACAGAAGATTTTGCTGGTGAATTGTAAGAGTTAGCTCTGGTCCATTCCAAACTACTAGAATACCGAAGAAGAATTCCTTTCCAACTCATTTTATGAGGTCATTATGACCTCATTAATGAAAGCCCAGGAAACACATAAGAAAAGACACTTAGAGACTAGTGCCTCCTTAAATACAGATCAGAAATCCTTAAGAAAATATTAACAAATAAAACCTAAAAAAATATCTAGAACAATTTATTGAGTGATCTTAATTAAAGTGAGGTCTAAACCAAGAATGCAAGAGTACTTTGACATATGAAAATCAAGAAATACACTATACCGTTATAATATAGACTGAATAAGAAGTATGATAAGTTTCCAACAGTGGACGTTGAAAAGTATTTGACAAAATCCGCTATCCTTATTTAGTAAAAACATGTAGAAAGCTAGGACTAGAAGAGAACCTCCTTGCTTTGACAAAGAACATTTATGATAGACGTACAGGGCATCATGGTATATGCCTGTAACACTAGCCTGAGCTACATAGCAGGACACTGTCTCAAAGAAAGAAATAGGGTGGTACTACGGGAGGGAGTTCGGGATGGGGAAAGAGAGAACAGTTAACTTGGTAATACGCTGGATGGTTTTTCTCATTGGATCAAGAGAAAGGTAAAGGATGTCTTCTACTAGAGGTCGTCAATATTATGTTGTAATTTTTAGTCAAAGTAGGCAAGAAAAAGAAATAAAGAACATCTGTATTGGAAATGGGAAAAGGACTGCATTCATTGAGCTCAGAGACTTGTGACTAGGTGTAGTGGTGCACATCTGTAATCCCTGCAATCGGGAGATAGAGAACAACCCAAACCCCTGGAAACTTTGCAGAGGACATTATCGAGACAGTGCTTTATTTTTGTAATCTGGGCACTCAGGGGACATTCCTTCCTGTCCTTGCACCCAGCTTGTTCTTACTTATTTCCTTTCAGATAGGATCTCAGTATATATCCAAGGCTGGCCAGAAACTCAGGTCTCTTACCCAAGCCTTCTGAATGTCAGAACAGGGGTACACCATCATTCTCACTCATCCTGACTCAAATAAAGACAGCTTGCAGAATGGGAAATGGTATTTACAAATCAGGTATTGGACAAGGGTCCAGTATCCGGAGTGTATCAAGTAGTACAACTCAACAGCAAATGATCCAAGTTTTTAAAAAGACAGGGACTTGAATAGACCCTTTCCAAAGAACCTGTGTCGATTGCTGTTGTGCATGTGAAGAAATGTTAGTGATAGACCTGTGCGTCTGTGACTTAGGGAACTCTAAGTTACACATGTCCCATACCACTTCACAGGGACCAAAGCCATGTAGGATTTTTTTTTGTTTTATTGTTTTTTTCTGTTTCATTTTGTTTTGTTTTTTAGATTTATTTATTGATTTTATGTATATGAGTACACTGTAGCTGTCTTCTGGAACAAGCAGAGGTCCTAAAATTCAACTTCATGTGGCTTCTCAACAGCCGCATGAAGGCTCACAACCATTTGTACAGCTACAGTGAACTCATACATTAAATAAATAAATCTTTAAAAAAAAAAATCCAAGTCTATCTGCAGATAAAAAGATACTTGTTCCGTGTATACATGAGATCACTCCATTACCCAGGCTGACCTTGAACTCATCTGTAATCCAGGCAAGTTACTGTGCAAGCCTTGAGCAAATTGCCTCATTTAATTATCTGTTGAGTTTTACTCTTGTGTGCTCCTTCATACTTGAGTTCCCTGCTCAAAAACATTCATTCCACCTACCATTCTAGAGCAGTGTAATTAATTATCCCTCTCTCTCTTCGTCTTCTGCAGAGTGGTAGGTAACGAACGTAGGGCCTCACATATGGTAGGCAAAGGTCCTACCACCTAGTTATGCCTGCCTCTTAGGTGGTTTTGTTTATTCTTAGTTTCATTATCTAGGCGTAGCTTTGTGTCTAGAGTGCTGGTATAAATGCCATGCTCTGTTTTCTTTGAGATGTCTTTTATGCTTTTATTGCCTCTAAGCATTTTCAAAAAATTATATTGGCCCTATAGATGATTGCGGCATTCAACCAGCAGTGTAATAAATGAGTATTTGTTCTAATAACTATCCTTCCTGTTTCATATAGTCTGTAGATGTATAGTCTACTACTGCCTAGCGTTTAGTCTGATCTAAAGCATGTTGATACTCTTTCATAATTTGATTGTTAGCAGGCTACACTTTATTTTGTGTAGCATACTCAGGATTTTCTGCCACAGGGGGTAGAAGACAAATAGGTCTCCCAGTTGTATCATTGACTTTACCTTAGTGGGCAGGCAGCAGAAATGAGCACTTCCTTAGGAAGCAGCCTGACCGGGAGCAGCGGCAAGTGCTGAAGTGACGGCAGGAGGGACTGGTCACATTCATCTGTCTTCACTATTTTCTGTGTTAGATCTGAATTTTAGAGAAATTGGACGAGATTAATCACAGAAAGCTTTCAGCACTATCAGTGCCTCTCTAGAGAAAATGGTTCTTTCAAATACAGAAATGGGTCCTGTCTCTCTGTCTCTGCCTGGTTGGGTGCTGCTGCATCTTTTTAAGAGGTGGTCAGGGTCACTGTCCTGGCAGCACCCAAAGTAAAGGACTTTTGTTTTCTACAGGTTGCTTCATGTGCGAAATGGAAATTGTAAATATCATCTAGGTGAAGAAACATTTAAATTAGCTCAGACATACATGGATAAGCTGTCTAAACATGGCCAGCAAGCAAATAGAGCTGCTCTCTACGGAGAACTATGTGCACTCCTGTTTGCAAAAAGCCACTATGATGAGGTAAGTTGGCTTTTTGTTTTGAGACAGGGCCTGTTTGTAGCCCACACTGGCCTTGAAAATGTGATGTTCTCACACCAGCCTCTAAAGTGCTGGGACTGCAGGCACGTGCCACACAGTGGAATAAGCCCCTCTTTTACACGTCTTCTAAATTGCATTTCATGTATTGGGTCAGGGTTATTTTTCTGTTTAGTTTTTCAAATAAGACATAGACCAGGTAGCCCAGACCAAGTGCAGGCTCATGATCCTTCTGTTTCTGCCTCTTGAGTGCTTCAATCAGGTTCAAGGCCTGAACCACTATTCCCAGCTTTCACGTATTAGGTTCATGTAATAGATTTTTATTGTACTGGGCAGTGGTGATGCATGCCTTTCATCCCAGCACTTGGGAGGCAGAGGCAGGTGGATCTCTGAGTTCGAGGCCAGCCAGATCTGCAGAGTGAGTTCTAGGACAGCCAGGGCTACACAGAGAAACCCTGTCTCAAAAAACCAAAAAAAAAAAAGAGAGATTTTTATTGCAAAGTGAAAAAATACTTAATTTTCTAATGAAATCTATAACAACCAAGCAAGAATGTTTGTGAGATGGACCTTAAGTACTGCAAGTAAAATATATGGCTTTTGGGCTGGAGAGATGGCTCAGCGGTTAAGAGCACTGACTGCTCTTCCGAAGGTCCTGAGTTCAGTTCCCGGCAACCACATGATGGCTCACAACCATCTGTAATGAGATCTGGCACCCTCTTCTGGAGTGTGTGAAGACAGCTACAGTGTACTTACATATAATAAATAAATAAATCAATATATATATATGGCTTTTAAAGGTTTTGTATGGGTGTTTGTCTGCCCAACTTGCTTTATGGGAAATCCTGGTGAATCGTAATGCATTTGGTTATATGTCATTCTGAGTTAAGTATTTAAACATGAGTTCGAACATAAGTATTTAATTTGCCAGGCACCCTGCCACAGAAATGTTTTAAAACTTCATTATATTTAACATAGTTCTAAAAATGTTTTTGTACTACTTTGAGACAAAATTAGCGGTCTTAGCCTTTCTATTGCTGTGATAAAATGCCATGACCAAGAAACAACTTTATTTTATCTTAACATCAGGGTAAGAACTCAAGGCAGAAGCCTGGAGGTCTCACCCACATCAGTCATCAGTCAAGCAAACGCACCATAGGCTTGCTCACAGGCCAATCAAGTTGGGCATTTTATTAAATTTTCTTCCTCTCAGATGACTTACTGTCAAACTGACTTGAAAACTAGATAGCACAGTCTCTTAAAATTGCAAACCAGGTTTTGGAATCCAAGTCTGGTGAAGTTAGTAGCTCTTATTTTTACATTAGTTATTTTGAATAGCATTGCTTCTTAAGTGAAATAGAAAAAACCAGAACTTTCAGAAGATAACAAATAATTCTCTTTCTCCATCCTTTTTGTGGGTGTGTTGTGAAGGGGGTGCATAAGCACATGAATGGAGGCTGGAGGTTAGTCGTGGGGTGTTCTTCGGGCTGTCTGCCTTGAGTGGATTTCTTCTTACGTGTTGCATGTATGTATGTCTGTTGCTATGTGCACACGAGTACAGAGATTCCAGAGGAGGCTAGAAGAGTTTGTTGGACCCTTGTTACAGTAGGCAGTTGTGAGCAATCTAATCTGGATGCTGGGAACTGAATTTGTTCGTATGAAAGAGCAGCAGGTGCTCTTAACCACTATGACATCATGTGTGCATGTTTAGTATACATGAGTGTACATGTATGTATTCACATGGGTGTGAGAGCATGTATGTGGGCAAGTACACGTGCAGGCATGCATGTGGAAGTCCAGGGTTTAGACAGGAAATCTCAATCCCTGTTCCACCTTGAGATAGGCCCTCTCAGTTAAACCCAGGCTTTATCAATATGGGTAGTCTAGTCAGTCAGATTGATGGGGCAGAAATCCCCTAGCTCCACCTCCTGAGGCTTACCCCCACCCCACCCCACCCCCAGCATTTAAGACAAATTCTCTCATGGGTACCTGGTGCTCCATGAGCAGGCCCAGGTAAGTGCATACCACCTCAGTGAACGTTTTGCCTGGGGTTGGGAGATGAGACTCTCAGGTCCTCAACTGCGCAGTATACACTTTACTGAAGTATCTCCCTGTCCCCAGATTCTTTTCTTGATATAATAGCAATTGTCACTATCCAGGATAATTTATTTTTCCTTTATTTTTAACCTAATAATCACTAAGAAAAGGTCCTTTTTGTTTATTTCGCCTCACATTACATAGATGCTAGCTCATTGCCTGCCACTTGACCTCTATGCCGGAGGCCAGCTCCGGCATTCTGGTTTGCTCTTGAAAGATTGTCAGCAGGGGGAGAATTGGTCTTGTGAGAAATTAGGGTTGCTTTTTAATAATAAAACAGTTACCTATCTTAAGTCTAAATTACTTTGCCGTGAGAGCCTACGTGTCTGAATTCCTCCTAGTCCCAAAACTGCAGAATCTTTGGTGTTTAGCACTTTATTGTAAACAGTGGGGGATCAAGTAAAGGGTTAATTGTTAGGATTTCTTTTTTCTTGTCGGGAACAGAGAAGGAGGTTTGGAGCAATAAACTTTTTTTTTTTTTTTTTTTTTTTTTTTTTTTTTTTTTTTTGGTTTTTTTCGAGACAGGGTTTCTCTTTATAGCTCTGGCTGTCCTGGAACTCACTTTGTAGACCAGGCTGGCCTCGAACTCAGAAATCCGCCTGCCTCTGCCTCCCGAGTGCTGGGATTAAAGGCATGCGCCCCCACGCCCGGCTAATAAACTTTTTTTTTTTAAGATTTATTTACTATTATTCATAAGTACACTGTAGCTGACTTCAGATGCAGCAGAAGAGGGCGTCAGATCTCATTACGGGTGGTTGTGAGGCACCATGTGGTTGCTGGGATTTGAACTCAGGACCTTGGAAGAGCAGTCAGTGCTCTTACCTGCTGAACCATCTCACCAGCCCAGCAATAAACTTAATTGAACCAAGAGAAGAGAGTCAATTGCAGAAGGAAAAACTTTTACATAAGCAAATACGCATAAACTCATGTTCATAGACAAATTTATGAACACACACTCAAACACCTTCATGCAATCCAGTTGGGTCCACCTACTTACTTATCTCATAATTACATACCTATACACACATTCATCCATTCCTACATGTGCATATGGAGCCCAAGCACCAGTGCAGAAAGGACTCACTTATTCTGAATGGAAAGTGAGCTCCAGTCTTTACTGCATAGAGAAAGAAAACTTCTCTACACTTTTATTGCTAAATGAATTTAACCCACGTTTGTAAGAAAAAAAGCTTTGTCCTCTTTAGTAAGACTAATCCCCCTTTGCTGTTAAGAAAAGACCTGTCTGTCCCACGGTGAAGGAAAGCCTGCCTGCTGCTTCTGCTCTCTGCAGCTTCTTCTCTGCCCCTCTTTCTCTGCATTCTGTGTATTGTTCTCTTCTGCTCCTGCTCCAATGTCCTCTTTATTTTTAAGGGAAGTAAAGGGGGAAAACCTCTCAGGCTATATATGCTCGCTAGATTTCTCTAGTTACTCTATGCTGCTGTCTTCCCTGTCCCAGTGCCATACAGTATAATTGCTCCTAGTTTTTTGTACCCTTTCTAGGAGAATAGATAATGTTTTTTTTTCAAGCATCCTTTTTTTTTTTTTTAAACAAAAGTTCACTAAAACTTCAAACATAAATTCAAATCATAAATTAAATAAGAATATTACAACAGATATATACATGTGTTTATATTAAGACTAGACATAAAAAAAACAGAAAAAAAAAGACTAGACATTATCTCACTAGCTTCATGGAGAGTTAAAGATCTTAATTTTTGTATCTAAGTTGACACTGAAGTTTTGCATAGATAAACCCAGTCAATATTTTATCTTCTGTAGTTCCCCTTTATGACATTTGGTTAATTGTTTTACAGCCTCTCCTAAGTTGTAAATGCCTGCTTTCTATCTCAGAAGCAATTCACTCTTGACTCTTGAAGACCATTAGAGTTCTAACTACAGTATTCATATCTTAGAAGACTTACAATAGCAGTCCTATTACAAAGGGCTTAATAACTACTAGTATAATTTTTAAAAATTCTTTAAAAGGATCATCATTAAGAATTAAGAAATCTAAGTTTCTGGGCTAATATCTACTTATCAGTCAGTACATATCATGTGAGTTCTTTTGTGATTGGGTTACCTCACTCAGGATGGTGCCCTCCAGGTCCATCCAGTTGCCTAGGAATTTCATAAATTCATTCTTTTTAATAGCTGAGTAGTACTCCATTGTACCCCCTGGAGCTTGTGTCTTTAGCTGCATATGTATCAGAAGATGGCCTAGTTGACCATCATTGGAAAGAGAGGCCCATTGGTATTGCAAACTTTATATGCCTCAGTACAGGGGAATGCCAGGGCCAAGAAGTGGGAGTGGGTGGGTAGGGGAGTGGGGAGCTGGGTATGGGGGACTTTTGGGATAGTATTGGAAATGTAAATGAAGAAAATACCTAATTAAAAAAATTATATCATCTATTTATTTAGCATCACTACAAGCCATTAATCTTCATTAATACACAGAAATCTGCCTAATAGAGTAAGCTAACACCTAGTGATTATTCTATATATTTAATAATAACAGGAAGGCGTATTAATAGTAGGAATATTTCTTAAGATAACGGCCTTGCTCGGCCTTGCCTAGAATGGCTCATCCATCGTGCTGTTATAGTGCATGGTGAATCGTCTCAGAAAGATCACCTCCTAGTTTTCAGCCTCTTTAGATAGCTCCTGGCACCTTTCTACCCCATTTTTGTTATTTCTTTGTGTAGCCCTCGCTATCTTGGAACTCATTCTGTAGACCAGGCTGACCTCAAACTCAGAGATTTGCCTGCCTCTGTTGGGATTAAAGGTGTGTGCTACCACTGCCTAGCTGTACCTTAGTTGTTTGTTTGTTTGTTTGTTTTTAATAATAATAATAATAATAATAGTGCATGTCATGATGCTGTGGTATCAATTAAATGCATTAATGAACATGAATTGCTTATTAGAACAATAGCATAAAGGAGGCACTACTAAACAGACAATAGTAGCTGGGTATAATAGCACATACCTTTAATCCTCACACCTAGGAGACAGGCCAGTTGGTTTGGATTTCTCTGAGTCTATATAGCAAGCTCCAGGCTAACCAGGGCTACATAGTGAACGCTGTCTCAGATATAAAGGAGAGAGTGAGTAGAAGAGTGGGAGATGGGGGGAGGGGAGAGAATGATAAAGTGTTTCAGAAGGGAAAGGAAAACACAGGAAACAATCTAGGACTGACATCTAAAAGATGAGCTTGGGGGCTGGAGAGATGGCTCAGCGGTTGAGAGCACTGACTGCTCTTCCGAAGGTCCTGAGTTCAAATCCCAGCAACCACATGGTGGCTCACAACCATCTGTAACGAGATCTGGCGCCCTCTTCTGTAGTGTCTGAAGACAGCTACAGTGGGGTTTTTTTTTTTTTTTTTTTTTTTTTTTTTTTTTTTTTTTTTTTTGGTTTTTCGAGACAGGGTTTCTCTGTATAGCCCTGGCTGTCCTGGAACTCACTTTGTAGACCAGGCTGGCCTCGAACTCAGAAATCCGCCTTCCTCTGCCTCCCGAGTGCTGGGATTAAAGGCGTGCGCCACCACGCCCGGCACTACAGTGTTCTTACATATAATAAATAAATCTTAAAAAAACAAAAAGTTCCTTTAAAAAAAAAAAAAAAAGATGAGCTTGGTAGACTAAGGGGCTGGAAGAAGGGGAATGGTTCCCAAGGCAGTAGGGGATCCTATATACCGAGGCCTCTGGGAAAACTAGCATGTGTCTGTAATACTGTAATTTAGGAAAACTGTGGTTTTGAGGGGGAGTGTTTCATAGGACTCCTAGGCTCACCTCCATTGAACACGGGAACATCCTTCCTCTGCCTCCCTGATTTTGAAATTACAAGTCTGCACCACCACACTTGGCTTCAGAAAACTTGTGGATGTAAAAATACAAATAGGGTGATCAGCTCATACTTCCAAAAAATGTCTCAGAGAATTTCAGTTGTAAATATTTTGTGTGTGTATTTAAGTAGTTGAAGTCATGTGGGGTAACTTCACAGTTTTATTAAAGACGGTCATTAACTGCGTCGCTGTTCTTTCGCTTTTCAATTCTTTTAAAGGCATACAAGTGGTGCGTTGAGGCAATGAAGGAAATTACAGCAGGCTTACCAGTCAAAGTTGTGGTGGATGTTTTAAGACAAGCTTCTAAGGTGAGTATGATGTTTATAACATTAAATGTACCATAGCACTTATCTGGCTTTAAATAGTTAATCAAGTCTTCATAATAACTTACTTAGTTGATCTATTAACTAGATCTGTTTTCTAAGCTTCTCTGCTTAGTTTTAGAAACTTAGTTTCTAATCTAAACTGTCTTATGGCTCTGTAGTGCCTTTAATCCCAATACTTGGGAGACAGAGATAAGTTGGTCTCTGGGGTTAACCTGGTCTACATAGTGAGTTCTAGGACAGCCAAGGCTGCATAGAGAAACCCTATCCCAAAAAACAAGCTTACAAAAAGAAAACTATCTCATCTGTTTTATTTAATTTTCCTTTATAAAAGAAACCTGAGAAAATAGTTATGAAGTTCACATGACTGTAGTATTTGGTGCTAATTTGGCTTGAATGCTTGTTTTTCCTAAATCTGTGTGGGGACCGCAATTCCTCATTCAGAAGTCATGTGGGACCTGATGACATTTCTGTAGGCTGCAGGCTGGAACTTCTAGTGTGTTTAACTTTCTCCTAAGATTGTGTTTCACTCAAGATAGCTTGTTACATTCGACCTGCTAGACTGTCTTTGTTTCTTTTCCCCCTGTAGTTTCTTTTTCTGTAAATGAGTATATGAATGTTTTGAAGCTGTTTATTAGTACCTCAAAGTTACTGCTTCAGTGTGTAATAGTTAAAGCTTTGGTGAACTTTCACACACTCTTTGTCTAGAAGTTTCTCACATGTGAATAGTCCATTTTGGTTGGTATAATCTTAGTTCAAATTTTTGGATTAGAAGACACTATTGTTTTTGTGAAATACTAGAAAGTTGTTTATTGGTCTGTAACCTTGGCTAGCCTTCAGCTTGCTACATAGTTATAATTGTCCTCCAATTGTAACTCTCCTTAGACTTCAGACTTGTCCCAGTCATTCACTTTAGAAGGAGAATAGCAGCATAGTCAGGTAGCATCTTTCTGAGAAAAAATGTTAGCATGCTTAATTAAAACATTAAATATGTGTTTGTATGAAATAATAGCATGCAAATTTCATATATGCACATGATATTAGAGTTTAGAAACTGGTAGTCTGGCTGGAGAGATGGCTCAGTGGTTAAGAGCACCGACTGTTCTTCCGAAGGTCCTGAGTTCAAATCCCAGGAACCACATGGTGGCTCACAACCATCCGTAATGAGATCTAACGCCCTCTTGTGGTGTGTCTGAAGACAGCTACAGTGTACTTACATATAATAATAAATAAATCTTTTTAAAAAAAGAGAAAAGAATAGAAACTGGTAATCTTCATGGTTCAAAATATTTTTTAAATAATTGAAAACTTGAATTTCTTCTGTACATATAAAAATTATCGTGTGAACCTGTGGCCATGATAACCATATGTCCCAGATCTTGTTTGATCTCATAAGCTGGTGGGGAAAGCCCTGAATAGCATAAGCTGTAAACAGCAGGTGGCAGGTAACAAAAAGGTCTGGTCAGATGATTCGGTGGGTAGAGACACCAAGCATGGCAGCTGAGTTGAACCCTGCATTGGTAGAAGGGAAGAAACAGCTGCTGCAAGCTGGCCTCTCACCTTCACAGATTCTCTTCAGCTGTGCTTATGTGCACGTGTGCACTTTAAATAATTAATAAGTAATGTTAAAGTGTGGGACCAGAGAGGCAGCTCAGCAGTTAGGCACTGGCTGCTTCTCCAGAGGAGCTAGGTCTGATTTTCAGTACCCACATGGCAGCTCACAAACACCAGATCCAGGAGCTCAACGTCTAGCATGCTGTGGGCATAGTACCTACACACACATAAAGACAGTGAAAAAGTTTATTAGAATTCATCCCATAAATGGAATGTGTGTGTATGTGTGTACACTTACAAATACTATGCTTTATATGCCCCAGTACTGGGGAACGCCAGGGCCAAAAAGTGGGGATGGGTGGGTAGGGGAGCGGGGGGTGGTGGGGGAGGAGGGTATGGGGGACTTTTGGGATAGCATTGGAAATGTAATTGAGGAAAATACGTAATATACATACATACATACATATATATATATATATATATATATATATATATATATATATATATATATATATACTATGCTGAGTCCTCTCCACAACATTTTATTTTAATATTATAAAATGCACTAGCTTGTGGATTACCTTTGTACATCATGGTTATTTTTTGGAGTGGTTTGGTTTGATTTTTTTTTTTTTTTCTTTTCTTTTTTCTGAGGCAAGGTTTCTTTCCTAGTTCCTAGTTCCAGTTGTCCTGGGGCTTGCCCTTTTAGACCACTATAGGTTGGCCTTGATCTGAGAAATCAGCCTGCCTCTGCCTTCTGAGTGCTGGTGTGTGCACCATGACAGCCTGGCTGTTACAACAGGTTTATACTGGAAATGTCTCAGAATTTTCCCAAATTGTTTACATAAAATTACTAGAGATTTGGAAAGAAACTACAAATTGAAAGAATCCCTGAAGGTTTTGGGTTTTTTGTTTGTTTGTTTGTTTGTTTGTTTGTTTGTTTTGGTTTTTGAGACAGGGTTTCTCTGTATAGCCCTGGCTGTCTTGGAACTCACACTGTAGACCAGGCTGGCCTCGAACTCAGAAATCCGCCTGCCTCTGCCTCCCAAGTGCTGGGATTAAAGTTGTGTGCCACCACCGCCCGACAAAGTTGTTTTTTTTTTTTTTTTTTTAATTATTAACTATTACATAGTGAACTCAAACTATAACACACTAATGAAGCATTTGAGAGTTATTTAATAATTTCCCTCTTTATTTTTAGGCTTGTGTAGTCAAACGTGAATTTAAGAAGGCAGAACAGTTAATTAAACATGCAGTGTATTTGGCACGGTAAGTGATTGTTACTCAAGGTGCTGTTTTAATGTGTTTCTCAACATTAGATGCTAATACTTCTTCTATATCTTTTCATAGAGATCATTTCGGATCCAAACACCCAAAATACTCTGACACACTGCTAGATTATGGGTTCTACTTACTCAATGTAGACAATATCTGTCAGTCTGTTGCAATTTACCAGGTATGTTAATAGTTATCTCTCTTTGCTTTTACCCTAAGTTGACTTGTTTGTCATCTGTAAATCATATGTAAGATAACTCTTGGAGGAACTGGAGAGATGGCTCAGCAGTTAACGACACTGGCTGTTCTTCCAAAGGGCCAGGTTCAGTTCCCAGCACCCAATTACCACTTCAAAACTGTCTGTCACGGAGGTGGGGGGGGGGGGGGTCTGGGGACTTTTGGGATAGCATTTGAAATGTAAATGAAGAAAATACCTAATTTTAAAAAAATGTAGATTATAGGACATTTATCTGGGAAAAAAAACTGTCACTGCAATCTGACAGGATCACACAGACATACATGCAGGCAAAACATCAATACATATTTTTAAAAAGCAATACCAGATCAATTTAAAAAAATAAATAACTCTGTGAGCCCCCCCTTTCTTTCTCCTGTAGGCCCCACCATTACTTTACTAAGTGTTCCTCCATAGAAGGCTTCAGAGTCAAATGTCTTAAGAATCGTTCAGGACTGAAACCATCAGGCAGCAAGCAGATCTGGGTTCCACTGGACTTCCTGTCTGTAATTTGCCCAGATGATGGCTTAACTTTGTGGAGGATTTATAAACTGTCAATCTAGCAGTAATTTTAGATCTTGCAGTTGTTATTTCAGGTAAAAGTCCTCTACCATGACACTAGACAGGATGTCACTGACTTTACAGTTGTTTATTAAAGAAGGGTGTTAGAAGAAGCTGTTAGGACCGAGGCCGTGACGCTGTGGTGGAACTAACTTACTGCAGAAAAGTAGCCAGTGTGGTTTCTCAGACAGTGTCTTCACAGAACCAGGTCTTTCAGGGCAACTTTGAGGTTCTGCCCTTCTGGCAGGACTGTCCTGTTTGAAATTTAAGGGATTAGGTACATAGAGTGTGTGTATAGTTTGTTGAACTTAGGTAGTGTACCATATTACTAAATGTCTTTATGATTCTTTTAGGCAGCCCTGGACATTCGACAGTCAGTGTTTGGTGGCAAAAATATTCATGTAGCAACAGCTCATGAAGACCTGGCCTACTCTTCCTACGTTCACCAGTACAGCTCTGGAAAATTCGACAATGCACTGTAAGTTCCAACTTTTTCTCTGCGAAGGGTAATGCTGTTCTCTAGGACAGTAGTCCTTAAGGATTTGTGTGGATAACTTTGTCTTCCTGGCGGGATACAATGTTTTTGAAGTCATTTAAAAACCATCCTAATTTTTAAGACATACATTTATGCTTGTCTTGGTTTCATACTAAGATTTACGCACTTCTCTATCAGAATGAGCTATTTCTTTCAGTATTTTCTTCATATGTTTGTGTTTGTTTATTTGTTTGTTTGTTTGTTGAGTAATTAGTAGCCTTTGTGTCAATGATAAATTTAACAACCTACAAACTTATTGCTAGAGAAAAAACCCCGAAAAGTGGGTCAGACATGCTCATTTATTCCTGTTTCCTACGTCTGTTTCATGCCGTAACAGCAGAGTTAAATAGTTGTGAAAGACTATTGCCAATGTTAACAAAGTATTCACTGTATAGCCCCTAACAAATTAGCTTTCTGGATCTGATAAAAATGAAACTTGTAATATTTTGGAGGAAAATTGAAGCCAAAAATAGGCCAAGCATTATAGGACAGAGCCATAATCCTAGCCCTAATGCTGGGTCTGGAAGACCAAGAACTCCAGGTACTTGGTGTCAAGTATGACTGCCTGGGTTCCATCCTTGAGACAACCCATATGTGGAAGGAGAAAACTGACTCCAGCTAGCTCTCTTCTAACAGGGCCAGCTTGGGCTACACAGTGAGTTCCAGGACAACTTAGGCTATACAGCAAGACACCTTTCTCCAGAAAAACCCAAACATTTCCAAAGGCAGACTTGACTTTTTCACAGGGGTTCTAGCTGTTACCAAGGCTGGCCTTATTCTCTGGGCTCACACAGTCTCCTTGCTTCCTCTTCAGAGCTGGGAATTTTAAACAAAACAAGATAAAAAGGATCAGATTCTATGTGGTTTAATCTGTTTAAGTCCATAGCGACAAATCTATAGCCAGAAAGGGAATGATTCTCAGAGGTGGGGTGTTGGAAGGATTTGGGAATTGCTGGGTATATATATTTAGATGTTACTGTGGACAGACAGTTAGAGAGGAGAGGGATTTGGGGACTTGGTGTGCTCTGGTTAGTGACTGAACCACCAGCATGTGGAGGGGGAAATCCCACAGAGAAGGAAGAGCAGATGCTGGAGCTGTGTGTGGCTCGGGGCTAAGAGGGTTGCTATGGGGATGGCGGGAAATGATGTCAGAGAGGTGGCAGGGAGACTGAGTTTTATAGACTATAATGAGGACTTTTATCTTGAGGGAGGTGAGAATACATTGGTGTTAAAAGTTAATTCATGGGCTGGCGAGATGGCTTAGCAGTAAAGAGCACTTCCAGAGGTCCTGAGTTCAATTCCCAACAATCACATGCTGGCTCACAACCATCTGTAATAGGATCCGATGTCCTCTTCTGGTGTGTCTGAAGACAGTGACAGTGTACTCATATACATTAAATAAATTAATAAATATTTTTTTAAAAATTGAATTCACAACAAAATGAAGTTTTGGCAGTGAGAATGAAGTCATGTTTGCTAGCATGTGTGAGATCCTGAGTTTGGTTTTTAGTCCATCAAAACAAAACTGATTCTTAAAACTTTTTTTTTTTTTTTAAGATTTATGTGGATTTGTGGTGTGTGTGTAGATGATTGATTGTAAATGCCCATGGAGGCTAGAAAAGGATGCCATCCTCTGGAGCTGAAGTTAGAGCCATTTGTGAGCCACCCAATCAGTGTGCATGCTGGGACCTGAACTTGGGTCCTATGGGAGAGTAACAAGTGTTTTTAATTGCTGAACCATCTTCTGGCCCAAAAACTCTTCATCATTTTTATAGTTTTATTAGTACTTTCTGTTAATGTCATAACATGTGTTGTTTAACTAAAGAGAGACACTAAACTCTATGTGTATTGCAGATTTCATGCAGAAAGAGCCATTGGTATCATTACTCACATCCTACCTGAAGATCATCTTCTTCTGGCTTCTTCAAAGAGGGTGAAAGGTACCTTTGTGATCCAGTCTCCAATGATTGTAAAGTGATATGCGGCATAAATAAAATAAGGCTGTTAGATTGTTTGCATATATGACTAAAATAGTTCCCTCAACTCTGCTTCACGTGATACAGCGTTGTTGTTTGTTCATCTGTCTTCCTCCTGCCTCTGAGTAAGGCTGAGAGTAATGCAGGTGATTTTACAGGCTTGCTTACAGTGCGGCATCCTTTTACCTCAACTTGTAACTTTATTGCTAATTCTCATCTACGCTTTCTCTTAATGCGTTGATTCTGTTTTGACTGCATCACCCTTGTGGTCCTTGTGTGCATGTGATGGGTCTAACCCTAATTCTGGGTTTCCTTGGTTCAGTTTAACACTAGCACATAAGTGAGATAGGAAAGAGAAAGAGTAAAGTTACCAAAGCCTCACTAATACTAATCACAGTTTTGTTGATTAGTCTGTCCTTCCTTCCCTCCCTCTCTCCCTCTCTCCCTCTCTCCTTCTCTCCTTCTCTCCCTTTCTTCCTTCCTTCCTTTCTTTCTTTCTTTCTTTCTTTCTTTCTTTCTTTCTTTCTTTCTTTCTACCTACCTACCTACCTACCTACCTACCTACCTACCTACCTACAAGTTAAATTAAGGTCCAGTGATATGGCTAAAGGTGACTGGGCAGCTGCCAGGCTTATACTCTAAGTCAGTCCCTACCACATACAGGTGGCAGAGAGAGCTCTCACACACATACACACAAATAAATGTTGGGGGGAAAATTAGTAACTCTTCCAGCTTTATAACTTGATATTTTTCACACTCTTACATCATGAGTGTTTTTTCATTTCAATACACGTACTTTTCCTCTAGGCTCCTTAATCTGTTCTCTGGTATTAAAACTGTTTTAAACCTTCTTTTAAAAAAATGCTGCCAGGAGGTAGCTTTCTGTTCACTACCTTTATACAAGTCGGTGCTAAGAAATAAAATTAGTTGATAATATCTATATTCTTAAGGTTTTATATTGGGTTTGAAATCCTTGAATGGAACTTTGAAATTAAAATGTCTCCTGGCCTGATTGGGTTGTTCAAATAAGTAAGAGGAAAGAAGCTGGGGTTTTTTTGTTTGTTTGTTTTTGGTTATGTTTGGTTAGAGATTTTGTTTTATAAAGACTGGTTACAGAATTGTAAGAATTACTGAAAGCACTCCTTGGCAGTTGGATAACTTTAACTTTCATGTCTCCTATCATTTTACTCTTTGTTTCTTGTTTATGTATTTGGTTGGCTTGGTTTTTTGAGACAAGGTCTCATATACTCTAGGCTGCCCTTGAATTCGTCTTGCATCCAAGGCTTCTAGTCCTGCTGCCTTGGCCTCCCAGTTGCTTACATAGGCATTCACCACCATTCCCAGGTGACCATTCTCTTTTAAAAGCTAATTTCCATCTATAAAAGGTAGCAGGTTAATACAGTAGAGGCTGATTCTGCAAAATAATTTAAGGTACACCATTTTCCCCTTAATTAAAATGAATATTTTATATGAATAGAACAACTTTCCCAAAAGTGTACTGTTGAAGAAGTCATGGGGTGGACCACAACTGCACACACATGGAATCCTAGCACTAGTTGAAGCAGGAGGATTGCCATGAATTGAAAGCCAGCCTGGGCTACAGATCAAGAGCCCAGTTCAAAAACAAAGAAAACAAACCCCACAAATGTGGAAAGCTTTGACCTTGGCCAGTTCTTAACTACAGTCAGTTATGTCTTCAGTACTCAGTAAATACTACAGTCCTTAATTTTCAGTTAAGTGTTGGGCCCTGGGATGTGCGTTTTAGGTCTGTTGATATGTCGCTCGCCTGCTCTCTCTGTGCAGCACTTATTCTAGAGGAGATTGCGATTGACTGTCACAACAAGGAGACAGAGCAGCGGCTGCTTCAGGAGGCACACGACTTGCACTTGTCCTCGCTGCAGCTGGCTAAGAAAGCATTTGGGGAATTTAATGTACAGACCGCAAAGCACTATGGGAACCTCGGAAGGCTCTATCAGTCAATGAGAAAATTTAAGGTAAAAAAGGTTTTATATTCTACACTTGATCTTAGCCAAAAGGCTGAGAAGCAATAAGGTTTTATATTCTTTGTCTCTGAATAATTAGTAAATTTAATGATAAATTTTCAGTAATCTTAAATAATACCCCAAAGGAGCTGAGAGAAAACTGAGCTAGTGTAAAAACCCTGTAGTGAACTTATAAGTGAGATTACAGAGACAGACCATAAAGCTGGTGTTACTGTAGACAGCTCAGTCACAGCTCTCAGCTCAGTCGTTTAGGTTTAACCAAATGTCTGACCTACAGTGGGGTTCAGTGAGACTACAGTTAATTTACAGTTACCAAGAATTAGGAGCTACAAAGTTTAACAATACACTTACACTCATTTTTTTTGGAATTTTCAGTTCTAGTTAATTGTAGTAGTACATTCCTTTAAGTTTAATACTTGGAAGGCTGAGGCAAGGGGATTATTAGTTTGGTGCCAGCCTGGGCTATATAGGAACTCTCAACAATCCCCTCCCCCTTTGTCTCTGCATGTCACCACTGCTCATGCATTGGGCATGTAAGATCATTAGGCAGTAAGATCAAAGAACATCATTTGCCTTTTCTGAAAGCTGCTGCTGAGAAATATTACTGGTTTTGGTAAACTGCACCAAGTTGATGACAGTGATGGTCCTAAAGCCTAAAATGGTAAAGGTAGAAACTATACGGCATTCTAAGCTAGGTGTGGGGATACATGTCTGCATAAGTCAACACCACCTTAACAAGTTTAAGTTAATTTTGGGGATGTAGTAATTCAGATTATTATTATTATGTTGTTTGTTTTTCAGACAGGGTCTCACTATATAGCTCTGACTATCCTAGAAGTCACTATACAGACCAGGCTGGCCTCAAACTTAGACTGGTCTGCCTCTGCTGGAATTGAAGGTGTGTGCAGTCACGCCCATCTTTATGTTCATTTCAGCAAACTCTTTACTGCTCTTTTTTATTTTGATGGTTTTGTTGTTTTTGAGACAGCATCTTCTCTATGTAGCCTAGGTTGGCTTTGAACTGTCAGTCCTGCTGCCTCTGCCTGCCTGCTGTTGGAAATACAGACATGTATTCCCACACCTAGCTTAGAATGCCTTAGCCTTTAGGACCATCGCTGTCATCAGCTTGGCACAGTTTACCAAAACCAGTAATGTTTTGCAGCAGCAGCTTTTGGAAAAGGCAGATGGTGTTCTTTGATCTTACTGCCTAATGATATGCATAAGCTGTGGTGATATTTAGAACAAACTCTTTCATTGAGTAGAATTGTCCTAAGAAAAAGTGCAATCTAATATTCCACTTGGCCTGTTTTTCAGGAAGCTGAAGAAATGCACATAAAAGCAATTCAGATTAAGGAGCAGCTCCTTGGTCAAGAAGATTATGAAGTGGCCCTTTCAGTGGGACACCTGGCATCTCTGTATAATTATGACATGAATCAGTATGAAAATGCTGAGAAACTGTACCTGCGGTCGATAGCGATCGGTATGTTGCCTTTCTGTCTTCCTTAGTCGAGGTCTAGAGAACTTGTCTGTGCTCCTAGATCCTGCTGACAAGTAAGTGCCGCTCGCACGAGGCAGCCATAGCAGAGCAGAGCACAGTGCTCTCTGCGCCACTCCTCTCAGGCTCTTCCTCGGCACTGAAGCCAACAGGCACAGCCTGTGACACAAGCCACCATTTAAGGTGCCTGTCCTGCTGCTGCCCCCGAGCCTCCTGCCACCTGGAGGTCTTACATCCTCACCTCTGTGTATTGCTGCATCACAGTCGATGGTAGCTTCCATGACTGAGGAGTGTTTTACTGGATTTGTGTGTCATCATCATCTAGTCTATGTTGAATGAACACAGAGCATTGAACTGTTGTCATTTAACAGTATTACTTCATTGCATGAAAGTTTTGTGGTTCATGCCCATTTTGAATTGTCTGGCATTTAGGAAATTGTGTGCATATATATATATATATATATATATGGTTCCAGGTCAACTATATACATAGTAAAAGTAAAGTTTCTTCTAAGATGAACAAGCTAATTTTAGTCTTGGTCACCTGTGCGTCAAGGTCTCTCATCCTGTGGCTTGTTTTCTTGAGAGCACCTGGATAGGACAGTTCATTTCACTTCATTTTATTTTGGTTAGTTGGTGTTGACACAGGGACTTGTAGCTCCTGCTTCCTCCTAATGCTGGGTCCTAGGATGTACTACCACACCCTGCCCGAGGATGCCTGCGTTTCTATAGAATGCCTTGATGTCTTTAATTTATCACCAGTACTTTTTAAATTTTGTTTGAGGAATTTTGGTTTTCCTACCAGTTATGAAGGTACTCTGCTAAAATATCATCTTCTAGACACTTTACTTACAATCATGTTTTGATCTGCAAGACTAAAATTAGCTTGTCCATCTTAGAAGAAACTTGACTTTTACTGTGTATATAGTTGACCTGGAACCATTTCTTCAATACTCTGTCCTTTCCCCTTTGCTGTCTTTGTTACAAAGTGGTCCATATATTTGTGTGTTAGTCAATTATACATTGACTTACTTGATAAATCCGAGTATTGGAAATACTAATGTTCTTAAAATCAAAAATTCATAGGCACACTTTCCTTGTGATGTGTAGTTTCCTTAATTTTCTTCTACCTAATTCTCAACACTTGTTTGTTTATAGCTTATTTTTCTATATATGATTTTACACAAAGGCACATGCATAAGTATTTTCTTATATTTCCTTTTCATACAAAATGAGCTTATTGTGGCTGTCCACTATGCTTTTGTTTTTCTGCTGCTGTGACAGAAACATCGTGACTAAAGACAACTTCACCATGGAGAAACCCTGCTTGCTGGCTCACCATGGCCAGCTAGTTTTCTTTCATAGCCCCAGATACTGCCCGCCTAAGGTATTGCCCACTATGGTCAGGCTTTCCCAGATCAGTCATCAATCTACATCTCTCATAGGCAGTGACCACAGGCCAACCTGGTCCAAGCAGTTCCTCAGTTAAGCTTTCTTCTTCTTGCCCGTGACTATAAAGTTGTATCAACTTGGGGGGGATGGGGAAATAATTGCTTTAAAAACAAAATTTACTGGGTGGTAGTGGAATACAACTTTAATCCCTCTGAGGAGGCAGAGACAGACAGATCTCTGTGAGTTGGGAGTCCAGTGTGGTCTACAGATTGAGTTCCAGAACAACCAGGGCTACATAGTGAAACCCTGCCTTGAAAAGCCAAACACCAAAACAAAATTTGTCAGAAATGATGTCGCACCCCTTTAATCCCAGCACTGGGAGGCAGAGGCTGTGATAGCATGTGAGTTTGAGGTCTGTGTAGTGAGTTCCAAAACAGGCAGGGCTACACATAAAGATTCTACAAATCTTCCATATTATTTTAAAATATCTTTAAAAACATTAGTCCTAAACCTGAACTTTTGGACTGGTAGGTGGCTCATCACCCTAGATGACTTGAAGTCTTTCTTGAGAACTCTCATGATAGGAGGGAAGGAGACTCCTGAAAGGCGGGATCCCCAGGCCTCCACACGTGCAGTAGCTCGAGTGTGTGAGTACACACAAACACACATGTATAATAAGTACAACCTTTTTTTAAACTGGTGAAATTTAGCGTTTTAGTAAAGCCAGTTCCTTGAAGTCTTTAGAGACATTGCAGGGATGAAAGTAGGTAAGAGCAGTGATAGAGGGACTGCACCTCTTTCCTTCCATAGGACTAAAACCAAGTCAGCCTACTGAAAGAGGAGAACCTGTACCAGGTGGTGATGGCTCATGCCTTTAATCCCAGCACTTGGGAGGCAGAGGCGGGAGGATCTCTTTGAGTTCCAGGTCAGCCTGGTCTAGAATGGCTACACAGAGAAACCCTGTCTCAAACAAACAAACAAACAAACCAATTGTATTGAAATCTAAACAAAAAACTATTGTAATTACTTGATCTAAGTCTTTTTGTGTTGCTTCAGGGAAGAAACTGTTTGGTGAAGGCTACAGTGGACTAGAATATGATTACCGGGGCCTCATTAAACTTTACAACTCCATTGGGAATTATGAGAAAGTGTTCGAGTATCACAACGTTCTGTCTAACTGGAACCGGTTGCGAGATCGACAGTATTCAGTGACCGATGCCCTTGAAGACGTCAGCAGCAGCCCCCAGTCCACTGAAGAAGTGGTACAGTCCTTTCTGACGGCTCAGAATGCTGAGGGACCAAGCTGCTGAGGGACAGCCTCAGCTAACAATTACCTTTCCCAGATTCCGGGGAATTCATACTGTGAAATCAAACCATGTTGTTTTTAGGGCTGGCATTTGCATTGAAACACTGGTCCAGTCCACCCAAGACCCTATTTCGGGTAGTCCTGTATTGCAGTTCCTGTAGAATAAGCATATATTGAGTTATATCAGCATGTGCCGCGTGTATAAGTAGTCCCACATTCTCACCCCAGTAGAACAACAGGAAACCGTTTTTTTTTTTTTTTTTTTTCTTTTTAAAAAATAATTCGTTTTTCAGAAAGTCTGAAAGAAAAAAAAAAAAAGAACCCCTAAATAAAACTATTTAAGAGTTTAAAGGAGTTGCATTCTTATTATGTAAGGATGATTTCAAAACCTTTTTAACATATAATTAATTCTTCCATGTGGAGGTATTCAATACTGTATTGTAAGGAAATCTTATGGAAAACTCTTTATATGCAGTATAGAAAAGTAACATAGATACTAGTAAGAGGGGAGGGGCACCCTGACCTAGACTTGGCTGTCTTTTCCAGATCAGGGCATTCAGCCATTCCAGAACTGTGTTTCAGTGACGGACTGTCAGGTTCATCTGACTGGACCAACGTTGATCTGTCGGTCGGTCTCAGAACCCCACATAGACCAGCAGTTGTAACTCTGTGTTTGGTACCATGGTGAGATGCTCTAAAGTGTTTGCTGACAGGACCAGAAGGACTAAAAGGACCAGGCAGCCGTGGACGGTGTGACTTGGACCAGCTGCTTTCAGTTGTGGCTTTAGTGACTGCAGTTGCCTTGCCCAGTAGAATGCAGAGTACTAATGCAAGAGCCTCATTTGCACCAGAGATACCAAACTGTGGGATGTGGGCAATGCCAGTGGCAAATATTTAGTCCTGGTACATGATGGCAATGTCATAAGCACACCAATGTCTAACCATCTCTGCAGCCACCCCCATTTCATCTTTGCCCTGAATCTCCATGTAGTTAAAAACATACTGGCTAAGAGTCATGAAATCAGTCATGTTCAGATGAGAATTTTAGGTTTACTGTATGGTGTGTGGGGATTAAAAAGATGAATGCACACAAAAAGAAATCTTGGAAAATTCGTTGTTGTTGAAAATAATTGTACAAATAGTCGTTTTAACTGAAATCTCGGACTCCAATGGGAAGGTCCTTCAGTTGCAATGTTTCACTGATTGGGGCTTTGATTTTTCTAAGCTTTTCAAGCTAGCCAGTTACTCAATGTGGAGCTAATACTCAGTTCCTAAGTTGTGACAAAAGAAAAAGACCTTCTGTTGTTACCTCAATTCTTAGCACAGTGGCCCCTCTTCTGGCACCTCTGTGCTTAAGAATCTGGGTTTCTCCCCTATTTTCAGGGGCTCTGACTTGGCTGTTAGCTACACTGCTCCCGGCAGTGCGTGGTGGTGTGAGTGAATGGGTATGTGTCAGATTCTGTTCTGTTAGCATGTTTGTATGTTGGTGAGGGGAAAACAAAGCTATCATGGAGAGTGCAGAAACATTACTTAAGATTTATCTGAACTTTTTGTTTTAACTTCCCCTTTTTTGTGTTTTGGTTTTTTTTTTTTGTTTGTTTGTTTGTTTTTTTTTTTTTTTTGGAGACAGGGTTTCTCTGTGTCACAGCCCTGGCTGTCCTGGAACTCTCTTTGTAGACCAGGCTGGCCTCGAACTCAGAAATTTGCCTGCTTCTGCCTCCTGAGTGCTGGGATTAAAGGCGTGCGCCTCCGCGCCTGGCTAACTTCCCAATGTTTAACTTGGTTTGAAACTGCTCTTTGCGGACTTAGTGGTAAGCCAGTGTGGTGTGGCCTTTAGAAGGGACTTTGGTGGAGATGCACCCCGCAGATGAGGCAGGCTCTCTGTCATCCTGACACAACCACTCAAACTTATTCCTCTAACTGAATTTCCTTTAAAATTCTTCAAAGAACTCAATTTGGCACACTTGCAGTTTATGCAGCTGGCTCTCCCCTTCCCCCTTAATTACCGTCTTGTGAGAGTCACCTTTATTTCCACATAGTCTGTGTGACCAAGGAGTAGCATCCGGTTACTCAGCTGGAGCCCCACAGCCTATATAGTTAATCCCTCCAAAGACAGTTCCAGGAGAGGCTTCTGGTACACTTTTATTGGATATTTAGCGTCCTGTGGTATAGGAATGTCGTGGTAAATTGTTTTTCAATAAATGTTTTAAAACTTAAGTTTCCACATGAATTATTTGTATTTAATCTTCATTTTTGGTGGTGTGCACATACAGTGTTTTGTATAGTCAGATAACTTCCATGCTCATCTTCCTTAGCTCAGTTCAAACTGAACTCATACTCAGTGATAAAGTAACATGGTCTTAGAAGCCTTGACTACAGGGTGATAATGTCAGATGGCAGCCAGCCCCCACCGCCAGCAGCAGCTCTGTCAGCTGCTCCATCTGACTATTCCTTATTATTGTTCTCTGTAAGTTACTAAAGGCTGATCTAATGCCTACACTCTAGCACTCCATCTTCTTAGCGATACGACTTTATATGTTCTGATTCTAGTGAAAAAACTGCCCTGATCTTTTCAAGGGTGGGATTCATCCCTCAGCAAGGGTGATGTAGTGAGAGAACGCCACCGTAATTTTATTTTAAACATTATTAAAGCAGGGAGTGGCACATATCTATAATGTCAGTATTCAGGAGACTGAGTGAGGTAAGAGACTGAGTTCCAGGCAGCCTGGGCTACAAAGGGAGATTGTCTCCAAACTCTCAAAGGAAAAACTGAATAAAATTTACCTCAGAATAATCAGTGGCTTGCATGTGATTTTAAACAAGGGCCTCTGCTCTCCCCCTCCCCTGGATTCTCGTGTTCTTAAAGTCTGGTGCTATTCCATCTGGGGGCATGAGGAGCCTGCGCATGTCACCCAGGGAGTCACTCGTTCGGTGTAATAGCGCCAACTGGGTAAAAGCTCAGTGCACAATATTTATGGTCCTCAAACTAGGCTTTGCCCTGAGGATTTAAACCCTTCCTTTCTCCATCCATGTACATTCATTTATATAAACAACTCACCAGCACCCTGCCCGGGTATTGCTGCCTGTGAGAATCAATGATTTGAATGGAGCCCTTTGTCCTAGACCATGGGAATGTCTTGTGAGCAGGGAACTGCACGTGCTGGCACAAGTTCAATCCCAACTCCATGGGAGGCTGAGACGGGAGAATCACTTGAGATGCCCCAGGATGGCCTAGTGATAAGACCCTGTCTCAAGAAATGCAGTGGTGCACCAGCTGCCAGCCTGGAAGTCTGAGCAGCCATTGAACTTGTTTGTCTTTATAGGCGAAATGCGATGCAAGCTTTTGGCCAAAATTTTGCAAATTCAAAGAATGGTTTGCTGAGTTACAGGTGTTGTTAACCGCCATCTTTTTACTTTATATATATATATGTTTTCCCCTAGGGTTTTTAGCCTTGCTGCTTCCAGTCTTCTTTTTCTGGATGGCAAAGTTACTACTGGAAAAAAATTATTTATAATTACTGAATTTTAAGAGTTTTATTTTGTTTTAAAAATTAACACTTTTCACCTCTTGGCTTTAGAGGACTTCAGATTAGCTGGAAAAAAAAAGATTTAAGTAGAACATTTGGATTAGTGTACAGATCTTAACACTAGTATTTCTTTTGTCCCCAAATCTCAGGAATGTTTTAGGCAGAAAACTGGCTTTTCCCCCGATGGTGATTGAAGGAGAGGGCTTTAGGATTAAATAACTCTGTTGTTGAGTGCAGTTCTAGGTATCTATAGCATGAGTGGCCTTAATGAGTTTGTTGAAGTGCACATGTTTTTCAGAAGTAAAATTTAAGATTATATATGCTATATAGAGATATCTAGAAAACTTGGTTGTGGTGCACAAAGTGTTGAATCACTGAATCGCAGGTACCATTTGTATAACATCACTTGTTTCTGTATCTTCCTTTTATGGGAAAATATGTTGCCATGGTGACTAAAAACTTTTCAATTTAGTTTTACTTTTATGTGAATGCTACATTTTATTAAATATTACCAGGTCAGTACTATTTTTATACCTTATTAAGTAATGGGTTTTAGTTTAATAGGCTCAAAATAAAAAGAAAAACCCTTAATGGAATAATTACAAATGAATCACTAACATTCTTTACAGGAAAATCCCCACTACTAGTGCCACAGTAATTTCTATAGTAATATTTCTGGTCATTAATAAATTATGAAGACAGCTCATTGAGTCAGAACAGCCTTTCATATCATTCTCACTTGTAGTGCCCACCGTTATTTGTAATTATTAAACCACACTAAGTATGTTTGTAACCAGCATTGTGATATATTCTGTACTTGTATTGCTAAATGAATTATTGACCTAATAAATAGTGTTCCTGCATTCGTAGTGTATGTTTCCGATTGAATTGTGATTGCTTTGGGTTAGAATTTTGGTTTTTAGTTTGTAGACTGTGTGAGAGAAACTTGAAGCTAGAACAAAAGTGTGGTCAAGAAAAGGAAGCTGTGCTGCAGAGGCTCATGGAGACAGATCTCTAACCGTGCCCTCGGCAGCCCTTGGAAATGACAGCTTTAGAGGAAAGTGACCATCTCTCTTCAGTCGCCTTCCTAGTACAAAAAGCTGTGGATGGTTAAGAGACTTGGTGGAGGTCAGTTAAAAGGATGACAGAATTCTCCGGTCTCCACATGTCTGGGTTTCAGTGCCAACTGCCCCTTAACTGTAAGGATTTTAACCCTCTTTTCCACATGTAAAGTAGGTCTTTTAAAGAGAACTATACCATGAAACAACCAGTCAAAAGAATTACAGAAAATGAGGCCATATTTTAAATGGTTTGGTTTGGTTTGGTTTTTTGAGACAGGGTTTCTCTGTGTAGCTCTGGCTGTCCTGGAACTCTGTAGACCAGGATTAAAGGCATGCGCCACTACCTCCTGGTGTAACAGGATCTGATGACCTCTTCTGGTGTGTCTGAAGAGAGTGACAGTGTGCTCATATACATAAAATAATTAAATATTTTTAAAAAAGATTTATGTATATATCTATATAGATACATGTATGTATATATCTATATGTATATATGTGTGTATATATGTATACACATATATGTGTGTGTGTGTGTATACATACATACATATAATGACTATTGTAACATGCATGGACTTCAATATACTAAGAAGCCAAACAGCTGAGCGAGAGTCGGGAGACATGAGGATCCTTGGCTGCATACCAAGTTGGAAGCCAGTCTAGCCTACATGAGACTGTCTCAAAATGACAACAAAGACAAATAAAATGACCATATAATTTTAGTGTTACATTCACAGAAGCTGTGGGGAAGGGAAAATGGGAAATGATTGCTTAACGGTTTCCATTTTACACCATGAAGAAGTTATGGAGATTAGCTGCACAGTAAATGGAAACGTAATTGCAGTAAAAATGGTCAAGATGCAACACATTGAAGGCAGGAGGATAGTATGGTAAATCTTCTGTATATTTAGAACTTCGTTTTTAACATTTAGGTGGTTTTTTGTTTTTGTTTTTTTAATGCTTTCAGTCTCTAGGCAGGGCTGGCAGAGATGGCTCAGTGGGTACAGACCCTTTTCATGAAGCCTGCTGGCTGATTACAGCCTCCAGTTCTCACATAGAAAGAGAAGTAACTCCTGTAAGGCGTCCTCTGACCTCCAAGCATGCCCTTGTAAGTGTGGGCATGCAGCCACTAAAGTACAAAACATTTCTCTTTAACACTTGCCTGGCAGTTAAGTCCGCCATGATGCTGCGTTTGGAAGAATGGCCGTGAGGACCAGGGATAGGTGTGCACTCTAAGTCCTGGAGAAACAGGAGCAGGGCTGGGCTGGGATTGGCTGTCTATGCCAGTTTGGTCCACATAGTTTCAGAGCAGGCCAGAGCTACACATGCAAATAAATGTAAACCAACTATAGCAACAACACAATTTCTTTCCAAATCCCTTACTTCCGATTTGTTAGGATTTGTGCTCACTCTTTCTCATTAAATTTCAACACAAAATACAGAACTAATCCACAAAATAGGACAGAAAATTCAGGAAACAGACCCAAGTAAGCCAGAAATGTGATAGAAGAGCTACGTCTAAAACTGGCCATAGAAAAGATGGCTTTGCCCCAAATGCTACAGTCTAGAAATACACTCACACACACACACACACACACACACACACACCTACATATACAGACACACCCATGGACAAGTGTTGAACCAATTGAAAAGCACACACACTAAGGCTCCGAGTGAGACACAGAAATCTGATTAGAAACACAGAGCGCTCCCCCTTCTCCTGAACTACAAGTGTAGACACTAGAGTTGCTATGCAGAGACTGGAGCAGCCATGCGGGCTGGGGTCAGAGTGGGCTGGGCAATGAGCCATCACAGTTCTGGTTGGGAGCCTTTTCCACTTTGTTTTAGGGAGGAGCTGGAAGTCCAGCTGAGTTGTAATAGTGCACACCTAGCATTCATGAAGCCATGGGTCTCATCTCTAGCACTGCTTAAACTAGGCATGAATAGGATGCCTATAAGCCCAGAGCTAGGGAGGTAGGGGCAGAAGGATCAGAAACCCAGGTTCAATCTTGACCACTTCGGGATTTCAAGGTCATGCTATTGCAGTTCCATCTACTTGGGAGGCTAAAGCAAGAGGACCAACTGAACTAGGCTGTCAAAGGCTGGTCTGAACACTTAAACCAAATCTCACCCCCCCACACACACACCCCAAAAATCCTTCAGAGAAGACCTCTTCTCTGGAAGGTCCCCTCTTGAGGCCTGCTGCCAGGACACTGATAAGGCTTTTTTGTTTTTGTTTTCTCCTTGGGGTTAGTTTTATCATAAGAGCATAGAGCAACATACTATGTCAACAGCTGACTCCTCTTCCCTGCAGCTTCCCTAGCTTCTCTCTGACATCCTTACTCCCACTCCAAGGCCATCCATTGGGTTGGAGACACCTTAGCTGAGAATGTGCAACTAACTTTAGGAATAATGCATTCGAGGACTGAAGCAGTGGCTTGGCAGCTAAGTAGAAGACCTGAGTTCAGTTCCCAGCATCTACATAGCTGCTCACACCCTAACTAGTTAGTTCTTATTCTAGGGGATTTGGCGCCATCTTCTGGTCACGGAAGGCACAAGGTACACATACCTTGGACTTGGAATCAGACCTAAGCTAACTACTTAAAGTAACCAATCAACCTATCAATCAAGAACACATTAGTCTCCCAATTGTTTACATGTCATGAAAAATGTCTGGCTGGCCAAGATCAGGAGTCATAGTGTCACTGTGTACTGTCATTTGCAGCCAGTAGGTCATCAGCCCTAATCCCTACACCGACTTCCAGTACAGGAGACATTGCCTTTATTCTTGGGGCTGTCTTTTCTCCTCTAGACAGTAGTTGAAAAAATGCTGTTTGGGTATGCTCTTTCTTTTGTTAATGCAACAGAATGCTAAGTGACTAATATGGGCTGTGCACTATTATAATTGCTTAGTATATACCGATAAGCAAGTTAGTTGTCTTCTGGCCATGTGAAAATATAATTTACAAATTTAAAACAAATTTTAAAAAGAGGAAACTCTTTGTAAGCTTATTCTCTCATGTGTTTTGTCACAGTAATATACAATTGAAACGGCGCCAGGCCTGACGGGCTCGGGGAAAGCAAGGGTTGGAGGAGCTGTGGGAGTGGATCAGACAGGACCTAGCAGATAACTTAGGCGTTCTTTGTATTGTTTAGCTGATTTTGAGACTGGCTAAATTATGTCGCTCAAGCTGTCCTCCTGCCTTACCTCCCCATCGCTGAGATTAGAGGTGTGCACCACACCAGGGCAGAGCGACACTGACTTCAGATGAATTGAGGAACGTTGGAGTTTTAAGCAGAGAAACCTGAGATCTGCCGTTTTAGAATTCTAAGATCCTACTGCGTGTGAGAAAAGAGTTAAGAGGACACCAAACCCAGCTTCCGCTGTTGCCTTAAGGAGAGCTCCCCAGCCCCTCTACCCGGGGTTTTGCGCGCGGCAGCCAGGTTGGAAGGCAGCGGTACTCCCCACAGTTCCTGTAGGTGGCGGTGCTGCCCCACGGACCAGCACCCTATTTTGCTGGGAGCCCCTCCGCATCACGCAGTTTCCGGTAGGCCGCCCCTCTCTCCCTGGTCCTCCTGCTTTGTCAAAATTGTTGTGATCCAGCCAGGCAAGGGTTAAAGGAAAAGAGCGAGCTGCTCCCTCACCACGTGACCCTCCTGCTTCACACGTTTACCCTGGCCCTAAAGTACCTGGTTCCCATTTGCCTTGGGCAGGGTCCTCATGACTTGTCGCTTGTGTTGAGGGGGCGGGGGGGGGGGAAGAGGGGGGAGAGGAAAAATATAAAGGAAAGCTGAAGTGAGTGGTGCATGCCTTGAAGAGGCAAAGGCAGACAACCCTCTGAGTTCGAGGCCAGCCTGGTCTACAGAGAGTTAGGACAGCCAGAGATACACAGATAAACTCTGTCTCATAAAACAAACAAAATCGTTGGGCCTTGGAGGCTGGAGAGAGAAGGCTATCCGCGATAACCTGTGCTTCTTGCCTTTCCAGAGGAAGATGTGGGTATTCCCAGCACCCACATCAGTTGGCTCAAAACCACTTATGAAACTACAGTTCCAGAGAATCCCACATGCTCCATATATTCACACACACACACACACACACACACACACTTAGAGAGAAAATCACCAAGCCCACTTCCTTACTTGGAGACTCCAGGTAAATGGTTTCTGGAGCTGGAAGCAATGTGTATTTTTTTAAGTCTCTAGTTTCCTCTTTTCCTTTCTTGCCTCTCATGGGTATCATCCAGACCCATCAACTGACTGCTGAGGGTGTGACTCATGTTGTCTGGAATGTGCAAGGCCCTAGTTTTGATTTCCAGCACTGTATAACAAAAGAGGACTGACTGACAAGAGGGCTTAGCAGGTAAAGGTGCTCGCCTTCCAGCCTGACGATCTGGGTTCCATCTTGGGTCCATTTGGTGGTGGAAGGAAAGAACTGATTCCCTAATGTCCTCACCCTGTCTTCACAGTGGACCCTCATAGTATCCACTGACACAGAGGCACACACAATAAATAAATGAACAAATTAAAAATGAATGAATGAATGAATGAATGTAGCCAAGTGTTTTTGAACCTAAGTTTGTCATTTTTGTTGCATACCTGTGTTGCTTCTGTGTACTTTGGGGATATCAAATAACAACGGCCCCAAGAGTTGCACAGGAGTTGTAGATGTGTGAAGTCCATTGTTCAAGGCACGAGGGTTGGGAGGAGCCACCGTAAACTAGGAAGCATATCAGAGAAACCAATGGAACTGCTCCTCCACTCCAGCACCTGCCACATAGGACGCAATTCAAAAGTGGGTAGCTGTACGAGAGGCTAGAAGTTTGACTTTTCATTTAGTGGGAAATGACAGTTATAATATTGGCAACCAATATTTTTAAAATGATGTGTGCAAGTAGAACTCCTCGTTGGGAATTAAATGCATTAGTAGCTGCCAAACTTTGATCACTGACCCAACTCACCATTCTGCTAAGACTTTTGGTATTTCTTCTCCGGGATTCTATTTCTAGCCTCTCGCGCGCACTATACTCTGCTCACAGTCATCTGGAAATCTCTCCAATACCCGAGCGGCATCGGTTCATTCCATTGTACCTCTCCTCCCTTGGCACTGCCTGCCCCACGCTACAGAGAAGATGGAGTCTAGATGATTCAGAGGCTGCTAGACTTGTCACTGACTGGCCCGGTTCAATCAGTTATCCCGTCCTATGCTTTCCTGTGGCTAATATTGATAAAAATCCTTCGTTCTTTTCCCCCATTGGACTCTGATAATCCTCCACACAGGTGACCACAACTATTTACATTGCAAAAAAAAAAAAAAAAAAAAGGTGCTACCTGCCACTTAGGAAGTGGCTCTAAACATTTTTTTCCTTTGTAACAGGGTCTTATTGTATAGCTTTGGCTGGCCTGGAACTCCTTGTGTAGACCAGGCTGGACTTAAGACACACAGAAACCCAACTGCCTCTGCTGAGATTAAAGGAGGGACCACCAAGTCTGGCTTCAAATGTTTTTAAGCAAATGAAAGATGAATGAAGTTCAGGCAATTAAAGTGCCATTGTCTTAAGGATTATTATTTCCCATTTATTTATAATTAGAAATTGAGTATCCTTTTGATGAAGTAAACCTTCTTTACCCTCTTCGACCCCTTCATCCTCCAGAGTATACATGCAAGTGCCCAAGGGAGCCAGGGAGAGCTGGCCTCCACCGCTGTGGCTCTTCTTAGGAGCAGCTCTTGGGAGATTCTGGTCTTTCCTTAATCCTCTTTTTCTTCAGCTTTGGTTTTTGAGGAAGTTTCCTTAAAGAATCTGAAAGAAGAAAAGGCAGAGAGGGTCCCAATGACACCGCAGCTTGTAAGAAACATCTGCAGCGTAGCAAGGAGAGAGCAATCAGGAAAGTTTGTCTCCCTGCTCACTGTGTCCCTTGCTCTTTCTTTCACTGAGCCCTGTGAGGTGGCGAGATGATATCACCCTCTGTGTACAGATGAGGATGCTCACCCAAGCAGAGAGCAAGCATGTGGCATGTCCGAAGCTTTATAACAAGCTAGAGCTGCAGCTCGACTTCCCCTGTGCCCCTCTCAGTTCTCACCACCAATTCCAAGTGCTTTGAGAACACATGTCTGTAAGCAAACGACACTGCCAAGTTTTAATCAATTTATGAACACAGTGCCAAAGAAACACCATACCTGTCACTGTAACGTAGACTCTGAACTGGTGGATTACAAATGACGGGCCTGCCGGTGTTATATGCCTTCCTTGTGTAACATGCGGAGAGGGCATCCTACATCTTCTCTAACCTCTAACATTTTCACCAGGCAAGTGTGTGTGTGTGTGTGTGTGTGTGTGTGTGTGTGTGTGTGTGTTACTGGGGATTGAACCCAGGTCTTCACATATGCTACACTTGATCTTAGCGAAAAGGCCGAGAAGCGATAGTCTTCACATATGCCACAAGCATTCTACCTGAGCTATGTTCACAGCCCTTATCTCCAAGCTCCAACATCAAGAAACACACACACACACACTGAGAGAGACAGAGACTCCTCCAACAGGTCAGGTTAAAAAGACAGCAAGTTTGTCAAACTGAGGTGTGACCAGGTGGGACACCTGGTGTGAGCAGCCCGTGCAGCAGTTGCCGCTGAAACTTGAATATGGATTCTTTGATTCTACAAAGAGAGCACATTGCCCCGGAAAGGCTGATGCCATTCATTAAAAAAAAAAAAAAAAAAAAAAAAGCAAGTTTAGAGGGCTGGAGATGTGCTTCAGAGGTTAAAAGCACAAGCTGCTCTCCAGACAGCCTGGGTTTGGTTCCCAACATCCACATGGTGGCTTATAACTGCTTGTAACTGCAGCTCCAGGGGATTTGATGCCCTCTTTTGACCTCCATAAGCTCTAAGATGTATATGGTACATAAAAGCTCATGCAGGTACTCACACAAACAGAAATAAATAGCAAAGAAATAAAGAGCAAGTTCAGAGATGGGAGGTGGCTCAGTCTAAAAGAATTTGCCATGCAAGAATAAAGCCTATGATTGAGTCCTCAGCAGGCACACATCTGTGATGCCATTCTGGGGAGGCTGGGACTGGGCGAACAGCTTAGCTTAGTCAGGCTAGCCAGCCAGAGCTCCAGATTCAGTGAGAGTCCCTTAGCTTCAAAAATAAGGTTGGGGAAGTAACTGGGACGATTCATCTCCTACTGGTATCCCCCAGCCCCAGACATGAAGCAAGTTATCTGCAGGTATATAAAGTGTTAATCGTGCAATAGTGGATGATGATAATGTGATGTTTATATCTTCCTATTTTTATTTATGTTTTTAATGTTCTGTTTATAATAATTAAAAGTAGGCTTAGCTGGGTGTGGTGGCACATGCTTTTAATCCCAGCACTCGGGAAGCAGAGGCAGGCAGATTTCTGGGTTCAAGGCCACCCTGGTCTACAAAGTGAGTTCCAGGACAGCCAGGGCTATGCAGAGAAACCCTGTCTCGGAAAAAGAAAAAAAAAAAAAAAAAAAAAAAAAAAAGGTAGGCTGGAGGCATAGTTCAGTTGGTAGACTCCTTGAGTGCACAAAGCCTTGGATTTGATCACCAGCACCCAGCACCACATAAATAAGGTGGCTTTAATCCTAATTCTTACAAGGCGGGGGCAGTTGATCAGAGTTTGAGGCCAGCTTGGACTACATGAGACCCTGTCTCAAAAAAATTGTTTTTATTGTTTTAAATTCTTAAAATTACATTTATTTATGGGCCATCACTATGGAGATCATAGGACAATTTGTGGGAAGAATTGGTTCTGTCCTTCTACCCCATGGATCCCAGATATCAAATTGAGGTCATCAGGCTTAAGAACAAGGTCTTTACCCACTGAGCCTATTTGTTAGCCCATGTTTGCTCTCCAATAAGGTCTCACACACTGTAGCCGAGGTTGGCCTGGTAACTATGTAGTATGGGCTGATCTGAAACTCATGGTAACTGTCCTGACTCAGGCTTCGAAAAAGTGCTGGGATTACAGGCACAAGCCGCCACGGGTGACTACTTATGTTAATCCATGCTTGAAGATGCTGGGAATGTTGCTCGAGGATGTAGTACTTACTCAGCACCCGTGACACCCTTGGTTACCTCCAGCTTCTCAGTCCACTGTCCAAGGCTTTCCCCCGGTGTCCCTGACATATACCTAACCTCTCCAATTTGCACTGTGTCACTCACGGCCAGGAGGGAAGAGAGCTGTCAGGCTCAGACTGAGAGAGGAGGCTGCAGCCTGTTCCAGAGAAACCCTCAGACTCTTCCACAGCCCCTTATTCAGGTAGTGGGCATCACCTCCTCTGGGGTAGTGTGAGGACCTTGGCTCCTCCAGCATGACAACTTCTTGGCCAGGGGCTTGCATCTTGGACAACCTCTCCTTCATGCCGCTGATATTTCCATGCAAGCCCCAGGCACTGCAGAGCCTGGGAAGACAGTCCTCCTGGTTGGCAAGCAGTGATCTCTCCGGTGCATCCAAGGGGCAGAGTGCGGCCTGAAATGGGATCCATTGTTGAGGAGACACTAGAGCAGAGATGGGCCATAGTGCTACAGTAGCAGGCTTACCCAACCGCACCCCCAGCTGCTGAGGAACGATGAGATCTTCCTTTTGCCTAAAATGAGGTGAGAGTCACGGGAAGCCGGATGATGTGGGTGAGCCAGGCTGCCACCTGTGTAGTCCAGGTAAGTCTCTCCTGCTAAGTCATCTCAGCACAGCCCATGGAATGCAGTGACCACTGCGCCCAGGGACGTCACTTCCTTTGCTTCCTGCAGTGCTGAGGATGGACACCAGGGCTTCATGTGTGGCAAGCAAGTGTTCTGCTGCCCTCACAGACAGAGCACCTTTGATTTTATGACCGCTTGAGAGTGTGGTTGTCTTGTTTGCTTCTTGTAATGAGACAGTTATGCTTGCTTTGTTTTTAAAATACGAACTCAAAAATTTTAATCTGAGATCCTGAAGCTATATTTTGCAGTTTTTCTGGCCAGTGAAGCCAAGAAAGGCAGGAGTCACTATAATGGCAACTTGTGTGTGTATGTGTGTGTGTTGTTTGAGACAGGCTTTCTTTGTGTGGCCCTGGCTATCCTGGCACTCACTCTGTAGACCAGGCTGGCCTTGAACTCAGAGATCCACCTGCCCCTGCCTCCCAAATGCTGGGATTAAAAGCGTGCGCCACCACTGCCCAGCAAATGGCAACACAGCAGGACCCCCTCCCTTCTCTTAAAGAAAAGATGGGGCTATGTCAGTAAACCTGTAGTGGGACTTGTCTACTTGTGTAAGGCCCTGAGTTCAGTCTCAGCATTGCAAAAATAAAATAAATAAGAGGAAAGGAAAGAAAAAGGATTAACAAAACGATCCAAGTATTCATGTTCAAGAGCAGCAGAGATGCAGAGATGGGGAGGGGCCGACAAAGCAGGTCAGGAGGGCAGTCACCAGGCAGCCTGAGGTTTAGTCTTCCCACTGTGTACTCTGACACAGTTACCTCACCTCCCTGTGCTTGGATGTTTCCTTTACAAATTGTGGGTAATAATTCTAATTGCTACTTAGAGTTACTTGTGAAGATCACAGGAAGGAGCAGAAAGTACTTGACACAAAGGCAATTTTCACTGTTGTTACTTAGGGTATTTGAGTGTGTGTGTGTGTGTGTGTGTGTGTGTGTGTGTGTGTGTGTGTGTGTGTTTTCCAGACAGGGTTCTCTGTGTAGCCCTTGCTTGTCACAAGTAGGCAAGTGTGCACTACAGATTTACCAACATAGCCCCATCTTTTCTTTAAGTGAAGGGGAAGGGGTCCTGTTGTGTTGCCCTGGTCTCTAGACTAGTCTGGCCTAGAACTCAGCAATCAGCCTGCCTCTGCCTCTGGAGTGCTAGGATTGAAGGCATTTGCCTCCATGCCTGGCAGGCTTCTTATTTTGAACCAGAGACTCAAATCAAAATCTGTACTGAAGCTTTGAGCGAGGCCTGAAAGTGAGGTCTGTTTAACATGCAAAAGATTGAGCAATGGATTCTGAGGAAACAGTAAAGAGTTCATTGGCAGATCTCTGCCAAGGTGTGTACTGTACGTCTGCAGCGATGAGAGGCTCTGGAAGGTAAAACTGTGAGTCACTGAGTAGAGCAGTTTGCCAAGAGCTCGGAGGAAGGAAGGAAGGAGAGAGTGGGCAAGGGGATCACACAAAATTGGCAAAGGGCACCTATTCTGGAAGACACTGTAATGGTTGGGACATCCACCAAACACATCAAATCCTGTAACATGAGCTGGGTGTGGTGGTGCATGCCTATAATCCTACCACTTGGGAGACTGAGGCAGGGGCATTATAAGTTTGAGGTCAACCAGGACTCAACAGCAAGATCCCATTTAAAAGAAAAAACAGGGGAGGATCTCACAAGGCCTCCCCTCCCTTGAGGGGCTATAGACTGTCAGTGGCTGCTAGAGAGGGAGGGGCACTTTTCCATCCCATCGGTGTCACTGATAAGGTACCCAAGCTCTTCAAATAACCCCTTACCATGTAGCTATAAGCAACCCTAATTACATTACACACACACACACACACACACACACACACACACACACACGAGAGAGAGAGAGAGAGAGAGAGAGAGAGAGAGAGAGAGAGAGAGAGAGAAGAGTAGAAAGAGTGAGTTGGGAAAAGATCAGTTGGAGACTGCTGCTGGGGTCAGAGAACAGTGTGGAGAGAGAATGTGATCATAACAAAAAAACTCAATGTATAATTAATATGTTAATTTTAAAAGTTTTAGAAATTAAATAGAGACTATAGAATATGTACAACATAAAGCCTAAATCCTGATGTAAACTATCGGCCTTCTCTATTAAGAATCTATTGATGTCTTACAAGTCTTGACAAGGGTTGGAGAGAGGGCTCAGCGGTTGAGAGCACTGAGTGCTCTTCCAGAGGTCCTGAGTTCAGTTCCCAGCAACCCCATGATGGCTCACAACCATCTGTAATGGGATCCAATGCCCTCTTCCGGTGTGGCTGAAGACAGCTACAGTGTACTTATAGCTGGGCAGTGGTGGCGCATGCCTTTAATCTCAGCACTTGGGAGGCAGAGGCAGGTGGATCTCTGAGTTCAAGGCCAGCCTGGTCTACAGAGTGAGTTCTAGGACAGCCAGGGCTACCCAGAGAAATCCTGTCTCAAAAAACAAACAAACAAAAACAAGTCTTGACAAATGTGCCTAAAGACAGCCTCTATGGATGGGGAAGAGCTTTGCATTGACTGTCCTTTAAAGTGGTTTTAAGTCTATTATTACTATTATTGTTGTTGTTGCTTTAGACCTTGTTATGTAGACAAGGGTGTCCTCAAACTCACAGATCACAAAACTCTGCTGGCTTCTGCTTCTTGGTGCTAGGATTAAAGATGTGACCAGCATACCTGGCTAAAAGCCTTTTTTTTTTTTTTTTTTTTTTTTTTAGCTGATCATAGTAGCACACTCCCTGGATCCTAGCACCCTAAGTCTAAGGCAGGCAGACTGCAGATCTGACACCAGTCTATACGATACAGAGTAGGTTCAAGTGAGACCTTCTCTCAAAACAAATAATCAAAGCCTATTAATTTTTAAAAGTTTATCAATCTGGTTCAAATTCCACATCACAATTAAGAAACTACTATTTGTTGTAATTTTGGTATGACAGCAAAGAAAAATATCTGTTCTTTTGTAGATAAGAGACTGACTATGGAAGCTGACCTAAGAGTGCAGCTCCTTCCCTGAGCCAGATGCTAGAAAAAGCTCAAAATATAACATTATTACTTTCTGATTTTTTTGAAAAGCAGTTACTTTTTCATAAATATTTTTTCATAGAATATCTGTGTATAAAATAGATATTTTAATTTTCTTTCTTTTTTTTTCTTTCTTTTTTTTTTTTTGGTTTTTCGAGACAGAGTTTCTCTGTATAGCTCTGGCTGTCCTGGCACTCACTTTGTAGACCAGGCTGGCCTCGAACTCAGAAATCCGCCTGCCTCTGCCTCCTGAGTGCTGGGACTAAAGGCGTGCGCCACCACGCCTGAGAAGATATTTTAATTTTCAAAGAGTTTAATAAATACATGCTTAAAATTTCCTTATCTAAAATCTTTAGTAAATATTAATAGCTATAATATAATCACATCTTTTGGAGTTCTTTCTGATTTCAAGAAGGAAACATGTCCAAGAGCAGGGTATCTGAGAGCCACTGTATGAGCTAAAAGTACATTAATCAAACTCCTACTGGACCTCAGAGGAGTTTTCTGGAAGGCCTCACCAGGAACTTGGCCGTCTGGTTCGTCTTGGTGTACTTATAGAGCCGGCGAAGCTGCTTTGCTTCCAGCTCTGAGAAGAGGGAGACAAACCGCCACAGCATTCTGCAGAGAGAAACCAGTGTGAGAGAGGCTGACTAGGACCTGTTCTTCCTAAGCACTGTCCTGTGACCAGGATCTGCCTGGCAGAAATAGGCTACAAGGTGCTTCCTCAGTTTCAGGTTGAGGGGATAGGGATGGAGACCAGAACAGAAATACCATGTGCTGGTATCAAATGCCTGCACACAGCAGCTCTTCATCTAAAGGTGAAAGGGCTCTTAGGAGAAGCTTAAAAATTGTGTGTATGTGTGTGTGTGTGTGTGTCTGTCTGTCTATGTGTATGTCTGCCACAGTGCATGTGTGGAGGTCAGAGGACAACCAATAGGAGTGGATTTCTCCTTCTACCATGTGAGTATAAGGGATAGAACTCAGATAATCTGGCTTAGTAACAAATGCCTTACCCACTGAGGCACTTGGAGGTTCTTGGGAACGGCTTTTGTCTACTGTGTGTACAGCTAAGGTACAATCAGTGCTATCCTGATGGCTAGAGGGACCTATTCTTTAAACATCAGCTATCTCCCAGGATCTTAACCCTCTTCATGCCTGGAGAATCTTGACAATAGCATAATCTTGAATGGAGGTGGGATAAGGCAAGGAAGCTGCCTACTTTTTCCAGTGCTTGATCTCCCAGGCTCGGCAGTAATGCTGCAGAAAGGTGTTAATATGGTCCCCTAGGGCCTCAAGGCTCTGCTTCGCGTGCTTTATCCTTTTCTTCTGGGGAAGGTCCTTGGGCAGGTTCAACTTTCGAAGGAACTTCTTCAGAGGCCTCAGGTATTCTTTACACTGAGGAGGTCACAGGCAAGGTGAGGGGCTGAGGGGTGTGGAGGAGAGGCAGGTGGACAGACCCCAGGGCCTGACAAGTTGGCCTGACTACAGTTCTTAATGGACCACAAAGGGCTGTGTGCTCACAAGGCTCCAGTGGATCCCCACCCCATTTCCATCCTGACTGTGACAGATCAGGTGGTGGAATAGGAGGGTCAGAAGCCTCCTGATTCCTCCCAGGTTAGGGGGACAAGGTTTCAGGCTGGCTCCTTACAATTTTGAAGGTATCCTGGCTCAGGCCCTTGGCATGACGGACCAGAGCGTCTCCGGCAGGTACGGTGCTGGAACTCCTCTCTAAACAGGGAACGCTCCCCACCTGGAAGGAGGGGGCACAGTCAGAGAGGGGCTTGGGCCTGAGGACCAGTGCTGGGCAGATACTGGCAAATGACAACCAAGGCCTTCTTTATTTTCCCTATGATCTCTCTCTCGTTCGCTCTCTCTCTCTCTCCCTCTCTCAAAACGTTGCCAGGCCAGTGAGTCTGGCCCAAAAAACCCCATCTTTGAAAACCTCTCCTTGAGAAACCTAAAATATTTTACCTATTTCTTTCATAATAATTCTTGGCTATACTGAGAAACGTTGTAAAGCTCTTGATAAACATTTACTAATTTTCTTTTCCCACAAGGACTGTGAAGTTAGCTATCATTTCCTCTGGTTATAACTGAGAACTCCCAGGCACAGAAAGAATTCTGTGACTCCTCAGGGGGATGGGCAGCAACCACATCTCTTTTCTTTTCTTTTCTTTTCTTTTCTTTTCTTTTCTTTTCTTTTCTTTTCTTTTCTTTTCTTTTCTTTTCTTTTTTCTTTTCTCCTCTTTTCTTTCTTTCTTTTTTTCTCTGTGTAGCCCTGGCTGTCCTGGAACTCACTCTGTAGACCAGGCTGGCCTCGAACTCAGAGATCTGCCTGCCTCTGCCTCCCGAGTGCTGGGATTAAAGGCGTGTGCCACCATGCCCAGCCCACATCTCCTTTCATTTGGACATACCGAGGTGTCAGGCCAATGTCTATGCATCTCTAAATGTTAGCATCATGACCTGCATCTGAAGGGCACCCAGTAAAGGGTGGTGGTGGTAACAGGGGACTTGTGACACAAAGTGAAGCAAAGGGAACTGAAAACTAGTGGTGACAAAGGGTCTGAAATATTACAGGATTATTAGACTGGTGTTACTGGGTTTGAAACTTAAAGTTTCTTTTCTTTTTTTGTTTTTGTTTGCTTGTGTTTTGGGATTTTGTTTGTTGTTTAGGGTTTTTTTGTTTGTTTGCTTTTTTTCCTCCCTCAAACAATGAAACCACGTTCTCTGTGTAGCCCTAGCCATCCCAGAACTCACTCTGTAGACCAGGCTAGGCTTGAATTCACAGAGCTCCATCTGCCTCTGCCTTCTAAGTGCTGGGGTTAAATTCACTTGCACCTCATATTTTCAAAGCCTCTCAGAACAGTTGGATTACTTGCCGTTCGTGCTCAGGAGAGGCAGAGCCACACTCAGCACTCTGAGGGAAGCTATGTAAAGAAGGTACAGGACAGGTTCCTCCCAACGGTAGAGAGTGGGGACTTTGGCTAACGCCATAAACACAGCCACATAACTGAACACAGACCGTAACACATACGTGTGCTCACATGGACATGGCTAACCCTTTATAACTAATGATCAAATGGGACTTCTCACTGTCTTGGCAGAAAAATAAGCATGTTTCCTATTTACTCATCCCTGCTTTGTGGGTCTGGGGAGTCAAACCCAGGACCAGGGCAGGCCCAACTGTCTGAAGGAATCGTGTTCTCTTGTTCTTTGGGGCTTTTGCCAACTCACATACTCCATCATTTTCTCTTCTTGTCTCCTTCCTTGAATTTCATGTTCGTGGCTTTCTAAAACCAGCCCTTCCCTGGTTCCCTCACATCCCAGCCTCACTTCACCTTCTCTAGTGGCTTGTCTCCTTCACCCCCTTGCCAATCTGAGGCTTCCATCTCAACAGCTGGGCGGGCAGACTCCAGGATAGCACAGTCTCAGGTACCCCACAGACTTCTAACTTACTGCTTCTGTGACCTGAGTGCCCCAGGTAGTGGGCAGGTTGGCTCCAGAACTCGGAGCAAAACCATGGCAACTGCCAACACAGAGCTCAGGCCCCTCTCTACCCTGTTCACTCATGCCTCAGGGTGGCAGCCAACTATCTCCTTCAGCTGGGATCTGGACTAGGTAAGTCAGTGGGCCACGTGTGCTGCCCCCCACCCCACTTTTTTTTGGGGGGGGTGGTCAGTGCTCACAGCTGACTAGGACCAAATGGCACACCTCTGGCCAGAAGCTATTGATTTTAAACCCCGGTAAAGTTTCTGAAGTAATTTTCCTGGATGGACAACACTCGGCAGTTATTCTGGAGGCTTATTGAGAGAGAGTGTGTGTGTGTTGGGGGCGCGGGGGCGGGGAGGGGAGAGTTGTAACAGTCTTTTCCAGAATAAAGGACTAAAAGGTGTGCTGAAAGAGAGAATGGAATATAATAAATCTCTACTGAAATACACTGCTAGCGCCCTGTAGCCATCTAGTTAATAAATGATTGTGCGGAGTGATGTTTGGGTTGCTTTAAGGGTATTTACAAAAGTACCAGCCGGCATGTATTTCATTAATCTCACCAAAACCTTCCTGGGAGTAGGTGTCAAGTAGTGACCCTGTTTCATAATGAGCCTGGGTAGCCGAGGTCCTATCACTTGCCTTAAGTCAGTGGCCACTGAAACAGGAGTAAGGCTTTTGGTTGGATTCGGAGTGCTCTGGCTTCTCCAGCATGCCAGCGGGAGGCCGGGGCGACAGAGCAAACACTTATCAGTAGTGTCTTGAGCTGCAGGCATGGTTTCCCGCTGGTGGGTGCTCAGACGCTCGGTCAGGACAAGCTTTGTCCCTAGCAGGGCACTACCGCCCCCTCGTGTCTTTCACCAGCTAGCGTAGCGAGTTGCCCGGTGTAAAAGACCGTTGCAGCTGCAGTTTATCCATTTAAGCCCGTGTTTCCCCTGGAATGCTGTGTTCCATCTCCCGGGCCTCTTGGATGTCGCTCAGTTTGATCATGTTCTCCCTCTTCTTTGGTGGCCTCTAGGTCAGCCAATAGAACTTCCCTCTGTCCATCTAGCCTCACAGGTCAGGACATGGCAGCTCTTACCAGCTCCAAGGCTGGACAGGCCAGGAGGCCCTGGGGTTTTGGGTGAGTTCCTTTTCTGTCCAGAAATAAACTATTCTCTGTACTATTATGTTTAGCAAATTGTGGGGAGGAGATGGGGACAATCAAAGTCCCTACTTCTCTGCCTTCCCTTTGGAAGACCTGCTCCCCGAGGATTATTTCACAGCTAAGGACAACTATGTTGGTAAGAGGAAGGCAAAAGAAAGCCTCCAAACACTCTATAAAATAGTCTGTCAGTAAACAATGTGTTTGAAAATGTAGAACATGCATTACCTCTGTCCATTCTGGGGATAGCCTTAAGGAGAAAAAAAGTGACAGTAGTGGCATTCTGAAAATGTCACTAGGATAAATAAAATGCTATGTCACATATCTGTCCCCCATGTCCCAGTGCTATTCTGTGCCTAAAGCTCCTGAGCTGAGAGCAGCAGCATGTGCACACGGTTCCGTTTTTGAATATGCACTAAAAAAGGTGTTGGAGTATATGCTCCAAAAGCCCCCAGAGGATGGCCCTCGTTCTGCTTCCTCTGTACGGCTAAGCTGGCCAAGGCGGGATCTTGTAATAATAGTGTCCAGGAAGGCAGAAGACCTCGGACTGTTGTAAGTTCAAGGCCAGTCTGGACCACACAGTACAATTCTGTCTCAAAAACCAAAATTTAAAAATGTATCATGAAGAGACAGTGGAAAGACTGGAATGGGAGGACAAACTGGGAGGGGGATGGGAGAGAGGAGGAAAGACAGGGATGGACAGTCAATACTAAGACCCACTGAAGGGCCAAATGAAAGCCTGCTACTGTTAAAGTAGTATACACACATGAAAGGAACCCAAATGGAGTCACTAAGAAGTGGGGGAGACAGTACTCTAACTAGACATCTTTTTTTTTTTTTTTTTCGAGACAGGGTTTCTCTGTATAGCCCTGGCTGTCCTGGAACTCACTTTGTAGACATCTTTTTAAAAAGCAATGCATGAGAACTAACCAGCATTATTAAAAGATTTAAAACCTAACGCAGGATTCAGGAAGTCGCTTAGTTGGCAGAGTGCTTTCTTGTCACGCAGAATGTCCTGGGTTTCATGGCCAGCACTACAGAAACCAGATGCACATGCCTGTAATCTCAGCACTCTGGAGAAGCAAGGAGGAAGACTGTTACAAGTTCAAGTCCAGCCTGGCCTATTATCAGTACAGACTCAGTTTTAGTCACCCAGGCTACATGGGTATTCCGTCTCAACAAACAAATGAACAAACAAACAAAACCCCAAGCCCCCAAAATTGTCACATACATCATCCAAAAGTGACATGAGATATGAAATAACACTGAAAAAAAAACATTAAAAAGATTTGAATAAACACGTACATGTGTATATTACTTGTATATACACACACCTACATTTGAAAAGAAACAGACGTTTTAAAAACAAAAGGCTTAGCCATTCTGGTCTCTTCATTCTCTCTCTTCTCCAACCCCTTTCACTCCCAAAGCCTCCATTAAGTCCCAAGCTCTGCATGGCTGCCCTATTTACATAATGGCTTACTATCAAGCCTGGGGAGTAGCCTGAACAGACAATTGATAACAGCCGGAGACGTGGCTCAAATACAACAGTAAGTAAAACCAAACATAAATCCATTGCTTCTGGGAAACATTCAAAATTCAATTGGTCAGAATAAAATTACTCTGTTGAGCAAGTGAACTCATCTAACAATGTTATTCATTGCAACATATATTTCTAAAAGCTATAAATCATGGGATAGTGAGATGGCTCAGTGGATAAGGGCTTTGCCTCCAAGTCTGATGACAGCCTGATCACTAGGACCCACATGAGCAAGCAAAGAATCAACTCTCAAAATTGTCCTTTGGCCAGATGGTGGTGGCACATGCCTTTAATCCCAGCACTTGGGAGACAGAGGCAGGAGGATCTCTATCTTTGAACCCAGCCAGGTCTACAAATCAAGTTCCAGGACAGCCAGTGATGCACAGAGAAACTCTGTCTCAAAAAACAAAACCAAAATTGTCCTCTGATCTATACACAGACACAGACACACACACACACACACACACACACACACCTCCCCACAAAATGTTTTTTTGAAGCTACTCACCAGGTTTATTAGATATCTGTGAGGTGGGTGAGAGCGGAGGCCTGTTAGTTTGCCCACAGTTCATTTTATACAGGTTGGCATTCTTTACTACATAGACCGGCCTCATAGTAATTATATGTTACTCCCTACCATAGGTCCACAAAACAGAGCTTCCAATTTTCTTGTTATATTATTTGAATTAAGCATAGAAAACAGTTCTTAGTATCTCCTTGAACTTTGCATCACAGATCTGAAGATCTGTCTCTCTCCTCTTCTAAGTGGCACAGAAACTTTTTATTCCTGCACAGAACTCTTCTCTATCTTTTTCCTTAATGAGAAACTCAAGGGTATCTTTAGAATTGCTAAAGAAGGTGTTTTGATTATAAGGCAAATTATTCAATTGTGTAACTAAAGTTTTATCAAAACCCCTAGAAAAGGAAGGCATTCAGTTCTTATCACGGTTGTAGTACTGTATCAGCAAACATTGTGGACTGCTCCCAGACAAGGCCTTGGCACCCCTACTCCAAGGTCACCAGGGTCTGAATCATTACTTAAGATAGGGCTTGAGGGAATCAAGAAAGCTCTGAAACTGTATGTGAGAACTCATTAAAGACTTAGGAAGCAGGCTCCAACAGCTATAATCTAGGTGTGTGCACCTTTCAACAGTGGTTTGGAGGGTTAGGTAGGTCTTTAAGTCTAAGCCATGGAAGCCCTCAAACAGAGGAACTGAAGAGTGCCCGATTCAGGCTAGTGTTGAGAGGAGAGGTGCAGGAGAAGACTGAAAGATTGGCAGTCTAACTAACCATAGTTCAGGCTCAAATCAAGTATCTGGGGATTAAAGTAAGTCCAGAGCTTTCATGACCACATACAGAGAAGTTCAAATGTCATAGGCTTTCCTTGAGCTGTGCACAGGGGATTAGCTTTGCCTGGGCCAATCTAAGGCATCTGGGCCTGTCAAAACTGGCTGTAAGGTTAGGGCTTTAGCTCCCTGGCTCACAGGATAAAGATCCCTCCAAACACACAGGGCATAAACAACTCTTTACCCCTGATACTGCACTCCCCAAACAGTTCTCCACGCATATTTTGTAGTTATTTCCCCTGCTTTTAGCTGAACTTCTGCTGTAGTTTTCCATTTAATGAAGGTTTACTTAATTTTACCTTTTTTTGTCATAATGTTTTAATTTCAGCTTCTTGCTCTAAAAATATCTTGTTGAGGTATCAAAATAACATGGCAGAACGGCAACCTCAGAATTTCAGAGCATGTTTCTAAATAGTCTAATAAAATGCAAAGGGATAGGATGCTGTCAAACTGCTGGGCCTAAAGATTTCTAATCTTTTACAGGAAGATTTTCTTTCTTGAGATGAGATTTAGGGACATGAGTCAGAATGAATGCAGTGAGCCAACACTTGAGTTGGGAATGTTTTTAGAGAGAGAGAAAAAAATCATCTACAAATTTGTAACCATTTTTCCCAGGCACTCACTTTTGCCTCCTCTCTATCAGGGTACTGGATTTTCTCTACCTCCTATCCAAGCCCAGATTGGTGGTTCTAGAAGCAGTGCTAATATCAAAGTTTTCTAGACTGTGAAAAAGAAATCACCTTGTGGGCTGGAGAGATGGCTCAGAGGTTAAGAGCACTGACCCCTCTTCTAAAGGTCCTGAGTTCAAATCCCAGCAACCACTTGGTGGTTCACAACCATCCATAATGAAATCTGACATCCTCTTCTGGTGTGTCTGAAGACAGCTACAGTGAACTTACATATAATAATAAATAAATCTTTAAAAAAAAAAAGGAACCACCTTGTAAACCACTGGGGGATAGAATCCTAGTTAAATCAGCAATCCATGATCCTAGTTTCTAGCCCAGAGCTCAACAGATATTTGTTGAATTGAATGAGTGATTGAATGAATAGATGTTCCTGGTATTAATGAAGAAAACGGTGTTAACAGCTGGTTCCAGGACTCCTTGTAGGAAAGGAAACAGCTTCAAAAGCTGCCAAGGCAGAAGATGCCTGAGCTCACGGCCAAAGAGAGCCAGCTGAGCTAATCTGAAGTAGGAAATGAGAAACTGGGCTAGGTTTTTTTGTTTGATCTGGAAAGTTTTCAGAAGAGACAATTCCAGAGAAAGTTTCCCAAAGAGCTAGATGGGCTCTGTAGAGATAAAAGATTTCCAAGCAGATAGGATGAGAAACTGTGGGGAAGCTGAGAACACGTTGGGTAAAACATTCATGGAGCTTAGGTAACTGAACATATTTTTTTTTTAGATTTATTTATTTATTTATTTATTTATTTATTTATTTATTTATTATATGTAAGTACACTGTAGCTGTCTTCAGACACACCAGAAGAGGGCATCAGATCTCGTTACAGGTGGTTGTGAGCCACCATGTGGTTGCTGGGATTTGAACTCAAGACCTCTGGAAGAGCAGTCAGTGCTCTTAATCGCTGAGCCATCTCTCCAGCCCCCTGAACATATTATTAATGTGGATTGTATGTGTTAATGTGTGATATAAGATACATCATTCATACACAAATATTCAGTAACTCTCCCAGTCTAGTAGAAAGCCTTGGATGTATGTTTGGTTTGGAATGGGATGAGTTAACTTCCATCTAAGAGATAAAATGGGTAATAGCAGTGGCGGGTGGGGGGTGCAGACAGGGAGAACTCTATAGCAGAGGCCTGCAGGGTACAGATGGTATAAAGAGGTAAATGAGAAAATAGGAGGGGGCTTTAACTAGGGAATCAGTGTAATATGAGAGGAGAAGCCAGGCGTGGTGGCGCACACCCATAATCCCAGTACTTGGGAGGCAGAGGCAGGCAGATTTCTGAGTTTGAGGCCAGCCTGGTCTACAAAGTGAGTGCCAGGACAGCCAGGGCTACACAGAGAAACCCTGTCTTGAAAAAACAAAAACAAAACAAAAAAAAAAAAAAAAACAAGAGAGGAGGAAGAAAGAAGCAATAAATAATACTAGGGATGTTTGGAAAAGCCATATAGGAACACATTATTTAATAAATTGAAGTGAATATATATTATGTCTATAACATACATATATTATGTCTATAACAACACATATATACATAACATTCATATGTATAGACACACACATACATATATGTGACTATCAATAGTGAGACCCAGCATAAATTATATGAAGAATAACAACAAAGAGTCCAGAAAGACACCCTCGATGGTGCTTTATCTTTAGGATAAACAACAGTTGTCTACCTAGACTCAAGGCCCACTCACTCGAAGGGAATTCATGTCTGGTATTATTAGCTAGCCAACCATCCTATGTTAGAATATAGCACTGCCATTTTTCTATCAGTCCATCTTCATGTCCATGATTAGTGTGACACTTGCCTTTCACCAAGGAAGCTTCTTTTTTTTTTGCAGCAGGTAGAGATTATTACAGAACTCTACAACAGGTCAAAATGCAGAGAATAAGCAACCAGTGGGGGTGTTCAGCTCCAAATGTTACAGTGCAACTACTACACTTAAGGCTCAGAGGGCAGAAAAATCATAAGAGCCAAAGGACCAAACTGTACGATTTCAAGAGCCAGAGGACCATGACTCCTGCTGCTAGAGTCTCCTACTCATGACAGGGAAACTGCACCCATGAAATCTCAACAATATGGCTGTCTAAACAAGACCTGCATAATGACGTCCCAGTGTTGATGGGGAAAATTGACACGGCCCCATGCTTAGATGAAGAGCTATTATGAAATCAGTGGCTGCTGAGAGGGAGAATCAGTCTTCTCTAAGGATGAGTCCCCTGATAGGTTATCCACTCCCAAGTGGTCATCCCTAAATATATGCATATGAGCAACACTAAATGGACTCAGTAGGTGACTATCTTCATATCTGCCTGTCTGCCTGTCTGTCTGTCTATCCATCCATCCATCTATCTATAAAGAAGAGTAGGTTATAAATTTGAGAGGAAGTAGAGGTAGATGCAAGAGAAGTCACATTGAAAGGGAGGGGTAGAGATAATATAGTAGTAATAAAAGAAATACTAAAAATTTTAAATTTAAAAGGCAATAAAAGGACAATGATAAAAAATAGTGATACAGAGTAAAACAAAGCAGGCATCAAAAAAGCTAAGGCAGAAGCAGGAAACAATTAGAAGACACCATTATAATGAGATAAGTTTCTAAGAATTTAGAGACACCCTGAGAAGCACTTTAAACTTCCATGGTCTATGGGTTGGTGACCCAACTCAATTTCTCTACAATTTAAGGAGCTGGGGAACCCAGGAACTAAAAGGTTACATTTCATTATCTTGAAAATTTCAGAGCTATATAATGTTCCATTGCTAACCAGTGTGTCTTAATACACTGGCTCATTCTTTGGTTCAGTGAGAGGATTCTTTGTCTTTTTGAACTCCAGGTATGAATTAAGTGTCCTGAGTAAATCCATAAGCCCAAGGTCATCATAGTGTCAAATCAGTATTCTCTCCTTTGAAATGGCTTTTGATGCCCACCAAAATCTGATGCTGGATATAGTGGCACATACATTTAACTGCATCACTTGGAAGTAGAGGCAAGCAGTTGGCTGTGAGTTTCAGGTCAGGCTGGTCTACATAGTGAGTTCCAGCTAAAGCTACATAGTGAGCGTCTGTGTCAAAAACCAAACCAAATCAAACAAACAAACAAACACCCAACAACAACAAAAGTCAGAGCTATATAGCACCTGTGGGCACAGCTCATTGGTGGAGCATCTAACTAACATATACAAGACCCAAGTGTAAGCCTGGCAATGGTGTGGCATGCCTTTAATCCCAGCACTTGGGGGGCAGAGTCAGGCAGATCTCTGGGAGTTTGAGGTCAGGCTGGTCTACAGAGTGAGTTCCAGGACAACAGGGGCTACACAGAGAAAACCCGTCTTTAAAAAAAACGAAACTAAAACCAAAAGAACAGCAACAACAAAACTATCCAAAGAACAGAGTAGGAAAGGGGAAGTACAGTAATTGTGAATGGAGAAATGGAAAATACTACAGCAACCAAGTGACAGAGACAACACTGCCAACCACATCTTTGGACACTCTGTACTCACATAATGTCAAAAACAGATGAGGACACTTCTGCCCTAGTTGTCTAATAGAAACACACACACACACACACACACACACACACACACCTAAATGAAATAAAAAACCATTGCCCTAGTCTAACTATGAGAGAAACATTAGATAAATGCAAGTTAGGAGACAGCCTGGTCAATCCTACTTGAGACAATAAAGGACATAAAAATAAGAAAAGAGAATAAATTGTTGCAAAGAAAAGACAGGGAAACACAATGGCTAAGCTACAAGGCAGTACCCTGAAGTGGAACAGAAAACAAGGCTCAGTAGAAAAAGTTGTGAAATCCGGAAGAACCATGAGTTACTTAATAATATTCCAATGTATAAATCTAGCTTTAAAAATTGTATCATGCTGGGCAGTGGTGGCTCATGCCTTTAATCCCAGCACTTGGGAGGCAGAGGCAGGTGGATTTCTAAGTTCGAGGCCAGCCTGATCTACAGAGTGAGTTCCAGGACAGCCAGAGTTACACAGAGAAACCCTGTCTGGAAAAACAAAAAACAAAACAAACAAACAAAAATTGTATCACGATACTATATTAACAGTGGATTAAATGACTAAGGCATATTACAGGAACTCTATATATAATCTTTATACTTTTTTTTTTACAAAAATCTAACATTTTTGTAAACCTAGAATTATTTCAAAATTTAAGAAATTGGAAATGAAAACTAGCTATGTCATATAATCTAGCTATTCCAGTCTTGGGAAACATCCAAAGGAATAAAAATCAGCTTGTAATAGAGATGCCTGTGGACTCATGAGAATGGCAGCACTGTTCCCAGTGAGTGTTACAATCAGCCTGCATACCTATCAAGAAATGAACTGATAACAAAAATGTATCTATACACAATGGAGTATTTATCAGCCAAAAGCCTATATGGAAAAATGGATGGAACTGGAGATCATCATGTGAACAAAATAAACCAAACCCAGAAGGACAGCCATCACATTTCTCTCACATGTGGGATCTTGATGTTAAAAGCAACACACTGGGCTGGAGAGATGGCTCAGCAGGTAAGAGCACTGACTGCTCTTCCAAAGGTCCTGAGTTCAAATCCCAGCAACCACATGGTGGCTCACAACCATCAGTAATGAGATCTGGTGCCCTCTTCTGGAGTGTTTGAAGACAGCTACAGTGTTTTGTTTTGTTTTCTTTTCTTTTTCAAAATTATGGAACGCTTCACAAATTTGTGTGTCATCCTTGCGCAGGGGCCATGCTAATCTTCTCTGTATCATTCCAATGTTAGTCTATCTGCTGCTGAAGCGAGAACTACAGTGTACTTATGGTTTTTTGTTTGTTTGTTTGTTTGGTTGGTTGGTTGGGTGGTTGGTTTTTTTCGAGACAGGGTTTCTCTGTGTAGCACTGGCTGTCCTGGCACTCACTTTGTAGACCAGGCTGGCCTCGAACTCAGAAATCTGCCTGCCTCTGCCTCCCAAGTGCTGGGATTAAAGGCATGGCCACCACTGCCCAGCAGTGTACTTATTTATGATAATAAATAAATCTTTGGGCTGGAGCAAGTGGGGCTGACTGGAGTGAGCAGAGGTCCTAGATTCAACCACATGAAGGTTCACAACCATCAGTACAACTACAGTTTACTCATTGCCGGGCGTGGTGGCGCACGCCTTTAATCCCAGCATTTGGGAGGCAGAGGCAGGCGGATTTCTGAGTTCGAGGCCAGCCTGGTCTACAAAGTGAGTGCCAGGACAGCCAAGGCTACACAGAGGAAACCCTGTCTCGAAAAACAAAAACAAAAACAAAAACAAACAGTTTACTCATATACCTAAAATAAATAAATAAAAAGTAAATAAAATAAAATAAATAAAAACAACACACACACACACACCTGTGCAAGCATAAGTAGAAGGGAACTAGGGAAGGAAGGGAGATAAGTACAATGGAAGCAAGATGTGATTAAAGCATATTATATGCATGTAGGAAAATGAATATAACATCACACAAATACATTTTTATGTGTAATTAATATGTGCAATTAAAAATTTTTACGAAGCTGGGTGTGGTGGCGCACGCCTTTAATCCCAGCACTCGAGAGGCAGAGGCAGGCAGATTTCTGAGTTCGAGGCCAGCCTGGTCTACAAAGTGAGTTCCAGGATAGCCAGGGCTTTACAGAAAAACCCTGTCTCGAACCCGCCCCTCCCCCCCAAAAAAAATTATTACGAATTTGGAATTGGGTTCAGCTCAGTGGTGGAGGAGCTTGAATAGTACGTTCGAGGTCCTAGGTTTAATCCTCGGCACCGCAGATACCCAAAATAAATAAAACCTGAGTTGTATGGCCTTTGGTCAGACACAGAGAGAACATATACCATATGATCTGAACTTTTCTGCTTTAAGGGGCAGTAATCATACTGGTTTGTTTGTGCTATGTGACAGAGTAGGTTTGAAGGAATCTTAATTGACAAAGAAACAAGACCCTTTCCTCCTAGATTCTCAGACTACAAGAAGATTTGGGGCTCAGGGTAAAGCCCAGTTGTAGATTTCTTGCTCATCCATCCAAGTGTCCTAAGCTTGATTTTAAGTGTAAGAGAGAGGGACAGAAATAGGTAGGAAGGTGTCTCATCCCTGTGCCAAGGAAAATGCTCTCTTTTGTTTTTGTTTTTGTTTTGTTTTTCGAGACAGGGTTTCTCTGTATAGCCCTGGCTGTCCTGGAACTCACTTTGTAGACCAGACTGGCCTCTAAAACTCTGAAATCCTCCTGCCTCTGCCTCCCCAGTGCTGGGATTAAAGGCGTGAGCCACCACAGCTCTCCGCAGATGCTCTTATTTAAGGAGTTAAACCTGGTCTCCTTGCTGCACTCTGAAGGAATTACCCACAGATGTTTGATTTGTATATCAACTTCATATTGAGATAGCTCTCGAGGCTGTAACTCTATCCAGAGTAGCTGAACAAAAAGAAATTGATGCACCAGACAGAGGCTAACAGACTCCATCTGGGGGAGTTTAGAGTTGGTGGAAAGTATCATAATTACATACGAATCTGTTATGATACAAGTGAGTAGCACAGTTAGAAATGTGAAGTCCTTGTGCCTTATGTTGGATGGATTCAAAGGTCTGGGAGAAGCACAGCACATGGAGGTTAAGGGGTGTTAGCCAAGGATGTTTTCCTAAAATAAAACACAGAACAGCCAAATATGGTGGGATAGGGTGGGGAGAACATGATCACTTTTCTGGTGGAAGGAATGACATCATTAAATTAAAGAGGTGGTGTGGTGAGAAGAATTGTGTGGAGGAAGTGGAATCTCCATATTTTCACTAGAGTGGAGAAACCAGATCAGAAAATAATAAGAATATCAAGGAAGGAGGTCCCAAGCTGAGTCTTAATTTCATCTCTAGGTAAAGGATTTACTCCCAGGGGTTATAGCAGAAAGATGGGTTATGGAAGAGAAGTGAGAAGGCTAAAGGAAGAAAGAAAGGAACACACACAAGGACTTGACAGAGTTATGTGCTTGGGGACAAGTGGTTTTGTAGCCATTTGATTCAAGGAAAGGTTTTTTTTTTTTTTTTTCCACTTGCGAAAGGAAACCAGACTTTGTTTATAAGCTTAGTCCGTGACCCTTATATACCTTGGAGAATTCATTCATCAAATATATATTGACGGGATACACACCCCCAGGGATATAGAAGTGAGTGGCAAGCTGTTATTTGAAACAGTTACCCCTGGAGGAAGGAGGGAGGTTCCTAAGACTCAGGAAACAAAGAACCTTATCAGGCTTAGAGAGCCCAAGAACCTTATAGGACTGGGGTAGTTATAGGAGCTTCAAGACCAGTCTCACAGGCCACATGGGCATCATAGCGATTGCTGGAAGAGAGGAGACTCTCGGTGGAGTTGCCTACAAGTTGAGTAGGGAACTTCAGCATGGTAGATGTGCAGGTTATCATCTATGCTGGGTGATATTTTTTGGTGGCAGAGCTGCCTTTGAGTCACACATGCTGAAATGACCACTTGTTGATGTTTGTGTAAGTAACCTTAGTAGGTTTGTCAGCTCATCAAGGTAAACTTTGGTGGAACTGTTTCTTTGTCTGACATTGCTATCTTCCCTGGAGTGAAAAAGATTTTCAGATCTCCCCAGAAAGTGTCAAAACCCTGGCACCGGACAGAATGACAGAAGGCTGGTTGTTAGGAGCACGTGCATGGCTCCGATGATGGAGATAAGGCATGGGACTGAGGCTGATCTATCTTGGGTAGAGTATCAACGGGGGTAACTTCAGCACAGTTACCTTTCCTCACGTGGTATGGGATGGTGTATGTCTTTGTTGTAGTGGCACTTGCACATTCTTTGGGTCATGTAGCGAAGGCTGAGTCATCTGAGAATGGAGCATTCATTAAATGTTCACTTTTCTCTGCAAGCATGGTGAATGGAATCTGCCATGGGAGTATGGGGATGCTCCATGATGGCTGATGGAATAGTGGGTATATTGCAATCCCTGAAAGCATCGTGGATAAAGACGGGACAGGATCATTAGCAGGCTGTGGCAGCAGTTGTGTGGCCTTTGCTGTGGGTGATAAGGCATGGAACTAAGGCCCAGCTGTCAGTCCAGAAAGCACTTTCCTGTATTAGGGAGGAATCACAAAGATAAAAGAACAGATGCTGATATCTTCATTAACCCCTGATTTGGCAGGAAAAATGGGAGAAGGGGAGGATGAAAGGGAGGTGTTGGCTTGATATTTCTCATAGCTTAGCAGAAGTATGGGAAAGAAACTACAAATTAGATCTACAAAGTCCTCCCTGAGTATGGCATCCCCCATACTCCCATCTCCCTGAGATCCAAGACTTAGAACCCGTGGGAAGAATCAGAGGAAGAAGCACTAAGCAGAAATGATAGGATATATCCCTCAGGGCTACCTTTAATAGAGGGGTGGGGGGAGCATGACTTAGCACACACTGTGGGCTGCAATAATGATCCAGTACAGGAAACTTTTGTAATCATGGAATGCTCTACATCTGAGAAATTGGAGAACAAGGGATCAAAGAGCCCTTACTACCTGGTTCGTGATGCTGTGGGACACGGGGTGGAAGACTGAGTGGCTCCTTGAGACAATGATTACATAATCTGAGGTAGTATGAGGATAATCAGTACCTGATGAGCTGGCTCAAATGAGTAGTTAGGCACACTGGGTTATCAGCAGCTGAAGTCTTTGTGTATGTAAGTGTGACAGGCAGTCAAAAGACAGGCAGGAACAACAGGACTGGACATATGAGTAGAAATGTTGGTGCCTACTTCATCAAAATTGGTAGGATTATGTTCACAGAATAATTAAGAAAACTTGGTTCAGTGTGAACTCTGGGACTGGTGTAGGACTGCAGTGGCTTTTCTAAGTCCCATGGTGGGACATGATCTTTATGAGGTATGGCTCTAGGAGATCTTAGAGATGTTGAGAGGCAAACCAAAAGGGTTCATAAGGTGCTAAACATTCAAGAGGTTATAAGGATGGTGGAAAAGGCTGAACAGACAAAAAGATATCTGGTTCATTCAAAGGCAAATGTAGTAAGGTTAGTGTTGAGTTAGAGTTTCTAGAGAAAAATCTGATGGAAAGCCAAAGGTTGTGCTTCTGGGTCTGTGAAATACTTTAGAGCCCGGACAAGAGTGCACCAGAGGACTGAAAGGAGTAAGTGATAGAGGTACACAGGAAAAGATGTAAGATTCTTACAATTACACATTCAGAGGGTTCTTATATACATTCTCTCCTGCAAGAAAGTATACAGGGGCCAGGCATTGTTCACCCAGCTGAGTGCTCTTTGCAAAGCCAGGAGTGACCTGTAGAGAGAAGGTGACCCTTGCACAGGAGTCTATTAGACCCCTGGAGCAGGTTCTAGCAACACGCACAGTAGTCACAAACATAGTCTTCCTTCTTTTCGGCCCTGGGCCAGGCCAAGCAGTGTTAGCAGGCTGTGGTGACATCATTAGGTCTGGGGCACTGTGCAGAAGCTGCATAGCAGTGCTCTGGGGCAAGGAAGCTAGATGACTAATTTAAAATGACTGTGACTTGGGGAGGACCTTGTGATTTAAAACAACAACAACAACCGTCCTCCTGAAGCTGATGAATTCCAAGATCAACCGACAGTTTCTTGGAACTTTAAAAGAATATTTATGAATTGTGTGTGCATTTTATATTTCATGTGCCACGGAGCCAGAAAACAGCCGTGGCAGCTGCCTCTCCCCCTTCACCATGTGAGCTCTGGGAACTGAATTCAGATCATCAGGCTTAGGGCTTGGAGGCGGCTGCCTCTCCCCCTTCACCATGTGAGCTCTGGGAACTGAATTCAGATCACCAGGCTTAGGGCTTGGAGGCAAGCCCTTCACCTGCTGAGTCACCTTACAAACCCTTCCCCTGCAGCTAGAAGGTAAGCCACACACTCTGTACAAAGGTTTCAGTGCTAACTCTTGATCGAATACCTTACAGATTTGGAAAAACGTTGGAAAGAACTGGTGAAAATATCAGTTAAAGAATTTAAAAGAAGATATCATGCTTGGATGGAAAAAAAAAACAGCCAAACAAAAAACAAAACCCCAACCTCCCACGAGCCATAGATTATTGGGTACAATCCAAAAAGGAAGAACTTCCTGTAAGTCGTTGGTCAAGGATCCCTGAAGTGCCCAAAACAATTGCCCCTGCTGTTGTATACCAGACCTAGAATATTAGACTCAGTTCCTGAAGATACCACACTATATGCTTTGGTTAAAGAGAAGGGAGAAAAAGCTGGGATGAGCTGTAAGCTCTCTCTCTCTCTCCCTTGTTGGCTGGTTTCCATGGGCTGGAAGGTGCTCTGTAGGCTGCTGGGAAGAGTTGATGGCAAACCTTCTCGGTTATGAACCCTGGATTCTCTCCTCTCGAACTTCTAGGCAAGATGTGCTTACTGGCTAGACAGTGACACAACCACTATGGATGTGAGCTTGTTTTGTAGTTGGACCTGAGGTTCATTCATGCCACAGGAGGAAAATTATGATACAAAATCATGATAGAACACCATGACCAAAAGCAACTTGGGAAGGAAAGGGTTTATTTCAACCTCTAGGTCCCAAACACAGTCCATCATGAAGAGAAGTGAGGGTCAGAACTCAAGGCAGGAACCTGGAGTCAGGAGCTACTACAGAGGCCATGGGGAGTTCTCCTTGCCAGCTTGCTTCCATGGCTTCTTCAGCTTGCTTTCTTATAGAATCCAGGACCACCAGCCCAGAGGTGGCACTGTCCACAGTGAGCTGGGCCCTTCCACATCAATGGGAATCAAGAAAATGCACTATAGGCTTGCCCGCAAAACAATCTGGTGGGTGTAATTTTCTCAGTTGAAGTTCCCTCTTCCTTAATGACTCTGACTCATGTCAAGTTGACAAAAAAACTAGCCAGGTACTCTAAGCCAGGACTAAATCTTGTAACTGGGAAGGTCACAGGTCCTAGCAGGGAAGTTACTATTGTTGTTTTGCTTAACATATGGTATGATGTCAAATTATATTCTAAATATATGCTTATGCCCATAGACTACTGCTGCCATCAGGTTTCTTCATAGAGAATAACATTTCACTTTGGTTGATGGTTATTACCGAGACTTATACCTGGGCAAGCTATTGTGAAAAAGTGACTTGTTATGACAGAGGGGCTCAATGCAAACCTTCGTAAATGAAGAAAATATTCAGATATCTGTATCACCTCCTCCAGGTGCCAGGGACATAGTATAAGAGGTGGCAAACAGAAAGAAAGAGGTGGAAGAAAGAGTATTGTATGGTTATCTCCTACAAGTTGAAACATTCCCTTCTGAACCAGGTGTGGGGCATGTTACTATAATCCTGGTACCTGGAAGGAAGAAGCAGAGGGTCAGGAATTCAAGGTCATCCCCTACTACTCAGTAAGCTTGAGACCAATATGAGATCTTATGGGGGGGGTATATGTAAAAGAGAAAGGAAGTGAAAGGGAAGGGAAGAAAGATAAAAAAGAAAAAAGATAAAGGAAGAAAGATTTTTAGAAAGAAAGAAAGAAAGAAAGAAAGAAAAGAAAGAAAAAAAGAAAGAAAGAAAGAAAGAAAGAAAGAAAGAAAGAAAGAGAAAAAGAAAGAAAGGAAGGAAGGAAGGAAGGAAGGAAGAAAAAAGAGAATCTCACAAGACTTGGGAAGCTAAAGAAACAGGCTCAAGATACTTTTAAAACTCTCAAGGTAGCTAGGTAAGGTGGAACACACGCTTTATCCCGGTCTTGAGGAGGCAGAGGCAGCAGAACTCTGAACTCCTGGTCATCTTGATCTACACAGTTCCAGGGCAGCCAGGGCTACACAGAGAAACCTTTACATAAGAGGTAAACAACTGCTGGGAGAAAGGATCCTTTACCTTTCTGGTAGAAGATGCCTTCAGGAAGGGCAGAGAGGACCAGGGCTGCAGTTTTTGTGAAATCATCACACATGCTGTGGTAGGGCTTTGTGGTGTGATGGACCCACCTCCTCTGCAAGCAACCCAATAAACTCACCGCCTCACCAAGTTAGGCTTGGGTGGGATAATTTCTTTGGTCTGACACAGGTGTTTTAACCAGAATGAACCGACGTTTGTTCACATCTCAGAAGCAGTCACACAACACAAGGCCAGTATTTGTCCTTAGACAGCTGTCTGTCAAACTAGGGGAGGGAGACAAGGCTAAGTATCTCAGAATGTAGTGATTATGAGAAGGGATGTAGCTCAGTTGGTAGACTGCATAATCCTCTGGGTTTGATTCCCCAGTACTGCCTAAACCATGTGAGACTAGAAGGGTACTCCTGTAATCCCAGATCCCTAGCGACAAAAGGCTAAGCAGTCAAAGGCAGGAAGAGCAGAGGTTTAAGGTCATCCTTGGCCATCTTTAGCTATAGAGTTAGTTCAAGAGTTAGTTTAGTTTATCTAAAAAATAAAAGTCAAATACAAGATAGTTATATTTATTTCACAGAATTAAAAAAATATTTTTGGTTTTTGAAACAGGGTCTCACTGTATAGCTTGGGATAACCTCAAATATACAATTTTCCTGCCTTGGCCTGTCAAGTGTTAGGATGTGAGTTTAGCTGTTTTGTTTTGTTTTGAATTTTTAGAAAATCTTTTCAGAAGGTTAAGGTAGGATGATTAACTTGAGTCCATTCCAGAGTTCAAGACTAGAGTGGTCAGCAATGGTAGAATCCTATGTCTAATAAATAGAATTAAAAAAAAATTAAGTGTAAAGATCTGTGGAATATGGACACACACATGCACACACACACACACACGCACGCACACACACATTTTGGACAATGTCTAGTATATTTCAGGCTGGTCTTAAACTCATACCCATGTAACTGAGACTGAACTTGAGATTCTGACCCTTCTGCTTGTACCTGTCAGTGCTGGAATTACAGCATCACACCATACCTAGTTTATGAGGTCCAGTGGATCAAACTCAGAGCTTCATGCATGCTAGGCAAAGTGGTTTTTGTTTTGTTTTGTTTTGTTTTAATGTGTATGGGTGTTTTTGCCCACATACATTTCTAGTGCCCTTGGAAGCCGGAAGAGAGTGATGGGTCTTGTAGAACTGGAATTAGAGACTGCTATCAGTCTGCCATGTGGGTGCTGGGAAACCAAACTCAGGTCTTCTGGAAGACCAGTGTTCTTAACCCCTGAGCCATCTTTTCAGCCCCAAATTTTCCATTTTTTAAGCTACATCCTTAGATACTACTTATTCACATTTTTGAAATAGGGTTTCAAATGTTGTGTAGGCTGTTTCTAGAGCAACTGAGATTACTAATGCCCACAGCCACACCTGGTTCAGTATTTTAAGTATAGAGCTTAGTGAGTTTTTAACAAACATATATTTATAATTTGAGTAGTCACAATCAAAGTGTTCTCACCATTCCCCAAAGTTTTCTTACTCTTCTCTCTCTGATTCTCTGCTCACAGCTCCATGTAACCTTCACTTTGCTTTTCATTATTCTGGGTTAATTTTTTCTAAAATTTCAGCTGGGTAAACCAAACACACAGTATACTTTTCCCTATCTGATTTATTTATTTTGCTTTTGTTTTTTGTTTTGTTGTTTGTTTGTTTGAGGCAGGATCTCATGTAGCCCAGACAGGCTTCAACCTCTCTGTATAGCTAAAGCTGACTTTGAACTCCTGATCCTCTTGTCTCTACCTTGTAAGTAGGATAACAAACAAAACCCACTAAGCCCGGCTCAAGTATAATGTTTTTGAGATTCCTCCATATTGTTGCATGTTCATTTAAGCTGTACTCTGCTTTTGTTTCAACTCAGGATATCTCTCCGTCTCTGTCTCTGTCTCTCTCTCTGTGTCTCTGTCTCTCTCTCTCTTTTTGTTTTTTTGAGACAGGGTTTCTCTGTGTAGCCTTGGCTGTCCTGGAACTCACTTTGTAGACCAGGCTGGCCTCGAACTCAGAAATTCGCCTGCCTCTGCCTCCCAGGTGCTGGGATTAAAGGCATGCGCCACCACACCTGGCCAACTCAGGATCTCTTATGCCCAAGCTGGCCTCTAACTTTGTAGTCAAGGATGACTTTAAACTCCTGATTCTCCTCTGTCCACCTTCCAAGTGCTGTGCTTATAGTAATGTGCCACAATATCCAGTTTTATGCAGTACTAGGGATGGAACCCAAGGTCTTAAGGAAAGCATTTTACCAACTAAGCCATATACTCTAAGCCCCCCTCTTTCATTATTAACATTATCATTATTTTGAAACAAGTCTTAATCTGTGTTCCACACTGGCCTGGGGCTTACTTTGAGCAATTACGTCTGGCCTCAGCCTCCTGAGGACTGGTATGAGTCACCATGCCTGGCTTAGATTATAAATACACACAAATACACACACACACACACACACACACACACACACACACACACACACACGTATATACATTTGTGTGTATATCTAGCTGCTCCAGAGCCATTTGTTGAAGATATTCTTGTATTTGCTATTTACTGTTAGGGGACAAATCATTTAGTTTAAAACAGTAGTTTTCCCATGACAGTAGCTCAGTTTTGTAACTGAATTCAGTGTTACTTTGACACTGCAATCAAGATGATAGCTTGGGTGGGGGGAGGGGATAGTCATCTGAAGATTGACCAGGATCTAGGCATCCACTTCCAACATGCCTCATCCACATGCCTGGTAACTTAGTATTGGCTGTTGGCTGGAGGCTGGAGGCTGGAGGTTTTAGTTCTTCACTACACTGATATGTCCATAGAATTTATTCAAGCTTCTTCCAACATTACAGTCATGCCAGATTTCTATAGAAGATAATACATTTGTTGGAGGAATCCACTGAGTATGTGTGCATGTGTGTACATATGGAGGTCAAAAGACAACTTGAAGGAATAGAGTCTCTTCTTCCCCATATGGGACCTGGGGCTTGAACTCAGGTCATTAGGCTTGGTAGCAAACACCTTTACACACTGAACCATTTTGCTTGTCCTATGTATTTTTTTTCAACTCTAAAAGCATTCTTCCTTTTTATGTCTTCTTTTCTGTACTTTAAATACTTGAATATTATTATAATAGTTTTATCAGTACTGCACACCAATTATGTGATTCTGTTGACTGACTTTTCTCCTTTTAGTTTTTGTTGTTATCTTGCTTCTTAGCATATATAGTATTTTATTTATTATTTTTTTAGTATCTGCTAGTGTGTGACACCAGTAAGGGTCTATACTTTATAGACTTGTCTTAAAGACTATAGGTTTTGTTGTTTTTTGTTTGACTGAGACAGGGTTTATACTGTATCTCTGATTGACCTGGAACTATTTAGGCTAGGCTGTTCTCAAACTCATGAAAACACTCCTGCTTCAGACTACTGAATGCTGAGGTTACGGACAGGAACTATTGTGTTCAGGTTTTGCCCTGAATTTTATTATTTCTGGTTACTGCTTTTGGGTTTGGTTTGCTCATACTTTTCTAAGACCTTGAGATGCATCACCAAGTTCTTATTTTGAGGTCTTAACTTTTTTTTTCTTTTTTATGTTTAGATGAACTCTTATGTAATCCAGGCTGGCCTCAAAGTCTTTATTGTAGTTGAAATTGGCCTTGAAATCCTGATCTTCAGGACTCTGCCTCCAAAGTATGCACTAACATGCCCAGCTTTTAATTTCTTCTTTTTCTTTTCTGTACTTTAAATACTTGAATATTATTATAATAGTTTTATCAGTACTGCACACCAATTATGTGATTCTGTTGACTGAATCTCTCTGTGTAGCCCTGGTTGTCCTGGAACTCACTCTGTAGACCAGGCTGGCCTGGATTAAAGGCATGCGCCACCACTGCCCGGCATCAACTGACTTTTTTTTTTTGGTTTTTTGAGACAGGGTTTCTCTGTGTAGCCCTGGCTGTCCTGGCACTCACTTTGTAGACCAGGCTGGCCTCGAACTCAGAAATCCGCCTGCCTCTGCCTCCCGAGTGCTGGGATTAAAGGCGTGCGCCACCACGCCCGGCTAACTGACTTTTAAAGATAGTAAACATTCATAAATTGAGGGTTTTAGCTGTGTTTATTCCTTGTTTGGGGATTGTGGCACTAGTTAAAAAGATTTATTTAAGAATCCTACTCAAACTGGAAACATGAGGTTGTATCTCAGCAGCTACCATACTGGAACTGGATGGCAGTGTTTCTTTCTTCCTAGGCAGGGAGCTAATCCCAGGCTCTTTCTTTACAAAGACGATGGCAAGTTTCCTTCTACAAGTCTACAATTTCACTACAAGTTAAAGGAAGATTCCAGTTGTCTTTACTAGTTCAAGCAATTAAGAGTACTAAAAAACTGTTTCAATTTTCTGGTTAACTTTTTCCTTTCCAAGAACTGTTTCCAGAATGGGGTATGTTTTCTTGTGCACATATTTTATATACATCTGGTAAAGTGCCTTCCATTAATCCCTAATGTTACTATGAAAGTCAAGGCACAATTTGACTCTGATTCAAAAATATGAAAGTACTGATGTTCAGGACTTATTTTATGTCCATCACATTAAAAGAACTTTTTGTTTGGAAAGAATCTGGCTTACAGGGAAGATACAAGAGAACAATCCAAAGAATACATATCTAGAGTCAAAGAAATAGCATTTCTCTCACTTTTTTTTAACCATATGAGTTCTCTCTTGGTATTTCTTTTTTTTTTCTTTTTTAAAAAATTATTATTATTCTTATTCGTATTCTTATTATTATTATATGTAAGTACACTGTAATTGTCTTAAGATGCACCAGAAGAGAGCATCAGATCTCATTACGGGTGGTTGTGAGTCACCATGTGGTTACTGGGATTTGAACTCAGGACTTTCAGAAGAGCAGTCATTACTCTTACCCTACCCGCTGAGCCATCTCACCAGCCCCCATCTCTTGGTATTTCTATCACAGTATTTCTACTGATTAAAGCAGTCACATGATCCTATCCATGCTCCAGAGATGGAAAAATAATTTCTATAAACGTATTTTCACAGAAATATACAAATATGTTTAAAAACACCCTTTTTCTGAACTATCTTAAAGTATACTGCATAATGTCTTTCCTTCTAAATAAACTCAGTATAAATTTATTAATAACAGGATTTTGGTCAAAAGCACTCAGGAAGAAGGTAGGTTGTTACTGACAGTATTTATGGAGATGGTTTCTCCTCCCCTCGAGCCTCTGCAGAACGTTGTGCCTGTTTTAATGGCTAGAATGCAGCAGAGGTGATGCTGGGTCGACATCTGAAACTAAGTCTTAAAGGCAATGCTGTGCCCCACCCCCTATCTTTCTCACCTCAGCAATCCAGCCACAACATGGTGGGGATGGGCATGAGGAAGCACAGCAAGCACAGCTATTCTAGCTAACAGCTGCAATTATGGTCTTAGCTGACAACCAGCATCAAGTATATGATTGATTCATAAGACCCCAGTTCCAGCCGGGCGTGGTGGCGCACGCCTTTAATCCCAGCACTCGGGAGGCAGAGGCAGGGGATTTCTGAGTTCGAGGCCAGCCTGGTCTACAAAGTAAGCTCCAGGACAGCCAGGGCTACACAGAGAAACCCTGTCTCGAAAAACCAAAAAAAAAAAAAAACAAAACAAAACAAAAAAAAGACCCCAGTTCCTAGCTCTTGACCCATTACGAATAACAGTACATGGGACAGTGGTTGGCTAACCCCAAAGAGCCTTGATCAATTGGAGATTCATAAGCAACATAAATGTTGGGTCTTTTTTTTTTTTTTTTGGTTTTTTGAGACAGGGTTTCTCTCTGTGGCCCTGGCTGTCCTGGAACTCACTTCGTAGACCAGTCTGGCCTCGAACTCAGAAATCTGCCTGCCTCTGCCTCCCGAGTGCTGGGATTAAAGGCGTGCGCCATCACGCCCGGCTAAATGTTGTTTTAAAGGTAATTTTTTTGTGTGTGCAGCAATGATGATTCAGAAAATCACAGACTTTTCTATTAGAATGTGATTTTTATTTCAGAGGCAGGATTAAGCAACATCCATGTTGCCATTTATGCCTGTGATCCTAGCACTTGGGAGGCTGAGATTGAAAGACTGTCATGTGTTTGAGTCTAGTCAGTATTATAGAGACCCTGTCTCAACAAACAACCTAAGAGGATAAAAACTAATGCGGCCACAATGAGGATGAAGAAAATCCTGTTCACCTATCAAGACATATGCACCTTTTGAGAGTCAACTGTTAGAATGGAATTCCTGATATCAGTTCGTATAAGACATTTGAGCTAATAAATGTACACAATGACCTGTTAACTACAATTAAAGCCTGTCCTTTTTTTTTTTTTTTTTCATTCTGTATTTAGAAAAACTAGATGATTTGGAATAATGTAGCAGCTTTTAGCCAGAGAGAATACCCATTGAGAGAGTGTGTATCTTAGTGTTGTTTGTTTCGACAATACACCATAACCAGAAAGCAAGCTGGGGAGGAAAGGGTTTATTTAGCTTACACTTCCAGATCATAGTCCATCACTGGAGGAAGTCAGTAAGCAGCACCCCTCCATGGTCTCTGCATCAGCTCCTGCTTTTGGGTTCCAGCCCTGTTTGAGTTCCTGTCCTGACTTCCTCCAATGATGGATTATGATCTGGAAGTGTATGTCAAAATGATAGTATATGGGCAGAGCTCCTAACGAGGGTACAGTTTGTTTTGGTGGGGGATACTTGAACCCTTTTCTTAAGGGCTTTTTGGGATAATATCTACAGGCTACTACCTACCTGCGCGCGCGCACACACACACACACACACACACACACACACATACATGTCCCATATGCATGTGAAGTTCAGAGGGCAACTGGTGAAAACCAACTCTCTCTTTTGACCTTACCTGTGTCTTAGTATTGAACTCATGTCATCTAGGGTTGATGGCAAGTGTCTTTACCAGCTGGGCTATCTTACCAGCCTAGCACCTTATTTTTTAGAATGATGTTAGGGTGTATACCTAGGACTTCCTGTCAGGTGCTGCCATTGACAACTTAAATGCCACAGCAAAACAGAAATCTGACAAAAACCAATGAAACCCTTGAAGTCTGTAAGCATTCAACTACTTACAATTCTTTTTCTTTTTTTTTGGTTTTTCGAGACAGAGTTTCTCTGTGTAGCCTTGGCTGTCCTGGAACTCACTTTGTAGACCAGGCTGGCCTCGAACTCAGAAATCCGCCTGCCTCTGCCTCCCGAGTGCTGGGATTAAAGGCGTGCGCCACCATGCCGGGCCACAATTCTTAACAAGTGTTAAGTGTACCTTGCTAGTTAATAATGGACTTTGTTCTATAATTAGCTTTAATAGATAGCTTTGATTTTGTCTGTGCCAAAGGCAACTCTGATGAGAATAAGCTTCTCTGAGTTCTCCTTTATATTCTGTGCCTGCACTCATAATTGTTCTTGCCCCTTGTTTTCCTACCTTACTGGCTTTATATTCTCAATCTTCTTTCTAGTTCCTCACCCTCCAGAATTCTGGTTATTTTATTGAAACAGGGTCCTAGATGGACCTGTCCTGGAGCCACAGCTACCTAGAGCACACCAGGCTGGTCTTGAACTTACAGAAATCCACCTGTAATTATCTCTGCCTGTCAGTGCTGAGGTTAAAGGTGTGTGCCACTATTCCCAGCTCAGAACTTTTCTTGTTAAAATCTCCAATTACCAGGTCAGTATGGTGACTCACACATGAAATCCCAGCACTCCGTAGGCTGAGGCAGAAAAACTGTAGTGAATTTAAGTCCACTCTAAACTATATAGTAAGTTTCTGGCTAGCCTGAACTAGACTGAGACTCTGTTTCATAGAACAAACAAAAAATTCCATTCCTTTGGGAGAAGACTATGTCCCTTGAAATCTTTTAGACAGATAGATATCTTTAAATACCATCAACTTCTAATGACTTCACTCAGATTTCCAACCTGGACCTATTCTTGCTTCATACTTAAAACTCTATTCAAGCCGGGCGTGGTGGTGCACACCTTTGATCCCAGCACTCGGGAGGCAGAGGCAGGTGGATCTCTTCTCTGTGAGTTAAAGGACAACCTGGTATATACCCCCCCCACACACACACCCACATGCACACACACATACACAGAGCGGGGTTGGGGAGAGTGAGTTAGTTTTAGAACAGCCAGGGCTACACAGAGAAACTATCTTGAAAAACAAGATAAAACAAAGAAAGAAACAAACAACCCTTCACAAAACTCTATTCAAAATCTCAACTTGGATGTCTAACTAGGTGGAGCTTCTGCCCTGGAACCATAAACTTTCTCTTCCCATTGTCTTCCTTACTTCAATAGCAATCCTATCCCTCAAATTACTGACACCATTAACTTTTGAATAATCCTTGACTATTCACCCATCCCAATCTATACTCTGGACACATTCATGACATTTATGTGTATGTGTGTGCTAATGCACAGAGGCCAGTATGCGTCTTCTATTACTCTCTGTCTATTCCTTTGAGGCAGGCTCTCTCTCTGTACTTGGGGCCCACCTTCACAGCTAGGCTAGAAGCCAGTAAACGCTATCAATCCACGCCTCTACCCATGTTAGAGTTGGGATTCCAGGTTTGCACGTGATGCCCGGCTTAGTATGTGGGTTCTGGTATCTAAACTCTGATTGTACAGTAAGTACTCTTAACCACTGAACCATTATTTCCAGCCCAGTTGGCTTTTACTACAAAATATCTGGAATACAACCTTTTACCCATAAACCTCATTGCTTGAAGGTAGTGGAGATGACATCCTAAGCTTGTTTTTTCTTTTCTTAATCTAATCTGTGTTTGTGTATATATACTGGGAAACATATTCTTTTAAAATATCTGATTTGTGGATATATTTCAATGATGAGAATCCTTATCTACCATACATGTCTTGGGTTTGATGCCCAGCAACATTAAGAAAAAAGTATGACATTTTTCACTAGGAAATCTGCAATAGCATCCTAGTTTCTGAAGTGTAAGTGACAAAGTCTTATGAGGAATGGTCGATATTCATTTCCCTCGCCGTAGCCATGCTTCCTTCCTTGTTGATTACAGCTGTCAAATGCATCACTGTCTTCCCTTGGCTATCTACAGGACTTTTCACTTGTCTCCTTCATACTTTTGCACCCTGCCCATTCTACTTTACATTGTAACTCTCATCTCAACATTTTTCTCTCTCCTCTGGAATTTTTCCCATAGAATTTCCTAACCACTATTAGTTTTCTCAAACTTTTTTACTACTAGAGCTTAAAGTCTATGTGGGAAGTTTTACCTTGCTCAGTTCTAACAAATAGTATGCACTTTGGCTTGTTGGCATGAATAAAAGGCTGATTCCTTAGTTGTCCTTTAAGAGTCACATCCACAGGGTTTCCTCCTTTACTGCATTCCTTTGATTTGAACCTTTGTCTACTGCAGGTTCCCACACTGCCCTATACTATTCTTGGTTATAGTAATTCCAAAGACAAAACAACACACACACACACACACCCCTCCCTTCTGGGCTAGTGAGATGGTACATTGGGAAAGGTACTTGTACTAAGCCTAACAACTTGATTATTCTGGGAATCCACATGGTAGAAGGAAAAATCTGATTCTCAAAAGTTGTCGTATGATTGCAAAAGACCCAACAGGAGCACCACAGCAGAATCAGGCTTGCATGCACACACACACATACACACACATACACACACATACACACACTCACACGCAAACATGCATGCACAAAATTAAACCAGGAAACATTTTTGTATTATGATTTAGCGCACAAAATTTTATATATATTAAAATGAATTATTTTCAACATTCATACTGTTAGAGCAGTGGGAAAATACTAAGTAGGTACAAGTGAAGGCCCAGTCAACATCCCTTTTTTTTTTAAAGGTTTATTTATGAGTACACTGTAGCTGTCTTCAGACACACCAGAGGAGGGCATCTGATTCCATTATAGATGGTTGTGAGACACCATGTGGTTGCTGGGAATTGAACTCAGGACCTTTGGAAGAGCAGTCAGTGTTCTTAACCGCCAAGCCATCTCTCCAGCTCCCAACATCCTCTTTTTTTACATTAATTTCCTTCCTTCCTTCTAGGAAATCCACGTTTCTCTTCTTTACCTTTACCAGAGTACTAGAACTTACACAGAACTGCCAAACTTTTTTTGTTCAAATGCTATTTTCTGGGTTTGTTTGTTTGTTTTTTGAGATAGGGTTTCTCTATGTAGCTCTGATTGTCCTGGATCTCACTCTGTAAACCACACTGGCCTCAAACTCAAAGAGATCTGCTTGCCTCTGCCTCCCAATTGTGAGCCACTACCACCTGGCTTATGTCTTATTTTCTAGCTTTTAAGAATCTATTTAGAGGAAAATACTAGGATGGATTGGGTTTTGGATGTTAATTATTGTATCAAGCAATACTATAAAAAATTCACCTATTATGTAACTTAATTTCCTAAGTCCTTTAAAGATTCTAGTAATTTTTGTCTTTATTTCCACTGGAATTACATGTTTGCAAATTATAGCACAACCACTGGCTGTTACATGCCTTTTTGTAAATGGGAACATATCTCAGCTTTTTTTTTTTGGTTTTTTTGAGACAGGGTTTCTCTGTGTAGCCCTGGCTGTCCTGGAACTCACGCTGTAGACCAGGCTGTCCTGGAACTCAGAAATCCGCCTGCCTTTGCCTCCCAAGTGCTGGGATTAAAGGTGTGTGCCACCACGCCCGGCATATTTCAGCTTTTTATATGTGTATGTGTGTGTCAAGTGTAGGTACTAGTGGAGGCTAGAAGGCACCAAATCCCCTGGAGGTGGAGTTACATAGGTGGTGGAAACTGAACTCAGATCATCTGGAGAGCAGGAAGTGCTCTTAAACATGAAGCCATATTTTGTGGTCTGATAATTTGTTCATTATTATGTCCTTGAGTGTCAGGTTAATTGTTTTTTGTTGTTTTTGAGACAGGTTCTTACACAGCACAGAGTGGCCTAGAACTGAATATGTAGCTACAGATAACCTTGAATTCCCGATCCTCCTTCCCGGACCCACCATGTGCTAAATGACAATGGGATTTTACAAGTGTAGGCCACACACTCCATAGCAGAATAGTTACTGATAAAGAAGAGATTCAGAGTCTAGGAAGGAAAGATAATTAGAAAAACAAAATACATGCACTGGCATTTTATGCATGTTTAAAAGAATTACAATTTAAAAAGAACAAGGATCATTGTATAGAAAAAGTCTGATACAGGAATGGATGAAATAACTGTCCCCTGCTCCCACAGTTCAGTATGTAGACTACAGAGGTAGTATGTAAGAGTACAATATTATATACACGGAAAATATGGTGTTTGTGCAGTCATGAGAAACACCTACCTTTAGGGAGTAAGACTCAGTGAAGCAGTGCAGTTTACATTGTAGACACTTGAATACCAATTTAAAAAGTTGTTTTCGGAGACAAGGTCTCATCATTTAGCCATGTCTGGCCTGGAACCTGGAATTCCACATACCTTTGCCTCTTGAGTGCTTGGGTTAAAGGTGTGTTCTACTGTACTCAGCAGAAAATATCTTGAAATGTATTATCTGCATAAAATAGTTGATGTACTGCAAATACAATTATAATACAAGTGTTTTCATCTTTAGGCTATGTAAACTATAAGGTAAGAAATCCATAATACTGAAAAATCAATTCATTTACTATAGGGCACTGGCCTCTCTGGCAGTCAAATTACTCATAGATCAGGTTGATCTACCCTTCTTTACTATATTGGCTTATCTCTATTGTAGCTACGGTTCTTTGGCAAGTACTACAGTGACTCTGACCTCTTCTTATGTCATTCTCCAGGAATACAAACTAAAGAACATTGTCATTTATGTTGCCCTCTCAGAAGCACAAATAACACACTAATCTCTCATGCTTTAAATATTTGTACGGATAACCTTTTCACAGGCATGTAATTACAGCTAAAGGAATGGTTTCCTAAGTACAACTTAATGCTTAAAGTGAGGTAGCTGGCCAACTCTTCAATGGATTAAGTGAAATTGAACAAACTAAATGATTAATAGAATTCCTTCAGCATGACAGGAAGACTATATTTTCTGCATCATCAAACATAAGTATTGTATCAATTTTAAGTTATAGGGAGATGGTTAACATTTGACTACATGATGTGATACAAACCAGAGGCAGGTTCTTATCCCAGTTTAACACTTAAAATTCTCATCAGATATAGCTATTCTCCCTGCTTTCTTTAATAATGTGTAATAATGGAATGAAACATTTTTATGATCTTCAGGACAAGCTAGGCCTGTATTCCAAGAATAAAATCTTTTTAATATATGTTGTGTTTTAAGATAGGACATTGTTATGTATATGCAACTGGCTTTGAACTTTGTGATTCTCTTACCTCTGTGGCCCAGGTACTGGAATTACAGGTGCAAGCGGACACTCCCAGGAAAGGACAAAGTCTTGAAAGTTCCTACGCCTTACTTTAAACTTGATTAAGTTTTAATCTAGTCTTCCCAGATATTTTTGTGGCAATTATCTCTTAATTCAAATTCTAACAACAGTCCCAGCTTTCCAGTGGGGTAGTGCCACAAGGGGAGAAAATAATTTGTTCTGAACTCACTCTAATTCAACTGTGCAGTTATACACTCAGACCCATGCTTAGTAAAGTGAGAGCATCTTAATGTACTATTTGATAAGATGGCAATGCATACTGTATCTCGCATCTGAACTCGTAAGGATTTTTGCTCCTCACAGCTGAAAGCTTTAGTTTCCCTTCAAAATAACCTAATTCAGAATTCATACTGTATAGGATGACTGTTTTGTCTGAGGCTACACTGAACGGATCACATGGAAATGAAAGGGTTTGGAATATATCCTCAACCTCCTGATCCATGGGCTCTTAGTACTACAACTAACCTCAGGTCTTACTGAGGGCCTCAGAGAACTGGAACGGGCAGTGCTGGGACTAAGGCTACCACGCTGGAGATCTGGTCCACCAGGAAAGGTAAGTAGAGAAACACTTTTCGCTGGCAGGGCATGTGACTATCAGTCGGCTTCAGGAACTGAAATCGGTTTTTTTGCCGGCCCTAAATGATCTAATTGGCACCTCCAGTCTCCTCGGATCAAACGGCTATTGTTTTCAATGTTTCCTTATTGAGAAGCTTCATGGCATGACTTTCATGGTGAAGACAGATACACATCAGAATGAAAATGAAATGGGAACCAGGTGTGGGGCATAGGCTTCCAACATCTAGAGGCAGAGACAGGAGGACTGCCACAAGTCCCAGTCCAGGCAATTGCTAGAACTTGTCTCACTGGTTCTCCCACCCAGAAAAAGGAAATGGAAAAATATTCCATTGTGTTTATACACCACATTTTGTTTACTAAATTATGACATTTATTTTTAATGTTTTGAGTATTGTATATACTATAAACGCCGAGTGCATAAATAGCTGTTCACACATCCCTTTAAAGACATACTTCGGGACTATCTACTGGGAAGTGGAATTGCTGAACCACATGCCTGATATGCTACAACACAATGAGCCATGTTAAGTGAAATAAGCCAGTCACAGGAGAAATGTAGTTGCCTTGATGAACCAACATTACTGTTGAGTGAAAGTTTCAGTTCTCTACTAGATCAAGTAGTCCTGAAGATAAACTAAGACTGAATAACGATGTAAATGTTAATGCTACTAAATTCACACATACACTATATATATATACATATTATACACATGTATATGTATATAATATATATATATATACATAAAATATATGTACTTTAAAGCAAGCTACTCAGTTTTGAACTGTCTCATTTTTAGAGGGCACGTGTTTGGTTGAAGCATGAAGGTGGCAGGGCTGGGTGTGGTGTTCCTTGTAGAACCAGTACATGGGAAACTGAGGCACGCGAATCTCCAAATTCAAGGCCAGCCTGGGTTACAAAGCAGAACCCTGCGTCAGAAACAAACACCCAAAACAACACATCCAAGTCGGCTTAAAAAAATTGGGGGAGGGAGGCAACAGGTTCAGAGGGAAAAATGGATCGACATAGTGGCTTGGGCCTCTGAAAGAAAAGCTAAGGCAGCCGCGTTTGGAGAATGGGAAGGCGTAGAAAGTAAAATAATACTGCGACAAGGTCCACTGCCCTGTCCTTAGGCTCCATCTACTAGAAGGAAAAAGCGGTATCTTCTCAGAGAAGCCGTGAGAGTCTCATCTTCCACTTCTGCCAACATCCCCCGAACGTTAGGGGTCCCCCGCCTGCCCGCTCCTTTGTCGCCCACACCGCTTTCCTCAGACCCCCTGCTCCCTAACACTCCCCGAGTCTTCCAAGGTGGGTCGCGGCCACCGCAGCACCAACCGTCATCGCTCCGGCCCCGCCCGTCGAACGCCAGGACGTGGGGGGCGGGAAGACCCGTCCTCGGGCGCCCCGGAAGTCACTGCCCTCTTGGCCAGCTGAGTGCCGCGGCGGGATTCGAGGCCTAGGATTGGCAGGGAGACGGGGATGACGTGCTACGTGTGGCGAGGCCGTCCCGCCCCCCCGCGCTCCTGCGCGCTCTTAGCGTGGGGTGGGGCGGAGCGTGGCCCCTCCCCCCCCCCCCCCCCCGGCGGCCATTACCCGGAACCGTCCCGGGCCTCGGGTCAGGTGACCCGCGGCGGTGCTGGCGGGAGGGCGGGGTGGGGGCGGAAGGGAGGAGAGGAGGAGTGAGGCGAGACGCGAAGGGAGGAGAGAGAGAAGAGAAGGGCGGAGTAGGAGGGAGGGGAAGGGGGCGGGGTGGGAGCGGGTCACGTGACTCGGCATGGAGGCGGTGGCGGCGGCGGCCGGGAGGAGTCGCTGGGGCAGAAGCCGCACTTGTTAGTGTTGGGGGAGGAGGGGGCCGGGGACGCCGACACCGTCAGCCGGCGACGCCGCGAAGGAGGCGGGAGGGGGGTGGGGGCGAAAGCAGGCTCCGACCCCCGGCCGAGGGGATGAGGGGAGCATGGGCGCCAAGGAGTCACGGATCGGATTCCTCAGCTACGAGGAGGCGCTGAGGAGAGGTGAGGGGGAGGGGTCGGGTGAGCTGCGGGGAGGCCAGCGCGGAGCGCCCGGGGGTGGGTGGCCGGAGGGAGAGGAGGCTGGGGCGTGGGGTGCCTGGCGAAGGACCTGGGAGGCCAGCCGTGGGAATATCGAGGGCAGGGAGGTGGAAAGGGAAGCGGGGTGTGGGAATTGGGGCACTAGGGGAGGGGGCGAAGCTTTGGCAGTGACGGGGGTACGGGGCGCTGGCTGGCCATTGCCGGTGCGTTCGGTTGGCGTTGTTATCTTGTTTAGGTGCAGGGAAGCCCTGACCATCGGTTCTTGGGTGGCTCAACCCTTCCAGGCCCCCTCATCCTTCAGTGCCATTTTCTCATATCACTCTTTCATTAAAAAAAAAAAAAAGCCTCCGACAACATCCTAATCTGGTTTCTAACAGCTTTGGCTGGAGGAGAAGGCAGGGCGATCTGTTTTGCTCCTGGAAGTCCTTTTCTATTAGGGAGCCTCTGGTTTTCCCAGGGTCTTTGCCTCTCTGTTGAGGGCGATGACTATCCTTCCATTTACTTCTGCCATCCTTCACCCTTTGAGTGGTTGACTTTGATTAAGAACGACCTGAAAGTGAAGTTGTGTTTAAGGTGAGAAGAGATTAGACAGCTGATGTTCATAAGACCTTGTGTTGGGTTTCCTCTCCTCGGACATTGATCAGACGACGGTTTTAGTACACTTGATTCCCAGTTCTTACCCTCTGGCTCCCTTAAAATGGCATTCGGAAACCAGCATTGTGATACTGTGTTACAGCTCCCTTCAGAGACTGGCCTTGCTGTCAACGGCTGCTGCTCTTGGCTCTGATTCACACTGTGTTGTTAATAGCCCCCAACCCCCTACCACTTACTCTGATACGATTGTCGGTGTAAAGCTCGTGCTAACTGGAAGTGTCTTGCACAGTTTATGGCCGGAATGTGACTTAATTTTTCATGACTGAGATTTGAGAGTGCGTCTGTGTGGTGCTTGTAGTTCTCTTTGATGTTTAATGGATTTTCTTGGTAAGAAGTGAAAAAACATTAAGCAGATTAGTGGCCAGACAGTATTGTTAACTGATTTCTAAGACCAAAATAAATAAATAAATAAGTTAAGCCATGCGCCAGGTGTTCTTAGTAGCTTGGGATAGAAAATTAAAATATGACGAAAAAGACATTTTAAAGTGAGGTTTAGAAATGAGATCTAGTTCATATACAAAGAGAAATAAGTTCATTGGACCCACAACCTAATAAACAGAAAACAAGATACAGAATTGTAGCTGCATCAATTTTGGGCTGAGCAGAATAGTGAAAATACACCTTTTAGTGGTTCTTCCTTACCATATCTGCATGATGATTAGTCTCTCTGTGTAGCCCTGGCTGTCCTGGTACTCACTTTGTAGACCAGGCTGGCCTTGAACTCAGAAATCCACCTGCCTCTGCCTCCCAAGTGCTGGGATTAAAGGCATGCGCCACCACACCCAGCTGCATGATGATTATTCTTTTTTTTTTTTTTTTTTTTTTTTTGGTTTTTCGAGGCAGGGTTTCTCTGTTTCCTTGGCTGTCCTGATGATGATTATTCTTAAGTAAAATCTTACTTGAACTTTTTCTCTCTGTTTCAGTATGAGAAATACTCCAAATTCTTGATTTATTTCCAACCCTAGTAGACCAGTCACTTCCTGAATTCTGTTGAGCTTGACAGGTCTGGGGGCAATTAGTCTATGGCTTACATGGCATGAAATAGGGCACAGTCAAATGATTTACAGCTGTTCAGAAGTGTTCCTTAAGTTTAAGGGTGTGAATACCAGCGATATACCTGGCGCTAAGAAATTCTAAAATTAAACTTTTATTCCAGCTCTTGTTGATTTACTTTATATCAAATTAAGATTGTATATTTTGTTTTTTTGAGACAGGGTTTCTCTACGTAGGCCTGACTGTCTGAACATTTTTGTAGACCATGCTGGCCTTAAACTCAGAGATTCACCTGCCTCTTCCTCCCAAGTGCAGGATAAAAAGCATTCAACACCATGCCTTGCAAGACTGTACATTTTAAAATATAAATGGAATCAATACATTTAAAAATGATCTGGTGAAAGGTTTTTGTTTAACATGTTATGAAATGTGAAATTTTAAAATGCCTATTTGAAGAAGTATCAAGGAATGAATTAAAGTCTTAGTAAAGGTTGTTTGAATGGGTTTTTTTTTTTTCAGGTTTTTTTTTTTTTTTTTTTTTTTGTTGTTGTTGTTGTTTTTTCGAGACAGGGTTTCTCTGTGTAGCCCTGGCTGTCCTGGAACTCACTCTGTAGACCAGGCTGGCTTTGAATTCAGAAATCCTCCTGCCTCTGTTTTTGTCAGTTTTGCTGAAGGGAAATTAAACCAAAGAGGAGCAAGGTGATAAAGTAGTTTCTAAGTGTAGGCTGGGGTATGTTTAAAACAGGCAAATTAGATGTCAGACTTTAACTACAGAAAGATTTTGTAAGCTTTTGCTGAATGGTTTGAGAACCTTTTGGGGGTGCCTGAATAAATAGGTACTAATACCTGCATCAGTTTTGTTTATCTGTTTACATTGGATAAGGTGAGTTTGGGGCAAATAGGATTTGACAAGTATAGAACAAGCCTCATAGAACTATTTGACCCTTTGGCTTTAATTTAAATGATCATTGCCTGCTACCTGTTCATAATTACACAACATTAAAAAGAAGTCTGATGCATTAATGCAAACAAGAAATTTCAGGCAGTTTGTCTAGTAAAGTGGGGCCTTGACTACAGTGTTAGTGACAGATGACACTGGACCTGAGTGAGAGGCCAGTCTAGTCTGTTTGAGGCTCTAGAAATCAGGATGAATTTTGGGTTTATATCCTGTTTTTCCAGATTGCCAATTATTTCAACTTTTACTTTTCTGAAAGTATATAGCGTTAGACAATCTTTAGAAGATGGGTTAGTAGTAGCTTTTATTTTTGGCTGATATCATAAATATCTTGAGTAGCATATAAGAGGCTTAACTTCTTATTAAAATGTTTGAATTATATTTATTTGTATGTGTTTGCTTGCCATAGTGTATTTATGGAGGTCACAGGACAATTGGGACTCAGGAGTCAGTTGTCTCATTGTACCATGTGGATCCCTGGACCCCAGGGAGTGAACTGAAGTTATCAGGTTGACAGTGGTCACCTTTACCCTCTGACCCATTTCACTAACCTATCTGAATTTTTTTTCATTAAATTACTTATTTTTATCTTATGAGCATTGTTTGGTGTTTTGTCTCCCCACCTCTCTTAGAGAATGCATGTAGTTATCTAAGGAAGTATGCCTGCTTGCATGGATACTGAGAATTTTAAAAGCTTTGCTTGACATGCCTTTATTTTACCGTGTTACATCAGTTTATAACTTGTGTGTATTATATGTATGTATATTGTTTTAGACAAGATCTAACTATGTAGACTTTCTCCTCCTGGAACTCACTATACACACCAGGATAGTGTTGAATTTACATAGATCTGCCTGCCTCTACCTGTTAGTGCTGGGATTACAGGTGTTTACCAACAGGCCTGGGTTGTAGTTTCCAGTCCCTCCCACCCCTCCTTCTGTCCCCTCCCACCCCTGCCCCCCATATTTGTGTGTGTGTGTGTGTGTGTGTGTGTGTGTACGTGAACTTGGATGGGTAGGCTAGAGGACAAGTTCAGGTGTGAATCTTACTCAGGTGTCTTTCACCAGTGTGGGGCTCAGTGATTAGGTCAGTTATCAAAAGTCTCAGTTACCACCTCCCCGTTACTGGGATTACCAGCACAGGCTACCACATATAGCTTTGTTACTTGAGTATTGGGATGGGTTCTCTACTTTCATGGCCATCACTTTACCATCTGAGCTACCTTCCTAGCACTTGAAGCTTGCATATTCTTGTTTTTTTTTTTGTTTGCTTGATTTTGTTTTTTGTTTTTGAGACAGGGTCTCTATGTAGCCCTGGTTGTCCTGGATTACTGTATAGACAAGGCTGGCCTCAAACTCAGAGATCTGCCTGCTCTGCCTCCTGAGTGCTGGGGTCAATGGCATGTGCCGCCACCACCACCACCGGGCTAAAACTTGTATATTTTTAAAAACGTATCCTAAGTCTTCAGAGCACAACAATTAAAAAAAAAAACGCTGGATGAGGATTGGGCATAGTGGCATATGATTTAGGAATTGCAGCACTCAGGAAACAGAAACTCTGTGAGTTTGAAGCCAGCTGGTCTATATAGTGAATTTTAGGCCATCAGGGCTTCACAGTGAGACCATATCTCAAAGAAAAGTTGGGTGATAAACAATTTAGAATTCAAACCAAAATTAAATATTTTCCATAATTATTTCTTCTTTGCACCTCCTCCCTTTCATCTTTGTGGAAACAGGATTATGCTTTCTCCCTGTTTGAATCAAGAATTGACAGATTTAAAATATTCTTAGCCGGAGTGGTGGTGCTTGCCTTTAATCTCAGCACTTGGGAGGCGGAGGCAGGTGAATCTGAGTTCTAGGCCAGCATGGTCTACTGAGTGAGTTTCAGGACAGCCAGGGTTATTAAACAGAGAAAAAAACCCTGTCTCAACTCCCCCCACTCCAAAGTTTTTGACTGTATAGAGAGTATTAATTTCTTTTTTTTTTTTTGGGTTTTTTTTTTTTTGTTTTTCGAGACAGGGTTTCTCTATGTAGTTGTGGCTGTCCTGGAACTCACTCTGTAGCCCAGGCTGGCCTCGAACTCAGAAATCCGCCTGCCTCTGCCTCCCAAGTGCTGGGATTAAAGGCGTGCGCCACCACGCCCGGCTGAGTATTAATTTCTTAATTCTTCCTTTCTTAATGCTGGGACTTTAACCTGGGACCTTTTGCATCTAGGCAGGGCCCTAACCCTGAGAGACTCTTCTAGCTCTGGCTTTTTTGATACAATTTTATGATGTAGTGCAGGTTGAACTTGAATTTGTTAGGTTATCTACACTGGCCTCTAGCCCTTGGTTTTCCTGAATAACTAACCTCCTGAGTGCTAGGATTACAGGTTGAGCCACTGTGCACAGCTGTGGAATCACTTTTTTTTTTTCTTTTTTCTTTCTTACAGCAACCAACCCCTGCCTGGCTTAAATATGTAATAGAATTATACTATTTTTCTTTTTTCAGACCCTCCTACATTCCCCTTACTCTCAAGTTCATGGCCTCTTTCTTCAATTTTTATTGTTATGTATATGTGTATCTATACATGCATCTGAAAAATATATATCCTGCCAAATCTGTTATTGTTTATATGTGTATGGTTTCAGAGTTGACCACTTTGTTGAACCAGTAAAAGGGCTTACCCTTGGGAACGGCTCATTCTTCCAGCAACCATTAGTTACCTGTAGGTCTAGAGGGTGATGGGGGAGGTGGACAGATAGAACCCTGTGAAATTTTCTTCCTTCATGTTAACATTGATATTGCCATTGTTCTGGTATTGTCTATGAGGCCATTTTTAGAAGCAACTGATTTGCAGCTGACTTTTGGTATTTTGGTGCTTTCAGTCTTTTCCTTTTCTTTTCTTTCTTTCTTTTTTTAAAGATTTTTAAATTTTATGTATGTAAATACACTGTAGCTGTACAGATGGATGTGAGCCTTCATCTGGTTGTTGGGAATTGAATTTTTAGGACCTCTCTGCTCACTCTGATCAGCCTTGCTCTGGTCGGCCCCCGCTTGCTTCGGTCAACCCCTCCCTCTCAGTCCCTGCTTGCTATGGCCCAAAGATTTATTTATTATTATTAGTAGTTAGAAGTACATTGTAGCTGACTTCAGATGTACCAGAAGAGGGCATCAGATCTCATTACGGGTGGTTGTGAGCCACCATGTGTTTGGAATTTGAACTCAGGACCTTCAGAAGAACAGTCAGTGCTCTTGCCCACTGAAACACCTCACCAGCTCAGTCTTTCCCTTTTCTTTTCTTTCTTTTTTCTTTTTTTTCTTTTCTTTTTTTTTTTTTTTTGAGACAGGGTTTCTCTGTGTAGCCCTGGCTGTCCTGGAACTTACTCTGTAGACTAGGCTGGCCTCAAACTCAGAAATCCATCTGCCTCTGCCTCCCGAGTGCTGGGACTAAAGGCGTGCGCCACCACGCCCGGCTAGTGTTTCCTGTTTCTTGATGCTCTCTGAGCCATGGATGTAGAAGCTATGACACATGTTTGGACTGGGGTCCCCATAATCTGTGGATCTCTGTATTGCGTTCAGTTGTGGTTTTCTGTGTTTGTTTTTATTTGCTATAGAGGATTCTTTGAGTAGTAGCAACTACACTTATCCAGGAATGGTAGCTCAGCATAGGTTGACATTTTAGTGTTCCTTTGCTCATTTTATGTGTACACACACACACACACACACACACACACACACGCCTTATTTTTAACTAAACAATGGTTAAAAATAAGACACAGAAAAATAAAAAGAAAGATAACTAAGTCACTCTCTATAGGATTAAATGGCCTGGATCAATAATTTTCACTAAAATGGATATGTAACATATCCATAAGGAGGACTTTTGAGATTGCTCAGCGGGTAAGAGCACTGGTTGCTCTTCCAGAGGTCCTGAGTTCAATTCCCAGCAAACATATGGCTCATAGTCATCTATAATGTGATCTAATCCCCTCTTCTGACATGCAGGTGTACGTGCAGAGAGATTTATTTTATTTATACATAAATCTAAAAATAATCTATAAGGAGTGGGAATAAAACATCAGAGCTTTAGTTATAATTTGAAATATTTAGTAATGTACATAATTATTAAATACTATTTACATACATCATTTATAAACTATTATATATTGTATCTTTAGTATATTGGTAATTGATAATAGTAACTTTAGTACTAGAATGTGGGTTATGGCCATGATGGCTTGGAAGTACCACAGCATTGTACTCATTTCCTAGTATGTGCTCAATAATTACCTGTAAAGAATTTACTTTCCTAGTCTCTTAGAGGTTAGGTTTGTAGACAGTGATTTAGCATGGAGTAGTTGAAGTTCTAAGTACGGTTTTGCTTGCCAAACTTCTCAGTGTTAATTGTAAACTTTTACTAGATTAATACTACCTATGATAAAATAGTAGGTAGTTTGCCATAGTCCATCATTCTGTAAGGGAAAACTGCATTTCACAGTTGGTACCTATTGTGGTGCACTAGTTTTTGTTTGTTTGTTTGTTTGTATTTGTATGTTTGAGACAGGGTCTTGTGGCCTGGAGCTGAATATAGCTAGATCGCTAGCTTATCTAACCTCCTGTTTCTGCTGGCTACATGCTGGGATCACAGGTGTGTGCCACAACTGCTGGCTGTAATGCACAATTTATTCTCTTCTCTAAAAGTACCAATTTTTCATCACCTGAATTTGTTAAATTCATTAGTAAACTCTTTGGTGTTAGCACTGTAAAAGAAAAATATAGAGCAGTTTTAAATTAATGTGCTTCTATAGCATTCTCTAAGGCGTTACAGAGGGTGATGCTTCTCCCTTTATAGTCTCAGTGCATTTAGGGTATGTGAGTGACAAAGAGGAGATAAATTCACTGATGAAGCCCGCAGTTTAGAGCATGAACATAATGATGTGACATCATTTGCTGGTCAGCGACCTTCCCATTTATTAAACTAGACAGCTGTTGTTTGTTTTTTTTTTTTTTTTCCATTTTCTTTCTTAGAGTTTATTTACAGTGACAATACTCAGGGTTGTTTTTTTCAAAATGATGTGCAATTTAGAGTTGGGACTGTGATGCCTGACTAATAGCCACAAACTTTCTCTGGAAAAGGGAAATTTTTGGCACTTGATTATATGCTAAATCACAAGAGAAGTTAGGGAATTTTTTACTATTATTGAAGCAACAATAAAAGATCTGCTATCCTTTAGAAGTAGAGATAAAGGCTGACAGTTTGGTAGTTGTAATATTAAGCAGCTGCAATGGTGAAGGGATTTTTACTTGTGAGTTAGAAGTTGGTGGTTTGAGCGACAGGAACAGTGGTTCAGACCTATAATAGCACTCAGGAGGTTAAGGCAGAAGGTACTAAGTTCAAAGTTAGCTTGGCTCACATAAGCAAGATCCTGTTTCAGTTTAGTGGTTTATAGTGGTATTTAAAAGACCAAGTAGGACTGGCAGGGTTTTTTATACTGGATCTAGGAAGCATGACTTCTCTTTTCAGGACTTGTTTATGCTTCTGCTTTTCACATTTCCACCTCATGGTATTTGTGTTTGGATTGAGCTATTCCATCTCTTTCCTGAATGCCAATCAGTGTGGATCTTTACAGAGTTAGTGGTAGATAGTTAATTATTGACACAGATGCTTGATAAAGCTAGGTTCTTTAGAATGCACAATTATAAATAGAGACCTAAATGTTCTAAGACCTATTCAAAGATAGCTAGCATTCAAGCCAAGCTCTTAATGCCTTTCTTTATTAGGAATTTAATAATCACTAACATGAAACTTTCAAGTTCACCAGTGGTTTTCAAGCTTTTCTACAACTTGGGATCCATGATACTAAATTGTTTTAAAACAAAATCATACAGAATGTGGTTTTACAGTGGAGGTTTTACAGCTTCTTTTCCATTTCTTTATAGAAGGTGGTTGTTTTGTTATCTAATATCTATGGGAAAAGCCATTTAATTGTATTTTTGTGGTGTGCAAGTATTGGACTTGCTTGGCTTTTTATATCTGGGCAAGTGTTCTATCACTGAGTTACTTACATCCTGGTGCTTGCTTTTTGAGACAAGCTCTCACTAAGTTGCCTGGGCTGCCTTTGGCATTGCTGTCCTCTTGTCTAAATCTTTTGAGTTATGGTATTATTGGTGTATGTTGTGATATCTGGCAGAATAAGTCTTTTTTTTTTTTTTTTTTTTTTTTTTTTTTTGGTTTTTTTTTCGAGACAGGGTTTCTCTGTGTAGCCCTGGCTGTCCTGGCACTCACTTTGTAGACCAGGCTGGCCTCGAACTCAGAAATCCACCTGCCTCTGCCTCCCAAGTGCTGGGATTAAAGGTGTGCGCCGCCACGCCCGGCTAGAATAAGTCTTTTAATATTCACTGTGGTTGACTTAATAATGAAGTATGAAAAGTTCTGGAGAAAATTCCTTTGTGGAAAGGAGATTCTTTTATTAAAATAGGCCTCTTTTAGTCTCTCATGACAATAAAGGGCATCATTGTCCCTACCCTGTTGTTTAAGGCCAAAGTATAGACATGCCTGCATATCTTTAGTTCCTCTCTGCTCATCTTGTTCATTTGGTGTCCTTTCTATTGTTTTCTGCCCAGCTCTCATACCCTCTACCTCTCCTCTATCTAGTTTCAGCTGCCATTGTCTCTTACTAAAGTTACACAATAGCCATTGTGGTCTTAAAATCCAAGTCTTGTAATTCCTCCCCTCCTGCCTTTTTTCTTAAATGTATCCCAGGTTAATTTTGAATTCTGAATTCTCCTTCAGTGCTGAGGTTATAGTCTTGCACCACAATAACAGATTATAAATTTGTTATTTAAAGCTTGTTAGTTGCTACTTTAGGGCAAAAATGTACCTCTTATAATGATCTGTAATTCAGTTTCTTCTTGAAACTCCAGCCTGTTTATCCACCCCCACCCCACTCCCCAAACACACACACTCATTTTTGAGACTTAGTCTCACTTTGTAGCTAAGGCTGGTCTGGCACTCTTTTTTTTTTTTTTTTTTTTTTTAATTTATTTTATGTATGTGAGTACACTGTATCAGTACAGATGGTTGTGAGCCTTCATGTGGTTGTTGGGAATTGAATTGAATTTAGGACCTCTGCTCCCTCTGGTCACCCCCCGCCCCCTCACTCCATAAGAGGGCATCAGATCTCATTACAGGTGGTTGTGAGCTACCATGTGGTTGCTGGGATTTGAACTCAGAACCTTCGGAAGAGCAGTCAGTGCTCTTACCCGCTGAGCCATCTCACCAGTCCCTGGCCTGGCACTCTTATGGACTAGGCTGACCTTGAACTCACAGAGATCTGCCTGCTTCTGTTTCCTGAGTACTGAGAGTAAAGGTGTTCACCACCACTCTTGTTCCTAGTACTTTCTCATTTATTTATAAACATGGTGTTTTGTTTTATTTTGGTTCTTAAAGCATAGTTCTAGCTTGCTGCCTTTGTATTTGTTACTGTCAGATAGGAAAGGCTGTTTACTTTTGTAATTGTTTTGAAGCAGGATCTCATGTCACCCAAGATGGCATCTTTGAGGATGACATTGGACTCCTGATTCACCCTCTTCCTTTTTAAAAATAAGTGATGAGAATTCTTCTGGGTTGTTCATTTGTCTTTTGTTTAAGACAGACATTTTTTTTTTTCTGTGTAGTCCTGGCTATCCTGGAATGTTCTATATCTTTGCTTAGACCAACCAGGTTGTCCTTGAATTCAAAGAGATACATCTATCTCTGCTGGGATTAAAGATGTGGTTTTTGTTGTTGTTTTAAAGATTTATTTATTTTATGTATATAGGTGCTCTGTTTGCATGCATATCTATCTACATACCACAAGAGATCATCTGATCCCATGAGACTACAGTTGTAGATGGTTGTGAGCCACCATGTGTGCTGGAGTCCAGACAGAATACCAACAGTTATAGTGATATTCTTTGTGTACATTATTAGAGATTGTCAGATATTCTTACATCTTTTCCAGAAGCTTTTATCTTTCACATTTTAATATATTTATTTCTTTACTTTCTGTGTCTATGCACTTATGAACAAGAGTGTGGAGATCAGAGGAGAGCATTTGAGAATTGTTCCTCTTCTTCTACCATGTGGCTTCTGGAGACACAGCCAGCACATGTTGTCAGTCAGGGTGACTGCAAGTACCAGATCTACTGAGCCACCTGTAGGCCCAAGCTTTTCATTTTTCTTTTTTCTTTTCTTTCTTTATGTTCCCTTCCCTTCTTTCCACCTCGTTCATTCCTTTTTTGTGATACTGGTGATAGAGCCTTTCCCACAAGTTAGGAAAGTGTTCTACAATTCACTCAGCTGTATATCTCTCCCAGAAGTTTCTGTTTCTTGGTAGTAAGTACTTTACAACTTAATATATTAGAAGAAACATTTTCTATACTCTGGGCTGATATGCCAGTGTGTGTGTATAAAACTCTGCACACATTTTGAACTTTGAGTGGCTTTAATAATGGATTGATATTGTGCATTAAGCATTAACGTTTCAGCTACTTCAGTATAGGACAATTATAGTAAAATTTTCCAAAGTAGTTAAGGTTTTAATAATTTTTTTAGAGCATATTCCCTTTCATAAGAAACCAGGTATAATTGGCAAAAAGTTGGGTGTATGTGAAATACAGTACATATTCTGATTTATTATTTTTATCAAATATATGAAGTTAACCTAGAAATTAAAGATTTATTGGAAAAATTACAGTAGATAAAAATAAATGTTTTCTTTTAATTCAGGGCCCTTACACATGCTAGGCAAACACTACCCTGAATTACTTCTCTAGCCCCTCTATTCTATTGATTTTCTGATCTATATCTATCTATCTATCTATCTATCTATCTATCTATCTATCTATCTATCTATCTATCTACATACACATACATACACACACATATACACAAATACACAATATGTATGAAATATTTATATTTCACAACCAATTCTAGCCTCTAAAGGTAGCTCTAAGTTTGACTTTATATGTAGGGTTTTCTTAGCTCTTCTGCACCTCAAAGAAGGGGGAAATAATATTAACAAAGATATTTTCTATGTATACTTCTTGGTTTACATATATGTATTTAATCCTGTAATAAAATCCCAACATTGTGCTATATGTTTCATAGTATAGATATTGTGCTATATGTTTCATATTTTTAGATAATTCCTCTACTAAGATGAAAAGTAAATCTCCAAGTATGATGATGCATACCTGAAATTACAGTATTAGGAATCTGAGACAGGAAGATCTAGTGTTAGAGGCCAGCCTGAGTGACATAATTACTTAGACTATCTCAACAACAACTGGCAAAATCGGGCCATGAGAGGGCTCAGTGGGAAAAGCACTTGCTGTCAAGCCTGAAGACCTGAGTTTGTTCTCTGGGACTCACACAGAGGAAGGAGAGAACTGATTCTCTGAAATTGTCCTCTGATTTCCACACATGTGCTGTGGCACACATGTACACAAACAAATAAAATGTAATCATTAAAATAATTTATGTTATATGTAGGAAGTTAATTGATTTGCATAGTAGTGTGGGACTGTATAAAGAACCATACAGTGTAAGGCTATTCAGAGTTATAATAAATGGGAAAAGTTACTGTTGTCTTATTTTTGAAAGCATTAAAAGTGGTTAGAAATGTTACAGATGTATAGGGAAATTAATTTTTTTGTTGTTTTTTTTAAGATAAGGTCTCATTGTGTAACCCAGGCGTTCCTGGAACTGACTGTATTTTCCAGGCTGGCCTGGAGCACAGAATAATACTCTGTCAGTCTTCTCCAGTACTGAGACTAAGCCACCATACCTGGCTTGTGTTTGTTTTGAAATCTAAAATAATATAATACATATTGAGTGTCATTTGTGTTCATGTACCTTTCTATATTTATATTAGCCTTTAAGATTAATACTTATAAGCCGGGCAGTGGTGGCTCATTCCTTTAATCCCAGCACTTGGGAGAGGCAGGTGGATTTCTGAGTTCGAGGCCAGCCTGGTCTACAGAGTGAGTTGCAGGACAGCCAGGTCTACACAGAAAAACCCTGTCTCAAAAAAAAAAAAAATTAATACTTTTTATTTTATGTGTATGGAAGCTTTACTTGCATGTATGTGATCCACATGTGTGCCTAAGGAGGACAGAAGAGGGTGTCAGACATCATAGAACTGCAGTTATAGATCGTTGTGGGTGCTAGGAATCAAGCCAGGTCCTCTGGTATAGCAACTGGTACTTTTAATCACTGAGCCATCTGTCTAGTTTCAATCTAAGGTTGTTTCATTTTCAATTTCAGTGTTGCAAAAATACTTTTGACAGTTCCTTTAATGTTGTTTGTGCCAGCATTGCTACCTCTTGTCACCTTCATACTCTTTCCCACCTTCCTTTTCTTCTAATCACAGACCTCACTTCCATCAAGATTACCTTTCACCAAGTCCCTCTGGCTGTATACTAAGAGTCTTGGCTTTCTTGGCTGTATTTTTCATGTTTGTTGGGCTATTCCCTTTCTTTAATTTTAAAATCACATTTTATTTGTGTATGTGCCACGTGTACATGTGGAATTCAGAGAATGGCTTGCAGGAATCAGTTCTTGTGAGTGGACACATTAACCCACTGAGTCATGCTTGCCCTCCTCTGTCCTTTGAGGTAGAGTTATTTGCTGGCCTAGAGCTTATCCAAGTAGAATAGGTAGAGGTGATCTATCTGTCTCCATCTCCCCAGTTCTGGGTTTATAAACTAATGCTATCCTATAGCACTAGGCTTTTTATCATGGGTTCTAGGGATTGGGCTCAGGTCCTCATGCTTGCTGACAAGACATTCCTGACTGAGTCCTCCCTCTTTTTTTTTTTTTTTTTTTTAAAGAAAAAGTTGTGTTTTGTTTTCTTTTTTTCACTTGAGTTTATTTAATAGGTTTGTTTGTAAGGCTAGCATTTTTTTTCAGGTTCATACATGAATGCTTTGTGTGTGAACTTATTAATTATATGTTTTAATATAAATGAAAAATCTAAAAGTTGAAAACATTTAATATGAGTTTATAGAACTATTTGATAGCTCTTTCATTAGTGTATAAGGGATTTATCTGAAGGATTTAAGATATGTAAGCTTATCCTTAAGAAATTCTAAATATTCTAATACAGATTTGAAAAATACTATGCCAATCTTTATTCTACAGAGAAAGTCAGAGAGAGTTTATTTTTAAACATTTTGTTTTTCTGTAACAGGGTCATTCTGTGTAGCTTTGGCTGTCCTGGATCTAGCTCTGTAGATCAGACTGGCTTTAAACTCAGATTATCTCCCTCGGCCTCCTGCTTTATTGGGATGAAAGGGACATGCCCTGAAATACTGTGTTTAAAATTGCATTTTATTTATTTTCTGTATCAGGAGGTAATGGTGTGTACCTGTGCCCCAGCACATATTTGACTGTCAGAGGACAACTTGTCTAGAAGTTAGTTCCCTGCTTACGTCATGGAGAATTCTAGGTCTTCAGGCTTGGCAGTAGATGGATGCCTTTACCCATAGACCTATCTTGATGGTTCCAAATACTATTTTTCATCAGAATTATATGTATATTAAAATAAATATATTAATAATAAAAATAGTAAAATTATAAGATTTGTTAAATGAGGGCTAGTAGAATGATCCTTTGGGTAAACGTATAGCAGTACATGCTAAGTGACCTATTGCCCACCGCTTTTGTGTCCCCCTGGTAAGAACACGCTCAGGGCAACCGGAATCTTCTGCAGTACAAACTTTATTGCTTACCCCATCAGGAGCCAGTGGAGAAAGGAGCCAGAGAGAGAGAGAGAGAGAGATGGCGGAGCCCCCTCCCTTTTATGGAGGACTGTCCTCCGCCTCGGACGTGTCACTCCCTGATTGGCTGCAGCCCATCAGCCGGAGTTGTCGTCACGGGAAAGGCAGAGCACATGGCGTGGAAAGCTACCCCGGCACATGCGCAGCTTGCTTGTTTACTACTTAGAACACGGGTGTCAGTGCCATCAGCGCCATCTTGTAATGGCAAATGTGAAGGCGGCTCCTTACAGTGACCTAAGTTCTAGCTCTAGAACCCATGTAAAAGTGGAAGGAGAAGGGGCTGGAGAGATGGCTCAGTGGGTAAGAGCTCTGACTGCTCTTACAGAGGTCCTGAGTTTGGTTCCCAGCAACCACATGGTGGCTCACAACCATCTGTAATGGGATCAGATGCCCTCTGAAGATGTGTGTCTGAAAACAGCTACAGTGCACTCATATACATAAAATAAATACTTTTTTTAAAAAGTGGAAGGTGAGAACCAACTCCACAGAGTTGTCACTTAACGTTTCCTAGGCTCTCATGGGCATGTGCTGTTTCCCTGTCATAATACACAGACACATATAATGCTTTTTTAAATTTTTAAGTGAGAACCAGTTTTCTCTATGTCTTGGCATTTTCTTGTTCCTTCTGAGGAGACTGTTATATATTTTCATAGTTGGACTCTGATATTTGATATTGGTTCTATTTAGATTTAGGTATTTTCTGTTGGTTCTTTTCTTAGAAGCTTAAGAATAAAACTTATATTTCTCTTTACCCTGCACTACTTCTCTCATCCCTTTCCTACTACTTCATTCTAACACTAGTAGCATGGTAGCTTTAGTTAGTCATTGTTCGCCTTATGATAGAATGTTACTCACATGTGAAGTAAGTAGCAAGCGCTGATTACTTTTTTAGCTCATCTTTTCTTTCTCCTGGAACTAATATTTGTTGTGGTTTTATTTACTTTTATTTGGTATTCCTATTTCAAACTTTGTTAACTTACTCATTGCTCCTTTCAATGATGTCTTATGATTTATAATCCCAGCACTCAGGAAATAGAGGCAAGCAGTTCTCTTGAGGCCAGCCTGGTTTACATAGCCAGTTTCAGGTCAGTCAAAACTATATAGTAAGACTTTGTCTCAGAAAAACCAAACTAACCAACCAATCCTAAAAACCAACCCAAAAACCTAACAAACACCCACCTACAAAAACTTTATTTTTATGTATAGTGGTGTTTTGCCTGCATGTATATTTGTGAAGGTGTTGCATCCCCTGGAACTGTTATGGACATTGTGAGCTTCCATGTAGTTATTAGGAATTGACCCTGGGTTCTCTGTGGCTTTTAACCACAGAGCCATCTCTCCAGCCCCTATGTATTAGTTCTTATTCTGCAACACGAATTCTGTGATGTTTGTTTGTATATTTGAGATAGGCTCTTATATATATAGTTCAGGCTATCCTGAAACTTATGTGATAATGGTTATGAATTTCTAATTTTTCTAGCTCTACCTCCCAAGTGCTGAGTGAAATAGGTGTGACATCAGATCTAGTTATAAGTTGTTTATCTATATATAGTCTTGCACCAGAAACTTGCATGTTTTTCTCTTGTCATTGCATCATCTGAAGTCCATACTTCCTTATTTTAACTATTTTGTTCTGCTTTGGTTGTTTGTGAAATGTTTATACAATTTTACTTTGTTTTAATTATTATTATTATTATCATTATTATATTTTGAGACAAGGTATCACTGGCACTATCTGGCTTGCAACTTGCTATGTAGATCAGGCTGGCCTCAAATTTAGAGCTCTTCTGCCTCTGCCTCCCCAGTGCTGGGATTAAAGGCTTGAGCCACCACCCTCAGCTTGTTTACATGCTTTGGCTTTTATGTAACAGAACTTCAGAATGTTGTCATCTTGAGGTTGTGTAGAACCATGTTTAGGTATGAGGAAATTGTTGACAAGCACAGAATAGTATATGCAGCAGACTGTAAGTCCCTACCTAGACTTTCTATGTTTTTGGCGCCAAGGGTTTAATTTGTGAATTTTTTCTTCTTTTAAGCCATGTTTTTTTTTTTTTTTTTCCATTGGTTTGATCTTCTTGTATGCTAATACACACACCGGTTTCTTTGTTCTCTGAGGGCAGAAGAGGATGCTTAGTGCTCTGCTTTTTCGCTCTTAGCCTTATTCCTCTGAGATGGCCTTCTACTGAGCTGGAAACTAGACTGGGGTTGATCCCCAGTGATCCTCCTGTCTGTGCCCACCATGGCACTAGGGTTATAGATCTAGCCTAAGTTTGTTGATTGGTTTGTTTGAGACAGAGGCTCATTATGTAGCCTTGGATGGCCTTAAATTCACCTTATAGATCAAACTAGCCTCAAATTCTCTTCAAGTGCATGGCATGTGCTACCAACCCCAGCCCCAAGCACAGCTTTTTTACATAGGTGCTGAGATCTGAACTCAGATCCTCATGCTTACATAGCTGATATCCTACTGAGCTGTCTCTACAGCCTTTTTCTTTTTTAAAAGGTTTGTTTGTTTATTTTTGCAGAGGGGATTATCCATACTAGGGTACCATAGTACAGGTATGAAGGTCAGAAAATGACCCCCAGGAGTCTGTTCTTTTCTTCTACCATGTGGGTCCTGGGGATTGAACTCAGGTCATCCTGGTACCAGCCCTCCCCCCCTTTTTGTTTTGTTTCATTTATTTATTATTATAAGTTCACTGTAGCTGTCTTCAAACGCACCAGAAGAGGGTATCAGATCTCATTATGGGTGGTTGTGAGCCACCATGTGGTTGCTGGGATTTGAACTCAGTACCTTTGGAAGAGCAGTCGGTGCTCTTACTCACTGAACCATCTCACCAGCCCTTGTTTTTTGTTTTTTAAATTAATCATTTTATTCATTTACATTTCAAATGATATCCCCCTTTCCGGTTACCCCTCCACAAACCCTCCATCTCCTCTCCTTCCCCCCCCCTTCCCTTTGCCTCTATGAGGGTGCTCCTCCACCCATTCACCCACTCTCAATTCACCCCTTTAGGATCCCCCTACAATGGGACATCAAGCCTCCCTCCCCTCCTGTTGATGTAGATAAGGCCATCCTCTGCTACATATGTATGTATCTGGAGTCATGACTTTTCTCCATGTGTACTCTGGTTGGTGGTTTAGTCCCTGGGAGCTCTGGGTGGTCCAGTTAGTTGATATTTTTCTTCATATGGGGTTGCAATTCCCTTTAGCTCCTTCAGTCTTTCCCCTAGCTCTTTCATTATGGTCCCTGGGCTCAGTCCAATGGTTGGCTGTGATTATCTGCATCTGTATTGGTCAGGGTCTAGTAGAATCTCTCAGAGAACAGCCACAGCAGGCTCATGTCACCTAGTGCTTCTTGGCATCAGCAATAGTGTGGGGGTTTGGTGTCTGCAGATGGGATGGATCCCTAGGTGGGCAGTCTCTGGATGGCCTTTCCTTCAGTCTCTGTTCCATTTTTGTCTCTGTCTTTTATTTGGATAGGAACATATTTTGGGTTAAAAATTTTGAGCTGGATAGCCCCATCCCTCAACTGGGGGCCGTGCCTATCTACTAGAGGTGATCTCTACAGGTTGTATCTTCCCTTTGTTGAGTAGTTCAGCTAAAGTCATCACCATTGGGTCCTGGGAGACTCTTGCTTCTCTGGAGTCTGGGACTTTGTATAACCCCCAGTTCCCCGACCCCCACTGCTACGTTTCTGTTCCATTTTCTGACCATCTGTACTTTTCTCCTGTTCCTTCCAATACCTGTTCCTGTCCCCTTTCCCCTTTTTCCTCCCCCACTCTCTCCCTCTCAGGTCCCTCTCTCCCTCTCCCTCCTGTGATTATTTTGTTCCCTGTTTTATGTAGGATTGAAGCATCTACATTTTGGGTTTCCTTCTTAAGCTCCATATGGGCTTTGGATTGTATTGTGGGTATTTTGACCTTTTGGGCTAATATCCACTGATCAACGAGTACATACCATGTGTATTCTTTTGTGACTGGGTTACCTCACTCAGGATAATATTTTCTAGTTCCATCCATTTGCTTGCGAATTTCATGAAGTCATTGTTTTGAATAGCTGAGTAGTACTCCATTGTGTAAATGTACTGTATCTTCTGTATCCATTCTTCTGTTGAAGGACACCTGGGTTGTTTCCAGCTTCTGGCTATTATAAATAAGGCTGCTATAAACATAGTGGAGCATGTGTCCCTTTGGTATGGTATTGTCTTAGTCAGGGTTTCTATTCCTACACAAACATCATGACCAAGAAGCAAGTTGGGGAGGAAAGGGTTTATTCAGCTTACATTTCCACATTGCTGTTCATCACTGAAAGAAGTCAGGACTGGAACACAAGCAGATCAGGGAGCAGGAGCTGATGCAGAGGCCATGGAGGGATGTTTTTTACTGGCTTGCTTCCCCTGCCTTGCTCAGCCTGCTTTCTTATAGAACCAAGACTGCCAGTCCAGAGATGGTCCCACCCACAAGGGGCCCTTCCCCCTTGATCACTAATTGAGAAAATGCCTTACAGTTGGATCTCATGGAGGCATTTCCTCAACTGAAGCTCCTTTCTCTGTGATAACTCCAGCTGTGTCAATTTGACACAAAGCTAGCCAATACAGGCATCTTTTGGGTATATGCTCAGTAGTGGTATAGCTGGGTCTTCAGGAGAACTATTTCCAAATTTATGAGGAACTGCCAGATTGATTTCCAAAGTAGTTTTACCAGCTTGCAGTCCTACCAGTAATGGAAGTGTTCCCCTTTTTCTACATCCTTGCCAGCATCTGCTGTTGCCTGAGTTTTTGATCTTAGCCATTCTGACTGGTGTGAGGTAGAATCTCGGGGCTGTTTTGAATTGTGTTTCCCTGATGACTAAGGATGTTGAACATTTCTTTAAGTGCTTCTCAGCCATTTGAAATTCCTCAGTTGAGAATTCTTTGTTTAGCTCTGTACCCCGTTTTTAGTAGGTTTCTTTGTGTCCTAGTTCTTTGACTGTCCTAGAACTAGCTTTGTATACCAGGCTGGTCTCGAACTTACTGAGATCTGCCTCCCTCTGCCTCCTCCTGCCTCCCTAGAGCTGGGAGTAAAGGAGTGCACCGCCACTGCCCAGCTCTAGCATCTGTTTTTATTTTTAACTGGGACCTCTTTATTTCTTCGTGTTTTTTAGTTTTGTTTTTATTTTCCTCTTAATACTATAAGCAATTTCCTCTAGTAGAATTAGATCTCCTTTCCTTTTGTTTGTTTGAGACAATGTTTCACTGTAGCTATGCTAGCCTGAAACTTGGATACAGAGCTGAGGCTTGACCTTTACTCGCATCCTCCTGCCTGTACCTCGCAAATGCTAGAAATACAGATGTGTGCCACCATACCTAGTTTCTCTTGGGTATTTATATCAGATTTCTTACTAACTATAATTTTATACCTATGAAAAATAGTTAATTCATAAAGGAATAAAAAGTGTCCTGATGTTTATAATATGATGAAAGGGTGATTTTTTTTCTTTTTCTTTTGTTTTTGATTTTTGAGACAGGATCTCATGTATAGGCCAGGCTTTGAATTTGATAAAAAGCTGAGGTTGTACTTGAATACTATTGATCCTTTTGTCTTCATCTCTGAAATTCTGGGATAATTGTTTGTCCATTCATTTTTTCTTTGCATGTGTGTTGTGCATACAGGTGTGTACACACACATATATGTACATGTACATATGCATGTCTGTGTCCATGTATCCATGCCTAGCTTTTTTTATGATGGGAGTTCAAATTCAGGTACTCATGCCTGCTTAGCAAGTGTCTCCTGAGCCATCTTTCCAGCTCATATTTCCTTTTATTTTATCATGTAATGTTTTTAATTGAAATAGAATTACATCATCTCCCTCCTCTTTTTTCCACCAGCTCCTTCCAGGTATGCTTCCTCCCACCTCTCCTCTCAATTCTGTGTCCATGTATCCTTGCCTAGCTTTTTATCATCATCACCACTACCACTACCATCATCATACACACACACACAAGTATGTTTGTTTGTATAAACTTGTGTTAAGTTGACATAAAACTAGCTGGTACATCTATATTTTCAGAATTGTAGATATTGGGAATCACAAAAGACTGTTAACAAATCTTAACAAAATTACATTTCTTCTTTGTAAAAGCACAGAAAATATTCATTCTAATTTTACATGTCAGAAACTTACAAATGGTAAGTGTATGCAAGAATTACAAATTATTGTGAGTGCAGAGCTGTCTCTCCAGCCCTATTTTTTTTTTTTTTTTTTTTTTTTTTTGGTTTTTCGAGACAGAGTTTCTCTGTATAGCCCTGGCTGTCCTGGAACTCACTTTGTAGACCAGGCTGGCCTCGAACTCAGAAATCCGCCTGCTTCTGCCTCCCGAGTGCTGGGATTAAAGGCGTGCGCCACCACGCCCAGCTCAGCCCTATTTTTTAATCAGAAAGGAAGAAATAAAAGCTTCCAAGGCTGGAGAAATGGTTCAGGGGGAAGTCACTTGTTACCCAAGCATGAAGATTGCAGTTTGAATCCCTAGCACCCATTGAAGAAAAGATACTTTGGCAGTCTGACTACCTAGACTAGCTAAAACTGGTAAGCTCTGGATATTATAGCAAGTGACCCTGTATATCAGAGAGTAATATCGGAAGACACCCAGCATGCCTCTGGTCTCCACACGTGTGACAAAAGGCACATATGCATACACAACCAGCCACATGTACACATACACAAGGAAAACCAAAATTAAATCTGGTGTTCATGATTGAAATAGCTTTTCATTTTCTTCAAATGAGATTGGATCATTTTTTATTTACTACCAAGTGCTGATGTAGACTTAATAACCAAAAGCTTGGTTATCAGTTATTTCATGGGCACATCCAAAGCAAGAAGAGCTCAATTTGACAATGTCAGTGTGAATTTCCTTAACTCATTCAGACTTGCTGATACCTGACTCCTATCTGTGTAAATAATTCTTTCAAAATTGGTTTTGATATCAAAAGGAGCAATAAATTGGTTATTACATATTTTTTAAAGAGGTTTTATATTACTACCATTAATAATAGTATAAGCCACCTTTTCCTGTCAAATACTAGATGTAATGGTTGCAGAGACATCAGTTTTCCAATATGGTTTCTTCTGGACTACTGCAGTGTTGAGATGTGAGAAGTGTATGCTTTCTTTTCCTCCCTCCCTGCCTGTTTCCTTCCCTCCCTCCCTCCCTCCCTCCCTCCCTCCCTCCCTCCCTTCCTCCCTCCTTTTTTGATTGATTGCTTGTTTCCAGATAGGATTTCTCTGTTTTATTTTTGTTTTTGTTTTTTAAGACAGAGTTTCTCTATATAGTCCTAGCTGTCCTCGAATTCTCTCTGTAGAGTAGGCTTGCACTGAACTCACAGATCTGCCTGCCTCTGCCTCCTGAGTGCTGGGAATAAAGGTGTGCACCACCAACTCCCAGCAGTATGTACTTTGTTTTCATCAGCTTTCCAAAGAAGATGCTTATAAATTCTAGTTACTTCTATTTTGCATGGAAAGAATAATTCCATATTTTATTAATATATTGTGTTTGACTAATATATACTTTTATGTTGCATCTAGATTTTATGAATTTGTTCTCTTCTAAGGTTATTAACCATATTATTCTGTCACCAAGGATTTTTTTGTGAATTCTGAAAATTATAGGAAATATTTCATGATTGCCAAACTAAAAATTAGGTATAAGGAATTAGCTTTTAGTTTGAAAATTGTGGGCTCAGCTCTCAGCTAGTACAGTGTAAAAAAATTAGAACCACTTTCCAGAAGCATTGATGAAGATCTATATATGACCGACTGTGGTGAGGCACACCTTTAATCCCAGCACTAAGAAGCCAGAGACAGCTGGGGCTGCATAGTGAGACCCTGTCCTCCCAGCCCCCACTTTCCTAAACTATCTATCTATCTATATATATCTATATCTGTCTATATATATATTGTCATTTGTAGTTTTTGGTTTTTTTTTTACAAAACTATGTGGTTTTGAGTTGTATATAGGTGATAGATCTTATCAGAACCATTGGGCTTTTCTGACAAGGATCTTAGTTGATGGTGAAATTAATGGGGTAAATTTGTTGTTTTTTTAATTATGTTGTGAAAGATTTCTCTTTAAAGTGAAATAGAATGGAGGAAATAAATGTGTGTAGATTTCTGAATGTTAATTGTGATTGGTTTAGTGAGCCCTGTGCTCTGAATGTGTATGTCTGCTCCAAAATTCATGTGTTGAAACCTAATTTTTGAGTGATGGCATTAAGGGCATAGTCTTTGGAAGGTGGTCAGATCACGAAGATATAATTGTCACAAATAAGGTGATGTGTTTTGAACTTTTGATCCTCTGCCTCTCTTTCCCAAGAGCTGAGATTATAGGCATGGGCCATGACACCTGCCTTGAAATACTTTTTAAAGATTAAAATAGCAAGTTAGGTGTAACTTTTGTTATTAATTTTGTTCAGTAGGTTAAAGACACTGAGATTTATAAAGGAATTTGGGCTACTAGATGCCTTTTGACTAATCCCTCCCTCTCCGTTGGAGGAGGTGAGGATACTTGGAAACATATAATGTCACTGAATTGATGAATGGTATGTTGCTGATAGCTTCAGAAGTTTATGAACCAAGAAAATGATAAGTCATGTTTGGTTTGAGAAACTGCTAGAAGCAAGTGAAAAAACTAGAAAACTTATCAACATGTTAGAGAGTCATTTTGTTGTAGTGCAGAAAATATGAGAAGCTAATGAAGACTTAAGGGCATTTTTTTTCAGTCATATTTTTAAAATTCTATTTTTGTATCTAAGCATACAGCAAATTTCCTGTGACTGTTAACTAAGTTATGTCTTTTTTAATTCATATTCTGTTCTTACAGGCAGTTTTCAAAGACACAATCTACCCCAGAAGTTATTTTAAGTTAACTTTATAGTGGCATATTTGACATGTTTCAGAATGGGAACTGTCACTCCTGTAGAAATAATTTTTACAACTTGAGTGTTTTTCTATCTGTGCCCTAAAGTTTGCTGTAACTATTTCATTTATTCACAAAGTAGTTTGGCTTTCTTACACAAAGATCCCAGTCTATATTTTTTTTCTTCACATTTTTATACACTAAAAAGAATTTTGTAACAGGAACAAGGAAGCCAAAGTTTCTTTTAGATTAGTTCAATTTTTCATATGATACAGGCAAGCTCAGAGGATGCTTGGGAACAGAAATAGAGGCAGATGGATGCTGATGCTCTGTAAGGGTGGTGTGGCTCCTTTTGATTACAGATACTTGTGGTCTGAGAGGTGAAGATATGGAGCCACATCCATTTACAGTCTACACTAACCATGTGTGCTGTGGTAAAGCCAAGAACAACTTCATGTGTCAAGTAGAGAGCCACTTCTAGTTTTCTAGTACAGAGTTTCTTAGTATATCGCAACCCTGGCAGCACTGTCTTTGAACATTTGAGGCCAAATGCTATAGAAACTGCTATACTTTAATTCCTGCTTTGAATTACAGATGATTTGCTCTGAAATGTTAACTAGTATGTACTACTAGTGGACCATTTTTACACTTTTTCAAAGAACAAAAGCACATATATTTATTTATTTTTAAAATTTATTTATGTGGGTATGTATGTGGGTACACTGTTACTGTCTTCAGACACACCAGAAGACAGCATTAGATGCCCATTACAGATGGTTGTGAGCCACCATGTGGTTGCCCGGAATTGAACTCAGGATCTCTGGAAGAACAGTCAGTGCTCTTAACTGCTGAAACATCTCTCCAGCCCCTATTTATTTATTTATAAGATTAATTTTTAGCTGGATGCTGGTGGCACACACCTTTAATCCCAGCATGCAGGAGGCCCAAGCAGGCTGATCTCTGAGCAGCAGAATAACAAGGAGTTGCAGAATGGCAAGGACTACACAGGGAAACCCTGTCACAAAAAAACCCCTAAAAATAAATATTTGCTTTTTTAGCTTTTATGTGCATGGATACTTGGCTTGTGTGTTTGTCTGTGTACCACTTGCATGTTTGGTGCCTTGGAGACCAGAAGAAGGTATTGGGGCCCCTGGAACTGGAGTGACAAATTGTTGTCAGTTGTGGGTGCTAAGGATTGAATGAATGCTAGCCAAGTACTCTACCAACTAAGCCCTATTTTATCTTATGTGTGTGAGTGTTTTGCCTGCATCTATCTGCGACCTTTAGGCAAAAAGAAGGTGTAATTCCTCTGAGACTGGAGTAACAGATAGTTGTGAGCAGTTGTATGGGGGTTTAAATTGAACCACAGCCAAAAGAGCAGCCAGTGCTATCTCTTGGCTCAGACCCCTCACCTATTTGAAGTTGGTGCTGGGGATCAGAACCCAGGGCCTCATGCTTACACAGCAAGTATTTTACCAACTGAGTCATCTCCCTAGCCGTAATAGCTTTCTTTATAAATAATTTTTTTAAATTTTGAAATGGTGCTTTTGCCCTTTCTATAAAAACCTGTGACCATGGAGAAATGACTTAGTGGTTCAGAGCATTTGTTGCCTTTCCAGAAGACCCAGACACATGCCTAGAACTTACATGGTGGTTAACAACTGTGCAGGGGGCTGACACTGTCTGGCACCAGGTACATACATGGTGCACAGATACAACAAACATACATACAAGCAAAACATTTCATTTCATTTAAATATAAAATGAAAAAGTTTAAAAATTATGAGAAAACTTTATTTTAATTAGGTATTTTCTTCATTTACATTTCTAATGCTATCCCAAAAGTCCCCTATACCCTCCCCCCGACTCCCCTCTTCCCTCCCCCCCACTCCCACTTCTTGGCCCTGGCGTTCCCCTGTACTGAGGCATATAAAGTTTGCAAGACCAATGGGCCTTTCTTTCCACTGATGGCCAACTAGGCCATCTTCTGATACATATGCAGCTAGAGACATGAGCTCCGGGGGATACTGGTTAGTTCATATTGTTGTTCCATCTATAGGGTTGCAGACCCCTTTAGCTCCTTGGGTACTTTCTCTAGCTCCTCCATTGGGGGCCTGTGATCCCTGTGATCCATCCAGTAGCTGACTGTGAGCATCCACTTCTGTGTTTGCTAGAGAAAACTTTTTTTGTTGTTTTTGTTTTTGTTTTCTGAGACAGGGTTTCTCTGTATAGTCCTGGCTGTCCTGGAACTCACTTTGTAGACCAGGTTGGCCTCGAACTCAGAAATCTGCCTGCCTCTGCCTCCCGAATGCTGGGATTAAAGGCATGCGCCACCACGCCCGGCATAAGAAAACTCTTAGCCCTCTTTTTCTTTATCTTTCATTTTCTTTCCCATAATAGCATGGCTGTTGCCTTATTAAGTAGTATACTTCATTGTAGAACTAATTAAGTACAGAAAAAGATTTCCTTTTTTTTTTTTTAAGATTTATTTATTTATTATATGTAAGTACACTGTAGCTGTCTTCAGACACACCAGAAGAGGACATCCAATCTCATTACAGATGGTTGTGAGCCACCATGTGGTTGCTGGGATGAGAACTCAGGACCTTTGGAAGAGCAGTCAGTGCTCTTAACTGATGAGCCATCTCTCCAGCCCAAGATTTCCTTTTTATTAACCCCAAAGAATATACCTAGAGCCTTGGATCACTAATTCATCTAAAGATGGCCTAAGTACTTTTCATTCTTGTGCTTGGGTTCCTCCCCCCCCCCCTTTTCTCTTCTTGGTCTTGGGTAAATCTTAGATATTGAAAGTTTTGTATCTTTGTTTTGATGAAAAAATAGATTACAATCCCTGCTCAATCCCCCTTGCTTTCCCCCCCCCCTTGCCTTTTAAGGCTGTATTATGTACCATACCTGAAATGGATCCATTTGGTACGGATCAGATAGGAATTTGTTCTCTCCTGAGGAGGCTACAGTTTACATGGTTTTGTTCAGTGTCTATTCTGTTACTTGGTCTTGTACTTTCCAAAAGTGCCAGGTTGGAAATTTAAATATTTAGTTTAGCTCTAACTCTGCCTAGATATAATTCTGTATTGCTGTTTTTTTGTTATTTGTTTGTTTGTTCGTTTGTTTGTTTGTTTTTTCTGAGACAGGGTCTTTCTGTGTAGTCCTGGCCATTCTGGAACTCTGTAGACCAGGCTGGCCTTGAGCTCACAGAGATCTACCTGCCTCTGTCTCCCAAGTGCTAGGATTAAAGTCATGCACAACTACCACCCCAACAGTTTAACTCTTCTTAATCTGACCTCTGCAATAGCACTCCTGTTTTACAGAGTACCATTATCTTTTGTACTTAGATATCTAAGCTGTCATGACAGGATTTGTAAAAGGAAATTACATGAGTTGTTTAGGAACCTATGGAAAAAGAAAGCCCAATCCAAATAATGATAATAATTTATATTAATATGAGTATTTCCTACTCATATATATGACATATTTTCAAAAAGTGGCTATGACAACAGGCTTCTTATAACATAGCTTTGACATTCATTCTCTTGTGGTCCTTGAATCTGAACAGCCTTGTGACCTAGACATGACACTATTTTTTTAAACTGTGTATAGCAGTGAAATGTTGATTTTATTTTTATGTTCCTTTCTTATTTTAAAAACTTATTTTTATTATTTGTATGTGTATGGTATATACCCATGTGAGTACAGATGCACTTACACATGTGTGTGCATCTGGAGGTCAGAGCTGGTCTCCCTCCACCTTTTTTGAGAGAGGATCTTTCACTGTATATACACCTCAGGATTCCTGTCTCCATTTCCTACTTCTGCCCCCTCAGTGCTGGGATTATAGGTGCATCCTGTGAGTTCACCTTTTTTTTTTTTTTTATTTTTATTCTTCTCTCATTTTACATCCCAACTGCAGTTTCCCCCTCCCTTTCCCTCCAGTCCCCCACCTCCAGTCTTCCCATTCCCCCAGAGTCACCCCATCTCTGTCTCCCCTCAAATAAGAGTGGGCCTCCCAGGAACATCAACCAAATAGCCAACCTCAGTAAGATTAGGCATATACCATCACATCACACAAGGTCAGGAAGAGGTAACCAGTAGGAGAAGTGTCTGCAAGCAGGCAAAAAAGAGTCAGAGACAATCCTACTTCCACTGTTAGGAGCCCTTACAAGAATACCAAGATACTAAGCTATAACATACAGAGGACCTAGGTCAGACCCTCTACAGGCTCCCTGATCTTTGCAAGTCCCCATGAGTCCCAGTCAGTTGATCCTGTGGGCCCTATTCTTGTAGCATCTGGGACCTATCTGGTTCATCCTATTCTTCCTCCTCCTGATGTTTGGCTGTGGGACTCTGCATTTCCTCCCATCAGTTGCTGGATGAAGTCTCTGATCTTTGGCAACAATTATGGTAGGTTCTCTCCATGGATTCTATTAGAGTAAGCCTAGCAAAGATTTAATCCTAGTAATAAGGGACACAGAGCCTGAACCAGCCTCTTCCTGTAATCAGGCAAGGCCTCAAGTAGAAGGACAAAACCAGTTACAAAACCTTCCATCTACAGTTTGTACTGCAGAATGTTCTTGGATGTTCAGCTTTTTAAGGTGGATACTGGAGAATCTTATTTAGGTCCTTATGCTTGTACAGCAAGCACTTTTATCTACTGAACTATCTCCTAAATTCCTCCAATTCCTTTCTTGAAACAGGTCTTTATAGCACAGAATCCTTTGCATTAGTTTCCAGAGTGCTGGGTTTATTGGTGTCTTATCCTAGCTTCCTTCATATCTTTTGTGCATTGTTTATCTTTTAAAACTTCGTTAAATTTCTTAACCTTGATTTCTTCCATCCTGTTTTCTTTTGGTGAAACATGTTCTCTAACAGGAACCCCATTAAATTTTCTTTCTTCTGTTAGCAGAAAATGAAAAGAATGGGAAGCAGTGGATTGCTTACCTCTGTAGGCTTTCTTTTTCAAAATGTCAACTTTTCCATTAGGGAATATTTTGTATATCTATGGACATCAAACATTTTAATAGAACATTAAAATAAGATTTAGTTTTCAGTAGATTCTAGAATTATCGAAAAAATTTTAGTGGGGAAGGACAGGGAAGAGAGAGGAAGGAGGGAAAACTGGTTGGGATGTAAATATGAAAGAAGAATAAATGAAAAAGGAGACAGTTTTACACTCATTACACTTCTTTCTTTTTCTAGAATAATTTTTAAGAATAACTTCTTTAAAAACTCAAACTTGGGCTGGAGCGATGGCTCAGAGGTTAAGAGCACTGACTGCTCTTTCCGAGGTCCTGAGTTCAATTCCCATCAACCACATTGTGGATCACAACCATCTGTAATGGGATCTGATGCCCTTTTTTGGTGTGTCTGAAGACAGCAACAGTGTACTCATCATATATATTATATAGAAAATAAATAAATAAAATCTTAAAAAAAAAAAAGAGCCCAAACTTACCAAGCATATTTATTCCTTTCTTTCCTGCCTTTGGACGTATTCCTCAGGTCTCTTTTTCTGTTTGTTGGCTTGTTTGTTTGACAGAATCTTGCTACTTAGTGCTGCCTGGCTTCAAATGTGCTTTGATACTCACTCCTGCCTCTGATTCCCTAGTACTGATGTTACAGATGTGCATGTCTAGGCAGGCTTTTCTCTGTTGATTTATTTATTTGTTTATTTATTTATTAAATGTAAGTACACTGTGACTTAGCTGTCTTTAGACTGCACTCATGTTCAAATCTAAAGCAATGATGAGTCCATTCTTTACAACTTATGACAGGTGTGCGTGTGTGTGTGTACATATGCAAGGAGATCAGAAGAAGACATTGGGTTTCTTGTTCTATCACTTTCTGCCTTGTTCTCTAGAGACAGGGTTACACTCATTGAACCCGGAGCTATTGAACCTGGAGAGCTCCACTAACAACCAGCAAGCCTGCCAGCCCCTTCCCCTGTGCTAGGAATACAAGTGAAGGAGTAGTTAGGTGTGCCTGGCTTTTTACCTGGGCACTACAGATTCAGTTTGAGTTCCTCATGCTTTTGCAACAAGTGCTCTTACTCACTGAGCCAACCCGGACTCCTTTCTTCTTTTTAAAAGTGAGTTTTTATCTAGTTAGTTACTATTGTTTGTGTATATATAATTCATGGGGTACAGTGGTTGTGCACCTATGCCATTTGCATGTGGAGATTAGAGAACAACTTCATTGAATTGCTTATTTTCCTTCTACCATGTGGGCCTGGGGATTGAACTCACATCATCAGGCTTGGTGGTAAATGCTGAGCCATCTTACTGGACCCTGGCAGTTCTCTTTTTGATTCTTTCTCTCTTTCTCTCTTTCTCTCTTTCTCTTTCTCTCTTTCTCTCTCTCTCTCTCTTTCTCTCTCTCTTTCTCTCTCTCTCTTTCTCTCTCTTTCTCTTTCTCTCTCTCTCTCTTTCTCTCTCTCTTTCTCTGTCTTTTTCTCTTTCTCTCTTTCTTTCTCTTTCTCTCTCTCTCTTTTTCTTTCTAATTCATTCTCTCTCTTTTTCTTTCTAATTCATTCTCATTCTCTCTCTCTCTTTCTCTTCCTTTATTCCAGTGTTTGTTTTGGGGTACTGCTGGGAATGCAACTTACAGTCTTATGCATGCTAAGCAAGAGCTATTACAGACTTAAATTCTGAATTCCAAGCCCTAAAAATTACCTTCTTAGCCCCCAAGTGAATGCTTTGTTGAGACAGGGTATTGTTTTATATTTTGGCTGACCTAAACTGTGTAGACCAGGCTGCCCTCAAACTCACAAAGATCTACCTGCCTCTGCCTTCTGAGAGCTGGCATTAAAGGCATGCACCACTATATCTGCCAAACCAATGAACATTTTATGCACTTTCTGTCTATTGATTGATAAAATGTTTTTGTACTGTTTTTAGTAAATAAAAATATAATTTTCAATATTGTATCTATGGCAGCATTTTTGTGTCATATTTTGAGTACATACAATAAATTTATTTGATCTTTTTGTTGATGGGACATTGTTTATTATAAATACTTTAAAAGGTTTCTGTACACATTATATTCTCCATTATTAGTGAATAAATTTATTATTCATCAGTTTGATGTCGTCAATACACAGTGGGGATTGAAACCAGGGCCTTCAGAATGTTACTCTATTGGTAAGCTATAATCCCATCACAAGCATGCTGATTTTTGAATAGAAATTAATAGTTTTTTAAGTAATTTTTAACAAACAATAGAAGATTGCAGTATTATATTCTAAAATAATCTATTTTGCCTCCACTAGATCAGAAGCAACTTCATTTGTTAGTAAAGCCATTAACGAATTAGATATCTTGAAGAACTATAGTAGTTCTAGTAGCAAAGTTTTCTCTCTAATTACTATAATTAATGAGATGAGCTTTGTTCTATGTTCTGTTTTCACATCTAAAAACAACAACATACTGAGTTGGTATATTATAGATGTTAGTAAATTCGATTTCTGATGAACTACGTTTTGGTAACTATTTGAATTATATATTTTTTTTTCCTTTTTAATCATTGCCCCACATGTTGTTGAACCTGGAACCCTCCCTGCATATAACAAACATTTATTGAGTGATTAGCTGTGTGCCAAGCCCTTTCCATCTTTATCTTGCTGGCCATTTCTACCTTGGGACTGCTTATCAGGAACTTCTTTCTGGCCTTTGGAGAACATGTTTTTAGGTTTTCATTACCAGTTTTCTTTGCCATTCTTTTCATTTACTCCTTTTTAGACATTGTAAATTTTGGTTTCTTTCAGTTTTATGTTTTTTATACAGTGTTTTAGTTAACTTTATGCCATGGACTCCCAACAAACCTTTCTAAGCTTTATACTCAAGAAATTAAAAAGCTAATGTAATTTCCCAAAGTTACCATATGTCTTTCATAGAGTTGCCTTATATTTTGACTTACTCCTTTTGCCTTCTTTCAAGTTTCCAAGGATGGAAACTTAGTGTTGCTCTAGACTGCTTCTATTCTCAGAACAGATTTGATGTCTACCTACTTTTTTGTTTCCTCTTCTAATAATGGTTTGCTTTTTGCTCTCTTCTGCACTGTTTCAGAGCAAAAGTTCTGCACTTCGTGCTTGTTTCCAGTGGGCTTAGAGTTTGTCTGAGTTGTATCCCTCCCTCTTGGTAAAGTACTGTAACTTGATCTTCACAGTTGTAGACATCATCTCCCTGCCTCCTTTTCTTCTCCTCTTCCTTCCTCCTTCCTCTGCCCTCCTCCTTCTTCCTTCTTCCTCCTCTTCCTTCCTCCTCCCTCCTCATCGTTCTTCTTTGCTTAAGCCTGCCTTATGTTGCCGTAGTGGCATATGGTATAATTCCAAACATTAATATAAAATGTTCCCTTTGTTTGGCATGCTCTTGACCCTTTCACATGGCTTCACCTTTAAGAAATAATGTAATTCTCTTCTGCATCTAGAAGTCTTCTTTGTTTCTTCCAACTTGAGCCAAAGCCAACCATTTTTGTATCTTCATTGGAATTATTGTTCATTTCTCTTTTAATTAATTAACTTTATTACTACTGTTTGTGTGCTCCTTAAATTTTGTCAACTTGATTCAAACTAGGGTCATCTAGGAAGAGGAAATTAACTTCAGAAAGTGTTTCCAGTAGATTGTCTTGTGGGCAAGCCTGTGGGGAATTTTCTTGATTAATGATTGATATGGAGGGTCCGGCAAACTATCTGGGTGGTGTTACTGTGGGCAGGTCCTTAGTTTTATAAAAACTGAGAAACCCATGATTGCAAGCCAGTAAGCCCAGTTTTTGTGCCTCAGTTCTTGTCCCCAAGGTTTCCTGCCTTGAGTTCCTGTGCTGGCCTCCTTTGATAACGCAGTGTAAACCAGATTAAACCCCTTTTCCATGTTCCTTTTGGCCATGGTATTTTATCATAGTAAGAGAAACCAAACAAAGACAGTGCCAGTGCATGGTATGTGTTGGCATGTATCCTGTGCCCCACATCTTGTGTCAAGGTCAGAGGGACAACCTTGTGGAGTTGATTTTTCTACTTCCACATTTATTTGCATTTTTGCAGAGATCTAACTAAGGTTACCAGGCTTTTGCAGCAAACACCTTTACCCAATGACCTGTCTCACTAGTCCTTCTTTGTTTAGACAGGTTATTGTATAAAGTGAAAGATGTCTTCAATGCCTAAAGTAATAGGATACATAACTTAGATAGATAAGTAGATAGGAGTCTGTGTGCATCTAGTATATGCCGACTTGTATTTAGGAGTGCTTACCTCTGTGTGTGCCAGAGGAGAGTATCAAATGTCCTTTTCTCGTTCTTCCTACTTTTTTATTTTGCTATGGGGTCTCACTGAACCTGGACCTCACATTTTTCTGGCCAGCAAGCCCCAGTGATCCTCTTGTTCTATCCACCGCAGTACTGGGGTTACAAAAGTGCTGGGATATATAGGTGCTGGGATCTGAACTTTGTTTAGCAATGCTCTTAACTTTTTAACCCGGTTCTGAATAAATATCATTATATTTTATTCATATTATATATATATAATATATATATAATATAGATTCATAATTAGATTAAGATAATTAAAAAAAATTATGTGTGTGGGTTTGTGCATTGAGTACAGGTGATCAAGTGTATTGGCTCTCCCCAGAGCTAGAATTACAGATAGCTGTGAGTCACCTGACAAGGTACTGGGAACCTTTATATGTTCTTAGCCATTGAGCCATCTTTCCATCTCTCCAATTTTAAATTATTAAGTATCATTTAAGTATCTACTGTTTATAATTTTTTGTGTATGTATGAGATAGCAAGGATCTAAATTGGAGACTGTTCAAATAATGTACTTTTCTTATGAAGGAAATGTGTATGTTTCCCAATGCCCAAAACCATTGATACCAGAATCTAATGTCATTTTGCCTGTCTGTTTGAAATATATGCTATTTTTTGCTTTCCCTGGCCTAAGTTTCTATGCATATTTTAAAGTTTTGTCTTATTTAAAATAAAATTTTATGTGTATGAGTGTCCTCTGGCACTGGAATTATAGATAATTATGCGGGCCACCATGTGGTAGCTAGGAATTAACTCAGGACCTGCGGAATAGTAGAAAGTGCTCTTAAGCGCTGAGCTATCCCCATCTCCCCCCCCCCTTTTTTTAAACTTATTTTTATCATTTTTTGTTTTGTTTTGTTTTTGAGGCAGGGTTTCTCTTTGTGGCTCTAGCTTTCCTGAAACTCACTGTGTAGACCAGACTGGCTTCAGACTCAGATTCCCTTGCCTCTGGGATTAAAGGTCTATGCCCTATGCCTACTCATGTGTTCCCCCCCCCCAATATTACTTAATATATATTAATTAATATATTTTTTCTTTTTTCTTTTCCTTTTTTCTTTTTCGATTTTTCGAGACAGGGTTTCTCTGTATAGCTCTGGCTGTCCTGGAACTCACTTTGTAGACCAGGCTGGCCTCGAACTCAGAAATCTGCCTGCCTCTGTCTCCCAAGTGCTGGGATTAAAGGTGTGTGCCACCACTGCCCAGCTTTTTTTCTTTTTAATAAAAGACATTCCATATAGCTCAAGTTGGCCTCAGACTCCATTATTCTCTCAACCTCTTGAGTACTGGGATCACAGGTGTGTGCCCTCATCTGACTGTGAGGAGCTAGCTGGGTTATGAAAGCCTTTTTTTCTTTCTGGTTTCTTACCCATCTTCTGTTTCTGACTTGTAGTTACAGATGTTGAGCTGAAACGACTCAAAGATGCCTTCAAGAGGACCTGCGGCCTCTCCTATTACATGAGTCAGCACTGCTTCATCAGGGAAGTGCTTGGGGATGGAGTACCTCCTAAAGTTGCTGAGGTAATCCTTATGCTGCTGCCTTTCTCTCATAGATGTCTGCCAGCTTACATTAAGTTTTTTTTTAAATTTCAAATTATTTAAATTCTTTTCTGATATTAAATGCTTTATTTTGAGACAGGATCTGTTGTAGCTGAGACTGGCTTCCAGCTCATTGTGTAGCGAGGCTTGCCTTGAACTTCTTACGCTCGCTCATGCTTTCCTCTCCTGAGAGCTGGGTTTACAGGTGTAGGCTACACTCCCTGTGCTCTTGTCCCTATTGCTTTTAAAATTCTGCAGGAGTCTCCTCTTAAAAGATTTCATCTTCCTTACAGTTATTTTTCTTGCTAAGCAGCCAGGTCCTGGTTTAGATGTGTTTTATTCTTGAAGGTTGAATGGAAATCCTCTACAGCCACACTTTTGCTTTTTGGTGCCTTTGCAACTGATAAATAACTATACGAACTGTATATATGATTGCCTCCTTATTTTAAATATCATCTGTGACATTTAGTTTTTATGTTGTATGTTTTACAAATTTTTTATTGAGTAAAGTTGAGTCTGTAAATCTTATAAATGAAATAAGAGCTTATTAGAACTTACTTAAATTCTTATTTAAATTGTAAAATGTTTAAGTAAAAATAAACTATGCTGTCGGGTGGTGGTGGCACATGCCTTTATTCCCAGCGTTAAGGTGGTAGAGGCAGGCAGATCTCTGCAAGTTTGAGGCCAGCCTGGTCTACAGAGTTAGTTCCAGGACAGCCAGGGCTATCTAGAGAAACCCTGTCTAGAAAAACAAACAAACAAACAAACAAACAAACAAACAAGATAAGTTTATAAACATTCTCTTTTTAAAAATAATAATATCTTGTAGTTATGGACACAGATGCATTGTTATTCTAAGTATGAGAATAAAATTTATCAGACAATAAAAGTTATAATAGGAATTTTAAGCTTGATATGACAAGGAACCTTAAATTTCTGCTTTTTTAAAAATTGTTTTTAGCTGTTGTTTTAGATTATTTTATGTATATGAACATTTTGCCTGAATATATATACACTATATGTATGCCTAGTGCCTATGGAGGCCAGAAGAAGATGTTGAATTTCCTGGAACTAGAGTTCCAGATGGTTGTGAGCCGCCATGTTGGTGCTGGGAACTGAATTTAGTTCCTCTGCAAGAGAAGCAGGTGTTCTTAACCACTGAGCTGTCCTTTCAGCCCCTCTGCTTTTAAATTTTTTAAAATAAACCTTATTTTTAAAAATGGTAAATAAATAAATCAAATCTGCTTTTAATTTTTAATACTTGTATTTCTAAACTATGTTCTATACTTCTGTCATTTATATAATAAATATTGTATCTGGTATTTTGTTTTTAAAGATTTTTATTTATTTTTTGTACATGAGTACACTGTTGCTGTCTTCAGACACATCAGAAGAGGGCATTGGATCCCATTACATATGGTTGTGAGCTACCATGTGGGTGCTGGGAATTGAACTCAGGACCTCTAAAAGAGCAGTTAGTACTCTTAACTTCTGAGCAATCTCTCCAGCTCTAGGTTTTTGTTTGTCTTAATGTTTGTTTTTTGGTTGAGGATATATGTTGTTTTACATCTCTTTAAAATTTTGTTTATTGTTTATATCTCTTTACATTGCTTATTGGAATCTGTTTTAGTATGGGCTCCTATAACTCATATCCTTGCTTTCCCTTTATACGTCTGTCTTGAATACTAGTATGGTACAAAAATGTTGACAAGTAATTTAATACTACGGTATGACCTGCCAATTAGAAAAAGGGGCATAGCCAGGTATGGTGGTACATGCCTTTAATCCTAGTACTTGAGAGGCAGAAGCAAGTGAATCTTTTGACAAGGATAGCCAGGCCTACACAGTGAGACCTTGTCTCAAAAAATAAACAAAATAATGAAGGGACTTAAAGTTCATAATAATGAATAGAAAATGCTTCCAAATTCAAAGATTGTTCAGCTGTTTTTCCTCTCTGCTCTTTTGCTTAAACAGAACTGTCTCATGGTGCTGGGAGACATTTAGGTCACATTGTTTGATCTCTTTGGATTGTGTATAAACATCTATCTGTATATATACATGTGTACCCAAAAGCAGATTCGCATCCATTTTTAAATTGGCTTGTCTTTATTGGAATGCAAGACTAAATATAGGCCCTTTTATAAGATACATTACTTGCAAACATTTTCCCCATTCTTTAGGTAGTTTCTCATTCTCTCCTTGGTGCCTTTTGAATCACAAAACTTAAAATTGGTGAAGTCCATTTTTCACTTGTACTGTTTCTTTTTTTGTTTAAGAAACCATTGCTTTATGCTGGGCAGTGGTGGCGCACGCCTTTAATTCCAGCACTTGGGAGGCAGAGGCAGATGGATTTCTGAGTTCGAGGCCAGCCTGGTCTACAGAGTGAGTTCCAGGACAGCCAGGGCTGTATAGAGAAACCCTGTCTCGAAAAACAAAAACAAAAAACAAACAACAACAAAAAAAAAAAGTGAAAGAAAGGAAGAAAAGAAAGAAAGAAAGACAGACAGACCATTGCTTTACCTATACAAAGATCTACTCCTGTATTCCCTAAGCATTTTATAGTTATCTTTTATCAGTATCACATTTTCTCCCTGTCCCCACACAATCTTGGTAACTGAAATTTTGTATGTTTTAAAATCAGAAGGGAAGCATCATTATTTCAACTCTATTCTTGGTTTTGCCTATTCTGGATCCCTTGCATCTCCATAAGAATTTTAGGATCAACTCACAGTTTCTGCAAAAGGAAAAAAAATGGATACTGGCTTAATAGGAATTATATTGAATCTGTAGATTCATTTGGAAGAATTATCATTTAAACAATTATGTATTTTGGATCCAGTAAATTAGAAAGACTCTTCAATGGCATTTTATAATTTTCAGTATATAACAAATACCTACCAACCAAATAGCTCATGATGAATATTTGTAAAAAAATGTATCTTCTGAACTTTAAAGAATTTGTGTGTATGTACTTGTTTGTATATGTGCAGGTACACCTGTGCAGGTGCCTGCAGAAGTTGAGAGGGTGTTGTTGGCTTCCCTAGAGCTGGGCTTACAGGTATTTGTGAACTACCTGATGTGGATGGTGGGAACTGAACTGAAATCCTCTGAAAAAGCAACAAGTGTGCTTAACTACTGAGCCATCTATCCAGCCCCTGAAGGAATTTTTTAAATCTATTTTTTACTGTAGGGTGTGTGTGTGTGTCTACGTTATAGAGATCATAACACAGTTTTTGGTCGTTGGTTTATTTTCCATGTTATTCCCAGAAAATAAATTCAGTTTGTAACTCCTGGCAGTAGGTGCCTTCATCTGCTGAACCTTCCATTTTAATATTATTTTGTAGTTGGCAGTACTGAAAGGATTAATAGTGGCAAAATTATTTGCTTAAATTATTTTATGAGTGGATAGAAAACTTCTATTTCTGCTCTGAATAGTAATTTCAAATTTGAAAACTTTTATTTAAGAATACCTTAATTTTCCTCCTTTTTCTCTTGTCTTTTATCTTCTATTCTCTTTCCCATGTAGCTGTCTGGAACTTGCTGAGTAGCTCAGACTGTTCTTGAACTCACTCTGCCTGCTTCAGTCTCCCCAGTGCCAGGGATCATAACTGTCAGTCACCATGCCCAGGTAATAACAGTGCTTTAAACAGCTAAATGTCACTTAGGCCTGTAGCTATTAGGCCTTCTCACTTTAAAGAAGTAGGATGTTGGATGTTACGATACCTTAAGTTCATCTTATTAAATAGTACATCTGTTGTATATTCTGTAGTCATAGTTTACTTATTTTACGCTGTGTTAACCATTTTCCGTAGCCATAGACTGCCCCCTATGTTCTGAAAACAGGTGACTAAATATCAACAAAGAGCCTGATGTTGGTGTTCACCTTTGTCTTAGTTACGGTTACTACTGCTATGAAGAAACCCATGAGCAAAAGCAAGTTGGGGAAGAAAAGATTCCTTTGCCTTCCACATTGTAATTCATCACTGAAGTTAGCCAGAACAGGAATTCAAGCAGGGCAGGAACCTGGAGAAAGGAGCTGATGCAGAGCTGATGATGGAGGGGAACTGCTTGCTGGGTTACCATCATGGCTTGCTCAGCCTGCTTTCTTATAGAACCCAGGGCCACCAGCCCAGGGATGGAATCATCAACCGTGGCTGGACCCTCCTCTATTAGTCATTAATTAAGAAAATTCCCCATTGGTTTGCCTGAAATCCAAGATCTTATGGATACATTTTCCTAGTTGAGATTCCTTCCTTTCAGAATAACTCTAGCTTATGTCAAATTGACATAAAATTAGCCAGTACAACCTTTAATCCCAGCACTTAGGAGCCAGAGACAGGCAGATTTCTGTAACTTTGACACTTAACTACATAGTAAGCTATGGCCTACCTTGTCCTTCCCCAACCTCCACTCCCACTCCAAAATTATAGGGACGAAGAGTTAGCTCAGTGGTTAAGAGCACTGGCTTCCTTTCCAGAAAATCCAGGTTTGATTCCCAGCACCAATGTGAGGGTACACAAGTGTCTATAACTCTGGAATGCCCTTTCCTTGGATCCCTGAGATGGACACCTTAATGCACATAATATATGGAGACAGAACACCCATATACATGATAGTAAATAATTTTTTAAAAAGTTTTGGTGAAGTTGAAGCACAGTTTTTTTTTCCCTACTTAGTATTAGTAGAGCTATGAATATAATCATCTGATTAAAGTAACATGGTGTTAATAATTTATAGAATTAGCTGTTCAAGTCATGGTTACCTTTAAAAGAGGAGCATCCTCCCCCACCCCGGTTTTAAATTAGATGATTAGTAATACTAAATTACTAGACTAGAGTTTAGGGGATAGATGTTATATTTATATTATAAAATTTCCATATGACCCCTTTATATCTTCTCTATGATGTTACATTCATCTCCCAGCTTATTTTAAGAGTATTTGCCTCAATTTCTTTGGCTGTTTTTATGATAGACTTTTTAAAGTTCTTGTCTAGTAACTATAGTACCTGTGTCATCAGTTTGTTGGTACCTGTTATTATTTCCTAATTGGGTATAAATTTTCTTGGTTCTTTTATGTTGAGGAATCTTTAATTCCAGTCTAGACATTTGGAATGTTCAGAGACTCTGGTTCTCAGAGATGTTAACATGTTTTATCACAGTATGATGGCAGTGGACTCAGGCTGTAACTTCGTACTTGTCATTATTGGTTGTTTTATAATGACAGTTACCTTTCAAAGCCTGTGTATCCCCATTTGGATTTATCTCACAATGGCTTATCTTAGACTCAATTTTATTTAGTTCAGACTGGTTTGCCTTAGTTACAAAATAATCTTCTCAAGTTCTTTCAGAGAGATGGAGACTTCTCTAGCTTGCTTGCTGTGTCACACACTTGAGTTTATCTTGTCTGTATTCAAGGAGGAGATATAGGAGAAAAGAAGACAGAGAGGAAGTGAGGAAACAATGGAAATTCACCTTATTCTCTTGGAACTATAACATCTGTGTTTAGAGACTATGGTAGACTAAACAACGTCTCCCAAAGATTTCCAGGTCCTAGTTCCTGGAAGTTGCATATAGCATGTGTCTGGAATTCCGGGGGATCTTTCATGTTTGAGAATTTGAAGTTTACTTCTTATTCTATGTGTAACTTTTTTTGGTTTTTTAGAATTAGAGAAACCCTTTTTTAGCACTAGCAGTAGATTCTTGTAGCCATGTAGTCTTGGTCATTTGCTTAAATGTCAGTTTGAGATATTCATCATATTACTTTGAAAATTTATTGTGTGGGTAAATTATTTTAATGCTAATACTGAAGATAATTATTTACTGTCTCTTGTGATGGGTGAAACATAGTTGCCCTTGTGATTGAATCAAATAAAACTCTTCCCTTAATAACAGTGTTATATACTGTCATAAAATTTATTAAGTCTTGATTTTCCTCTTTCTTATAATTACTTAGTAGTTGAATAATACAATATTTAGATTGGTACAAGATTAGGCTATGAGCTGATGTGGCCTTAGAAAGAACGTGGCTTGATCTTGCCTGACTGTTACTTTGGAAGGACAGGTCAAGGTAATAACTATAGCACACTGTAGTTTGCTTAATAATTGTTTAAGCAGGACAGTTTTTTTTTGTTTTTTTGTTTTTTTACCATATTTTGACTCTTGCTTACTACAAATTTTACATTTAAGAAAACAAGAACACTGAGGGGGTAACTTAGTAATTAGAGCAGCTTGCCTAACAGATAGAGCTTTCTATGTTCTCTTTCTAACACTGAGAGATGGTAGGGGGAACAACCTGCTACTAGTTCAAGTATTTTTATGTTCCAAGGGCTTGCAAAAAAGTAGGGAAGTAATCCAGTTTACCTTCAGAACTGGGAGGATTATCAGTGAGATGAGGAAGATAGTGTGAACCTGTGGGGGTTGTTTTGGTGGTGGTGGTGGTGGTGGTGGTAGTTGTGGTTGGCTAGCTTTTAGTTGTTTGAAACAGGGCCTCAAGTTTACTATATAGCAAGACGTGACCTTGAACTACTACTGATCCTCTACTTTCTGAATGCTGGGATACAGGCACACACTACCATGACAAATTTTCAGAAGTCTTTTTTTTTTTTTAATGTACTTTTTTTTTTTTTTTTAATGTATGAGTGCTCTGTCCCCATGCCTGATTCAGGTTGATTATAGCATTCCTATACTTACCCTCAGACTTAATTAGTTTATACTGTAGTGTCAGGACTCATCTAGGAAAGGCTAAAGGCATGCCAGTAAGTTCTGAAGATGGCCCATCACTTTGCATGACTGCAGTGGGTAAGCTCTGAATTGTAGGGCCTTCAGAGATTTTTATCCCAGGATTGCTTCTTGCTACTGATAAGCCTTTCCTGCCACTATTACATAGTCTAATGATTCCTGGGCATCAGCGCACCCTACTGGGCAGATTTTCTACAGATCAACAAAGATGTTCTCTTATGCTATGTAGACAAATTGATGATTCCAAAATTCCTAATAATGATTCTATAGAATTCCTAAATTTATACAAGTAATTTTGAGGCCTCTATAGTATGAAAGCTGCAATTAGAGCTCTGCAAAACCTTCATGTGTCATGGCTAATTGCACTAGGATAAGAAAAAGGCTCGGGGGCTGGTGAGATGGCTCAGTGGGTAAGAGCACCCGACTGCTCTTCCGAAGGTCTGGAGTTCAAATCCCAGCAACCACATGGTGGCTCACAACCATCTGTAACGAGATCTGGCGCCCTCTTCTGGAGTGTCTGAAGACAGCTACAGTGTACTTACATATAATAAATAAATAAATCTTTAAAAAAAAAAAAAAGAAAGAAAGAAAGCAGGCTTGGAACAATTTACAGTCAGGGAAAACATTCTTTCTAGGTTAGCTATGAGATCACTGTCTGATAACTGAAAGTCATAAACTGGGAATGGACAATTTATTGTAGGTGCAAGGACAGAAAATAAAATTCTGATGTATATATCTTCCAAACTAATGAAACACAAGGAAGATGATCTGTCTCTTGGCAAAACATAATAATTCTTAGAGTATAAGAATTATTGTTTTAAACTTTTAATGAATCTATGGAGTTAATAATAGATAATGAATATTTAGTCAGGTACTAATTTTAATGGAAACATACGTAAACATTTCTGCTGTAACTCCTTATTGATTTATGACTTGAATTAGTGTCTTTAACTTGCTATGAACTTACAGAATGTAAAGCTGCTTGGAAAACTATGTGATCAGTTATTCTGAGACAGCATAAGAGCTAACTAAGAATAAGAGCTAAGAAGAATGACAATAATGGAAAAGTGTTTCTTTCTCTCCGCAATAAAGGTTGGAGCTTATTTTTTTTCTTTTGCTCCATTCAGAATGAGTGATTTTTTTCTTTCTGCGTGTTTGACTTTCTTTTCCCTTTTCTCTGACTCACAAAAAACTAATGAGACTTTTAGCCTTTAGCTAATCAGTTAGGGGCTCCCAATAAAAGAACAAAGAGACTGAATAAGCTAATTCCTTTTCTTCTCTTTTCTTATTAGTACAGTATTTATTTGTCTTCTCTCTGTTCAAACCTGAGCCAAGCACTTTCCCCAGACTTCTTGGGAAGGTCCAGGAAAAGGAACATACAGGGCAGACAAGATGCAAAAGAACCATGGGAGGTGGAAGTGGAGATAGCTGCTTCACGTGGTGAAGAGGACGAGAAAGGCCACCATTAGGCAAGAGCCCCATGGCCTCTGAGGAGGGCAAAGCCCAGAATTGCATACAAGAAGGGTTGCTTCAGAGAAGGGTTCCTTGCATAGTCAATGATGAGACTACCAAAACAGTCCCAGGCCCTGCACCAGAGCCAGCCACCCCAACTATCACAGCCCCAGCTCCAATGAACTTGGCAGCTGTGTCGATGTCCCTTGAAATGGTGCTGGTTTGGAAGCTGCAGCTAGGGATTAGTGAGGTCAGAGGCCGCCAGACCTCCAAGCTCCTGAGGCTTTCATCTGTTGTCATCTGTGGTCAAGTTAACTCCACTGCAGACAGCGGACAACTCAGCAGCTGAGAGGTGCTCCTGATCTGGGGGCCGGCAGAGAAGAATTTGGAGCAGGCATACATTTTCAGGGATAAGGGGAGAGCTGCTCCCAGGGTAGAGAAGACAGCTAATTCCTTTTCTTAATCTCCTGCTGCTGAACAGCAGGAGTTATCAAAACCCAGCAGCTTCTTGCCTTAGAATAGCAAAGAGGTAAAGAAAGGTAAATATTGCCGGGCCTTTAATCCCAGCATTTGGGAAGCAGAGGCAGGAGGATTTCTGAGTTCGAAGCCAGCCTGGTCTACAGAGTTGAGTTCCAGGACAGCCAGGCTACACAGAGAAACCCTGTCTCAAACCCCTCCCCCCCCCAAAAAAGGTAAATATTACCAAAAATAAACAACTTTTATTTTTGTAAAACTAAGTTTTGCCCTTGAAAATGGCTGGTGTACCCATGCATTTCCTCAGTCCCTGGAGCTGGACTGGTTCCCGGCAATATAGGTGAAAATACACACAAACATTTGAAGTAGAATGTGTTTAAATCATCTTATAATTATTATTGTTAATTACTCAATATTTTGTCACATTATAATTCAAGTAGAGTTTTGGGGCTAGCCAGGGGAAATCTAATTATAAATGACTAAAAAAAGTTTCCTGTATTTTAGTCATTTTAGTAAATGACTGGTTAGTATGGGTGTACATTGGGAATGGTTTGTTTATTTCAGATAACTAGAAAGATTTGTGAATTACTTGGGTTAAAGCTTAGTTTTGCTCTTCAGTCACTCTGAATTATTTAGGTAATTTCAATATAAATTATCTAGAGTCCATAGGTTTGGACAGGATAAAACTCACATACAGTCACTTCTCTTTATAGGGAACTACTGAATTTCAAGACGTCACAGAAATATACCATGCAGAGTGTTCTGTTTCTGTATTTGAAAACTAAGAAAATGTATTTTTCTTTCCAAAACTTTTGATTATACTTTGATTGACATTTATAGAATGATGTTATTTAATAAATGTAGAAATTTTTCTCCTGTCCCATTTTAAATTCCCCAAAGTGAATGACTTTTTTTTTTTTTCTGACTGCATACTTCTTTCGTGAAATATAACTATCAAGATTAGGCACACTGGAGAAATGGCTCAGTGGTTAAGAGTGCTTTTGCTCTTCCAGAAGCCCTGAATTCACTTCCCAACATCCACATTACAGCTGCCTTCATCTCCAGCTCTAGGGGATCCAACTCCCATTATGGCTTCCATGGGCACCCATACACACGTGACATGTGCATGCACACACAGACACAGACACATAGACAAATCTTTTTTTAAAAAAACAGACACTATGAAAAAATTTTTTGAGTTTAATAAGTATTGGCATAAATTTTTTTCAACCTTTTTAAAGATTTATTTATTATATGGAAGTACACTGTAGCTGTTTTCAGACACCCCAGAAGAGGGCATCCATTACAGATGGTTGTGAGCCACCATGTTGTTGCTGGGATTTGAACTCAGGACCTCCGGAACAGCATTCAGTGCCCTTAACTGCTGAGCCAACTCTCCAGCCTGCAACCTACTTTTAATAAGGGTTTAACCTATCCTCTAGCCACCACCCAGCAGAGGTAATAGACAATTATTTTTAGGATGTAAGTGAAGTTCATCAATGGTTCTTTGGCAGCAGTTCACTCTCATAGCAAACACCAAATACAATTCTGCAGCTGCTGAATCCAGTCCTCTAGGCAGGCAGATACCAGCCATGAACTGGCAACTACTGTACAGTTCTTAAGAAGCTGCCAGACTAGCTAATTGGCCTGAGGCAAGCCACAGAAGCTAGCTGCAAGCTGCTGCAGGAACTTTGAGAGCAGTTCTTGAGCAAGTTTCTTTGATGTAGTGTTATCACAAGTTGAGCTCAACAATGCTATGTAAGGCAAGCCAATACATGCATGTCTTTGGGGAAGAATAGCGAGGCGGAGCAAACCAAACCAAAACTCAGTACTTGTCTCCCACTGTCTGTGGGGTCATATTTGTACTCCTTCATCCCAGGTCTTTTCACATGTTTTCTATATCAAAACATAAACATTCTTTTTACCTGCGTCTGCTTTAGGAAAACATTCTTTCACCTGTTTGCTTTAGCAAGATATCCTTTCCCTTGTGTGCCCCAGCAAACCATCATTTGACATAGCTTTCGAAAGAAACTGGAAGTTTCCACTTCAAATCTTTTTGTTTTCCAATTATTTCTTATCCACTTACCTACATCCCAATTGAAGCCCCCCTCCCTCCTCACCTCCTAGTGCCTCTCTTAACAAATTCCATCCATTTCTCCTCAGAGAAGAGGAAGCCCCCCCATCGGTACTCTAGGACATCAAGTTGCAGCAGGACTAAGTACATCTTCTCCCACTGAGGCCTGACCAGGCAGTCCAGATAGGAGAAAGAGATCCAATGGAAGGAAGTTAACAGAATTAGAGCCAAGCCCCTGCTCTAATTGTTAGGGGACCCACATGAAGACCAAGCTGCTTATCTGCAACAAATGTGAAGGGGGCCTAGGTCTAGCACCAGCATGCTCTTTGGTCGGTGGTTCAGTTTCTCTGAGCCCCATGGGCCCAGGTTAGGTGACTCTGTAGGTCTTCTTGTGGTGTTCTCAGCCCCTCCAGTTCCCGAAATCCATTCCATCCTCAATTCTCTCACAAAACTCCCTGAGCTCCACCTGATGTTTGGCTATAAGTCTTTGCATGTGTTTCCATTTGCTGCTGGATGTAACCTCACAAGAGATACTTATGTTAGGCTCCTGTCTGCAAGCATAGGAGATTAATATTAATAGTTTCAGGGGTTGGGCCAGTCATTGGTTAGCCATTCCCTCAATCTCTGCTCCATCTTTATCCTGCACATCTTCTAGGCAGGACAGATTTGGGGGTCTTAGGTTTGTGGGTGGATTGATGTACCCCTCCCTTGACCGGAAGTCCTGCCTGGTTATAGAGGTGGCCACTTCAGTTTTCGTATCCCCAACTGCTAGGAGTCTCAGCTAGGTCACCCCCATAGACTCCCTGAAGCTCCCCAATCCCAGGCCTCTGGCTAGTCCCATAGATGCCCCCCACCAATTTCTTTTCTCTCTCCCAGCCCTTTCCCACCTTCCCTTTCTTTCACCACACCTGATTCCCATTCCTGGTTTCCCAACCCCAATCCCTAGTTCTCTCACGCCATCTACCTCTGATGTCTATTTTATTTCCCCTTTTAATTAAGATTCATGCATCCTCCCCTGGGCCTAGCTTATTACTTAGTTTCTTTGGGTCTGTGGATTGTAGCATGGTTATCCTATACTTTATGGATAATGTCTATTTATAAGTGAGTATCTTTCTGGATCTGGGTTGCCTCACTCAGGATGATATTTTCTAGTTCCATCGATTTGCCTGCAAATTCATGATTTCATTTTTTTAAATAGCCAAGTAATATTCAATTCTGTAGATTACCACATTTTCTTTATCTATTCTTAAGTTGAGGGGACATCTAGGTTGTTTCTAGTTTCTGGCTGTTATGAATAAAGTTGCTATGAACATAGTTGAGCAAGTGTCCTTGTGGTGGTGGTGGGGGCATGTTTTGGGTATATGCCCAGGAGTGGTATAGCTGGGTCTTGGGATAGAACTATTCACAATGTTCTAAGAAACTGCCAAATTGATTTCCAAAGTGGTTGTACTAGTTTGAGCTCCCACCAGCAATGGAGGAGTGTTCTCTTTGCTCCACATCCTCCTCAGCATATGCTGTTTCTTGAGTTTTATTTCTCAGCCATTCTGATGTATACTCAGAGTTGTTTTCATTTGTATTTCCCTAATGACTAAAGACATTGAAGGGTTCTCTGCTATTAGAGATTCCTCTGTTGAGAATTATGTGAGTCCATTGAGTTGAGATTGAGTCCATTGATGTTGAGAGATATTAATGACCAGCAGTTGTTAGTTCCTGTTATTTTAGTGTTGGTAGTGGGAGAGAGAGAGGGAAAGGGGAGGGGAGAGGGAGAAGGAGAGGGAGAGGGAGATGGAGACAGAGATGGAATGTCCATCCCCTTTCCTTCCTTTAGTTTGCTGGTGTCAGGTTATTTACTTTCTTTGTTTTATTGAGTGTAGACAGCCTACTTGGGTAGTAGTTTTCCTTATAGTGTCTTCTGTAGGACTGGATCTCTGGATAGAGACTGTTTACATTTTGTTTTGTCATCCAATATCTTGTTTTCTCCATCTATGGTGATTGAAAGTTTTGCTGGGTATAGTAGTCTGGCCTGACATCTGTGGTCTCTTAGAGTCTGCAAGACATCTGCCCAGGCCCTCTGGCTTTTAGAGTCTTTGTTGAGAAGTCAGGCGCAATTCTGATAGGTCTGCCTAAATATGTTACTAGGCTCTTTTCCCTTAGAATTTTTAAATTTTCTTTCTTTGTTCTGTCATACAATGTTTTGATTATTATGTAGTGGGAGGATTTTCTTTTCTGGTCTAATCTGTTTGGTGTTCTATAAGCTTCTTTTTATGTATATAGGCATCTCTTAAGGTTGGGGAAATTTTCATCTATGATTTTATTGTAAATACTTTTCTGGGCCTTGTAGCTGGGAATCTTCTCTTCCTATTATTCTTAGGTTTGGTCTTTTCATAGTGTCCTAGATTTCTTGGATGTTTTGTGTCATGAACTTTTTAGATTCAGCATTTTCTTTGACTGATGTAATGATTTCTTCTCTCGGATCTTCTATGCCTGAGATTCTTCCATCTTCTGTATTCTGTTGGTGATGCTTGCACCTGTAGTTCCTGTTCTCGTCCCTAGGTTGTCCATGTCCAGGATTCCCTCAGTTTATGTTTTCTTTATTGCTTCTATTTCCATATTCAGTTCTTGGACAGTTTTATTCATTTCCTTCACCTATTTGATTGTATTTTCCTGCATTTCTTTTATTTAAAGATTTATTTATTTTATGTATATGAGTGTTCTATCTAAATGTACACCTGCATGCTAGACAGGGGCATCAGATCACATTATAGATGGTTGTGAGCCACCATGTGGTTGCTGGGGATTGAAGTCAGGACTCTGGAAGAGCAGACAGTGCTCTTAACCACTGAGCCATCTCTCCAGCCTCTTCTTGTATTTCTTTACAAGATTTATTAATTTCCTCTTTAAAGGCCTCTGTCATCTCTATAAGATTGAATGTAAGGTGGTCATTTTTTTGTGCTTCAGCTGTGTTAGGATATCCAGGGCTTGCTGTAGCAGGATAGCTGGTCTCTGGTAGTGCCATATTGCCCTGGCTCTTGTTGATTGTGTTCTTAACTGTCCTTTAGCCATCTGGTTGTCTCTGGTGATGGCTGGATGTTCCTGATGCCAGCAAGACTCCTCAGGGAGGCAGGTAGAATCTGGATCTCAGGAAACAGGACAATGCTCACATTTGCTGGTTGTACCCCAGGTGGACCCGGTGGGTAGGGGATTGGCTGGTTAGGGGTCTAAGGTGGATGCTTCTAGAGCCCCCACAGGCTTCCTTGGAGAAGCAGGACGCTCCTGGGGTTCCACAAGGCTTCTCTGGATGGCAGGGAGAGCCATGGGCCAGAAAATGGAAGTCTAGCGACAGCACGAAACTCAATTCTGCTGGCGGTGCCCCATGTAGACATGACTGGCTGGGGATTGGTGGAGGAAGAGGTGTAAGCTGGATGTCATCACAGGCTTCCTCTGGTAAGCAGGGAAAGCCATGGGCCAAAAGATGGAGGTCAGGGGACAGCCTGGTAAACCTCTGCTGACTGTACCCCAGGTAGATCCAACTGGGCAAGAGTTCTAAGCTGGATACCCCCACCCCTGGTCCCTTCCTCCTTCCCCCAGCCCCAGGCCTCCTAGGGGGAAGCAGGGACAGCCTTGCGCTTCATACAATGGAGGTCTGGGAATAGCATGCAACTTACCTCTCCTGGTGGACCCTACTCGTGTTTAATCAGTTTTATAGCAGTGACTTATAGTACAATCAATAATTGAGCTAGAAAATGTGATGTCACTTCAATTGTAAGAAATCTAGATTCCTTTCTGAAGGTATTTATTATGTATGATTAAGAGTATTTAAGAGTTAATAAAATAAAGATAATGTTTTCTCCATTTCATTTTTTATTGAAAATAGATTTTTTTTTTGTACAATATATTCTGATCATAGTTTTCCCTCCTCATCTCCTTCCAGATCCTCTACACCCTCCCACTCTTCACATTCTATGCTTGCTTATCCGTACTAGGAGAACAAACAGGCAGCTGAGTGGTGGTGGCACACATTTCATTAATCTCAGCATTTGAGAGGCAGAGGCAGGCAGATCTCTGAATTCAAGGCCATCCTGGTCTACACAGTGAGTTCTAGGACAGCCAACGCTACACAGAGAAACTGTCTCAAAAAACAAAGCCCATAAGAACATAAAATCTACAACTAGTTTATGAGCAAAGGACCAGTAAAGTGGGAGGAAGGAAGGGAGGGAGAATACCCAAACAAAGCATCATGAGACAAACAGTCCAAAAAACCCTCTAAAAATACCTTTGTGTTCACATTGTGTTGGTTGTCTACTAAAGGACATAGGGCCTGCTCTTATAAAATTATTGTTTGTATACCTGGTGAGTTTCCCTTGAAGAAACTAATTTTTCCTTTGCAAGCAGTTGCTAACTTGCAAACTCTCATAGCTTCTTGTTTGGGAATGGAAGCTTGTATCTGCTTCCCCATCTCAGTGCTGGGACCCCCATCTGGTTTTGGATCTGTGCAGGCCATATGCATAGTCTTTTAGTTTCTATGCACATGTCTGGGGGGGGGCATCCTATGGGTACCTTTTGGCTAACTGCCAAAGTCTGAGTTCATATGTACATCAATTTTGTTTTCTCTGCAAGATACTGTTTTCTTTTTATCATCCATCTCCTCTGTCTATTACAATCTTTCCAGCCTCCTTTTTTGCAGACTTCTTTGAGCCCTGAAAGTTTTGATAATGACATCTCATTTAGGACTGAGTCTTACAAGATCTCTCAATCTCTGCACATTGTCCAACTGTAAGTTTCTGTATTAGTTTCCATATATTGCAGCAGGAAGCTTCTCTGATGATGGCTCAGTGAGACAGTGATCTATGTATATAGCAGAATGTCATTAGGTGTCATTGTTATGTACCTTTAGGACAGAAATAGTATTTGATTTTCCCCTAGGTCCACAGCCTATCTAGTTTCAGGTTACTGCCACCTGAGCAGTGTCAGATGTTGTTTCCGTCTGTAGTGGCTCTTAGATCCAATCAGACAGTGGTTGGTTACTCCCTCAATGTCTGGGCCAGTATTCCACCAATAGTCACTTGTACATGGAGGATTTGTTGCATAGCTGGTATTACCTTTCTGCTCTGGAGAACTCTCACCAGTAGGGGTAAAGACTCTAGTTAGGTACCATCTCAACTTCTTAATGTTCAGTGAAATATGTAAGTGTCATCTTCAGTAATAGGGCCTTACCATCAGTTTGTGTAGAGTAGCCAATAATAGCCTTGTCAGTAACCACCACCACCCAAAACAGAGAGCAGCCTTTCTGCATTAGTGTCAATATAACTCTGAGCTGTCCTGAAAAACAAAACTCTAACCAAATGGTCAAGACTCTGATTTTTATGTTAAACCTCAATATTTTAATTCTGTTTATATAAGTCCATAATCAGAATTTTTTATTTGAAGATAATATTATAAAATTCTTTGGAATTTGAGGTTAATATCCAAGAACCTATTGTTTTCTTTCCTAATTGAACTGACTATGATGCTTTTATTGCTTTTTATGAATCCATAGGTAAGATATGATTTTTGATAAAATATTCCTTCTTTAAAATGTACAAGGACAAGAGAGATGGTAAGAAAGCTTGATGTGCAAGCACAAGGACCAGAATTCAAACCCAGTGCCGTGGTTTTTTATTTTGTTTTTTTGGGGGGAGTTATTTTTCCCCTTTAAAAAAAAAAAAAAAGCCGGGCAGTGGTGGCACACGCCTTTAATCTCAGCATTTGGGGGATTTCTGAGTTCCAGGACAGCCAGGGCTACACAGAGAAACCCTTGTCTTGTAAAACAAACAAACAAACAAACAACCCAAAACAACAACAAAGGCAGATATGGCAGCATGTGAGCCTTCAGGGAGGAGAGAAGGTGATTTCTGGCCATCAACCTAGCTCCAGGTTCAGTGAGAGATCCTTCTTCAGGGAAAAAGGGTAGCAGAACATGCCACCTAATGTCTCTCTTTAGTCTTTTTACACATTTACACATACTTACAGCAAGCACACACACAAAAAAATCAAAATTATGAAAGTTTTAAAATCTTGTCTTCGTTTTTAACTTTTTTTTTCTTTCAGAAATAGGGTTTCTCTTTGTATCTCTTGCTGTTCTGGAACTCACTCCATATACCAGGCTGGCCTCAAACTTAGGGATCTACCTGCCTCTGCTGCCTGAGTGCTAGGACTAAGGGTGTGTGAATCCACTGCCCAGCTAATTTTTTACTGTTCTTACTGTACTCTAGTTGTGTGTGTGTGTTTTCTAAGATAAGGTCTCTCTACATAGATCTGACTGGCTAAATACTCAGGCCAAGATCTGGTCACCCTTAAACTCATAGAGATCCTTAGCATTATCAAATACAACAAAGCTTTAAAAATGAGTAATTTCTACCATATTCCCATAAGTTTTAAAGAAATCCTTAAGTTTTGATTTGTTTATCTCATGAGGCAGGTTGCCAATGAAGGATCAGTTACAGTTCTTCAAGATCCAATGTCACCTTTCTCATGGATTGTTGTGGTCCCCTTGGAGATGACTGTTTATTGCTCTTATACTGTTTTGATGTCTCTGAGGCCTCTGCAGTGGAATCTGGGCTTTATGTTTAGTTTTGTGCTGCTCTAAAACCACAAGGTGGGGTCCCTTTCACTGGAACAGTTCTACTGGGGAAAGGGTCTCAATGGTCACAGGGCCCAAGATGTCCTCAAGTCTTCATGTGCTGCCTGAGCCATCCTTCTTAGTGTTGGGGAATAACTGGTAGGCAATACTTTTTTCCCCTAATGATCAGTGTGTGTATGTGTGTGTGAGTGTGTGGTTTATTTTTGTTTTTGAGATAGGGTTTCTCTGTGTAGCACTAGCTGTCCTGGTACTCTCTCTTTAGACCAGGCTGGCCTCAAACTCAAAGATCCCCCTGCTTTTGCCACCAAAGTGCTGGGATTAAAGGCATGTGCCACCACTACCCTGTTGACTGTTAGGTTTTTCTCTTTTATTACTTCCTTTTTTTTGAGATTATAATATAATCACATAGATTTTCCATTTCCTTTCCTTCCTCCAAATCCACAGACAATTACCTGCTAGCTTTCAGTTTTTATCTAACCCCTTATGGATACAAACAGTTCTTTTCATAACATTTTTGCGTTTTGTCCCAAATTCCTACCCATTCAGCAGAGGACTAGGCTTCTTCATGACCACTGCTCTGGTTAATTCAACCTGAGTGAGGGAGAAACTTAGATTATATTAAAGGCAGGTCTATTGGGAATCTGCGTTTAGTCTATCAAGTTCACTGGTCCCAAGGACTGAGGGGAGTGGGGGGATGGAGAAAGAAAGAGAGAAGAGGCATGTTCACAGAGAAGGGAAGAGAGAGGGAGAGGAGGGAGGGAGCGTGTGAGAGTGCAAAATGTCTGGATTATATAGGGAAGAACCTCTGGGGGAAGGGCAGCCCAACCCCTGGGCTGGAAAGTTCAGAGTGGGGGGCAGGGTATGCTGGGTAGAGACTGAGGGATGCTGGGAGAACCTGGAGGCCAGGTCTGCTTTGGTGTATAAAATATGTACCTCAGTCCCTTGTCCCCAAAATACTGCCAAATTTGCTGTGAGAAATTGAATTTAATAGATTAATATTTTCAAAAGATTGCCTAGAAAAAGGTTTTGTAGATGTTCACTAAAAATTCAAATGGAAAAGCATTCTCTTGAAAATTACATAAAGTACTAAAAACATTAACTTGATGCCATTGACTATTTACTTTTCCTTCAATGTTAGGGATTGAGCCAGTGCCTTGCACATGTCAGTCTGGTGCTTTATCAGTTAAGATACACACACACACACACACACACACACACACACACACACACACACACCAAGGCCTGTTGACTTTTAGTCAGGTGCTTTAAAAGATAATTTAAAGTTTAGTCAGAAAACAATATTTTCTGAAGCAATATCATGAATTTATACCAAGCAGCTGAGATCATAGGCCCACACCACCATGCCAAGTCTTCCTACTCCTTTTTGGTTTTGAAACAGCCTTGTTCTCTCCCCTGTTAAGTAATTAGCAGATCAGCCTCAAAGCAGCAACCAGGTAAGAATTGGGGAGCAATGTTTAAACTACATTGAGACAGATGATTCTCAAAATAAAGATTGCAGCCAGATATGGGGGCACAGAAATCAGCATTTGAATAACTATACAGGGCACAGTAACATGCCTACAGAAAATCATTGTCTCACTAAAATTAATCAGTATTGTCTGGAGGTGGAGACAAGGTCAGTTTAGTTAAGGATAATGACACCTCATGTTCTTGGTAACTGAAACATCTCTAAGGCTGGCTTTCTCTTGTTATTTCTTCAGGTGATTTACTGTTCTTTTGGTGGAACATCCAAAGGGCTGCATTTCAATAACTTAATAGTTGGACTCGTCCTCCTTACAAGAGGCAAAGATGAAGAGAAAGCAAAATGTAAGTTCTTTTATCTCACATGATAATAGTATCACATGTGTAGAATAATCAACCTCAAAATATGGAAATTCTAATGGCTTTTTCTCCAAAGATACAAAGTGACCAGTAAACAGTTGACAATATAAGCTAGTCACCAAAGTGAACTAAAACTATTGTGATACCATATCATATTTTTAATTAAATGTAATAACTGTACTAACAAATATTTATAAAAATTCTAGCCCTTGATCTATGCTGTTGAAAGTGTAAAATGACAGTGCAACCACTTTAGTTTTTTTTTTTTTTTTTTTTTTTTATTCACGTACTTTTCCATTCTGGGAATTAAACTCAGGGCCTATCTGGATTGATAAATGTCAGTTTTTGCACAATAAACCTTACTGTAGAAGGAAAGGAAGCAAGGTACTGATCCATGGTCAAACATAGAGAAGCCTTAAAAATATTTTACTTGAGGGGCTGGAGAGTTGGTTCAGCAGTTAAGAGCATGTATATCTAGCTCTTCCAGAGGACCTGCGTTTAATTTCCAACACCCATGTCATGAGGCTTACAGCTGCCTATAACTATAGTTCCAGGGGATCTAACATTCTCTTCTAGCCTCTGTAGGTACCTACCTACACATATACACATAAATAAAAACAAATATTTTTAAAACATATGTGTATATATTACTGAATAATAGGTGCTATTTAGAGTGGGCCACACATTATGATTATAGTTATGTGATGTTTCTAGAATAAGCAAACCAAAAGAGGCAGAATATAGTAGATGAGACTGTCATATTTGGTGGACAGGGAAATGGAGAATGAGTAGCTCCTGGTGAGTATGAGAGTTTGGGTTTATGTTTTGCTTTCCCCTTTCTGTGGTACTGGAGATTGACAGTGCTTTGCCACTCAGCTGTATTGTTAGTAGATTTGAAATTTATTTTTAGGTTGATGAAAATGGTCTGAAATTAGTGGTAACTATTGTACAGCCATGTACATATACTAAAAATTACTAAACTGTACTAAGATAAGTGTTTTTAAAAGATGAATTTTTCAGAATGTGGCCTATATCACTAAGGCTGTTAACTTAAAAAAAAATCTGGCTATGTTTGGTGGTCCATACCTTTAATTCCAGCAGTGGGAGGCAGAAGCAGAGGCAGGTGGATATCTATGAATCTGAAGCCAGCCTGGTCTATATCATGAGTTCCAGGACAGCCAGGACTACATAGTGAGGTCTTGTCTCAGAAACACACAAACACAGCAAAATGGAACCACATATGGTGACACATGCTGTCATTACAGCACTGGGGAAGCAGATGCAGGAGAATGGCTGAGCAGAGGCCAGTCTGGGCTTTATAGTGAGACCTAATTTAAAACAACAACAACAACACACAGAACACAATAAAAATAAAACAAATGTTAAGATGGAATTGTTTAGAAGTAGAGTTTCTGACACACATCTTTTTCTAGATTTTGACAAATCTAGACTGATTACATTTATTTATATACTCATCACATTTTTTAAGAGATCCTGGCCATAGGGGTGGTGGTGCAAACCTTTTATCCCAGCAATCTGGAGGCAGAGGCAGGGAGATCTCTTGAGATGGAGGCTAGAAACCAGCCTGGTCATAGAGTGAGTTCCAGGACAGCCAGGGCTACACAGAGAAATCTTGTCTTGAAAAAACTAAAAAGGGGAGGGGAGGGAGGGAGGGAGAGATCCAGATCACATTTCTCCTGGTCTAACCTCATGTATGAAAAATACCACACAATTATTTTGAAGATAAACAGACGGCATGGAATCACAGCTCTCAGGAGACTGAGGCACGAGTTTTGTGAATTTTAAGACCAGATTGGGTTATATAGTTCTAGCCCAACCAAGATTGCAGAGCAAGACCGTCTCAGGAGGAGGAAGAGGTCAGTGAAGATGACAACAACAATAACAAAGTGTACTCATGAAGTGCAATGAATTGTGGCTTTCTCTTCTCTTTAACTGAACTGTACTTGATGTGAAGATTAATTTATTTTTCTCTTTCTCAGATATTTTTAGTCTTTTTTCAAGTGAATCCGGGAGCTATGTTGTACGGGAAGAAATGGAGAGAATGCTCCATGTGGTGGATGGTAAAGTCCCAGATACACTCAGGAAGTGTTTCTCAGAGGTACACTTAAAGATTTATATTTTGTTTCTTTGTGTTGATGAAGTGTTAACACTTTGTGATAAATGTGGCTATATGGATGCTTATATACAGAGTGTTATTGGTATTTTTTTATTTAATGATTGTTTCAAGTCTTTATGTGATGTGTTCAATAAAGAATACTTGTATTATCTAGTAGCCCTATAGGAAAATAAACTAGAATAAGGGAACTGGGTATTGATGGGGAGAAGTCAGTTGGGTATTGCTTTTTAAGATAATTAGGAAAATCTGTCAGATAAAGTGAAATTTAAGAGTTCATGCTTCCTAGTATGCCTATGTTTATGGATTAGAAAGTTCTTGATCCTAGGACCAAAGAGACTGCTCAGTGGCTAAGAGTTCATGTTACTCTTCCAGAGGACCCTAGTTTGATTTTCAGCACCCAATTGAAGTGGTTCACAACTTCACAGGTGCAGTCAATCTGGCAATTGCTCTTTGGGGCATCTGCCCTCATATGCACATACTCATACATGTGCATAATTTAATAATAATAAAACTTAGAAAAAAGAGAGAAAATCCTCAGTTCAACTATAAAGACTATTACTTGTTTATACTTAATGCTACACTCTCTCTCCCACACAGGTACACTGATACCATTGCGGACTCGGGCCCCTGCAGAGATAATAGGTGTAATACCACATTAGATCTATCTAGTGTTTCCATGTGTTAGGTGCTAAAGGATAGACTTCCTATATTTTTGGCTCTGTTATACTTACTTGAATTTGCTGTAATAGTGTTTTAGCATAAATTGGGCTATACATTGTTTCTTTCTGGTAACAAAAAGTTAATGATCAGGAAAAAAGTCTGTGCAAATCAAAGTAATGGATTTTTCACAAAGATAGCAAGTGCATTAATATTCTGTTCTTTTTTTCAGAGAAAATATAATGTTTCACATTTAAATAAGGCTTATTTAGACATTCCTGTTTTGCTGAAGGGAACGATAAGTGTTTGGCTACCTGTTCCTTAAAATTATTGGTAATAGCATATGTATTAGGTAGTGATTAGTGCTATAAGGAAGCTAAATAGAATGAGAGATAGGTGCTGAGTCATCTCTCAACCACCCTTATAGTGACAGTATTGGAGTTTCGATTTCTTTGAAAAATACAAAAATGTTTTGGGAATATGTTTTCATTTTATCTCAGATATGGTGATGTGGGGCTGCTTTACACTGTACACAGCAGCTGGCTATGATTTGTTCCACATTCTAGTAGAGGTGTGGTTTGCCCCCTGCAGATAGTTTCTGTGATTATGTGATGTTTGGAATTCTGGGGACTTTTCAGAGGGTAGATAAATGCTAGGACCCAAGCAGCATGGTGGGTTGTTGGTTATTGTTGGTTGCTGTTTGTTAATAGTCATCATAAAAAAGAAACAAGAAAAAGAAATCAGATATCCTGACAGCAAAGGTCAAATTTGCCCCAAGGAGCTCAACACCCCCAATCATCAGAAAGTAGTCTAATGAAAGCATTGCCCCCTTTCTCAACCCTGACTTTATTCGGGGATCTCTTTCCCTTCCTTTCTATCCTTCTTTCTCTTCTATCTAGTGATGGGGAGTGTAAAATGGGTGAAGTGAGAGGGGGGGTAAAATAAAGGGTGGGCAAAAGTACCTACAAGGTTGCCAAAGGCCAGCTACACATCCCCTTTTGAATTTTTACAAACGTTTCATTATATTCTGTTTCATTATATAGCCATGATTGATTACATGGCCATTGGTGATGAATGTAGCCTTCAGCCTCCTTTCTTCTCCAGTGTTTGGCAGAGGAGCTTAAAATTAATTGTTACTATCAGTTACTAATACTGTAGTCAACATTAGTGAAGTTACCCAGTGGCTGTGAGTTGTCACACAGACATTTTATAGAGCTCAAGAATTTTAAGGTGTATGTCAGGGAAAAAGGGGGAAAGCCAAGTATAGAATTAATAAAATCATAACTGTCTTTTTAAAAAGCTTATTGTAATAAATGATGCCAATGCTATTTAGACTTATCCCACTATCTAATGAGTTAACTGTGTAAACGTGTACAAATCTGTGGATTTAATACTTCTTTATTTTTAAACAAACGTGGATAGAGTAAGAATATGATAGAATCCTTAATCTACAACATGTTTGTAGTGTCCTCTTGGGCCCCTGTCTCAAATATGAGACAAGGCTCTCAGTATTGACTCCATAGTTTGCATTGCATTGATGCTAAGTGTTCTCAAACTAGTAGGCTAAGCATATGATTGTACTTAGTAGGATCCTACTGAACAATGCAGACATTGTTTTATGTCTTTTAACATTTCTGTTAGGGTTGGACTTGTTAGGCCCCTGAATGTCAGTCTTTGTTACATTTGCAATGAGTTTTTTTTTTTTTTCTTTTTCTCAGAGAAATATCCAGTCTTTATTAAACTTAGGAGCTATTGTCCAAGCAGAGGACTTGATTAGAGAGCAATGTCAGCACACTTTTTTTCAGCCTAGATAGTTTTCTTCTCTAAAGATTTAGTAAAACAAATACTGTAAAAGATAGGAAGTTGAGAAGAGTATATGAGGAGGGGATTTAGAGGAACTTAGAGGGGTGAGATAGGGAGGTAAAGATGATCATATTTTATTTCTTAAAAGGAAAACAAAAAATGGAAATGAATTTGTTTCTTTAGTGGAGAGGTTGTTGAGACCGAGTCTTGTGTATCTCTGGCTGTCCAAAGGACTGTCCTTGCTGTGTAGACCAGGCTGGCATAGAACTCACAGAGATCCTCCTGCCTGTGCCACTAAGCCTGTCTAACTTGTTTGTTTTTGAACTCTAATTGATGTATGGGATTTTTATTATCTACTCCAGGCAAGACTTCTGGATAACTTTCTAATTGCAAATGAAGTTTAAGTGTTTTAATTTAGGCAACTTTAGTTAAAATATACTAAGTTAGCAGCCAGGCGTGGTGGTGCATTTAATCCCAGCACTCAGGAGGCAGAGGCAGGCGGATTTCTGAGTTTGAGGCCAGCCTGGTCTACAAAGTGAGTTCCAGGACAGCCAGGACTATACAGAGAAACCCTGTCTCGAAAACCAAAAAAAAAAAAAAACAAAAACAAAAACAAAAAAACAAACCACAAAAACAAAAACCTAATTTAGGTTACAGAGTATTCAAGATAAGGGATAAGTGAAAATTTGAACTAATTAAGAACTGTTCTTAAGAATAAGAGAAAAGGGGCTGGTGAGATGGCTCAGTGGGTAAGAGCACCCGACTGCTCTTCCGAAGGTCAAGAGTTCAAATCCCAGCAACCACATGGTGGCTCACAACCATCCACAACGAGATCTGGCGCCCTCTTCTGGAGTGTCTGAAGACAGCTACAGTGTACTTACATTAAATAAATAAATCTTTAAAAAAAAAAAAAAAAAAAAAGAATAAGAGAAAAAAATGTATTATTTATTTTTATTTTATGTGTATGCCTCTTTGCCTACGTGCATGTATGTGTTCCACATGTGTTCCTGGTTCCTGAAAAGCTAAAAGAAGGTTTTGGATCCTCTGATATTGGAGTTAAGAAAATTATGAGCCACTGTGTAGTGCTTGGAACTGACCCTGAGTCCTCTGCAAGAGCAGCCTGTATTCATGGTTACTGAGTCATTCCTTAAGCACTAGGCTTACTAAAAATTGAAACAAATATAAATATAGCCTTCAGATTTCAGATATATTGTAACAAATAAAATATAATTTATAATTGGCAATTGACTGCTTTAACAAATTGATAATAATTTACAATTAGCACATAGATTTTAACTGAAATGCAGCTGTTTTGTTTTTTAAATAACAGTTTGCTTTCCAAATATAGGCATTTTTGTGGTGTTATTTTAGTAGCCCTTAGTTTTAGGTAGTAGATGGGGAAATGTCAACCACTAATACATTTAAAATTGTTCAGGCTCTAAGTACTTTACCTTAAAATTGTACTAAAAATCTTTTTTTGTTTCAATTTTAGGGTGAAAAGGTAAACTATGAAAAATTCAGAAATTGGCTTCTTCTAAACAAAGATGCTTTTACCTTCTCTCGCTGGCTGTTGTCTGGGGGTGTATATGTGACCCTCACTGATGACAGTGACACTCCTACTTTCTACCAAACTCTGGCTGGAGTCACACATTGTAAGTAATGAGATTATATTGTTTCCGTTCACCTTTAATAATTTGCCTGATAATAACAATATGCTTAAAAAGATGAAAGGGTTTTTGTCACTGCTTTTTTCTTTTAGTAAATAATCAATGAGATGCTGGAGTATGGAAAGAATAGCTCTTTACTAATTGTCCTTAATAAAGCTGTATTACTTTCCTGAGCTGTTTGCTGCAGATTGCCATGATTTATAAACTGAAACAAGAGAGAACTATAGTATCTAGGAGTTCCACTGGTTGAAGGGACTCCTGGTAGAGGAAGAACTCATCCTTCTCCCTGCCGTCAGGAATCAGAAGCATTCCTTATCTGTTACTGGGTTGTTGTTTGTGCTTTTGGTTTTTTAAGATAGGGTTTCTCTGTGTAGCCCTGTTTGTTCTGGAACTTGCTCTGTAGACCAGCCTGGCCTGCCTCTCCCTCCGAGTGCTGAGATTAAAAGTGTGCACCACCATAGACCAGCTGCCTGGCTTTTTTAAAATATGGTTTCAGGATTTTGAACTCTGGTCCTCATAACTACACAGCAAGCATTTCACTAATTTAGGTGTCTGTCCTATCAGAAGGTTTTTTTCTTCTTTGAGTTTTTTTAATTTTTAATTTTACTTTGGGCGTATGGATGTGTACCACATATGTACAGAAGCCTGCAAAGGTCAGAAGAGGCATTGGGTTCCCTGGAACCAGAGTTAGAGATGTTTACAAGCCACTACATGGGTGCTGGACACTCAACCTGGGTCCTCTGTAAGAATAGTAAGCACTCTTTTTTTCGAGACAGGGTTTCTCTGTATAGCCCTGGCTGTCCTGGAACTCACTTTGTAGACCAGGCTGGCCTCAAACTCAGAAATCTGCCTGCCTCTGCCTCCTGAGTGCTGGGATTAAAGGTGTGCGCCACCACACTCGGCTAATAGTAAGCACTCTTAACTGAGCTATCTCTCTCTGTCCCCTTTCCAAGGTGGTGGTAGTATTATTATTCAGTCTAGTTGTTACCAGGTCTGCCCTCCCACAGTTCTTCATCCCATTCCTCCTCCCCCATCTCCAAGAGGGGCCTCAAGTCTCTCAAGGGTTAGGCACATCTTCTCCCACTGAGGCCAGACCAGGCAGTCCTCTGATGTATATGTCAGGGGCCTTGGGCCAGCTCATTTATGCTGCCTGGTTGGTGGCTCAGTGTTTGAGAGATCACAAGGTTAGTTGAGACTGCTGGTCTTCCTGTAGGGTTGCTCTCCTCCTCAGCTTTTTCCAGCCTTTCCCTAATTCAGCCACAGGGGTCTCCGACTTCAGTTCAATGGTGGGGTGTTAAGTATCCGTGTCTGTCTCAGTCAGCTGCATGTTGGGCCTCTGGGAGGGCAGCCATATTAGGCTCCTGTCTCTAAGCACACGGTAGCATCAGTAATAGTGTCATTACTTGAAAGAAAGCTTGGGAGAAGGCTTGGTACTTTACCTAGTGTTTCTCTAAAGAAAAGAAGACAGTTTCTTTTTTATAATCACCATACCTCATCATAGAATAAATGGACATATTATTACGAGTAGAGGTGACATCTCATTTAGATACCAGGTTCCAACTCCTCTGCTTGCTAAAATTTTAGGTTATTTTTTGTTGTGTTCATGACTTAGAATAGTTTTCTTTATGAATTTTTAAAATTAGCATGCAAAGTAATGCATGCTTCATTGCAGCATATTCATATCTTTATCTCACTTTTGGGGGGGGGGACCATCAACATCCAACGCTTTTTTTTATTAACAGTAAGATCCAGGGTTAGTTTTTGTAGCCTCGGCTGGCCCTTTGGCCTCTGGCATGCTCAAACTTCCAGCCCTTTGAATGGAAATAGGGTTTAGTATAACTGTGTGGGGTGCCTGGTGCCTTGCCAAAATGTCGGTACACCTCTCGGCCCTTCTGAGGACTGGACAGGAACACAGTACCTCTGCCCTTGGGAGACTCCAGGGCCAGCTGGTGAGGATCTTACGCCTTCTACCCCCATGTATACCTACCAATAATAACAATAATAAAATTAAAGATAAAAAACCTAGGGGCTCAGTTGGTAAAGTTCTTGCTGCATAATCATGAATTCAGATACCTACCATCCATGGTAGTGCATGTCTATAATCCTAGTACTGGTGAGGCAGAGACAGGAAGATTCCCTAGAGCTCACTGTCCAGTTAATCTTGCTAAATAAGTTCCAAGTTCATTGAGAGACCATATCTCAAAACATAAGATAGAAGAGGCTAATGAGATCACTCATTTGGTAAAGTACTTTCTGTACACATGTGGAGACCTGGGTTGGATCCCTGGTACCCACTGAACAGACAGCTGCTGTGATATAGATCTGTAACTCTGGTGTGTTAGTAGAGGCAGAGACAAGTGAATTCCCAGGGACTCGCTTATTACCCAGGCTTGCCAGAAGGCTTAGCTCCAGGTTCAATGAGAGGGTTTGTCTCACAAAATAAGATGGAGAGCAACAAGGAAAGACACTTGACCTCCACCTCTGGCCTCCACATATCCATACATAGACATAGGCACCTACATGCACAGCTACACACACATGCATATGCCACATACCCAAACACACGCAATTATTTAAAATTATCTGGTAGTTTCATATATTTATATTATTTTAATCATTTTGCTACTCCTTCCCAAGTCCTGTGACTCACACCCTCCCTCTCCCATTTGAACCCTTCTTAACAACGCTCCTGCCTACTTTAAAAAAAAATTATTTATTATTTATTATGAATACAGCATTCCTCCTGCACGTGTCTATCTGCAAGCCAGAAGAGGGCATCAGATCCCATTATAGTTGGTTGTGAGCCACCATGTGGTTGCTGAGAATTTAACTTAGGACCTCTGGAAGAGCAGCTAGTACTCATCCTCTGAGCCATCTCTCCAGCCCCTCTCCTGCCTACTTTTATGTCTGCTTTTTGCCCAGTCATTGAGAGTAAGTGGAAGGTGGAGCAAGGGTAACTTATCTATGGCTGCACCACTGAAGAAATGACCCTTCTACTCAAGAATGCCTAGCTGCTAATACACTTTTTAGGGCTTCATGGGACCCTTCCCCATCTGAATGCAGTGTTGGAAGGCTCAGTCTTGTGCAGGTCTTATGCAGAGAACCACAGCTGCAGTGAGTTCATGAGAGCTATAGCTGTGTTATATCTAGAGACATCTTTTGGATACATATCTCATTAATAGTCTTGACTTTTGTTGCCTTTCCATTCTTCCCTCCATGGTACTCACTTATAGCTGTCCCAGTTAGGGCCAAGTACTCCACCATCCCCCCTTTCTCAGCATGTTGGCCAGTATGGGTTTCTGAATTAACTGCTGCCCACTGCAGTAAGAGGTTTCTCTGATGAAGACTGGACACAGCAGTAGTCTGTAGGTATAAACATGAATATTTAGGCTAAGGTAAGAACTTTGCAGAAGAATATTCAATGTCCTTGATCATAAGTACCTATTGAACTTTGTTTCTTACTATATATATGAAATAAAAGCTCAACAGATGGTTATTATTCCTTAAAGTTATTTATTGAATGTTTAAGTGAGTTTAGTTAAATTCAAGAACATTGCTATAAACAAAGTGAAAACTTTAACTTAAGCATATTTCTAATTGGGAGAAGCAAAAATAAACAAAGGTAGGTAAACAAATTATATCAGATGTTGATAAGCATATGGAGTGGAGGAGAATCTTTGAATGTGGTAGTTTAGATGGTTTGAGGATGTGACATCTGAATAAAGTCTGAAGGAGTCTGAGATTAAGCTATTTAGGTATCTCAGAGAATGTTGTGAAGCCTTGAAACAGAGTAATGGAAGAACCCTATTAATATTTTTCTTTTCCCATGTTTTGTGTTCTGTCTGACTTGTGGTTTTTTTTTTTTAGATATTTTCTTTATATACATTTCAAATAACCCCATAAACCAAATTATCATGTTCTTTTTTTAAAGCCACTAAAGACATATATATACATACATACACACACACATATATATACACACACATACACATATATACATATGTATGTATGTGTGTGTACATATATATATATATATTTATTTATTTATCAGGATTAACTAACTACCCAAAAGGGCATTTTGAGTTTATAATCTTGTATGATTTGATTCTTAGTGGAAGAGTCAGACATCATTGATCTGGAGAAACGGTATTGGCTACTGAAGGCCCAATCCCGAACTGGACGTTTTGACTTAGAGACCTTTGGTCCATTGGTTTCACCACCTATTCGCCCTTCTCTGAGTGAAGGTAGGAAATGTTCCTTGTTTTTTTTTTATTTTGGTTTTGGTTTTGGTTTTGGTTTTTTTAAACAAGCAAAACCCAAATGTTCATTCGGTAAGTAAATAGACTAAATCAAGTAAATAAATTGAATCGATCTTATTTCTAACCAAAACAGATTTAACTCTGACAAACTATATTCCTGTAGATTTCATAGCTCTTTGCTTAATAGTATAGTGATGAGGTCATTGTCCTTAGCTTCATATTTTACTTTTGTGGCCTTGCCTAAGTCAGTTAGTCCTGTGTACCTGAATGTCCTTCCATGTACGATTGATGTACACAGGTATCAGTAGTATGACAGTGCTCTACTAAGGAGTGCCACTGGGTAGGATTGTGCAAAGGGCAGTGAACTCCAGGTATCCTCATGTGATCTGTTTCTTCCTCAGCCACCTGTTTTTCATTCACATAAGACTTCACTGGTGCTCCCTCCCCCAAAAAGAGAATGGAAGGTTCTAGATAAGAGTATCTCTCTCCCTAGTCATGTGCCTAGAAGAAGCATACTTTGCCCTTTCTGCAACTTCATCTCACTCAGCTATGAGAATTCATTTACATTGTAAAGTCAGTTAAACTTAAAAAGTCAATTAAAAAAAAAAAGATTATCTCTGTGATCTGGTATAGCTCCAGTATGTTTGGTTTTTCCTTTTAAAAATAAAGACTATTGGGTGTTGAGGCACACACATTTAACCCCAGCACTGAAAGCATATCTCTGAGTTTGAGAAACCCTGTTTTGAAAAGCCAAAATAATAAAAAATAAATAAAAGAATAAAATAAAAGAATATAAAGAAGCATTGTGGATGACACTGTTAAACATCATATTTAATCATATTGAAATCTGAATGCTTGGGTTTTGCTTTTGATTATTACATGGTTTTTGGCTTTTTACTTCTTTTTTTCTTTAGACTTATTGTTTTGCCTGAATATATGTGTATATGCTCCATGTGCATGCCTGGGCCTTTGAGATGGGATCCCCTGAAACTGGAGTTAGAGATGGTTGTAGCCACCATGTAGGTGCTGAGAAGTAAATATGAGTCCTCTGTAAGAACACAATGCTATAACCAGTTGAGCCATCTCTCCAGCCTAGTTTATAGACTTTTCTTGGGAAATTTATCTTTCTAAATTTATTACTTTGTTTTTGTTTTCATTTTCTTGTTTTTGTTTTCTGTGTATAGGTGTTTTGTCTACATGTATATATGTGCACCTTCACAAAGGCCATTAGGAGGACCTTAGGTTCCCTAGGACTGGACTTAAACATGGTAGTTATGAGCTACCATGTGAGTGCTGGGACACAAGCCCAAGTCTTCCAGAAGTGCATTCAGTGCTTTTAACTGCTGAGTCATCTCTCCAGCTCATTTTTGTTTTTGAGACAGCATCTCATATGACATAAACTCACTTTAAACTCACTAACTAGCTAAGGTGATCTTTAATTTTGTCTCCGCAAGTGCAAGGATTATAGGTATGTACCACTGTGCCTGGCTTAGTTCTCTAATATTGAAACTGAGACAGTAAGTTAAATAGATTTTTGTAACATAGGATCTTTTTCTTTTTTTTTAAATACCCAGGATATTTAAATAGTATTCCTTAGTGGAGCTAGAACACATAGCACTCTGGGTTGGTTTCTCTCTCTCTCTCTCTCTCTCTCTCTCTCTCTCTCTCTCTCTCTCTCTCCTCCCCTCCCTTTCCATCCTCTTTTTTTCCATCCTTTTTTTTCACTGTGTGCGTGCGTGCACACACGTGCATGTGTGTGTGTGTGTGTGTGTGTGTGTGTGTGTATGAGAGAGAGAGGGAGAGAGAGAGAGAAATGTGTTTGCATCTTCACATGAGTATATGCACACATGTGCTATGGCACGTATGGAGCACGTATGGTGCTTAGAGGACAGCTTGAGAGCAGGTTCTCTTCTTCCACCACGTGGATTTCAGGAATCTAATTAAGTCGTCTGGCAGCCTCAGCCTGCTCAGACATCTTTTTGGCAAGTACCCGGGCTTCTACCTGTTCAACAATGTAGTTCTATTTTTATCTTTTGGGAATTAGGTGGTTGGTGTGGTGGATTGTTGGTGTTCTTGGAGAGAGTAGAAGTGGAGGAAGATTGGCTGATTAATATACATTGTTTACATGTATGAAATTGTCAAAAATAAGATTAAATTCTAATAGAAAAAAGAATTGGGATGTTTGTACGTAATTTTATTTGAAATAGTCCATAGTTTACTTAAAAAAATGAAAAATCACAAGATGAAAATTTAAGTCCCTGTCTTCTTAAATTTAAAATACTTACATGTGAAAGTTTTACAAAAATGGTACTGTAGTAGAGTTTCTAACAGTAATGTATTTCCTTTTCCAGGAAAAGTTTTATGAAAGTTTATTAATGATGCAGTAATATATATTTGAATATTCACATTATAAGCTCAATTTTCTCCTTTTGCCATATTCTTCTGTCTTTATATGGATAGTTGTTACACTATTTCTGACCTTTCTGGATACTTAATTTTCATTTGTCACCTTTGAGAAATGTGGTGTCGTTAAGCTATTGGATAATTTGTACTAGAGAAAGTAAAAACAGACATAAGCAGACATTAAAGGAGTGTAATATGTTCTGCTGGAGGAGGGAGTTTCGGTTGTAATTATACTACAGGAAAAAAGAAATGTTTCCTTAGAAAATTGGAAGCTTTTTGGTTATATTTTGTTTTTTGGTTTTTTTATTCTTTTTTTTTTTTTAAAGATTTATTTATTTATTATATGTAAGTACACTGTAGCTGTCTTCAGACACTCCAGAAGAGGGCGCCAGATCTCATTACAGGTGGTTGTGAGCCACCATGTGGTTGCTGGGATTTGAACTCTGGACCTTCGGAAGAGCAGTCGGGTGCTCTTACCCACCGAGCCATCTCACCAGCCCTTTTGGTTTTTTTAATGTAGCCACTTGTCTTAGTGTTTCATTGCTGTGAAAGACACTATGGCAACAGCAACTCTTAAAAAGGCAAACATTTCATTGGGGCTGGCTTATAGTTTCACAGGTTTAGTCCATTATCATGGGAGCAAGCGTGACGGACATGGTGCTGTAGCTGAGACTTCTACATCTTGATCCAGTGGAAGCAGAAGAAGACTGTGTGACACATTGGCCATAGCTTGGACATAAGAGACCTAAAAGGCCATCCCCATAGTAACACAGTGACATAGTGGCAAGGCCACACCTCCTAATAGTGTCACTCCCTATGAACCAAACATTTAAACGCATGAGTCTGAGGATCATTTCTATTTAAAACACTACACCACCTTATAAGAGACATTCTTGACTTCATAAACGTGTTAACATAACATTAGAAAGTTTTTTGACTATGATTCATAGTATATATTATTATTATTATTATAGGCTTATTTAACGCTTTTGATGAAAATCGTGACAATCACATAGACTTCAAGGAGATATCTTGTGGGTTATCAGCCTGCTGCAGGGGCCCCCTGGCTGAAAGACAAAAATGTAAGTGTGATAAACAGTGTCTGTAAAGTGTCACGTTATGATATTATGTAAAGACAGAATTAGCTATCATCCATTTAACATCATTTGTGGATTAAGGATTGAGTTTCTTAACTCTCAGGTTGTCAAATAATGACCTGATAATTGGTGATTTGTGAGTTAAGTCTAAGGAAGCATCAACCTAGTTTGGATTCTTTTAAGTTACTAATAAAAATGGTTTTCTTGGAAAAATCTGTAATTCATATTAAATTTTGATAAATGGGAAAACAGTTGTTTCCAGTCCGGGTCTTTTTTTTTTTTTTTTTTTTTCCCCAGTTTTTTCAAGACAGGGTTTCTCTGTGTAGCCCTGGCTGTCCTGGAACTCACTTTGTAGACCAGGCTGGCCTCGAACACAGAAATCCACCTGCTTCTGCCTCCCAAGTACTGGGATTAAAGGCGTGGGCCACCACCACCCAGCTTGGAGACCGGACTTATCTTGGTCTCACCTAGCACTCTTGATCTTCCTCTCTCAGCTAGAATACTGAATTTGTAGGTACAAGCCACCAAACATAACTGAAAAATTTAAATATTAGGAAATATTTGGTTAGTCTATAGAGTATTTTGTGTCATGCATAATTTGAAACATAGCTTTTCGTCTTTCATTTATATACATTAATATTCTATTTACAAGATAAAATTGTAATTGGACATAATTTTCTCAAACTCTAAAATGGCATTTTTATCTAACAGTCTGAACGCATAATTTATAAGCATAAGTATATATTATATTATATTAATAAACATTAATCATTTTGAGGAATTGTGACAGTTTACTTGGGTTTAGTATATATATATATATATTTTTTTTTATTTCATAAATGGAGCTTCACAAATGTCTGTTTTGGTATTGTGTTCGATATTTTTTTAATCTATTTTAGCAATGTACACTGAATTAATTTACTATAGTAATTAACAGAAGGTTTAAAAGGCTTTTTGTTGTTGTTGTTGTTGTTGTTGTTTTCAGGACAGGATTTTTCTGTATAGTACTGGCTGTTATCTGAGATTATATTAGCCCTAAAATCTGCCTACCTCTGCTTCCCAAATTCTGAGATTAAGTCATGTACCACTATACCCAGTTTATGAAGAGAGTTTTTTGTTTCATTGTTGTTTTGTTTTGTTTTGTTTTGTTTTGTTTTGTTTTGTTTTGTTTTGTTTTGTTTTGTTTTGTTTGAGTCAGGGTTGATCTGAGTAACAGCCCTGGCTGACCTGGAATTCGCTCTATAGACCAGGCTGGTCTTGAACTCAAGAGATCTACCACTCTCTGCCTTCCTGAATGCTGGGGTTAAAGGTGTACAAATCTAGGTTTCTTTTTTTATTCATTATTCCAAACTGGTTAAATATCTGTATTTACTTGTTTATTTGCTTTGTTGAAATGGGGTCTTAACTATGTAGCTCAGACTAACCTTGAACTCATAAAAATCCACCTGCTTCCCAAGTACTGGGATTAAAGGCATGTATCAACACACCCAGCAAAATGCTTTTCATTGAAATTGAATGTCTGTAAGGAAATTAAAACCTCTTTTGTTCACTTGATGTTAATTATTGCCTTTCAAAATTTAAAGCTTTGGGTCAATGAAGTGACTCATTGGGTAAGAGAGCTTGCCACCAAGTCAGACAACTTGCATTGGATCAGAGGGAACCCCCACATGGTAGAGAGAGAGGACTGACTCACACAAGGTGTCCTCAGACTTTCGTGTACACTCAAATATACACACTAAGTAAATACATGTAATTGAAAATAGTTTTTTAATTTTAAATCTTCTTTGGTGTTTTGTTTTGTTTTTGCTGGTCAACTAGAAATTAATAAACCAGAGTGATTTATTTAGAGTTAGTTATAATTACATAGTAATTGCTCTTTCCATATAAAGTTTCTCCATAAACTTTACTAAGGAATTGAAATTACACTTGATAAAAATAATATTATATGTAAATTATATTCTTTAGACAGATAAAATAGAAGTTGGGAGTCTAATTCTCAATGCAGATGGAATTTTAAGCATAGGAGGAAAAGGTCTTCAATGATGAGTCTTGAGTGAGAAGCTAACTTAAGGAAGGGGATACAGCTGACTAAGTGCTAAGACTAACTTAAGGGAGGGCATGTAGCTGAGAGCAAAAAAAAAGCATGTGCATAGCATGTCCAAGGCTCAGGTTTGATTCAGCAGCACCAGGGAGAAGAGAGAGATTCAAAGATGTGTATTGCCTCTTGAAAATCTGTAAGGTAACGTTTCTTATAGAATGACTTAGCCCTTTCTTTCTAGTCTATAAGAAAGGTAGCTCTGGATTTGGCTGATGGATAGATAGGTCTCTTTACCTGGGTAGTAACCTAGAGATAGTCATGAGGTCTGTTCACAATTCTACATGTTACAATAATGGTAATAATATAATGCTATATATAGTATGGTCTACTCCTTATGGGAACTGCTACAGCACATACTGACTTAGAAAACCAAGTAATTGTACAGGGTAGCTTCTAATGAAATGCATCATATTTCAGAATCTAAAAGTAAGTTCCCTTTATAAGAATATCTTGTCATTAGTTTGCTTCAAGGTGTTTGATGTTGACCGTGATGGAGTTCTCTCCAGGGTTGAACTGAAAGACATGGTAGTTGCACTTTTGGAGGTCTGGAAAGATAACCGCACTGATGATATTCCTGTAAGTTCTGATTCTTTTTGTTTGTTGGTTGGTTTTTGAAGCAGGATTTTAATGTTGCTAAAACTGATATGTGAAATGCCCCATGTCCTGCTGAGTTCAGATTTTTTGCTAGGTAGATGGAATGAATGTCTGGAAAAAAAGAAAGAAAAGAAAAATGAATTGTTTTTTATATGTCAAGGGACTAAAAATTATATGCATTACTCTTTTGGATTTCTTTTTAAAGGAATTGCATATGGATTTGTCAGACATTGTAGAAAGGATATTGAATGCACATGATACCACAAAGGTGAGACTGGCTATAAGTAATTTTTCTCTAAAAATACTATGTGTGTTAAATCAAGATGTATAATTTATATTATATGTATAATTTAAATGACTTCTACATTATCACCACTTATCTGGTCCGGTGGTAAAATACCTTTACATCGTTTCTAAAAATAGAGGTCTATTCCATCCTTAACAGCAACTCAGTGAAGTCTAATATATGAATTAAGTAGACACTTCCCTTTACAGCTTTAGTTTATATATTTTTTTCTTCCATTTAATAAATTATGCTAGGGACTGGAGAGATGGCTCAGTGGTTAAAAGCACTGACCACTCTTCCAAAGGTCCTGAGTTCAAATCCCAGCAACCACATGGTGGCTCACAACCATCCATAATGAGATCTGACACCCTCTTCTGGAGTGTATGAAGACAGCTACAGTGTACTTACATATAATAAATAAACCTTTTAAAATAAGTAAGTAAGTAAATAAATAAATAAACAATACTAAGGCTAGCTTTATTCTGAATAAAGGATACCAAACCATAAATGGTTCTATTATATTAGTTTAAAAACAGAAGAAAAGCTAACAGTGGTAGAATTTGAGGTTGTGATTTCTGTTGTTAAAGACCTTTTAGATGACCATGGGGCCATGGAAGTTTATCTTACAAATAATAACTTCCTTGAATTACTTAGTTTGGTAAGACTTATTGGTAGCAGTATCATAACAGATTTACCTTTGGAGCTTGATAGTTTTATTGGTCTCTATGAAATTGAAAATAATTTATGTAGAAAAAATATGTGAAGTACATTTGAAGTAATTTGAATCTTTTTTTTTAAAGATTTATTTATTGATTATATGTAAGTACACTGTAGCTGCCTTCAGACACCAGAAGAGGGAGTCAGATCTTGTTAGGGATGGTTGTGAGCCACCATGTGGTTGCTGGGATTTGAACTCCAGACCTTTGGAAGAGGAGTCGGGTGGTCTTACCCACTCAGCCATCTCACCAGCCCGAATCTTTTAATTCAAATACTGACATGTACTTATTAGCAGACTAGTAAAGAATAGGCCATAATGGTGTTATATAATTGAGGTTTATAAAAAATTAAGTAAGTTTTGTTTGTTTGTTTGTTTTGCATTTGTATTTTGAGACAGGTTTATCTGTGTATCCCTGGATGACCAAACTGGCCTTGAACTCAGAGATCTCCCTGCCTCTGCCTTCTGAGTGCTAGGATTAAAAGCATGAGCCACAATCACCTGGCTTTAGTATTATATTTTTATGTTAAATGGAGTTTCTATTTCTGGCTCCAGTGACCATTGGGCAGATTGGTTAGGGCCTCAGATTGCCATTGTAACCATGATAATAAAGTCGTGACAGAGTAGGACTTGGATATTTTACTGACTCAGCTGGTGTTAAACTCTACACTGTACCAATGATATCTCACAGTTTATCTAAAACATCTATTGTTGATTTTTGTTTCTTGTTGTCACTGGTTTTTGAAACAGGATCTCACTATATGTAGCTCAGGCTGGTCTCAGAACTGAGTAACCAGAAGTGACCTTGAACTTCTGGATCCTCCTGCTTTTTCTACTGTCCAAGTATGGGAATTGAAGATTTGTGCCAGTGTGCTCAGGTTATTTACAAAATTTTATTGAAGAAAGGAAATTGTTAATAAATGATTCATTTTCACTGGCTACTTATTAAAATTACAGGGTTTTTTTTTTTTTCACTTGTAAACTCGTACTAATTGTGATATGTCTTATGTGACCCCATAGTATCTTTTGTATATTACTGGCTTGCTTTTGAAAATATTTCATTCTTGTGCTGTAATAACTGGCATTATTGACAGGAGATGATTTTAAATGTCCCTTTTTTAGATGGGCCATCTTACTCTCGAAGACTATCAGATATGGAGTGTGAAAAATGTTCTTGCCAATGAGTTTTTGAATCTCCTCTTCCAGGTATATTTAAGGCAAATGCAAGATTTGGGAAGGATAACGGTATACTAGTAATTCCGTGTCTTCTATCATGTGTCTCTGTGAGCATATCCAGGCTACAGACCATGTCTTATAAAAACACATAGCTACATTATCTTGAATTCAATAATTATTATTTTAATCTTTTAAATTTTCTCATTTTTGTTAAAATGCTGTAGGTTGTAATGGTTTGGTATATTTGTATTTCTTATGATTTTTCATTTATACTGAGGTATAACTTCCATGTTATACCATGTAAAACAGTTGTGTGAATAAATGGAAATTGGTCTCTTCTTGACAGCTAATATCTAATTGTTATAGATCTAAAACATACACTGCTCGGCTATTGGCAATTTGGAAGTTAGCCTCCATTTTTAAAAAAGTTAAAAACCAATCAACTAAGTTAAATTTTTTTCAGGTAATAATAAATAATTCACCAGTTATCATATTCCCATCTAAAAAGTAGATTTCAGGTAAAGAACATCAAATATTATACAGTTTAATCATTAGCACCCCTAGTAAGATGTGATTATCCTTTTGTTTTTCCCTAGGTATGCCACATAGTTCTGGGGTTAAGACCAGCTACTCCAGAAGAAGAAGGACAAATTATTAGGTAAGTTTATAGTTTCTAGGCTTTTTATTACATAGCTAAAATTTCTAATACTTGAACACATTAGTTATTAAGGAACAGTTTATCTTGCTTTAATTATAACAGTACAGCTGTTTTTTAAATTGCATGTCGAGACCAACATGGTGGCCCATGTTTAAAAACCCTTTTACTCTTAGCACTTGGGAGGCCTAGGTAATTAGACTCAAAAAACAAGTCTCAAAAAAGAAAAAAAAGCCAGGTGTGGTGATGGGCATTTTAAATCTTAAATCCTAGCACTGATAAATCAGAGACAAGAAAACTTCTGAGTTGGAAGCCAGCCTAATCTACCCTAGTGAGTTCCAAGATAGCCAGGGCTACACAGAGAAACCCTGTGTGAAAAACAAAAATTAGAAGTAGAAAATATTTTTTTAATTATATTCCTAGCAGGTGGGCAGTATGCTGCACGCCTTTAATGCCAGCACTGGGAAGACAGAAGCAGGCAAGTCTCTGTGAGTTTGAGGCCATCGAAGTCAGTCTATAGAGCAAGTTCCAGACAGCCTGGGCCACATAGAGAAATCCTGTCTGGAAAAACAAACAAACTCTCTAGCTAAGAAACTAGAATAATTTAAAAGTCAAATTATGTTTAGCATTAAAATTATACTGGGACTGTCTCTCAGAGGTAGAAAACTGCAGTCTCGTAAAATTATCAAAAGAATTTTCAGAGCAGCAAGAAAAAAGCAAGTGTCCTAATGGAAGAACTTCAGTAAGGGGTAGCCAACTTTGTCATAAAAAAGCATAGAACTAACAAGGGTAGAAAAACAACTAAGAATTTAATATTGAACAAAACTCTCTTTAAATGACTTGCACTAGGGAAAGAGGTAAAGGAAAGTAGGAAGGAAAAAGAAATGATTTAGGTTTCCAGTTAACTTCCAGATAATGGCTCCAAAAGGATTCACTTACAAAGTAACTTAGACTTCCTCACAATCTAAAACTTCTGTATCTAAAAGTCAACCTAAAAGATGAAAGTCAGTATTAACAAACTGTATTATCCATAATTCTTTAATAACCAGAATGTGTAAAGAACTGCTACAACAACTCAACAGCCACAAAGATAACTGGTTAAAATATACACAACAGGCAGCACCCTTAGCAGTTGCCACCAAAGGAATCAAGCAAAAAAATACTTAGGGGAATACTGCCTAAGGGAATGACTTCTCTGGTATGGTGCACTTGTTCACTGTCACCTGACTGGATGTCTGAAGCCCTGGGTTCTATATTTGAAACTCACGTGGAGGGTGAAGGAGAAAACTAAGACTTTTAAGTTTCCCTCTGGTTTCTACACATGCAATGGTACACACACACACACACACCACTGCATGTTTGTGTGAGATACTACTAACAAAATAGAGAACTACAGATGGTTACATAATGTTTGCATTAGTGAATATTTTTCCATCAGAAATACTCAAATGCTATTCAGGCACATAGAAAGATAAACAATATAATGGATTGTTACGGGACTAAAATCAAAACCACAATGAAATTCTGGTTCTTAACCCCTAGGATGGTTCTAAAATTTTTTTTTATTTTTTTAATTTATTTTTGCTAACATATAAAGAGTTAGGTTTATTATTATAGTATTTTTTTTCCTTTTTAAAAAACCTTTTAATTATTTGTTTCACATCACACACTCCAGTCCCACTCATCTCCCTGTCCCCTCATCTGCCCTCCACCCTTGCAACCTCTCCCCCAAAATAGAAAACACACAAATGAACAAACAAAAATTAAACAAGACAAAATATAGAAATCATTTGATCATGAAAGCTGTAGTGTGTCTGTGTATCCCATGGTATACCTCTCTGTCCACACATCTTCACTTGCAAATCTTCATTGTAATAAGTCACTTACCTGGTTCAAGGTTTCTGGCTATGTGACACCATCAGTATCCTCACTGGGGTCCTCACTGTGACACCTCTTGGTTACCCTGTTGTTGCCCTCTGTCATGGAGATCCTGCAACTTTGGATCAACAGGACCTGCTCTTTCATGCACCCAACAGTCCACAGATAATGTAGATTTTGAAGTGGGCCAACTCACAGCCCTGGATCTGGGGCTGAGTAACAGCTAAGCTGGCTCTCCCTTATCCACACCACCAAGATGAGCTCTCTAACACTTCTCTAGCTAGGCCACCGAATGCTGCCATCAGCAGGAGGCAGGGTCAGTTCTTCAGCTCTCATGCCTTCAAGGCCAGCTCATCCCAACCCATGCTTCTAGAGTCAGCTCCACTGTGCTACCCAATCAAGCCAGGAAGCCCACTCTCCCAAGCACTGCAGCCAGCCAGTGAGGGTTATTACAGAATTTTTCAAACAAAATTTGCACTGCATCTTATTTTTGTGAGAAAGGGAATGTGATGGAGTATATGTGGCAGTCAGAGGACAGCTTACAGTAGTCTTTTTTTCCTCCCATCATGTAGGTCACTGTTTTAGTTACTGTTCTATTGCTGTGACAAAACACTGTGACCAAGGCAACTAACTTACAGAAGCGTTAACTTGGTGCTTGCTTACCTTTTCAGAGGATTAGTCCATGACCATCTTGTCAGGGAGCTTCATGGCAAGCATGGTACTTGAGCAGTAGCTAAGAGCTTACATCCTGTTCTACAGGCAGCAAGTAGAAAAGGGGAGAAAAACTGATCCTGGTGTAGGCTTTCCAAATCTCAAAGCCCCCCAGTGACACACCTCCAACAAGGCCACACCTCCTAATCCTTTCCAAACAGTTCCATTAACCAGGGACCAAGCAGTCAAACATATGAGCCTGTGGGAGCCATTCTCACTCAAACCATCACCGTAACCTGTTGGCTAGGCCATTGGCCTCAAGCTCCAGGAGTCTACCTGTTACAGCCTTTGTGTTTGAATTTTAGGCATGCACTACTCCACCTGAGTTTTCTATAGTGCTGGAGATCCAAAGTGGGGTCCTTGTACTTGTTTGTTAAGTACTTTATCCACCGAGCTATTTTTCTAACCTCAAACTGTATGTGAATGGTATTTCATAGTGGCCGGTAACTATTTAGATTGACTTACTGGTAGAATAGTGTTCCACTGCACTAATTGAAGTGGTGACAGTCTCTACTGAGTACATTTTCTTTTTTGTTTTTCTATTTTGAAATTTCTAAGGAAAGAGAAGACGTTTCTAGTGGTAAATTGCAGTCTTGCATTCAGTTTGAAATTTTTCTTCTCATGTATTGGATTTCTTTTGTATGTGCAGAGGATGGTTGGAACGAGAAAGCAGGTATGGTCTGCAGCCAGGACACAATTGGTTTATCATCTCCATGCAGTGGTGGCAACAGTGGAAAGAATATGTCAAATATGTGAGTTAAATTCCTGTGTACATACACTTCTTAGTAAGACTTTGAACTATCAGACTGTAAAACTACTATCCAGTAATAAAATGTGCTAACTTAGACCAAGATTTTAAGGACAAGGAAATGAATATTTATAAAAATTGATATAGAACAGGCTCAGTGTATGCATTGCTACACAGATTTTTCGCTTGTCACCAACCCTTTAAAAAAAATAATGCCTACTTATGTTACATGTTGTTTGTGTTATTTAATTCTTATATCTCTGTAAGGAAGATGATAATATATTCATTTTACCTGTGAGGAATTTGGTACTGAGAGAAAAAGAAACCGGGATATCTTCCTCAGTGTAGACCTGGGATCCAGTATAGGAACTGTTTTTTAAAGTGTGTATTGTCAACACATCATTCATATTGTTCTTCACCTTTTGCACTAAAAAAACTGAGTTAGAGGTTGCTCCATGGTGCCCCACACCTTTAATCCTAGCGTTTGGAAGGCAGAGTCAGATGAATCTCTGTGAGTCTACATAGGGAGTTTTTAGACTGTTAGAACTACATAGACTTTGTCTCAAAAAACAAAACAAAACAAAACAAAACAAAAAATAAGGGGTGGTAGTGTCCCTCACCTTTAATCTCAGCACCTAGGAGGCAGAGGCAGGTGGATCTCTGTGAGTTCGAGGCCAGCCTGGTCCACAGAGCAAGTTCCAGGACATCCAGGGCTACACAGAGAAACCCTGTCAAATCATCTGAACCAAATGTGCTTTTTGATTACTTGGAATACCTTTTTTCATTCTTTTTCCCCTAAGGTAGTATCTGTCCTTTATGATAAAGTGTGTTTCTTGGAGACATAAGAAAGATGAATCCTGGGCTGGAGAGATGGCTCAGCGGGTAAGAGCACTGACTGCTCTTCCGAAGGTCCTCAGTTCAAATCCCAGCAACCACATGGTGGCTCACAACCACCCGTAATGAGATCTGACACCCTTTTCTGGTGCGCCTGAAGTCAGCTACAATGTGCTTATGTATAATAATAAATAAATCTTTGGGCCGAAGCAAGCAGGGACTGAGCGAGCGGAGTTGACCAGAGCAAACAGAGGTCCTAAAATTCAATTCCCAACAACCATCTGTACAGATACAGTGTACTCACATACATAAACAAATCTGAGAGAGAGAGAGAGAGAGAGAGAGCGAGCACGAGAGCGAGCGCGAGCAAGCTCGTGCCAGCCAGCCAGCCCTGTTTTCTAAGTCAGTCCGTCTTTTTGTTAGGGAATTAAGACTATTGATATTGATACTGAGTTTTTGTTGAACAGTGTTTGTTAATTCCTGCTGTTTTGTTGTGGTGGTGGCAGTGGTCTTTTGTTGTTGTTGTTGTCGTTGTTGTTGTTAAATGTTCTGAGATTATTCCTTTTGTCCTTCTTGTGTCCTATGTAGAGCTAACCTTGTGGACATAAATGTCTTAAATTTGTTTTTATAATGAACTTTTTTTCTTCTCCTTTGATTGTGGCAGTTTTGCTGTATGTAATAATCAGGGCTGGCAACTCTGGCCTTTCAGAGCTTGTTTATATGGTACAGTCTTTTCTCAGTGCCCTGATGAGTATATGTGACTATATTATATAAATATATTGAGGGCATTGTATATGTATATGTGCATACACATACTTATTCCTCCCTTAAGGAAGTAAAATTTAATTATATAGAAAATGGCTTTATCAACTCACAATGATAAAAATATTAAATATTTATGACATTTGTTATATTAAGATTAATTCTTGAGGAGGTGCAAAGATGGTTCAGTGGTTAAGAACACTCTAACTTCTCTACCATAGGGTCTAGGTTCAATTCCCATGACCCACGTAGCTCTTTACAACCATCTGTAACTCTTAATTCCAAAGGATTCAACAGCCTTCTCTGACCTACAGGGCACAAGTGTTACACAGACACATGGAGGCAAAACACCCATACACATAAAATACAACAGAGTAAGTCCTTAAAAATTAATCCTTTAATAGCTACATACTTGTCAGATTGTTAAATTTGTCTTCTTTATGGTTTTAGGATGCCAGCCCTGTTGTAATTGAGCCATCATCTGTTCTAAATGGAGGAAAATTTTCATTTGGAACAGCAGCACATCCTATAGAGCATGGAGAAGATAGAATCAGTAATAACCTTGGTTATATGAATACCACAGAAGAGAAATACTCAGACAACATTTCTTCTGCATCTGAAGCCTCAGAGTCTACTGGCACTGGTAAGGATAGTTTGTTCCCATGGGGCTCAGCAATGTTTTTGACACAGGTTCTCATATAACCCAAACTAGCCTTGAACTTGCTCTGTAGGAAGTCCTGCAGTCCTGGGGAAGATCTTGAACTTCTAAAACTCCTGCCTTTACTTCCTAAGTACTGGGATTACAGGCATGTACTACACAATACTCATGACTATTCTTAGCTGATCTATTTTTGAGGTTAGAGTATTGAAATCACGCTTCAATTCAAAGTAAGATGTTTTGAATGAAGTGGTTAATTATAAAATCCTTGAAAATACTAGAGCTTTTTAAGTAAACTCATAATTTCGCAATATGAAAGTATTCACCTTTCATTAGCCAAGGCATATTGCTATTTAATCTACTTTGTCAATAAATTCAGTACAGTGAAAACAGATTTTAAGAAAATAAAGTTACCAGTCTCCAGAACTCTTTAACCATAAACATGCCTTTATAAAGGATTCAGATCTTCGCATCAGACTGGCTCAACAGCACGGTCCAGAATTTTGAAGGTTAAATACCACATTAATACTTCCCATAAATCACTTCTGTCATCTATAACTTACTTATCTGAAACTTAATGGCTCTGTACTTACGGAGAAGATAATTTGGTACTGCTGAAATACATCCAATTGAGAATGACCCCTCTTAATTGCCTATAAGTTAACAAAACTCTCAAACATCTCCCGTCTTTATTTTCTCTTCTGACATTTTCTCCCATTGTCTGTGGGAGTAGTAAGCAAACTAGCAAAGCTAGCATTCTCACTTCATTCTGTTTAGAGTCTACTGTCTACTGTTTCTCTTCCCTGTCTGGCACTTCAGAAATCATTTAGCACTTCTAGAAGTATTATGCTCTGCTTTAACACCACATTTCACTCTTCATGTTTTCTCTCCATTTCCCTTTCCTTTTCCTTCTGCTTTTGATGCTAAGAGTTATGTCCAGTGTATCATATGTGTTAATAACTTCACGTTCTGCTATAAATCTTATTATAAGCCTTAGCCCTTCACCTAAAAGAAACAAGATTATTTCTTAACCCTGTCTAAATTTCTTTTTTTTTTTTTTTTTTTTTTTGGTTTTTCGAGACAGGGTTTCTCTTTATAGCTCTGGCTGTCCTGGAGCTCACTTTGTAGACCAGGCTGTCCTCGAACTCAGAAATCCGCCTGCCTCTGCCTCCCGAGTGCTGGGATTAAAGGCGTGCGCCACCACGCCCGGCTTCTTTTTTTTTTTTTTTTTTTTTTTTCTAAATTTCTGTCTAATGTGTATTTTATTATTTAGCATTGCTACCCAGAAATAGAAGGTTACAAAACAGTTGATAACTAGAATTGAAATATTTAAAAATATCAGGTTCAAACTCTGCCATCATTAGTCATTTTTCTCTGTGTGTTTTATTATTATAACAATCATATTTTCTTTTAAATAGATACATTAAGAAAATAGGCATCAGCTAGGTGGTGATGGTGTACACCTTCAATCCCAGCACTTGAGAGGCAGAGCCTGGCAAATTTCTATGAGTTCAAGGCCAGCCTAGTCTACAGAGTGAGTTTCAGTACAGCCAGGACTACATAAAGAAACCCTGTCTTGAAAAGCAAAAACAAAACAACAACAAGAAGAAAATAGACACTGAGTGTGGTGGCACATGAACCCCTTTAATGAGTATAGTAGGCAGGTAGATCTCTGAGTTAAAAGCCAGCCTGGTCTACATAATATAAGCACCAGGCTAGCTAGAGATACACAGTGAAACCTTGTCCCAGAAAAAGAGAAGAGAGGAAGAGAGGTTTAGAGGTTTGCTAATGCTGTTTTCTGCCAAGAATATTTGGAATAATGCTTGCAATAGGAGAATTTTAGGGCCTGCCTGCCTGCCTGCCTGCCTGCCTTCCTTCCTTCCCAACAGGAGATCTATAATTCTCACTATAAATTATATATTCTAGGAAGGTGGGCAAATATTTGCACTTGGTAACATTTTTGAAAACTCTAACCCTGTTACTGTCTTCTGTCTAGTAAGGAATATATCTGTCCTTTCTATCTACTATATATCAAAATGTAAAACTTTAGTGACATACCAGAATAATAGCATTAACACAGTGCATTGACATCTGAGTTTGTATCTTCAAACCTATGTATATATAAAAACAAAAAGTAAGAAACTCCATCCTTGTTGTTTTGTTTGGTTTCTTGATAGGCTTTCTGTATTCTGGCACACCAGGGGCAGAGATGTGCTTTGCAAGGCAGCATAACACTTCTGACAATAACAACCAGTGTTTACTAGGAGCCAATGGGAATATCCTTCTGCACCTTAGTCCTCAGAAGCCAGGAGCTATTGATAACCAGCCACTAGTGACTCAGGAACCAGTAAAGGTAGGTGTTTAACATCAAACCCTATTGTTCTCTTCCAAGTAGCCATTACATTTAGAGGTTTTAGCACAAAGAAAGGAGTTGTAGTATATCTAGTTTAGCCTCTTGTAGGTGTGATGTCTTCTCATAGTACATCTCTATGAGAGAGAATATGCTATAGAGCCCTGGCTGTCCTGGAACTTGCTATGTAGACTAAGCATACCTGGAACTAGGAGAGATCCACCTGCCTTTGCTTCCTAAGTGCTGGCACTAAATGCATGTGCCTCTGTACCCAGCCCTTTCTTAAATAATTAATTGGAAAGTAAAACCTACAAAACTCTGAGAAAAATCCTATTTTCTCAGGTTTGGGCTGGAAATATAGCTCAGCAGCAGTTACCTTTTTTACAGTACAGGATCCATCAAAAATTGAAAAAAAGTATTTTTCAGCAATATTAAACTAGGAAGTAACATGAGTTTTGTTCTATCTAGATTGGTGGGGTTTTTTTGTTTTTTTGGGGTGGGGGTTGGGGGGGTTTCGAGACAGGGTACAAGAGACTATAAAATTAAAACACAATATGTAATTCTTTCTAAGGCTACATCATTAACACTAGAAGGAGGACGATTAAAACGAACTCCACAGCTAATCCATGGAAGAGATTATGAAATGGTCCCAGAACCCGTGTGGAGAGCACTTTATCATTGGTATGGATCAAACCTGGCCCTTCCTAGACCAGTAAGTATAGCTGATAGTGCCTTCTATAAGGGGTAGTCATAGAAGAATGTGTGTGGGTGTGTGTGCTGTATGAAGGCCAGAGGTTAATATTTTCTTTTTGAATAAACAAGTTTATTTGTAAATTTAGTCAACATACATAATATTTTCTTTTCTGCGTGAATTTTCCTAGTTGAAATTTAGTTCTTTCCTTATGGTAGCAGAGTTCTTAAAACCTATTCAAATTTTTTTTTAATTTTTTTTCCTATTCAAATTATTTGAACAAAACTTGTAGGTTCCTTTACATTTTATTTATTCAATTAGTATTTAGGTAATATTTAAGGCTTTGGAAGGGTATTAAAATACAATTATTATTTCTCTTCACCCTCTTTTCTTCTTCCAACTCCTCCCACCATCACTTACTCCATCCCAAACTCTGGGCCTCTTCCTTCCCAATTGTTTGTTATTTACAGACATGTTCATCTTAATGCATATGCACATGCAAGTGTGCACTCACACATGCCCGTGCGTGGATATGTTCTGCTAAGTACGTTTAATGTTGTATTGCATGATTTCAAAGCTGACTACTTGGTGTTAACTAATCAATTAGTGACCTCCTTCATGGTGGAAAACTTTTTCTCTCTCTCTTAGCATGATTTTGTTGCTTATAGTTCTTTTGTCTAGGGTTGTGTTAGGGAGGGGCTGCTTTAGTTTTCCCCTTCCATGTAACCTGCCTTGGCATTGTTGTCCTTATTCAGGTATTGTTTAGGCAGCCTTATTGTTGAGGTATCATAAATAATACTTCCTTAGGCTGTTGTGATTTATTTACTTATTTATATTTTGGTAGTGGTCTGTCTGTTTTGAAGAGAATCTTTGTGGGTTGAATGTTACACTTATATCTGAGATTTGGTTGTAGGCTTTGTTAATTGTTGTTTTGGGATGGGGGGTTCTAATTTATTCTTATGTGCATCAGTGTTTTGTGTGAGGGAGTCAGGCCCCCTATAACTGGAGTTAAAGACAGTTGTAAACTGCCATATGTGCGCTGGGAATTGAATCTGGGTCCTCTGAACCAGATAATAGCCGCTAATGCTATTAACCTCTGAGCCATCTCTCCAAACCTGCCCACCCTGCTTTAACTCTTTTTTTTTTTTTTTTTTTTTTTTTTTTTTTGGTTTTTTTGTTTCTTTGTTTTCAAGACAGAGTTTCTCTGTGTAGCAACTCCTGCCTCTGCCTCCCAAGTGCTGGGATTAAAGGCGTGCGCCACCACGCCCGGCTCCTTTAATTTAATTTAGGAGTGAAAACCTGAGCATTTTCAAATCTATGTAACCTAAATGTATTAGTAAGCTACTAAAATATAGAGAATGAATTTGTTAAACATTTTAAAATTAGTATCAGAGCTTAGCATGGTGACACATGACTATAATATCAATCAATACTTAAAGGTCAAAGGTTCAGGGCAGAGCACTATATAAAGCAACGCTGTCTTTAAGAGCTATAGGTTGAAGGGTAGAAACACATCTCAGTGGCTGATCTTGCAAAAGAACTTGAGTTTGCTTCCTAGCACCTCCACGATAGCTTACATCTGTCTGACACTTCAGTTTCAAGGGATCTGACAACCTCTTCTGGCCTCTGTAGGCACCAGACACACATGTGGTACATTTATGAAGGCAAAATACCCATATACACATAGGGGTTGGAGTGATAGCTTACTGGTCAAGAACACCAGTTTCTTGTTCTTTTAGAGGACCTGGGTTTGATCCCAAACAACCAACCACATGTTTATAGCTCCAGCTTCAGGGGACCCCTCCTTTGGGCCTTCAAAGGTATTGTATTAGTGTGGTGAACAGATAGTCACCATACACACAGCAATAAGAAAATGGTCTTTTGGTTGGGGTAAGCAAGGGTCTTTTTACATAGCCCTGGCTTGCCTGGAATTCCCTCGGTAAACCAGGGTGACCTCTAAGTCACATGGATACACCTACCTCTGCCTCTTGAGTACTGGGATTAAAGGTATGAGCTACCACACCTAGCTTAGAAAACTTTTTAAGGAGTATATATATTAATTTCTTTTAAAAAATTCATAAAATAAAAATAGTTTTTAAAAAACCACCAAAGGGGGCTAAGGAAATGGTTCAGAGTTTAAGAGCACTTACTGTTCTTTCAGCAGAGTGGGTGTGTTTCCTTAACCACATGGCAGCTAACAGCCGTCAGTATCTCCAGTTCCAGAGGATCTGATCCCCTCTTTTGGCCTATGCACACACCAGGCACACATGTAGAATACATACATATAGGCAAGCAAAATAGTCATACACGTAAATGCATCCATAAAACTTTTAAATAGAAGCTTAAGTTTGATGAAAGGGTTTTCTTTCTTTTAGAGTCATCACTACTTTTTTTTTATCTTTCGTAAAAATAGGTAATCAAGAATAGCAAAACGGACATCCCAGAACTAGAATTATTTCCTCGCTATCTTCTGTTCCTTCGACAGCAGCCTGCCACACGGACACAGCAGTCTAACATCTGGGTGAATATGGGTACGATGAGCCTGAGAATGTTTCCTCAGCATTTGCCTAGAGGTAATTTAAGAATGCAGCAAGAATACCATGTATTTCCCTAAAAAGAAACTGAAAATCATATTGCTCAGAGTTTGGTGCCACTGTGCTAATATATGCCATCTGCTTTATATGGAATCAGTAAATAAATCACTTGTGAGCTTAGATCTGAGGTCATGCACAAGATTTGATGGGGATAGAGGCAAAGTCTTAGGAACAAACTAAAACAGACAAGATTCCTTTCTTTTTCCTTTTCCTTTTCCTTTTCCTTTTCCTTTTCCTTTTCCTTTTCCTTTTCCTTTTCCTTTTTCCTTTTTCCTTTTCCCTTTTCCCCTTTCCCCTTTCTCTTTCTTTCTTGCTTTTGAAAATAAAATATATTTTACACTTTTTGTTTTTGAAGTAAGCCATTGTAAATTGTCATTATAACTAAGCTGCAGTTCACCAGTAATTGACGGGTCTTTCAGCCTCACTCTTAATTTATTGAAATACTCTGTTCTGAACTAGTGTTGTTTTGACAAAATGAGAAACATTTTATAAGAGAAATAATACAGAGCAAAAAAAGTATATTTGAAAATGATACCTTTGCTTTGAATTTTGGGGTTTTGTTGTGTTTTGGTTGGTTTTTTGTTTTTGTTATTTTGGTTTTTTTTTTTTTTTTCTTTCCTTTTTTTGGTAGTGGTGATAAATGTTAAACCCAGAACCTTGTGTATGCTAGGTATCTGTCTGTCACGTAGTCACATCCCCAGACAAATATTGTGGCTTTGGAAAAGCTAAGCTCTCCCTCAACAAAGGAGGGGAAGAGCCCCAATATCTACCTACCTACCTGCCTATCTATCTATCTATCTATACACACACACACACACCCTCAGCCAGATTCGGTGACATACACCTTGAATCCCAGCAATTGAGAGGGAGAGGCAGGTGGATCTCTCTGAGATCAGAGCCAGCCTAGTCTATATACCAAGTTCCAAGCCACCAAAAACCATGTAGTAAGACCTTGACTCAAAATAGACAGGCAAGACACATAAAATGTTTCCCTTAATATATACCATGCATAAGGTTCCCTTTTGATTTCAAGCTAAAGTTAAAATTTATTGATGGAGAATACTTGTGTACTTTTCCCTTGCAAATATTTGAAATTATTCTTCAGTAACAAAACAGTAAAAAATTTGAGCTGGCTAGATAACTCCCTAGGTAAAAACTTTTTCCACCAGTCTGACAACCTACATTTGATCCCCAGACCCACATAGTGGAAGGCGAAAACTAACTTCTTTAAGTTGTTTTCTGACCTTTACATGCACACCTGGTGTGATTGAATACACATAGATACATACTAAATAAATAGATATAAAATAAAAATTTTAATTAATTCATCAATTCACAGAATCTCAGGCTATGTTTAACATTGTTAGAATGTTTTAACTGTCTCTAAACCTAAACTACCACTCCTGTATAAGTACTAACTCTCCTATGATTTTGAACAAGGTTATTTTCCTAAAGGGATTGGAGAGATGGCTTTGTGGTTAAAAGCATTTGTTGTTCTTGCAGAGGACCCAGGTTCAGTTCCCAGCACCCACATGGTGCCTCACAACCATCCTTAACTCCAGTTCTAAGGGATCTGACACCTCTTCTAATATCTACAAGCACCAGGCACACAAATACATGTGTACATATAGGTAAAACACTCATACACATAGAATAAAAATTTTAAAAAAATTTTTTTAAAGGCTATGTTCAGATAGTATATGAAGATAATTCACATATCGTTTGGTGACAATTAGGACAAAACAGTGTTCACTGTCGAACTAAACCTTGTCTTTGGGGAAACTTTCGAAATCAAGAAAAATGAAATACAATTTATGAAACATTCTTAATTTAACTTTCTGGTAAATAGAAATATTAGCATACCTTCCATGGCACCCATAGTATGTCTTTTTTGATTCTCTTTGAAAGATAACATGAGAGGCAAGATGCGTTGTTGCATTTTTAGTAAGTATTTGTAACTCTTGTGCTGATCCTAGATTTTTGCTGCTTCTGTAAATTCCTCATTTGCTGGTTCTCTTCAAAAGCAAAAAAATTATGCATAAGTGGCTGCCTTGCTTGATGAGCTAAAAACTGTGTAGACACTAAAATTCAGTTATTCTCTTTGTGGCCTAGGACAGTGGCGATTGGCTGGGGCACTATGCTTGCTGGTGCTTCTGAATCCTAGAGTGGGATAGTTCTGATGCTCCAAATTTCTTATTTTGAAATTTTATTCCTGACTAATTATGAAATCAATCATTAATCATTTTGAATTTTATAAAACTGCTTTCTTGCTGTAATCTTAAAATTAATTGTGTAATTGGAGAAATCTGTTCTTTTGTTTTAAGAGTTATTCTTTGCTTGCTAATGGACAAAGATTTGCTTTGCTACATGTTTAAAAATTATGGTTGAGTGTTTACATGATATGCTTCTTGGTCAAATACTCAGTTATTACCTGTATTCACTAGGCTTTTAAAAAATGACTTCTTTCAAAGTAAGAAGTATGCACTCTTTTCATGGCTGCGATAACTGAGTTAGAGTTATTAAGTCATTCCTTAGATGCCTTTTCAGCCTCTTAACTGAGTAGGTTCTTCTTGGAAGATCTTAAAAAGAAAATGATGATTAAGAATTAAAGTCTCTCCAGCCACTGGTGGCACATGCCTTTAATCCCAGCACTTGGGAGGCAGAGGCAGGTGGATTTCTGAGTTCTAGGACAGCCAGGACTACACAGAGAAACCCTATCTTGAAAAATCAAAAAAGAAAAAGAAAAAGAAAAAAGAAAGACTCACTAAAAACATATTACATGAGAGAAAAAAAAGGAATGAATGGGTTAAAAAATGACCTGGAATGGAAACATGTACTCCAGCAGGGCTATATTAACATGTTAAGTTTTTACTTTTGCTTGGAGTCACTTAACAAAATCTAGCCTCTTATTGGCAGAGATAACCGTTGTAAACTACAGCTTTTGTCTGGATTTTTGACTAAGTAGTTGACCAGTATTTAGCACATTTACAACCTGGCTTTGATTTCCGTAATGCCTTGTCATTCTATCACTTCATGTTTTAACTGTACCCAGACTTAGCATATTGGTGCCTATGTATGTAAAGTCCTCAGATCAGCCCTTCTGAGACAACTGTAATGCCAGTCTTTTCATTTCTACCTTGAACACTTCAGGAATATAAGGCCATCGTGTTGCCACCCTGTTGGGTAGGCAAAGATAATTTCCTCCTGTTTTCCAACAGAATAATTGTTTGGTCAGAAAAGGTTCTTAGCTTCATTTAAGAATAATATCTGGCCATATATAACCTGTACCAATTTCACTATTCTATGATTGCCACTATATAATTAGGCCACTCACTGACAGAGGGTAATGGGATTAGTAATTCTGAATTTTATTTTATTTTATTTTTTTTAGGTAATTTCCTCAATTACATTTCCAATGCTATCCAAAAAGTCCCCAATACACTCCCCCCCAAATCCCCCCCCCACCCCTTGGCCCTGGCATTCCCCTGTACTGGGGCATATAAAGTTGGCAAGTCCAATGGGCCTCTCTTTCCAGTGATGGCCTACTAGGCCATCTTTTGATACAAATGCAGCTAGAGTCAAGAGCTCTGTGGTACTGGTTAGTTCATAATAATGATCCACCTATGGAGTTGCAGTTCCCTTTATCTCCTTGGGTACTTTCTCTAGCTCCTCCATTGGGGGCCCTGTGATCCATCCAATAGCTGACTGTGAGCATCCACTTCTGTGTTTGCTAGGCCCCGGCAATTCTGAATTTTAAAATCTAGATTGAGTGAGCTCAGCTAATTGTGGAGTTCACATTCCATTCTATTTCAGCCACCCTCATTCTTCCTTTTATTTTATTTTCTACTTCTGGGCATTAAACCCAAGTCTTTTATACATGCTAAGCAAACTCTTTACTTCCTGAGCTAAATCCCTAGCCCCCTTCCAATTCTTAAGTAGAATTCTGTTTTATTTTGCTATGACCAAATTGAGGACAGCCATCTATTGATATCAATTTTTTTATCAGTATGGATTCTTGAGATCCAGCTGTGTCAGTTATTTAAATCTCTATGCTATTATTTTTGTCCTTCCAGAATTGAAGCTGTAACATACTTGGGTTCCTGTTTTCTCATACAGCCCCTACTTTGGGTTTTTTGAGACAGGGTCAGGCTGACCTTTATGTAGCTGAACTCGATTCTTTTATGCTGAGATTACATGCCGCCCATCTATGTTCAAGTTTTTCATAGTATTTTTCATTTATAAAATTATTAAATCTATACTTCTTATTTTTCATCATTATTTCCTAAATTACTACAGTCACTGTTGCTGAGGCCAATGTTTTATGTTTGTTTGTCTATTTGTTTTTTATGTCTCCCTTTTCCCCTATGATGGTTACGATAACTATAGGAAATGTACCCTCTCCAAATGCGCCTCTAAAGCGGGTGTTAGCCTATACAGGCTGTTTTAGTAGAATGCAAACCATCAAGGAAATTCATGAATATCTGTCTCAAAGGCTTCGCATTAAAGAGGAAGATATGCGGCTGTGGCTGTACAATAGTGAGGTAAGCTTCTCAGAGTCATGGAAAGTCTGACGTTAAATTCTGCTGGGAATATAGGCCAGTGGGAGAGCATTTGTTCACTATATACTAGGCTCTGGGTTTTAAAAAGAGTTAAATCATATTTCATAAATATGAGAGTTTATATGTAATAGTTATGCTAAATGCCATGTCTGGGGTATCAATGAAAACTTTAGACTTTTAAGTTGTACATATATACATGCAAACATTTGTCTCCTGAGATCATAATGACAGATGATCAACATGAGCTGTACCATTTTATAAAGATTGCTGTTGCATTATAAAGTAAGAGCAAGTTGATTTTACATTGTATTTTACCTGCATGTGTATCTGTTGCATGCCTGGTGCCCATGGAAGCCAGAGAGATGGTCAGATTCTCTAGAGTTATAGAGGATTGTAAGTCCATCATGTGGGTGCAAGGAATGGAACACTGGTAATCTGCAAAGAAAAACAAGTGCTCTTAACCACTGAGCCATCTCTTTAGCCTGATTTTGTTTGTTTGTTTGTTTGTTTTTAACCTAAATAGATTTCTTGTTAGATTTATTTTGAAGTTGCTTATACACATTAAAAAAATACAAAGTACATCGTGAAAACTCTTCATTTCCATCTCTGACCTTTGTACTCCTTAGAGGCAATGCTAACAAATGCTTTTATGTTTTTCCCAGTGTTTCATTATTTCCTGTACTCTGAAGCTAATTCAAAAGTACAGTTTTCCCCAGTTCACTGTTCCCTAGAACATTCTTTCTTATGTCCTGCTTTAGTCACCATTGAAAAAGCATAATCTTACAGCTTACACTAATTAAGGGAATGGTTTGTGTGACCAAGAAAGGAAAATGTAGGTAGCAACAGGTAAATTCAGTTGCAAGTTACAAAGTTACATTGCCAGGAATTAAATTCTGACTTTGCCACTTTGTTAAACTGAGGCAAGTCACTTAATGCTCTATATCCCAGTTTTCACAGAAAGGGGAAATGAAGATTTCTTTTCTGCAAGTTCTGTAGTGTCAGTGAACTTTGGTTTGGTCTTTGATGACCTAACTCTCTCTACTCTCTCCACAAATTACATATAATTTTGTTTTGATAACATGAGAACATTTGTAAGATGGTAGAACGCATTATCATTCCTTCACTTTGGCACCTAAACTATAGATTTGAACAACTATCTGTAACATGAATAATGTAAGTGCAAAGGAATAGTAACTGTCATTCATTTTTATTATTGGATTTGTTTCAAAGTAAAACATTCCCCCCCTCTACAGAACTACCTGACTCTTTTGGATGATGAGGATCACAGATTGGAATATTTGAAAATCCAGGATGAACAGCACCTGGTAATTGAAGGTACAAAATGGAAATGTGGATCTATATTAGATTGGGAAAGCAATTCTGGTTGCTCTTGTAGTTTGGCTTGTTATGGGATTTTTGGTGCATTTGGTGTTTTGGTTTGGTATTTATTTTTGTATTTTTGAGATAGAGTAGTCCAGGCTGTAGACCTTGAACTACACAGAATAGCTGAGGAAAACCTCTGACTTTGATCCTTTTGCCTCTGCCTCCCAAATGATGGCATCGAGTCTTAGTTTAGGGTAAGACTTCAAAGAATTACTCACTAGAAATCCCATCTTAAAATTTTTCTTAAGATAGTTAGCATTATATTATTTATGTTAAAGTAGACCCACTGAACTTCTAGTATCTCTCACCTGCTAGATTTTTTTTTAACAGAAGAATGGTCTGTTTGTAGCCTTAGGCTAACTGAGGAAGAAAAATGTGGATGGCAACAGGTAAATTAACTTGCAAGTTATGAAGTTTTATAAAATTTTCAGACTACCACTTTGAGTTTGGTGAATATACCAATATATTCTCTCAATATATTCTCTCAGTATATCTCTCAATACTGGAGATTGAATTTAGGATCTCATGTATGTGAGATAACTATGTTATGCTCTCAGCTCCTCTCTTACACTTCCATTATTCATCAGCACTGGTCTCTTGACCAACAGTGTGATTTCCACATTCAGCCATAATTTACACATGGGCACATTCATGTTGTTGACATTGTGGAATCCTTTCCCATAATATCTCATGGAAACACTGCTAGGTACACTTGATTAAATTAATATATCACCTCTATCAGTGATTGTAAGTTTAACAAAAAGATTTTCATATTTCTGATATTTTAAATTTGGGAAATTTTACTAAGCTTAATTTACTTTTGTAGATGGTTAAATATAATTTTACTTTAAATTGGTAATTGAATTATAACTTTAAGGTCCCCAGAAGAAAGAGTTATAAACGTACAAACTATAATAACATGCATGTGTGAAGATGCCATGATAAAATCCACTACTTTGTATACTAACCTGAAAAAAAAATCAATGAGGAGAAAAAAAAAGTAACGATGTAGCTCTGTTTGAGTATTGCCTAGCGTGCTAGCAGGCATGGATTTTATTACTCCACCACATAAAGCCAGCCATAGTGGTGTGTACCTGTAATCCCAGCACTCAGGAAGTGGAGCCTGGTTAATTTTGACTACATATAACAAGTTTGGGACCAGCCTGGGCTACATGAAATACTCAGAATATAAAAAGACTTGCAGTTGTTTCAGAGCTAGTTACTAAAATATACTTGATTGTTTTTAAAGTTCTGATTTAGCAGTAACTTTTGTAACATAGAACTTGAATGAATATGAATTGTTTGAATAATAAGTTAATACATTTCAATCTGTCTTTCCAGTTCGCAACAAAGATATGAGTTGGCCTGAAGAAATGTCTTTTATAGCAAACAGTAGCAAAATAGATAGACATAAAGGTAAGTCAGCATATTATTTTCACAGTCTTATTTGTTGTAGTTGGAGATACTCTCACTATGTCAACTAGGCTATGCTTGAACACTTGATCCTCCCCCTGCCTCTAAAAAGCTAAGATTACAGGTGTTTGCCACCAGCCCTGGCTTAGAGACAGTCCGAAACTTACTCTTTCTTGTTCTTGTTGAGTAAACTCTGTCAAGTTGTTTTTCTGATTTCTTTCTAACTCTGCAAATAAATAGTTTATATACTAGATGATAAACTTTTGGTGGTGATATACTTTGTAACTCCATCTTTTGAGATGAAGCAGCATTCTAGACCAGCCTGGGCTCAAAGTAAAACCCTGTCTCAAAACAAAATTAGTAAGAGCCAGGAAAGTATCTCAGATGATAAAGTACTTAACATACAAGTGTGAGGATCCAAATTCAGATCACTAGCACCCATGTAAAAACTCAGGCACAGTAGTATACACTTAAAATCTCAGCAGTGGGTCAACAAAAATAGGATTCCTGGCCAGGCAACCCAGCCAACTGATGAGCATAATTTCTATGATCCTGTCATAAAAGTAAAATGGAGATGCTATTGAGGAAGAAACCCACATCAACCACCGATCTTCAAATACCACATATGTATACATACAAATAATTATTCACATACATATTTTTTGTTGTTTTGTTTGAAAACAGTGTCTGGTAAGAAATGTTAAGGTAGATATGACCAAATTATATTGTATTACATATATGAAATTCTCAAAAGAATAATCTTTTTAATTTTTAAATTTTATTTTTTACTTTATGTGTATGGGTGTTTTGAATGCAAGTATGTCTGTGTACCACAGGTGTGCCTGATACCCTCAGGGTTCAACATTAGTAGATTCTTGGGTCTGGAGTTATAAATAGTTTTGAACCTCTACATGGGTGCTAAGAATCAAAACCAGGTCCTCTGGAAGAGCAGCAAGTGCTCTTAACTACTGGACCACCCCTCAAAGAATAAGTTAGTTAGATCACCCCTCAAAGTTAGGTTGGTTTGGTTTTTTGAGACAGGGTTTCTCTGTGTATCCCTTGCTGTCCTGAAACTCACTCTGAAGGTCAGACTGGCCTTGAACTCAGAGATTTAGCCTGGCTCTAGTGCTGGGATTAAGGCATGCACAATCACTGGCTTTTTTTTTTTTTTAAAATAAATTGTTTTAAATTTCTTTTTCTTTTTGAAATCTTAAGATTTTACTATATGGCCCAGAGTACATGATTTTTCCAGTCCAACCTTCCTAGTACTAAAATCACAGGTGTACACAATCCTTACTTAACTCTAGGATGCTTTTCTCGTTGTCTTAAACAGGATCTCAATTGAACTCTTAATCCTCTTGCTTCCACCTCCCAAGTATTTCGATTATGTATGTGTGCTACCATGACTAGCATGAGATACCAACAGCCACACAATAGAAAGCATTTCTAGGTCACAGATGAACAAGGATCATCATGCTTGGCAAAGACACTCCATGGAAAATGTACATAAAAGACCCTGATGCAATTTTTTTTTTTTAAGATTAGCACCATTTATCTGACTAAAAGAATTTTTTTAAATCACCATGTTGAAAAGTGTGGTAACACATATGGTAACACATGCCTATAATGCCTGTACATGGAAGGGTAATGCAGGAGGATTCCAGCATTACCCTCTGAGGGCCAGCTTCTGCTATTCAGTAAGTCTGTCAAAAAAAGAAAGGGAAACCAGAATAACTAAATTAAATACAAATAACGATTCCACAGCATATTACTATTGCTAGTCTTTTGTGTTATTTGTTGCAGTTCCCACAGAAAAGGGCGCCACAGGTCTGAGTAACCTGGGAAACACGTGCTTCATGAACTCAAGCATCCAGTGTGTTAGTAATACACAGCCACTGACACAGTACTTTATCTCAGGGAGACATCTTTATGAACTCAACAGGTATCTGACCCACCAGCAGTTTTCCTTCTGTAGCTTTGATCTGAAATCTAGTACTGCTTAAATCTCCTTTTCCTTTAACTTTAAAGAGGAAATGTTATGCCATTGCCTTATCAAATATGGAATAAGGGCCTATCTCTTGATGCCCACATGATTGTGAATTATGGAGAAATCTTTGGCGACAAATTTTTCTCTCAAACTTCTAGGACAAATCCCATTGGTATGAAAGGCCATATGGCTAAATGTTATGGCGATTTGGTGCAAGAACTTTGGAGTGGAACTCAGAAGAATGTTGCCCCCTTAAAGCTCCGGGTAAGCAGACTAAAATACTATGAAATGTGTAATTCCTTAATAGTTCTTAATAGTTCTTTTATTACTTTCATTACATTTTCTCTATTTAACTTTTTCAATAATTTTTTAAATCTTTCACTAAATGTAGCCTAAATACCCAATGTTTGTATGTGTTCAGGTAAATGAAAAATACTGTTGTATATGTAGATAACAGGAAGAAAAGACTAAAGAAATAATCCTTCTTTGAGGTATTGTTCATTTTACAAACTTATCAACTGCTTTTCTTGTAAGAAGAGTAAACCCTTTTGATACTCTTTGAGTACTAGCATTGCTAAGTTGTTTGTAAATCTTGAAAGTTAAACACTATGCTCTTAGGCCTCTAACAGTAAAAACTAAGATAAAACAAGACAAGAGTAGGTAGAAGAAAACATTTATATAGACTAAGATATCTTTCTATGTGAAGAATTGCCATTTTACTATTTATATAAATACAAATTTATAAATATAAATTAAATATCTGTGTGAATGAATAGATATTTGCTTCAGTAGTGTTTTAGGGTTTTATTGCTGTGTTGAGACATCATGACCACAGTAACTCTTATGAAGGAAAACTTTAATTGGGACTGGTTTATAGTTTAGATGTTTAGTCCATTATCACCGTGGTGGGAAACATGGCAGCATGCAGACAGAGATGGTGCTGGAGAAGGATCTGAGAGTTCTACATCTGTATCCATAGGCAGCAGGAAGAGAGAGCAACACTGGACCTGGTTTGAGATTCTGAAACCTCAGAGCCCACCCCCAGTGACACATTTTCTCCAACAAGACCACACCCCCCAAATAGTGCCGTTCCCTATGGGTTTATAGGGACCATTTTCATTCAAACCACCACAGATGGTATCAATGGCCAAAATGCCTCTTATTTTTCTGATCACTTGAGATTAAAGTTAGAATAACTCTTAACTAGAACTTGTTTGCTGAAATAGAGGAAGACTAAATATTGTGCCATTTATTTATTTTTTCTGATGCTTATCTGTGATTGAATTGTGGAACATGCTCATTCCAAATTTTATAGGATAGTAAATAGTGACAATTACTTCTCATTTTTATAGTGGACCATAGCAAAATATGCTCCCAGGTTTAATGGATTCCAGCAACAAGACTCCCAAGAACTTCTGGCTTTCCTCTTGGATGGTCTTCACGAAGATCTCAACCGAGTCCACGAGAAACCATATGTAGAACTAAAAGACAGTGACGGCCGACCCGACTGGGAAGTAGCTGCAGAGGTTTGTTAGTTTTGAGTGTCCTTTGTTGTTTTTAAAAAGTCTTGTGTTCTACCTACTTAGCTGGGCAACTCCTTTTCTTTTTCCTTTTCGTTTTTCCTTTCCTTTCCTTTTCTTTTCTTTTCTTTTCTTTTCTTTTCTTTTCTTTTCTTCTTTTATGCCTTTTGGTGGGTAAGCTGGGCAGTGTATATGTACACAGGCAATGTATAGGCTAGAGGTTCATGTTGGATGTCTTACCTATGTCCCACCTTATTTTGGAGATAGTGTCTTTCACTGAACTTCGCTGCTTTAGCAGACTAGCTAACCATCAGGCTCCAGGGAGCTTCCTGTCTGTACTTCCTAGCACTGATATTATAGACATGCACCAAGACCCTAGGTTAATACGGAGTGGTTTTTGTTGGCCAACTATTGCTGAGTGTGTGCCTGCCCTGGGGTATGGTTAACATACCCAGTGTCAATCCATTCAAGAAAACTAATTTTGACACTTCTAGTAGCTATCAACCACAAATAGCTTCTTGATTGGGGCTTAGATTTTATGCCCTCTTCTCTTTCTCTGTGCTAGGATGTTACCTGGTTTGTACTGGGGCAGGTCTTATATGTACAGTCAAAATTTCTGTGACTTTGAATGTGCATCTAGCCCTGGTGTTTACAAAACACTGTGGGGAGGGGGGGGCGGTTATCTCATCTTTCACCTCTTGGATCTTGTAATCTTCCTCATAGATCTCTGAGGCTTGAGGAGAAGGATGAGATAAAGACATACTATTTAGTAATGAGCTCTCCAGAGTCTCTTATTCTATGCATGTTGTCTAATTATGAATCTCTGTCTTAATTCTCATCTGCAAGAAGAGGCTTCTCTGATGACAGCTCAGTAAGACACTGACCCATAGGGGTATAACAGTATGTTGGCAGGAATCATTTTGCTATGCTCACTTAATAGAAAATTATAGGTTTTCCTGTAGGGCCTATGACTTATCTAGTCTCTGATTCTTAGCCCCATTAACAGTGTCAAGTACGGGTTCCATCTTATGGAGCAGGCCTTCTATCCAATCAAAAGGTAGTTGTTTGCACCCAATATGTTTGTGCCACTATTGCATAAGTAGGTATATCTTGCAGGTGGGTCACTATTACAGCTCACAAAGTTCATAGCTGAGTAAGATAATTGTTTACTTTTCCTGTAGCTTTTATAATGCCTTCCAACACTGTAAACATAAGTCAATAAAGGTGAAGCTTGTAATTAAGAACCAGCTCAATTTCTCTATGTTCAATGACATAAGCATGTGTTATCTTGCCAGGCAGTGGTGGTGCACGCCTTTAATCCCAGCACTTGGGAGGCAGAGACAGGCAGAGTTCGAGGCTAGACTGATCTACAGAATGAGTTCCAGGACAGCCAGGGCTACACAGAGAAACCCTGTCTCAAAAAACCAAAAGAATGTGGTATCGTCAGCATCTTCAGCAATAGGGTCTTACATCAGATTGTCGAGGGTGTAATGTTTTGGGGAATCTATGAGATAACCTTTGGCCAACAATTCAAAAAGATACAAGAAATTTGTGGAATTTATTTGGTTTTGTTTGGTAATATATGATGTGTAATTGGAGCTCTCTATGAAGCCCTGGCTGTCCTGGGATTTGCCGTGTAGACCAGGCTAGCCTCGAACTCACAGAGATCTGCTTATTCTGCCTTAAGAGTGCTTAGATTAGGGGGGAGGGTTTGGGGGAGCATTGGAAATGTAAATGAAGAAAATACCTAATTTAAAAAAAAAACAAAAAAGAAAGAAAGAAAAGAGAAAAAAAAAGAGTGCTAAGATTAAAAATGTATACATGCTCTGCTTGGTTTTGAGTCTCTTATAAAAGCAATAAACGCAATGTTTTGACCACAAATATATGTGGCACAATTTAAATTTGAACAAGAGTGTTCTGTGGTTAGAGTTTAAATCCAATATACTCAACCAGTATTTTTAGATTGTATTGAAAGGCTTATCTTTTGAATTTTGAAAATAAAATTTTATAATTCTTTTCCTTGATAGGCCTGGGACAATCATCTAAGGAGAAATAGATCAATTGTTGTGGACTTGTTCCATGGTCAGCTAAGATCCCAAGTCAAATGCAAGACATGTGGGCATATAAGTGTCCGATTCGACCCTTTTAATTTTTTGTCTTTACCACTACCAATGGACAGTTATATGCATTTAGAAATAACAGGTAGGTCACAGAATTCTGAAAAACTGATTCATTTTTTTTCTTTATTTGGTAGCCTGAATTCATAGTTATGAGTTCATATGCAATGAGTTTTCATCAATATGAGAAGTCAGCATGTTAATAATCCACATTAAGGCACTATTTCAGGTTTCAAAGGTTTGGAGGCTGTTGCTGTGATCATTAATGTGTTTCTTAAATTCCAGACGTGGAAGAAACTTCACAAAGCTTGTAAAGCCAATCAGACATCTTTATCAGATAGACATTAAAAAAAAAAATCTTGTGTTATTCAGTATTATTCCTAAGTTTTATTTTAGTATTTACATTTTAAAAAAATTGTAAACTTAAATGTTTGCTATTTGCAAGTCAGGTATATATCCATTATGTAAGACTTTTATTGTAACCTGCATTTTACTAATAAAAGGTCTTTTTCTTTACTAGTAATTAAATTAGATGGTACTACCCCCATACGATATGGACTAAGACTGAATATGGATGAAAAGTATACAGGTTTGAAAAAGCAGCTGAGTGATCTCTGTGGACTTAAATCAGAACAAATCCTTTTTGCAGAAGTGCATAGTTCAAACATAAAGGTAATATCAATTGCTTTTTCTAGAAAATCTGATTTTATTCTTCAAAGATAGGTTTCTTAATGATTTTAGTTATTATGTTAATATCTTAGTCAGTACTCTGTTGATAGACTCCCATAGTCCACATTAACCTCAGCACCACTGTCTTCCATGTCCCTAGTGGAATGTTCATTCTCTAGGGCCCATATGGTAGACAGAGAGAACTGACTCCTGAAAGTTATCCTCTGACATACATGAGCTCACACACACCTAAACCAGAACAAAAAAATGTTTCCCCTTTCTCCTTTTCCCTTCTCCCTTTCCTCTTTTCCCTTTCCCTTTTTATCTTGAGTCAGAGGCTCACTATGTACCTCTGGCTGTCCTGGAGCTCGCTATATAAAACAGGCTGGCACTTAACTCTTAAGAGGTCCACTTGCTTCTGCTGAGATAAAGGCATTTAGCATCACACCCAGATTGTATACAATTTTCTAATCAAGAAATTTTAAAATGTTGTTTACCAGAAAAGGCAAATAATAAATGATGGTAGCATTTTGAGAGAAGGGAATTATCTAAGACTGCGTATATGAAGGGTAGCCATTACAGTCTAGTGTTAAGATTCCCCCATCAACTGTCACTAAAATTTTTCTTTGGTTATTTTCTATATTTTAAAATTTTTTATTTCATTTTAGTTTTATTTTAAATGTATATGTATGTGTGTCTCTATGTGGGTATATGCATTTAAGTGGAGATGCCTTCAGAGGTACCCCAGGAATTAGGGTTATCTGATACGGTTTCTGGGAGTTAGACCCAGATCCTTTGGAAAAATAAGTGCTCTTAACCACAGAGCAATCTCTCTGGCCCTTTTTCTTTTTGATGTATGGGTGTTTTGCCTATGTGTATATCTTTGTATCGGCGACATACATGTCTGGTGCCTGCAGAGGCCAGAAGATACCCCTGGAATTGGAACTTCAAACATTTGTGAGCTGCCATGTAAGTGCTGAGAATCATCATTCTTGGGTCCTCTGGAGGAGCAGCCAGTATTCTGAGCCATCTCTCTAGCTCCTTCTATATTTAGGAATATGTATTTATAAACATAAATCAGCCCTTTACACTAGAAGCCTTTGTTTTAGCCTCTTACCCAGTCACAGATCAAAGATAACTCAGAAAGTAAAATAGTGCATCGAAACATGTTTAGATTTTTTTTTCCTTGTCATTATTCCTTAAACAATAGTCTTTACAACTATTTACATCACATTTTTTTTTCTGTTAAGTATTAGGTAATGGTGATTTAGATGAAGTGTATAAACTATATGCAATACTATTCCATTGCATCTACAGGCAGTGGGAAGTCAGCAGAGGGCATTGAATCTCCTAGAACTGCAGTTCTGGTAATTGTGGACTGCCTTGTGAGTGCTGAGGGCCCATTCTGGGTCGTCCATAAGAACAACCGTTTCTCTTAACTGATGAGCTAGCTAGCTCTCCAGTTTCCATTGACTATGTTTTACTTTTCAAAATGCAAATAAATTGGAAAATAAGTAAATTCACCTTCCTCCTACCTCAAACTTCCAAGGAGCTGTGATTACAGATGCCTGTCCTCTGAACAGAACCTCGCCAGGTTGACATTTTTTGTTATTGTTGGATTTTTTTGAGACAGAGTTTCACTCTATGTAGCCTACCTAGCTTGTGTCTCACTGTGTAGACCAGCCTGGCCTTGAACTCAAAGAGATCCCCCTTCTCTGTTGGAATTAAAGGTGTGTGCCATCACACCCAGGCTGAGTTGACTTTAAAAAAAAAAAAAAAAAAAAAAAGTAAAGAGATCTGCCAGGGGCCAGGGTTTCCAGTTTAGATAGTTGAGACAAAAGGTAAAACTTCCAGGCACCCACAGCATACTTCCTTCCTGTGGACAGGGACAAGTGTTTTCTTTGGCTGGGAGGTGAATTGTAAGTTATTTTATCCACCATTCACTTTCAGTTAGCCAAAGAAGATTGTTTTTACTAACCTGGTGGTTCACACCTTTAATCCCAGCAGAAGTAGGCAGATCTCTGTGAGCTGGAGATGATCTTTATCTACAAAGTGAGTTCCAGAACTATATAATGAGAACTTGTCTTTAAAAGAAAAAATGCTGTACATCACAGAGATAATTTTTCTATCTTATCTAAAACCTTTTCTTTCTTATTTGCTTATTTTTGTTTTGTTTTGGTGTTTTGTTTTTTGTTTGTTTTTCTTTCTTTCTGTAGAACTTCCCTCAGGACAACCAAAAAGTTCGACTCTCAGTGAGTGGATTTTTGTGTGCGTTTGAAATTCCTATTCCTGCATCTCCAGTTTCAGCTTGCAGTCCAATTCAAACAGGTAAGATAGAACTTGAGTTCCTTCTTATGAGTGCAGTGTTGAACAGTGAGTGGTCTAGGGTTCAGCTGATAGAGAGGTTTGCAGCCAAGTCTAATGACCTGAGTTCAGCCTCAGTACTCCTAAAGGAGAAAACTGAGTCCTGCAGATTGTTCTCTGACTTCCACATGCATACTGTGGTATGTGCTTATATACAGATATGTGCATATATACATAAATATAGTCAACATTGATCTAAGAGTTAAAATCTTTTTTATATATGTTATGCTCAAAAAAATTTTTGAGCCCAGAAGAAACCTTTAACTGGAGATTTTTCTAAGAACTCTAATAACCATTTGACTCATACTTTTCTTTTGATTAATAGAAAATCTAAAATTCAGAAACAGTAAACAAACCAAGTAGGTAGCTCTTAGCTCATATATACAACATTAATATTCATATCTAATAGTAAAATGGCACAGATGGTCTGAAAGGAACCTACTACCAGAAAATATAAACAACAAACTTAGCTAAATAGGAATTTGTCATCTAGTTATTACACATGCTTTAATATGATTGGTCAATCAGTCCTTTTGGCTTCATATACTTTGTTCTTTTATTGTGGTACTAAGTGTCTAACCTAAGGTTTTAGACATGCTAGGCCAATGCTGTGCCTCTTAGCAGCCTGTTGTGTAAGAGTATTTTGCCATGAAGATGCAAGCAACCATGTACATGTCTACTTACCCCAGAAAGTAAGCCATGGCAGATCAAAAGTATCGACAGTACCAAAGTCCAGTTAGGTGAACCAATAAGCTTTTACTTTTTTACTTTTTGTTACTATAGGACTATTGGTGAGGGGTTACTTACAGGACAGGGATGACTCAAAAAAGCAGTTGCATCACCAAGAAGCCCATCATAGCCCTAGTGAAGACTCAAGAAATCTATATCTCAAAGCTCTCTGCATAGCTTGAGGCTGCTCCCATAGTCTGAGGAATCTCTACACTCAGCAGATTTGCTGTAAAGTCTCCTTCCCCAAACTTACTGCTTCTCTAAGGCTGCAAGTTTCCACTTTGTCACACATGTGACATTTTGTTTGTTGCCTGATCTTCTGGGCCTCCCCTTTCTTCTTGGAAGAATGTTTCAACTAGGAGGAAAAATGCTATTTGAGACAGTGTTACACTGTGTGTCTCAGATTTGCCATGGTCCTACTGTTTAGTCTAAGATATCTTCAAATTTATGATCCTCCTCCCTCTGTCTTCTTAAGTGCTGAGATTATATGTATAAACCTGTTAGGCCCAGGGATTCTTCCTTGATTGCTTATCATTAGGTTGATTCTCCTACTATAAAGTACTTCATAGAAAGTGAAGCTCTTCTCATTGTAACAATGATGGTGAAGGTGAGTCAGTAGATGATTTCATGTCTTCTGTTTAGCACATCACTGTTAAGTGATGGAAACTATCATCTCTGTCCTCCAATATGGTATCCATCAGTTACATAGGCTATCGAGCATTTGAAATGTAGGTAGCTATCTAGACTCAACCCTATTCACTAAGGGAATACATTTTTATCTGAATTTTCATTTAAAAATTAACAACTGGCTTAACAGCCAAATTGGATAGAATATTTTGAGAGAAATGGAGAGTTTTAAAAAGGAGGAAAGAGCAGATGAATGATAGAGACATTTGTGCACCACATACTCATGGGATTGTTGCAGAAGCTCTACTGAACAGATACCACAGTTGTTTCTTTGCCCTTTAGTCATAAGCATGAGTTATAAAAATAAATTCTAAACTTTAAAATTGCCAATAAATTTAGAATTACTTGGTCTGTGCCTTCTCTCTGTCCTGAATTAAGAAAGTCAACACTATCAATGTTCAAGACTCACAATACTTGAGAAAAGAGCAAACGTAATGATACAAGGTTATGATATTGTGCACATCTCTGCATTTATAGATTGTTCTTCTTCTCCATCTACAAATGGACTGTTTACCTTGACTACCAATGGGGATCTGCCTCGACCTATATTCATCCCCAATGGGATGCCAAATACAGTTGTACCATGTGGAACTGAGAAGAATGTCACAAATGGAATAGTGAATGGTCATATGCCACCTCTTCCTGATGACCCCTTTACAGGCTACATCATTGCAGTCCACCGAAAAATGGTTAGTTAAATATAATGCAACTTAGTGTTGGTCATGTCAGCTATCATTGGTGAAATGCAGTTATTTTGTCGCTTTCAAGTGTTTCTTTCTTTTTTTTTTTTTTAAGATTTATTTATTTATTATATGTAAATACACTGTAGCTGTCTTCAGACACTCCAGAAGAGGGCACCGCCAGATCTCATTACGAATGGTTGTGAGCCACCATGTGGTTGCTGGGATTTGAACTCTGGACCTTTGGAAGAGCAGTTGGGTGCTCTTACCCACTGAGCCATCTCACCAGCCCTCAAGTGTTTCTTGAACATACTCTCATTATATCATATATGCTTATCCATGTCATATGCAATTGCTGTTATAGGAAATAACATTCCTTACTATATATATATATTTTTTTTTTTTTGAGACAAGGTTTCTCTGTGTAGCCCTGGCTGTCCTAGAACTCACTCTGTAGACCAGGCTGGCCTCTGAACTCAGAAATCTGCCTGCCTCTGCCTCCCAAGTGCTGGGATTAAAGGCGTGCGCCACCACGCCCAGCTCCTTACTATATTTTAAGAGGCAGCAGAATGCTGGGTGAGAGGTGATGCCCACCTCCAATCCGAACACTGGAAAGACTGAGATGAGAGAATCATGAGTTGGAGGCCATAGATTAACCTAAGCTAAATATTAAGACTATGCTTCAAACATACCAAAACTAAGAGTGCAGGGTAGCCAGTACACACAAGTAATGCTTTTCTTTTGGGTTGATGAGATGGCTCAGTGGTTAAGAGCACTGACTGCTCTTCTGGAGGTCATAAGTTCAAATCCCAGCAACCACATGGTGGCTCACAACCATCTGTAATGAGAAACAAATAAAACATCTATGGGCGGGAGCAAGCAAGAGGGAGAAGGGAAAGGAGGAGTAATGCTTTTCCTAAAATGTGTGTTGCACATGTATAGGTTATACATCTCTGTCATGTAAATGTGGGTTTCTTTGGAAAATATTTTATTATTACCATTGTGTGGTTTTTGGAGGACATAAGAATCTTTTTTTAAAAAAAAAATATTGACCGAGCCGGGCGTGGTGGCGCACGCCTTTAATCCCAGCACTCGGGAGGCAGAGGCAGGCGGATTTCTGAGTTCGAGGCCAGCCTGGTCTACAAAGTGAGTTCCAGGACAGCCAGAGCTATACAGAGAAACCCTGTCTCGAGAAAAAAAAAAAAAAAATATTTATTTTATTTATATGAATACACTGTAGCTGTCTTCAGACGCATCAGAAGAGGGCTTTAGATCCCATTTTAGATGGTTGTGAGCCACCATGTGGTTGCTGGGATTTGAACTCAGGACCTTCAGAAGAGCAGTCAGTGCTCCGCAGTCAGTGCTCTTTTGTTTGTTTGTTTGTTTGTTTTTGTTTTGTTTTAATTTTTAATATTTTTTATTACATATTTTCCTCAATTACATTTCCAATGCTATCCCAAAAGTCCCCCATAGCGCCCCCCACTTCCCTACCCACCCATTCCCATTCTTTTGGTCCTGGCATTCCCCTATATTGGGGCATATAAAGTTTGCAAGTCCAGTGGGCCTCTCTTTCCAGTGATGGCCGACTAGGCCATATTTCGATACATATGCAGCTAGAGACAAGAGCTCCGGGGTACTGGTTAGTTCATCATGTTGTTCCACCTATAGGGTTGCAGTTCCCTTTAGCTCCTTGGGTACTTTCTCTAGCTTCTCCATTGGGAGCCCTGTGATACATCCAATAGCTGACTGTGAGCATCCACTTCTGTGTTTGCTAGGCCCCTGCATAGTCTCACAAGAGACAGCTATATTTGGGTCCTTTCAGCAAAATCTTGCTAGTGTATGCAATGGTGTCCGCGTTTAGAAGCTGATTAGGGGATGGATCCCTGGATACGGCAGTCTCTAGATGGTCCATCCTTTCATCACAGCTCCAAACTTTGTCTCTGTAACTCCTTCCCAGTCAGTGCTCTTAATTACCAGCATCTACATAGCAGCTCACACCTGCCTGTAACAGCAGTGGGCTTCTGGCAGACACCCTCGCACAGACATACATGCAGGCAGAAAACCAATGAACATAAAATAAAAATAAATTATATATATTTTAAATGTTTAAAAGGAAATTAGGAAGGAAGAGAAAAGAAAAGGAAATGAGCTTTGTGGAGAGACAATATTAGTGTGTTTTAAAAAAACAAGCACATTAATTCTTCAATTACGCAAATGACAATAAATGAGTTAATGTTTTATTTTTCAAGGACTTTGATAACAACTAAAAACAAGGTATGATTTTACAAAAATTCCTTTACAGTCTAGAAACTAGAAGTCTGAAATCAAGGTGCCAAGAGATGACTCCCTCCAAAAGACTCTAGCAGACTTTTCCTTGGCTCCTCTACCTTCTGTTTCTGAGCATCCCTTAGCTTGTGGCTATGTAACTGCACATTTCCTACCTGTTCATCTGAACTTTCCCTTCTGCCTCTGCCTTTCTCTTACAAAGATACTTGCCACTTGATTTTCTTATATTATTTGATCTTATTTTAAGACTGTCAACTTGGGGCTGGAGAGATGGCTCAGCAGTCAAAGTGTTTGGTACCTGACACTCAGGTCAGTGGCACCTCCTGTAAATCCAGCTGCAGGGTATCTAGTGTCCTCTTCTGTCCTCTGCTGGTACCTGAACATATGTGGCATATTCATAGATACACACACAGATATACATAAATAAAAGTAATATAAACTGACTCTCTTTTTCAAAAATTAAATGAGGTAGGCAGTGGTGGCTCATGCCTTTAATCCCAGCACTTGGGAGGCAAAGGCAGGCAGATCTCTAAGAGTTTGAAGCTAGCCTGGTCTACAGAGTGAGTTCTAGGACAGCCAAGGATACACAGAGAAACCCTGTTGAGAGGGGGTTAGGGGGGGAGAGGTGAAAAAATTTGGCAGGGTGTGTGTGAAGGACTCATAATTACATATGTTAAAAACTCTTTGCCAAGTAAGATTGAATTTACCAATTACAGAATTTAGACAAATATGCACCATTTATCTCTATAAATACTTTAACCATATTTTTTAAATTTTGTATCTAAAACCCCATTTCAGTACAAATAAACTTCACAAATCACACAGGAAGCATCTATATAGAAAACAATAGTGGAAATAGAATAATAGGGGCTGGAGAAATGGCTCAGCAGTTAAAAGCAATGACCACTCTTCCAGAGGTCCTGAGTTCAGTTCCCAGCAACCACATGGTGGCTCACAATCATCTGAAATGGGATCCAGTGAACTCTTCTGGAGTATGCCTGAAGACAGCTATAGTGTACGCATATAAATAAAAATAAATAAATCTTTAATAACAACAGTAGTTTAAAAAAAGCGTTTTTATAAAAAAGAAAAGAGAAATAGAATAATAGAAATCTAAAATATTGGTGCTGGAGAAATTGCTCATTAGTTAAAATCCACTTGCTATTCTTCAGGAAGACTCAGGTTTAATTCGAAGCACCATGTCACTATTCACAACCTTCTGGATCTCTAGGATCTTTGGCCCCATCTTCCGGCCTCTTTGGGTACCAGCCACAAACATGCACAGACATACATGTGGGCAAAACATCCATAACACAGTATTTTTAAATTTTTAAAAACAAAGGGGCTGGAGGACTAGCTCAGCAGTCAGGAGTGGTTGTCTACTCTTACAGAAGGCCTGAGTTTGACTCATGTCATACACATAGTGGTCCACAACTGTCTGCAACTACAATCCCAAGAGATCTGATGCCCTTGTCTGGCCTCCACAAGCACTAGGCCTAGGCCTTCTTGTGGTCCACATACATATATGCAGAAAAAATGCACATGTAAATAGATAGATAGATAAGTGAATGTTAAGCAACTTAAAGTGATAATGTCAGAGAAATGGTTCATTTCAAAAAGGTGTTTGCCAGGTGACCTAAGTTCCACCTCAAGATCACATAAAAGTGAAAAGAGAGGGGCTGGAGAGATGGCTCAGCAGTTAAGAGCACTGGCTATTCTTCCGAAGGTTCTGAGTTCAACTCCCAGCAACCACATTGTAGGTCACAGCGATTTGTAGTGGGATCTGACTTCTTCTGGTGTGTCGGAGACAGCTACAGTGTACTCATATACATAAATGAAGCTTTTTTTTAAAGAGGTGAAAAGAGAGGACTGGAGAAGTGGCATGGCTATTAAGAGTATATATTGCTCCTGCAAAATGACCTGAGTTAATTTCCCAGCACCCATGTCAGGTGGCTCACAAGTTCGTAACTTCAACACCAAGGTATCCTATGACCTCTTCTGAACTTCCAAGGACACATAATATCATATGTGCACAAACTTACATAGATACATATACATTTAAAAAGTGGGGAACTAGAGAGATGGCTTACTGATTAAGAGTGTATATTGCTTTTCTGGAGGATTTGAATTCAGTTCCCAGTACCCATGCCAGACAGTGCACAACTTCCTGTATGTAGGTCCAACTCCAGGGATCCGACACCCCTGGCTTCTGTGGGCATCTGCATGTGTGTGTGTGTGCACACACACACACTTCAAAATAAATCAAATAATAAAGTAGGAGGAGTGATTCAACTCTATAGAGTTGTTCTTTAGCCTCTGTGTACATACCATGGCACGCACATACACACAAACACACACACACTCATGCACACATACAATACTAATTAAATTTAAAATGATAAATCAGGTTCTTGCACAAAATGTAAATATTTGAAGATGTTAATTCTCTGCAAACTTACCCAGAAACTTGATGAACAATTCTAGTAAAAATGTTAAATGTGTGTATGCATTCTTCTTATACTTTTTTTTTTCATTTTGGTTTATG